>NC_091046.1:631529-1263059 GCF_963966145.1 Tenebrio molitor
GGCCTCGGCAAACCTGTGACCCAGACGGTCGCACCGTTCGACGACGACAAGACGACGAAGAAAGAAGCCGAAAGCAACAGCACAACAAAACAAGCGAAGAAAGAACCGGAAAAACCGGCTCGAGTGTCGGAGAGCAAAAGAAAGTCTTCCTCGAACAGCAGTTCGTCTTCCTCATCGAGTTCTTCCTCGGACACGACGACGTCGTCCAGTTCAGACAGCGACGACGAACCCCAAAAGGCCCAACAACCGCGATCGGAGAGTCTTTTCTCGAATCAACAGAGTCGGGAAACGGCTAAGCGGACGAACGCCAAGGACTGGCCCTTTCTTGACAAGGGTGCCAAGCCAACAGCGCCGTCCAGCTCATCCTCCGACTCGAGTGATTCTAGCCGTGCCCCCTCTCCTGCACCGAAACCAGTCGACAAAACAGCACCAGCACCACCACCACCAGCAGCACCAATCAGAAAGAGTCCCGATAAGAAACCAGCACCTCAAAGAGAGGAACAGACACGAATACGAGGCAAAGGACGACCGACAGCCAGAGGGAGGCCGAGGCCATCCAAGTCCGGTGATAGGGTCGGAGATGCTAATGTCAGGCCTAGAAATATGTCTGATAGCCAACGTGGCGATGTGGAAAGAGAACGAACTAAATCTAGGAAGGGAAAACAGGATGAAGTGGCCGATAGAGGTGAGAAAGAGACCGGCAAACCTAAATTACAGTCTCCGGTCCGGAAAACGGACAAGAAGCTGAACGACAACAACAAGCCGGAATCGGAAGTTTCGAATCTCGAAAGGGAGATACTCGAAAGAAAAGCGGGAAAGCAGGGTTCGAGCAAGACGAAGTCGACGCTGGACAGGTTGTTCGGATCACCGGAAAAGAAAACCGAGAGAGACGACAAAAAATCGCTCAACAAAACGACGAAACAACCAAGACCTGACAAGCTGAAGTCGACGGTCAAAGAGAACAAAGAACCGGAAAAAGTTTCGTCCACGGTGAAAAAATCACCAGTCAAAAATAAAAATATCGACGAGATTTTCACCGAGAAAACTGTGATGAACGAGAACAAGATCGAACCGAAAGAGAAGAGCACCCCGAAGAGAGAAGAAGCTTCACAGCAAGTCAAGGTCGTAGAAATCGAAGAAGAGTACAAGCCGAACGAGAAGATCACCATCATAGATTCCGATTCCGAAAAGAAGTCCTCCCCTCAAAAACCCTCCCAAGAATACCAGAACCGTTCGATTTTTTCACCTCCCCATCTCAAAGACAATTTACTCGATTTCGATAACTTGGACGACGGTTTCGGCATCTCCAAAGACGAAGAGATCATGAAAGGCCCCCTGACGTTCTCTTTCGGCAACACGAGTCTCTTCAAGGAAGATTCCAAGGAGGATAGCGCTCGCGAAACCCTCAATCTGGTCGAAAAGTTGCGAATGGAACTGTCGAAGAAGTCGACGAGTTGCGACGTGGACGACGGCGCCAGCGTCTCTTCCAGCACCAAAAACGAAAGCGACAGAACCGAGTTTGCCGAACAGGTGGTACCGAACAGCGTCGCCGAAGCCAAGAACGAAATCAAACCGGACGAGGTCGCGACTGTCAACTTGGAGATGAGAGTCGAAGTGACCGAGACGACGACGTCGAAAGATTTCGAACAGGAGAGGAATCAAGATTATAGGTATCTCAGTTGCGAGGCTGACGTACCACTGGAACAGAACAAGAACATTCCCATTCAGCAGCACCACGGCCTTCCAGATCACGGTATCAGCGCCCAGGGCGACGAGCGGTGGGTGCCACCCAGTGATGGTTATGCCAATGCACCAACAATAGGTAATTGCGACAGACAATTTCCCTATTTTCGTACTCGCGTAGATCGTTTTCTTTTGATTTTTATATAGTTGGCAGTGAAATTTGATAGTACTTTTGTTATCAGAGTTTTTTGTTTCTGTAAATAAAATGTTTACCTGTGGTAACTCTTTGGATTTAAAAGTCATCACATTATTCGTACACGTTGAATGAAAGAACACCCTCGAGTTTTCCCTGATCAATTAATAAATTCATGTGTGTGTGTGCACTTACACGTATAAATTGACGTTTATTTGTTGTAGATCCTGCGAGTTACGGCAGCGACAGCCAGTTGCCGCCACAGCCCCCTCAGACACCTCAACATTTCATGCAACAATACTCAAACCAACCCGCACATCACAAGAACCAGTCCGTTTTGAACACATTACCCCCTCAGGTCGAAATGAGGTTACACGATGACGTCGTCAAGAGCCAATCGCCGACGTTACACGACAGAAGAATCTCACAGACACCCCTCAACAACGATCCCGCTTCGATGGATTGCATGCCTAGTCCTTCGCCCTACGCCGACATGCACCCGCAAGCCAAATGGGCCGACAGCGAAATCATCAGTCGCAGATCGTCCTCGAGTTCGGCAGCTTCCACTTCGAGTTCGTGTTCGCGACGCAACGACGAAGACGACCTCAAGATGAGACCGGACGTGATGATGGTCAACCATCAGGCGCTGGAAAACATGGGCTACCTCCAGCAGGGCATACCCTTCCCGCCCGAACCGTTCCCCTCCTTCTCGGAAACGTCGCAGTTCGTCAGCCCGGTCAGCTTGTTCCCGCCGCCCAGCTTGAACACTTCTCTCGCGTTCCCCTCGACGGGTCCGGCTATGTTTCCTCCGGCTTTCGGTGCACCCTTTCCGGCTCCGCATTCGGTGATTCCCACGTTAGCCAAACCCGTGAACGAGACCGTGCAATACTCGTCGACGTGCACGGCGACCTTCACTTCGTCGCAGCACAATATGGCCTTGACGGCGGCCATGGTCAACCTGCCGCCGAGCATCCCCAAAGAACTGGACTCGCCACCCGAAGAGGAGGTTCCGACGCCCGTCGCTGCGGCGCCCGTTCCTTCGCAATCGCCCGCCGAAGAGACCACTCCACAGCAGCTGTCTTCGCCTAGTCCCTCCATAAAATCCAACAGTTCGGCGGGCAAGAAATCGCCCAGCAAACCGACAAGGACCTCGGCTCGGGTCACTTCGCAAGGAAAGAGTCCCAAACAGCAACAACAACAACAAGAAACGGGGAAATCGGGCGTCGGACGAGGAGGTCGCGGTGATAATCGGCGGAATTCGGTCAAAAGTAACGCCTCTCGGGGTGGTCAAGGACAGTTGCGGGGTAGAGGAAGAGGTCGGGGTCGAGGTCGGACGCATTCTTCGTTGAACAACGATTACGAACTTTTAGCTAACACGATACACAATAAGCTAGTGGGAACGGTGTACGATTTGAACTTCGACGACGACATCTCCAACGAAAATATGACCGACTTGAAGTCGATGAGAGAGAGGCGAAAATCGGTGGACGTGCACGAGAGGAAGGCGGAGACGAAAGACAGTTCAGAGTCGCCGTCGCAGAAAAGCACAAGATCATACAACGCAGATCTGAGAGATCTGAGGCCGCCCACGCCGGTCGAAGAGGCCCGACCCAAAACGGCGGAAGCCGCAGAGGTGGAACCGATTTTTCCGGACATGGTACAACCCGTGCTGCCGGGGCCCGTAGACATGAGAACGTACAGCGCCAATTTCGATCAGCAGAACTACAACGAGGCTAACTTGTTGAGAGCTTTCGCGACAGGAACGACGGAAACTCAAGTGAACGAAGAGATCGACGAAGAGTTCGAGAAGGAGCTGCAGACGGCCCTGACCGCTCCGAGCAAGAAACTGGAAGAAGCTCCGACGCCCGCCGAAGTGGGTAACATCAAAGTGTCCTTGTCGGACTCGCGCAATCAGTTGAAGGTCAAGATCAAAGGACCCATCGCCAATTACTCGTCGACGATAGCCCCGTTGCCACCTCCCACCGTCGATCCGGTGACGGTTTCGAACATGAACTACGTTTCGAACAACGCCGTCAGCAACAATTCGATCGGAGCATCATCGGGTACGTCGAATCTCAGAAGGATGAGGAAAAAAGAACTGTTACGACAGTACTGGACGCAAGACATGAACATGGACGATTCCTCTTGCGCGTCAGGTTTCAACGCTACTCCTATCGTACCTCCAGTTAATCGTACTATTATCACTATACCTAAGGCTGTGGCTTCTATGACCAGTATTCCTACAAAAGACGACTACAGAGATTACAGGACCGGTTCCGACGACGTGATCGAGACGAAACAGCATCGAAAAGAGACAAAGTCGAGACCTCTGTCGAGGGAGCTGCGACAGCTGGACTTGTCGTTGGACGATGACGGACTGTTGGAGAGGAGAAGGAGTATCGGTTCGGTCGGCAGCAACAACTCGACGACGACGTACGACTCGTCCTTGAACAAGAGACGAGGTCGACCTCCGCGTCCCCAGCAGTCAACGGGCACGCCCAGGTTGAAGATAAAGATCGCGGGCAACAGCATAGTGGGCAAGATCGACGACAAGCGAGACCGGATAAGGCCGCCCAAGAAACGTCTGGCGACCATCAACATGCCCAGCGTCGAAGATCTGAAGCGCGAAAGCATGAAGTTCAGAAAATTGGTGATGGCCGATTTCGGCGACAGCAAAGAGAAGCGGAAAAAGAAAGACAAGAGCGAGAAACGCAAAAGTAAAAAGTTCAAACCCGAGGTGCACATCATCTCGAACGAGGCTCAGAATTCGACCAAGCTGATAATCAGGATAGGTAAAAAAGTGGAGGATAGGACTAGCGGTGGGGAAAATTGTGAATCGGCAAGTGGCGGTGGCGGTGGTGGTGGTGGTGCTGGTGCTGACGAAAAGATGACTCCGATCAAGCTGAAACTGTCACGGTGTCAAGAAGGCAGCGGTTACGTGATGAAGAGGGCGACACCAACCCAACAACCTCCCAGCACCGAGACCAAAGCGGAAGAGGCGACTCAACCGGGCCAGCCTCCTCCTTCGCCGCCTCCGATCAGCCTCCCGGAAGGGGTGCCTCCCCCGCCTCTGCCCCTCAACAAAGACTGTGAAGTTAGATGATAATCGTGTACCATAAATCCTCTTGATCTGTAATATAATAATAATAAATACGGTAGGTGACCGGTGAGGCAGGTTGTACAGACGCTAGCTGCTACTTCACCTGTTTTAAATCCACGTTGTTAAGCTGTCTAGTGTATGTGTAGGCTAAGCGAGCACATGTATGTCATTAATTTCAGTGTACAAAGTCAATTACAGCCGCAAACGTGTAATCATATTTTTGTACATATTGTAAGTTATGGTATTTGTGAATATAAATAGTACTAATTTATATATATTAATATCATTTAAAATGATTAACTCGTGTTGACAATTTTGATAGCTAGACTCGTTATAGAATTTCATCAGATATTGTACAGAACAAATGGCTTGAGTGCAATCTTTTTTATCGGTTGTTTGTTGTGAGAGAGCCATTATTTTATTATTGTACAGTTTTTATTATTTTTTAACATTCGTCATTGCGACATGTACTATAAATTACTTAAAAAGATTTTATCTATTTATAGTTATATATAGTTAATTTTATTTTTTATATTCTGAATATGTTTTTATAAGTGTACGTGTTGTATCATAATAGTTTACTTCAAGTATTAAAGCACAAGCCATTTGTTGTTTCATGTTACATGATACAAAATAATATTATAATAAATAATATAAAATATGAACAAAGTCGAACGTTTTTCGGACAGTCCACACACGACCCCCGACCCTTAATACTGCAGTTTCATCTTTTTTTTTTATGATATATCGACACGACAAAAGCACACTACATTCTCTTGTTACATGTAAATTTTCTTTACCAGCCGGACTGTAAAATGTACGTGTATGATTTCACAGATGTACACATAGTTGATTCGTGAATTATATTCAGTTTTATATAAAATTACAATTGTGTTGTGATTTATTTGAGGACCCACTATCTCTATTTGAACAGCTGAATCTCTGCCACGATAGTCACGTGTCAAATCTGATTGGAGTAGAGCAAAATAGGATTCAATTTATCAAAATGAAGGCCAGCGCAAGAGGTTTTGAACAATACGTATTTTCTTTTGTTTCATCATTACCTCAATTGAGAAAATGTAAAAGATTTCCATCGATTTTTCGAAGATCCTGCAACGCATGTATTGTGGGTTGCCTACGACCACTCATTTCTATTTTTCATTATCTTTCGTGTCAAGTCGTCGGTTTAGATATTATATTGTTTTCAAAAACGAACAGTTGAATTTAAAAATGTCATCAATTGTCAAAATTGTGACAAGCAATGCTGTTCGGCATTATGGATATCTGATAAAAAAATTTGGAATTTCCTTCGACCTAAATCGATACCGTGGCGCTATAGATGGATCAATTTTGGCCAGTTTTGTGACCCTGGAACTGACCGGGTCAAATCAAATTTCCATCGAACCCGCGTAGAGGGCCAACTTTTCCACCGATAAATCACGCACGCCGGCCGGATTCGTGCCAAAATCGGGACAACCGGGTCGCGCCGCCCCCCATTTCCACGGAAAATTCGAATTTTTGAGGCGCCCTCCTCCGTCTAGGTAGGTTATCGATATTGTCTAATCTGTCAAACGTCATTCGCTTCGATGGTATCGGTTATCAATCATCCCATTAAAAACCGATGCTTGTCTCATTCCGATCCATGATCTCGACTCCGGTGAACGTCGGCAGAAGACGACGGCCGTGTGTGAACCGCGCCGCCGCCAGCTCTGTCGGTCAGTGGGTGCATAATCAATAGACGTCGAGTCGGAAGTGTCGGGAGCGGTGCTGTGTGTGGAGTGAATGAGACCCGTATTTATTTGGCGAGGACACGATGCAGCCGCCGCCGAGAAAGGTGGGCAAACAGACCAATCCCGCGCCCAAAATAAATTTCAAAATTCCAGGGAAATTACGCCAAATTCCTGAAAAACCTCCACGGGGAACAGATCAACAAACTCGCGCTGAAGAACCAGCACGAGTGCGAACTGCTGGAGGACATTAGGATGTTCACGGTCAGACGGTCTGCCCTAGAAAAGACCTATTGCGAAGTAATTTGTTTTTCTCGTGCGAGACGCCCGACACTTATCGATTCTGTACTCTTACAGGAGTTACTCAAACTCTCGTCCAGTTTTCTCAAAGATAAAAAAATTCCCAACATTCCGGACATCAAAATCGAAGGGGGCGAGGAAAAATGGTGAGTAGAGGCTCCCTAACACCGCCGATGACGATGACACGGGCTGATCTTTTAATAATTGAAAACCAAATCTAAATGCATGTGGGACTTACTGATAATGTGGACTGGTGGGACTTGGGATTCGTGACCACGTAGGTAGGAAAACAATGGCACTAAACGAATTTCACATTTTTCAATGCGTATTTCTAAAATTGCTTTTTATTTTTTGTACATAGTTGCCAAACATTTATCTTAAAATTTAAAAAAAACTTAAATTTGTACTTACGTACTTGAGCGATAACATTTTCCAGTCGTTAATTGGATCGTATTATGCAAAGATTACGTGATTTATTGTTCTCAAAAACAAAAATCGACGATCTCGTGGTATGTTTTTACTCGGGAGCGATGAACCAGTCAGGTTTCAGTCTGGAAACTACTTCGACACTCATAAATCTGAAAAAAGAAAAGTTATTATTGTGAGTTTTCAGATTTATTAAAAAAGTATAGATGAACTAACACGTTTGTCGTTTAGTCCCAAATGACCCTAGAAAAGCTTGGACTCTATAAAATGCAAAAAAAAATCAGCACACAAAATGTACATTTGTGTATTTAAATAATAATCAAAATTTCTTTCATGAAACTTATATTAAATTTAATTGTTGTTTAGAAAATTCCACCGACTTAAGCAAGTGAAGGCACGGTTACACACATGAAACTTAAATGTTCTCGATTTACGTTTTAGGAATAAACTAATTTATTGATTATTTTACATGAAAATGTTAATTAAATATGAGATAAAATCGAATGATTTATAAAAAAAAATGAATTTACTGTTCAGTTTACATTTGAAAACGTTAATCTATAATAAATATGAGATAAAATCGAATAAGCAACGAAAAATAACAAAACTATGGCTTTCCTGTAATTAATGATTACACTAGACATTCTTATCTTCTCAAATTTTTCTCACATGAATCTTTTTACATTCCTAATATTGACTTTATTCAACAATTGTTAATATAAAATAACATGAAAAAAGTAACCGATATGTGGGGAAAATAATATAAAGTTACATTTTTTTGACGAGAATTCAAAGTAAGAAAATTCTACAAAAATAGTTATTTATGTTAAAGCCCGAGGAACGAGGGCTTTTAAATTCCCGAAGGCCATAATCGACAATTATGCCCGTGGTAAATACAACGTTTTATTCTATTTTATAATTTCTAAAAGATCAAACAAATATTTAGTATTCCTTAAAGGAAATCAACTAAAAGTTGTGTCCATGCAAATTTAGTTAGCTATTTTGATGTTGTTAGGGTTACTGTGTATATAATCTATGATTTTCTTTAATTAAACCAACCGTTGCTTGGCAGATTTTTGACAAATCTGGGCCATAAAGGTCAATTTATGCCCTCATTTGGGGGCGTATAAAGACCATTATTGACCAAAATAGAATAAATACAATTATTTAAAAAACAATTGCTGGTACATATTACACTCGTCTGTTAGTAATCACCAAAAAAATGTCAAAGAATGTCTGAACTCCCGGTTACTCTTTTTCCGAATTTTGATCTAAACATATTCCCACTGTGGCCTATGTTGAATTGATTTTTACAAGAGAAAAATTCAGGTATTATTCGATTGTTCGATAGATTTTTGCTTTTTTTGTTCGACACTGTCAGAATTTGAGAATTTTCTCCTATGTGAACGGATTTTGATAAATGTCACCACTTGTCAAAACGAAACGTCAAGCTAATTTTAAAGGTTTTAAGCGATTTTGAGCTTTTAAGGGGCTCGTCGAACAAAAAAACGTTGTATTCAACTCGTTCATGTGTCAATTGGGCCAGTTTAAAACGCGAGTGAAACGAGCGTTTTAAAGGCCCACGAGTGCCAAAAAACCCCAATTTACACAAGAACTCGTCAAATAAACTACTATTATGTAATATATATTTTTTTTAATAATAATTGTTATCCTTCATATTCATTTCTTTGTTTTATAAAACATTACACTTAGTTAATATCGAATTACGTATCAATAAATGTTTTTCACAATTATGAAAATTTCAAGAAAATAAATACAAATTCATGTACAGGTTTTGGGGACAAATAAGAAAGGTTACTGCAGAAAAATGTCGAAATTTGTTGACTCGATAAAATGTAAAATTTTGAAAAACTATACGGTGCCCTTTTTTAACGCTGGCCATAGACAATTTAATTCATACACTAAAAATCCCATAAGCAGCGGTGTTTTTGCCATTATGACAGCGAAAAAAGTTTTTTATTCGACACTGTCAGAATTTGAGAACTTTCTCCTGTGTGAACGGGTTTTAATAAATCTCACAACTTGTCAAAACGAAACGTCAAGCTAATTTAAAAGATTTTCAGCAATTTGGAACTTTTGGGGGGCTCGTCGAACAAAAAAACGTTGTATTCAACTCATTCTTGTGTAATTTGGGCTTTTTTTGGCACTCGTGGACCTTTAAAACTCTCGTTTCACTCGAGTTTTAAACTGGTCCATTCATGCCAAAAAAAGCCCAAATTACACACGACCTCGTTAAATAAACTACTATTGCCCTAACTTTTCCAGCGACAAAACGGAACCTAACGTTTGAAAGCGTCTGATTCTAGTAGGTAGGTCTGCATCATAGTGATTTACGTATTCATTAAATTGTCTTACCGAATTCACTCAAGCTTTTTTTTTTGGGTCGAAGTAAACTTAACATTTATAATTCGAGTTTTGTTGTCTGGCAATACTGCCCGAAAAAATTACTCGTCCTACGGACTCGTAATTTTTTCAGAGGCAGTTTTTTTCGTTAAATTGCCAGCCAACAAAATTCTCATTGAAATGACAAGTTTACTTCGACAAAAAAAAAGCTCTCGTGTAATTATAAGTGTTAAAAACTTTGGATCGTGTTAGTAAGCTTTTTAGCAAGAATTTTTAAGTGAAATTTGGCACAATATTAGATTGGTATTTTATAAATCAGTTTCAGTTTATTTTATACTACAGAATAAAATAATTACGGAATTATGTAATTAAAAAAAAGTACATTGAATTTATTTTTAATAATTGAAAAAAAAAAAAACATAAGTACATAACATTTTAGTTTTACAGTACAAAAATTTCCGATAAAATTGCCCAATCTGGAAATGCTTGCAGCGTTTCCACGTTGAATGGCAAGGGAAATCCTCTCGAAAAGGAATTTCTTTGATTTTGAATCGCCTGATTCCGCAATAAGTCGGTTTCCGATGACATTATTGAAATCGATGGCTTCTTTGCACCAAGGGCCTAAGGTTTCAAAGGCTAAACCTTTAATTACAAATTTGACGAAATAATTGAACATTGAATTTATTACATTATTTCTTGCCCAGAAGGTTTTATAACCGTTAGACAGTTACAAAATGTTCGACGAAATTTTTATGATCGTCTTGATTAGTGTCTTGCAGCCTATGGAAGACAGTTTGAACAACAACTTATGAAACGAAAATTCAAAAATAATTCAAATACATAGTTTAATATTGTTGAAGTAGAATTTTATTGATTTTGATGTAATTATGATTTCCTATGTTTTATGTTTATGAAATAAAACTGTCTATCCCATTCAATAATTTTTTTATCTGAAAAGGTGTCCATTGAAAATAATACTAAGCCCAACTTACCCAGAAACGAGTTGCATACAAAATTTTATTGTTTGAATCGACGTCCCTGAAGCTTCCAAATCTTTTAAAAATGGTTTCGCATTTGTTTTTGACAGTTTTGACAAATTTTTCAAGAGCTGTCAGAAATATAACGTTGAATGTGTTGTCTAGCGCGACGGTTCGTTATCTGCTCATTTTGCTTTAAGGCAGTTAAGAGGCAGTTTACAAAGGAGAAAAATGAGAATTTATGACTTTTGAAAACAATAAATTTATTTTTGCTCTAATTCCGTGATTATTTTGTTTTGTACGATGGGCCAAACTGAAATTCATTTGTAAAATACTAATCTAATATCCTGCCAAATTTCACTTGAAAATTCCTGCTAAAAAGCTTATTAATAGACCCGAAACTTTTTAGCATGTAAATCCCTATGGTCAGCGTTAAAAAAAGGCACTGTATATTTACGTAAAAATACAATAAACAATTATGTTATAACAGCATACAACACCAGAAACATTCGTAAATATAGCAAATAATTACCAAATTTTAAAAATTATTATTATGTAATTAATGTTGATGTTAGTTCATTTTATTCTCGAATATTTATAACATTTTGGGTAATTAATTTAAGAAAAAATGTCATCGGTTACTTTAGTTGCTGATCGTTAATTTTTCTCGCTGGAAGCGTAAAAATTTCAGGACGATTACTCCGAAAGAAAATCCGTCGTAATCCTTCCCTTTAAACGGACGGTCTCGAAAAGTGCCGTCGATTTTTTAACGCGGAAGTGCGTTTAATTACAAGAACTAGACGGACGAGCTTTGCAAATTACCCGTTCATTTAACCGGAAACGCCTAATGGAAACGCTGAAAAATTCAGAGTTCTCCTGACTTATTCACCGAAAACGAAAGTTCACCGAGTAAATATAGGAAAAAAATTCCTCTACGTCTCCGTCTCTCTCCCACCTTATCCGCTGAATCGATGTCGTTCTTGCAGGAACATGTGGAACGTGTGGAGGACGGTGCTGGAGGAGAACGAGAAACTGGCGAGGGCGCGATTGGCAGCCGTCGAAGTTTTCCAACAACAAATAGTCGACGATGCGAAGATTTTACGCTCGCACAAAATCCAAGGGGCGAAAAAAGTGAGCCGGGATTTACGAGGGGCGTCCTCGTTCGCTAATTCGAATGTTTCCAGTGTCTGGATCAGTTGGCCGTCATACAGAAGGAACTCCAAACGTGCGTTCAGGACGTGGACAAAACGAAAAAGTTGTACTTCGACGAGGAACACAGCGCCCACGGTGTTAGGGACAAGGCCAGGGACTACGAAGAAAAGTGAGTTTGTTCCGAGGTTTTTTCTGGCGGCTAGTTGGACGAGTGTCTGGGATTGGATGCTCGAAATGAATCGATAACTTTCTTCATTGTGTGTTGTGTGGAGTTCCGATCGTGTCATTAAATTTTTTATCGTCGTCGCTTTTAAAAGCCATCACCAATTTTTCTCTCAAATTGACAGTCGTCTGTTGGTCTATTGGTATATATTATATTCAACATAACAAAATATAATTAATCCAAAAAAAAAAACACAAAAAGAAAACAAACAAGTATTTGCTTTGACGACCTACAACGGGTTAGCTCCGGACGACGTAAAAACGCGCATTTCCGCCGTGTTTAACGTCATAATGAAATTTTTATCCTTGATGAAATTTCCTTAATTCCCGGCATCGAAACTTCGTTATCCTCGACCTTCGCACATTACAAATTCTTGCACAACCTCAGTATTCCGGCCCCGTTCCGAACCTGATGGTCGAATTCCCTCCTTATGAAAATGGATGGAAAACTTCTCGTCCCATTTTTTTTTTGTTCTTTTTCGAGTGATGAATTTCCTCGGGAAAATCACGGTCTCTTTGTACGAACGGATCGATCCCGCTGTCAAAACAATCTTTTGAGCGAAGTTCGATTCGAATAATTGCTTCCGACGGTCAGTTTTTAAAATGTTTTCCTCGAAGGAAGTCCGCATTAAAAATAATTTCCCGTCTTAATCTCGCCCCGAGTACGAATCTACGAAGTCAGCCACGCTTTAATTAAACAATCGATAAATGGCTTAAGTCAGGTAGGGATGATAAATTTCTGACTCGGTTTAATTTTGCAAGTCACCGCCGGGCCGTTTCCCGACAGGATGAATTCCCGACGGCACTGAATTATCCTGGAGATGAAGGATAAAAACTTTCGCCGGATTTATTAGGCGACTTAGGATATTTAAATCCAAATTATTCTCCCGGAGAGTATACAGAGTGGCTGCGGGAATACGCTTCCACCAAGCCATCTGTTGCGATATCCTAACGCTCCACCCGATCGTTTCTCGATATTTATATCTTCATCTTAAGAAAACTGCTCCCGATGCGACCCGCAAAAGACGATCGATTCGAGATTTGGACGACTCGTCTGGGTTGTTTTTATGACCGGTGGTGGTGTGGACCGCCGCCACCGCACTTGCCGATGTTTAATTACGCAATGATTTTCATTAATTTCGCTCGCTGCCGCCCGCCATTCGGCTTCATCTCACGTCACGTGCATAATATTTATTGTATAGGTCTCCCCAGTTACAATTAGCTTTTGTGTCGGCATCCGACATTGTCAACCCGGAATAACAATAATTCCTGTTACCGCACGACAGAAATGCACTGACGCGGTTTAATCGACAACGGCTGAAAGACGGAATTTGAATTAATCAGATGTAGGGTCGGCTAAAAGATAACACCGTGCACCTGAATTCAAACACTATTCTTCCTTACTAATTTTACTTCACCCCAACGGAACTAAATTATTGATAATCACTTACAATTTCGTTCCAAACCACCCTCCCCAGTTACCTCCAATATCGTTAATTTTTGTGAATTATTTGCGCAGATTGAAAAAGAAGAAAGGCGGCTTCTTCACGTCGATCACTTCCTTGCAGAAGAACAGCGCCAAGTACAGCACGAAGCGGGAGCAGCTCGACGAGAAATCGACCGGCGCCCGCAACGACTACCTCCTGTGCCTGGCGGCGGCGAACGCCCACCAGAACCGCTACTTCGTCGTGGACCTGCAGCTTTGCATGACGACGATGGAGAGCGGCGTCTACGAGAAGATCGCCGAGTACATCTCGTTCATGGGTCGCACCGAACTGCTCACATGTTCGGCGATGCAGAACTCCTTCACCGTGATCAGAGACCAGGCCAAGCAGTTGAGCAGGGAGTACAACCTCCAGTGCTGCTATCTCTACTATCCGGTGTTGAAGCAGCACATCCAGTATCCGTTCGAGTCGTGCGACAACGACCCCGTCGACACCATCACCGCCGAGCACGATTCGGCGGCGGCGACGCTCAGCAAGGAGGCGAGACGGTGGGCCACGAGGATAGCCAGGGAGAACAACATCATCAGGGAGAGCGCTCGGAAGCTGCAGATTTACAGCGCGCTCAGAGAATCTGGACAAAGGGTGAGCAGCCGGAGTCTGAAACGCGTCGGAAGACAGGGTGAGATGGATGGGACGGCAATTTAGGCGGAAGGAGCGAGCTCTCTAGGGGAAACCGATACTGCAACACCTTTGGCTGTCGCTTAATTGCTCCCAATTATAATTATAGAGCTCAAATGTTTCGTTTCGACGGAGTGTCGCACTTGGTGCGTTCCTAAATTGTAATTTTCTTATCGGGACTTGTAGGAGGAGGAGGCGGAATGAACTTAACGTACCGTTACGTAAATAAAGTATTGTCGTAAAATTGGAAAAACAAAATCAAATCATCGATAAAATCGTAATGAGAATGACGCTTGCGAAAAATTAGAAGCCTATTCAAACACTTTCTAGCCACTATCAGACAAACAATAATATTTGTTTTGATCCAAATAAAAATGTACCTATTCATGTACTCACTCTCAGAGTAGATACGCTCTTATTTACTCGTTGTCGGATATCATGTAACGATTACGCCCACCGAGATAACGTGATAAAATGTGCTCTGTTCCTGATTTAATGTTTTGCAATTTAATTTCCTTAATTAAACACGATTATACTCAAAAAAAAAAATCGTAACTCGTAAAAAAATAATTAAAAAAGGTCATCTGACGATTATTACATATTTATGTTCAGCGGTGACATCAAAGAAATAAATACATTTTCGTTAGTTTGGCTTATAATAAAGCCAACGCGAGATCACGAGTGGGATAATTTATAAATAACGGAAATAACGTAGGACCAACACGACTCCCCTGTAAAACTCCCAACGGTTGTCGCACAGCTCTAATGCTCTAAGCTCTACGATGTAAAATTGCGAATCTAAAAAATCGAAATTACCCTGACTTCCAGTTTTATAGTTTGCGGACTACAACCCCTACAAAAGTTTTAAGACTTTCTGAAAACAACAACGAGAGAAATGAGAAACAAAATCTACCGGCAGATTTATACAAAAAAAAAGAGTGTGTGCTTAAGACCGCACGACAGAAGTGAAAACTTCTATAATGCTCGTTACTCATTTTAAGTAATATGTACCTACCTATTCTATAAAAAATCTATCATTAGGTATGGATGATAGTACTTGGAGGAATAAGGAGCAAGGCATAAATAATTAATATTATTTTCCGTTGACCGCTTGTTAGTTTCAATATTAATGAATTATTTTTTCTAAAATATAAGGCCAGTATACAGAAGCGAAATTAAATTTTTGTACTCATAGCCTTGAAAGCGACGCTTCCAACATCCAACGCTCACTCCGAAACGAGTGTTTTCCGATCGACTCGAATGTAAAAATTGCAAAAAACACTGGCCCTTTGAGGCATTCAAAAAAAAAATCGGTGTTGATAATAATAATATTTAGTTCATAAAATACTACTTCCCTGGATTTTCCTCTATTAAAAAATTAGGGAAATATTTATAATCGTTGAAAATTGTTCCTACAAAATTCAGAAATTATTGCAAACATTGAAATTTCAAGTGAAGCAATTGTTTCTAATAACCAAAGGTCACTGCCTACTTAGTTTTATGTTCATTTATGTTTAATGTATTAAAACAAAAAAATTTAATTTAATGTTCGTACAAAAAATATTGTACGAACCACTTGCGTGAAGACATCTTCCGCTCATTCGCGCATTAATTAAAGGCACTCGCTCCTTCGTCGCTCGCGCTTTAAAAAATGCGCTCATGCGGGAACATCGTCTTCCCGCACTTGGTTCGTAAATAACTATAATCATAATCAAATGCGAGATTAACTGAACAAGTGAACAAATTGAACCAATCGAAGTTTCGGATTCATGGGTTAATCGCGCATTAAAATTTAATTCGAATTAAATATTTAATTCTCTTTTTATAAACTGGCCCTTAGTGTATTAATGAACCTCATTAATACACTATTTTTCATTAATCAACGATTTTTGCGATTTTTGACGTTTTGATGATATTTTGATGTGTAAACAACCTCGAACATGCATTGTTTGCGCTTACCAACACTGCAGCAGGTAGTGCAGCAGGGTTTTCTATATTTTATAGCTCCATAACTGCACAATTATGAATTTACTTTTTCAAAAGCCGACCTTTTTGGTTATAATAATTCGCATGTCATATTTTTCAAAGGTAACTAGGTTTTCTTAGCAACCGTGATTTTTACGTGAAATTGAATGTGAATGGAGTTGACGTCTTCTGACACTCTTTGCGGAACAGTGAATAGAAAGTGTTGAAACATTTTAAAATGGCCTACCCTCAGGACAAAAAAAGGATGAAGCTATTTTATAAGGTCTCATCTTTATCGAAAAAAATGAAATTGGTTTTGATTTAGCTTTAATTTGAAATTTTGTTACAAAAAAAAAAGTTTGCGGTCAACGAAAAATTTTTGTAATCAACTCGTTTGTTAATGGGCGATTAATAATCTCAACTATTAAAGGCACTCACTGGCTACACTCGTTCGTGCTTTAAACAGTTTCGATTATTAATCGCCGTCATTAACAAACTAGTTTATTAAATAACTATTAAATCCAATGCTGTTTTTAAATAAACATCAAAAATCTGTATTTTTCAATAGAAACTGCAAATACGTCCGCGTTTAGAGGTACACTCTGGTAAAATTTGTGAGGTTAGGTTTGGATGTTTAAGTTTTATTTTCTTGACGATGATATTGAACACAACACAAGTTTTCATAGCAATATCCTGTATTATGATAATTTGTCCATTTTCCTCTTCACATTTTGCTACACAAATTTTTCCAATAGATGAATTGTTGAAGCCATATAATTGAGAATTACGTATTAAATCCTACATTCATCTGTAAACTTACAATATTTGTCGTGTCTTTATCGTTCATATTATATAAAACTATACAGGGTATTTCAAGAGTGATAATGAGCCTGACGGAATAATAAATTCAACCCCACAATACATTTTCAAAAAAAGCCGGACATTTTAATGACAGTAGCCAGCTTTTTTCGGAAATATAGTGTGGGTTGCATTTTAAATTACGTCAGGCTTGTTATCACTCGTGAAATATCCTGTATATTTATACAGTTACTCCTGCAGCTCTGCACTGAGGTCAGTCAGGTCACAACACAACGTACAATGAAAATTTAAAATTGACAAGTGACGCACAGTTGATTGTTTTTGGATCGCTCTGCTAAAAACTCGACTCCCTTGATTTTAGCTTGCCGTGTCGTGCTGCGAACGATTTTCGCTGAGCTTCGAACGATTTTCCGATTTTAGCTTGTGCTGCGAACGATTTTACCATGTCGCATGAAACTAATTCACTGCCCGGGAATAAAATACATATATGTGGCGCGCCTAAAAAAGTTTTCACCTCAAAAAGCAGGGAATTATTATTGGTCAGTTGAATAGGCCGCCGTCGCTGACCAACGTGTCCTACCCTGACGAGGGTAATTGGGAGTGAACCGTTGTTGTTTGCTTTGAAATGGTATCCAGAACAAATTCAATTTCAATTTTCATCCGACACCGACACGTTTCATCCGTCATAATAGAATGTAAATGAGAATTTACCGAGTCTTAAATCACCCACAAAACGGTGCTAATGGATCAGACGATACCAAATTGCGCATCCAAGTTTCTAATAAAAACAGAAGTTAACAAAGTAATATCGCCATTTGTTTCAATTTGCTCAGGTGGACCCCAACGACCAAAACGGCCCCGACCTCGAGACGAAAATCGAAGAGATGAGGTTGTGCATCCGGAAGGCGGAGACGGCGAAAACCAAGGCCGAGGCGCGGATAGAGGTCCTGCGCGAAGGCGGCGTGAACGTGGACGAGTGGCTGCAGGAGGCCGAGTCGCTGAACGTGCAGGACATCCAACGGTCGGCCAGTTCATTATCGGTGAGTACTCACTTACGTTTCAACGAAACTCGTACTTCGAAATGTACACCTTGCAGGACCACCCGAGTTCGGACTCGTTCTACGACAGCGACTTCGCCGACGGTGAGACAACGACGACGCCCCAAGTCGACAAACAACAGGACAAGGACAGCGAGGGCAGCCAACAGGATCAATTCGAAAATGCAGCAGAGGTCGACGGTGAGTGGGGTAGGCAACGAACTCGTTCTTACACACTGTGTCTGGCATGGTATCGTTGCACACAGTTACAGGCTAATGTCTGCAGCTGTAGATTTAGTAGATTTTTAGTTCGCCTTGCGATACATCAACACCGCGATGAATCTCGACAGAAGGACACAGTGTTAAGCTTGGAGTCATTATTTTTGGTACGCTCTTATTTTGGAATCATGTTGCTATGGGTAATTATTGTACGACCACAAATAATTTCAAATACGACGACTCGTTACCACATTCGTTCTGCCATAAACTGCTTTTTTCAATCTTTCCGAGTCGGTTTTCTCCTGAATCTCGACATTTTAGCCATGCTCGAGCAAGAAAGACAACGCATCGAACAGTTGACTGCCGGTTGGGACGATCCCACTCAAGTCGACTGGGGTACCGAAGAACTAGCAGAAACGACAGAGACGGCCATCCAACGACAAGAATCCACCCCTTCCATCCCCCTGCTCAAATGCACAGCGCTCTACTCGTACACGGTAAAACATCGGCGATTTCTGTATAAGAAAACGGACGAGAACAGATTCCTCCTTTCAGGCGCAAAATCCCGACGAGCTGACGATCGTCGAGAACGAACAGCTGGAGGTGGTGGGCGAAGGCGACGGCGACGGGTGGTTGAGGGCGCGGAACTACAAGGGAGAAGAGGGCTACGTACCGCACAATTATCTAGACGTGGAGCGCGAACAAACGGCGTCCACTCCGGGACTGGTCAACCAGATATCATTCTCGTCCGTGGACTACACCGTCGACAACGAAGAGGAGCCTCAGGTGCCGTCGGAAACGAATCAATCGCCGGAACAAGTTTCGGTGATATCAGTGGTAAGTATCGCCCGGCGCCTCCACCATTTTCACAATTGTCCGAACCGCAGCAGGACCCGGTTCCCGAAACGCCCACCGTTTCGTACTGCTGCGCCCTCTACGACTACGACGGCGAAGGCGGAGAAGAGCTCACTTTCGAAGAGGGTCAGATCATCAAAGTTCTGAGCAAGTGCGCCCACAGCGTCGACGACGGCTGGTGGAAGGGCGAGTTGGAAGGTCGCGTCGGTAATTTCCCCTCACTGGTGGTGGAGGAGTGCGACGAATACGGCGAACCTCTGACGAACCAGTGGGACGAGACTCCGCCCCAGTCGGCACCGCCAGTCTTCACCCCGCCTGACGTGCCCAACTTCTTGGTGGCGGCGGAAGTGAGTCTGTCAGATTGTCAGTTTCAGTAGAATTATATTTACCCCTAGGTGATCGTCACGCAGCCGACGCCATCCGTGGAACATCCGCAACAACCACCACCAGCGCATAAGCAGCCCGACTCACCGAGCGCATCAGAGGGAAACTTCTCCATGAAGCTGTCCCGGGACCAACACCAACAATACGGCAGTCAATTTCAGGGACAAGTTCCGAGTAAGTGCCGAACTCTTACGTAATTTTCGCATATTTTATTCCATTTTTCTCAACGTTTCATGCAGCGATCGACGTACCAACCGTCGAAGTCGTCGACGAGGTAGAAACCGTCGGCTTTTGTCGTCTTTGCGCAAAGTAAACGTCTTTTTTCTGTGCAGGATGACCAGAGGGGCCCAGCTTCCGCAACAAAATCGGACGATTTCGGCCTCGGCGTAGCTCAAATAGTGATCACGGCGGCGACTCCGATGATGGAAGAACCGGAACATCCGTTCCCGCCTCCCGAAGAGGCGCCCGTCAACCATCACGAGGAGATCGACACGACCACGGAGACCATCTTCGAGGAAGACGAGGAGGCGGCGGAACAGACGGAAGCGAGTGCGACAGCGACGGCGGCGGCGGAAGAGGCCGACGACAAGTCGACAACGGACGACGTCCCCGATTCGACGCCGTTCGTCGTCAGCAGCAGCACCGGCAGCGATGGCGAGACGACGGGACCGAGCACAGCCGAGAATTCGGTGAGTCACGTGGTGCAGCCGCCGCCCCCATTAGCTGACGCCGAGCCGAAGCAGGTGGTCGGCGGCAGGGCGAGCATCCCCGACGAACTGGAACCCCACCAGCTCGCCCGGCTGCAAGATCTCAAAGAGTCCAACGCCTAGACCATGTTAGTTGTTTGTACGCTTCAAATAGTATAATGAATACGCATCCGCGGACGACGCATCAGGACTATCATGTGTGTTGTTGAATCGCGCGTATATTTGTACCTAATTTGTTATTTGTTAGAACATATTAAAGATATTTTCACTTTAGACATGTAAGTAGGTTGTTAGTTTATCGGTTGAATTGGTTACAATTGTTGATTGAACGATTGATTTTTCTATTTGTACGGCACCCGACTGAATTCGCGAACGACAATTGGGAGCGCGTCCTCGGACAAGACCGAGACACGCTCGAACGTTCGCTCATTCACGTTTTCTTTTTTGGACCAAGAAAATTCAGTCGCCCCAAAAAATCGAATCAAATTTGTGGCCTCGTCCTAGGACACGCCGTCGCGCACTCGGTCGGGCAGCGTACACCCCACACGAAACGTCTAAAGTGTTTTCTGATCAATTCTCGAACGATATCTGACATCTGTGTTACGTTGCATCAACACTTCGAGACAATCCGTTCGATCTAATCAGCTTCATACTCCAATTTAAATCGAGAGGACGGTTTTTCCCCTGCCAAATCAAAACCGAGGCCTACACGCACACTAGTGCATGCCACGTAGACCGTGACGCGATCCGTCACCTTTGATAGATATGCTAGTGGGGCGAGAAAGCCGTTCCCGAAGAGGTGCCATTAAGATGACGCCAATACAATTGATTGCATGATATTTTGCTAACAAAGTTCCACTAAAGTCAATTCTGTTTTTGTATTTTGCAATAATGTCAAGATGTACTCGCATTATAATGTCGCACCAAGCGTAGTTTCATAGTTTCCTTGACTAGGGCGCTGGTAGGTTGGCTAGTTATCTAAGATTAAATGACTGATTTATATTTAAGTAAAATACTCTAATGACTTAAGTAAAATCACGCACTATTATTGTGGTGTGTGTGTTATGTGTATAGTGATTAAAGAAAAATCAAGCGTTGTTGCCTAATAAAAAATAAACATTTTAGATGTTTCTGTCGATGAGTTCTTAACCTGATAGGGAGGGATGAGTGGTTTTGTTTTCTAGTTTATGACAGATCGGCAGGATGCAATAACATAAACCGCAGGTACCGATACCATTACTGCATTAGTGTTATACCTAAAATTATAAAAAAACTCTTCTCTTATGATTCATACTCAGTTTACAACATTTTTTATGTATCATGCAATGTTCCATGATGTGTTAGCAATAAGACAGTGAATTTTAGTTTGTAAATAGTATTTATACGATAATAAATTCATCCAGATTTCGTGTGACAGTATTATTTTAGTTTTTTCATTTTCGAGGACGAGATTTTTATGACATTACATTTTTTGGGTCGTTTTAACGTTGTCTGTGAATCCTTAACAATAACACTATGATAACGATAGAAAATTTATTCCGCGGACAAGGTTAAAAAAAAGTTGGATTGTGTACAGTTAAGAGAATTTCAGGCTGTTTTACGCGATTGTATTGAATTCCCCGTCTTCTTTCAGCGGTGCCTTCTTATTATAAACTTCAATCTCTCACCTTGTAGATATTATGACTATAATTCTAACTATTTGTGAGACTTGGTTTCAGATATGATCGATTCATTAACCCGTTCTATGTAAACATGAAATATTATGAAATACAGAATTTATGTAGCTGAAACTGTGTTTTACTCGAACGAAAAAAATTAAACAGTATACAGGGTGTCTAAAAATTTGCGAAATCCGAATTCAGAGCGTGGTAGGGAAGGACCCAGTGGAGCTCGAAAAATACTTAGAAAAAAAATTCGCTCTTCCTGAAGAAGATATAAGCACTTTAATTACTATAACAACGGCTAACTGCTGCGCCCCTGTGACCTACAGTGTGAACATAAAGTTTGGAACAAAATTCATAATAGCGTAATGTGATGCTTTTTAGAAAATCGCTCGAACACGTCGATTTTATTTTGAAAAATGCTATCCTGTGACATGCAACTTGTTTAAATGACGTCATTGGTTTTTGCGGAATGACGACATTACCAATTTTTTTAAATGACAACCCCCACTTTTTTCTTCTCTTTCTGATAGGCCTTTCTGGCATTTGGCATTTTTCAAAATAAAATCGACCTGTCTGAGCGATTTTCCAAAAAGCATCACATAACGCTATTATGAATTTTGTTCCAAACTTTATGTTCACACTGTATAATGATAATGGTGGAAGAGAATCGTATGGTTGATATTAAATGAAAACTATTTTAATAATAAATATTTATATTATAATAGTATAAAGAACGGTAATGACAATGTACCGATCGAAGACAATTGTTTGGAGGAGGAGCGCAGCGACGACTCCAAATATTGTCTGACCCTAATGAATCGCCCAGCCATAAAATTAGTGTATTAATCCGTAAACATAGTCATGAAGTAATCAGAGTAATCAGTAATCAATAATCATTATTCAAAGTGACCGCCGTTATTGTCAATACAATAATGAAGGCGATGAAGAAATGATTCTTCCAGATTTCCAACATACCTCTGTTATTGCGAATTGTTGTGGCAGGATTTTCCACCCGTTCTCTTAAAACTTCAATTGTATCAATTGGGATCGAATATACCAAGTCCTTCATGTACTCCCACAAGAAGTTGCACGGAAATTCTCTGGGCTCGAGGAACACTCGCGCACGCTTCACCATACACTACACAAGTATCTATGTATTCACTATTCGAAAATAAAATCGCCATTTTCACAAAATTTTAGCTTAAATCACAGAATCAACACGTAAACACCTGCCTTGTGGAGTCGGACAAAACTAACTAAAAATTTAATTCACTCTACATCGGCCGCAAAGCGAAAAAACTTTATTCTAAAAACAAGTGTTGCGCTGATTTTACAAAAACGATTACATCACGGTCATTGTCATTGAGTGAAATAACAAGAAAATAGACACCTCGTTAATTTATGGGGGGAGGGGGAGCTAAAATACTAAAATGAAAATTAGATTTCGAAAAAATGGTACATAACAATTTTGCTGTTCTTAACGAGATCTGTCACCGGTTAATAGTATATTATGCAACAAGTTTTATAAATGACACTTTATAGACACGAGTTTTATGTTAGGCACGAGCGAAGCGAGCGTTTAATAAACGAGTATCTAGAGAAGTTTATAAAATGTTAAAATGTGTTGCATACTATACTTTTTCTACGACCAAATAAACAAATGAAACAAGCAACTATTTTATCAAACGTTAATTTAAACATACAAACTAAATTCATCGAAATATTATAAGCTCGCTCGTAGTGATACCGTGATTTCTCAGGCAACAAATTGTTGGTGGCTTCTGCTGCCGCTTGGGTTAGGTACTTCAGGAGGGGTACCAATGAAATTTTCCTCTTCATTATCAGTTTCTATCAGGTCAATATTTGAAAAATAGAATGAATTATTTCACTGCAACGACGTTTTCTTTTACGCCGGATGCGAAACTGATAAACGTCAAAATACCAACTTGATCTAGGGTTAAATATATCAAAAAAATTCAAACCATGTTTAAAGAAACGAGCGTGTTTAATATACCGAAAACGGCCGAATGAACATCAAGTTGTGACTAATGAATAATCGTATTTAAAGTGACGTTTTATACACTATTTGTCAGTGCAAAATGTGACACTTTAGAGAAGGGAGTAGAAAAAATTAATTAATTAATCGCCTATTCAACGCCAACTTCGACGCCAAATTTAAAAAAACACCCGTTATAAGTTATTATGTATATGGAGATATGGGGTGATTTTTAAAATTAAATAGAACGTAAAAAAATCACTCAGTATACTGACAAGAAAAAAACGAAAGTAAAAAAACATCGTAGGCACATGAGAGGGCTAATTTCTGCATCGATGGGGGCTAACGAATAAACAATTTGAAAATATCTGGAATCTGTTCGTTAATTTCCCGGATCTAAACCACCCGTCCACCTTACTCCTTTGCCAGGATAGCTCAAGATCCCTCTCTATTTCTGTCGCCGCCCCACCGTGCCGCTAATAGACCCACCCTCGACACCCCACGAGCGAAAACGTGTGCCACATTAACTTTCCTATTGATTTAACAATGATTAGATACCCACCGATTCGTAAAGATTTGCGTTGGCTAATCGTTGGCATGGATACTCAAGTCCTCTCGAGCGTGACCACACACACCTGCTCAGAGATCTTCCCCTTAGTATCAGTGAATCACCGCCGCCGAAAATATACGCGACATAAATGTTAAGGTCCGGACTATGTCGCTCGAAGGCAGCACCAAAGGCTCCAACTCGCATTCAGAATCGTCCAACAGTTCGCCGAGCCAAGCGCTAATGTTGAGAGACACCAACGACTTCACCGATCTCACCCTGTTCGGGTCCGCCGCTCCGGTCCTGAGCCGCACCGGAACAGTGCGACGGGCCTCCAAAAAAATCGACAAAGAAGTCAGTCTCAACGGCGACGATGTGGAAGTGGCACAGCAGACAAAATCGCCCCGGACGAGTCCGGATCTGCACCCGGTACCCGACAGGTACCGCAAATCGTTGGACAGTACCTACAGGTCTGTCCTTGCTAACCCAAAGTAGTACCGATCACCGTACCACGTTTCCCCATTTTCAGGCTCAGTCTCGAATCGATCTCGGAGTACAAGACCAAGAGCTCCTTCTCCACTGCGTCCCTCTACCCCAGTCGTGAGTGCAGCTCGATGGAGTCTTCCTCTTCGGACTGCACCGACTACGCCGTGAGGAGCACCACCGAAACCAACAAGGACGATAAGACTTTGATGAGTCCAGGTTCGAGCTACCTCAGTTGGATCGAGAGTGTGAACAGTGAGTACTTCGGCAGCGCGACCACCACGGCAGACGGAGCTGACGTTGATAATAAAGTGGGCGAGTGGAACAATTTTTGGTTGAACTATAACAGTGCGAGAAGTCGGTACTTGTCGAGTCCGTATCTTAGCACCTCCAACGAGGACCGGACCGGTGACGAACTCTCGGACGCCAAGAGTACTTCGAGCACGCAGCGCGAGTTCACCGAGAAGATGTCGCTGGAGCAGGTGGTGCTGTCGGTCGACGAGGTCAACGAGGCCATCAAGTGCGCCCAGAGGATCACGGAGATTCTCCAGAACGCCCTCAGGAGGACGGAGCAGGATTTCGACGATTCCAAGAATGACTCGTACTATTCGCAGCCTTATTCGCAACAAGTAAGCACAAGTACGCCCGATCTCGTACAATTTACTAGTTCTAGTACTAGTATTTGGGATCGCTTAAAGAAAGTTTAAAACGAAAAACAACAATGCTACCTGAACAATTTTTGGATTTCCCAAAATAAAGATAAATTTGAATATTTCAAGGCCGTCGAAATTTAGGCATGTCTCGTAGAAATTATGTGTAAACCAACAGGTGATGTAACAATGTAAGGGAGGACTTACCATTTTATGCAGACATTTCATCACAAACTAGTGCTGGTCTAGTATTTTTAAGCGCCTCGGGTGAGGTTTGAAATTATTTTTCACTAATTTGACGTAAATTAGAAAATACCAATCGTACCAATGTGACCAAATTAAAATGTTTAATTTCAGTAAAACCTTGCGTGAGTGTGGAAAATTTTAAGTAAACAAATCTAAATGTGTTTTAATGAATTTGTTGATTTGTCGTAGAATTCAGCCAAAGAAGAAGTTATTGTGCAGCGCGAGCGCTCCTACTCATACGCGATGGATCCTCAAGAGATCCAGAAGCAGAAGCAGCTGCTGAAACCCGCACCTCAGTCGTCGAGCAGCAGTTGCATAAACGCTCTGCTGAATACCGGCGTCGCCGACATCCTCAAAAGAGTAATAACAAAACGTCGCGACGTCTTCAATCCGGACGAATTCCCACGAGTTTCCCGAGGCAGCTTCTCAGACTGGTCGAGTACAAAGTGATAGCAACGCCAACAAACAGACTCCAAACATGCTGCTGTAATTCCGTATAGTTTTGATAAGAATAAAGCTCCACGTTCAAAAGATCCCGCTACGTAGTGTTTTTCAGCGGCGGTTGGCAGCCCTGTTTTCAGTTCGGTAGGTTGTCATCAGTCAATCACGCATCCCGGATGCCCGGATTGGTCCCGGAAATGAATAATTAGGGTAGCACTCGTGTTTTTAGTGCTGTTGTGATTAGAAAACTCGTCCCGTGTTATGTAATTCGGAATCGTGCCTTTTTTGCTTCTACCCGGAACAGTGATAATTCGTGTGTTTACATTGTGATAATTTCGAGACGAGGGTGAGTAAGCGACCTATTTTTCTCGGGTTATTTATACACGTTATGGCGTCTTAACCTATTATTGTTGCTTACAGCAAAATGGCCACGACTGAGCAGTTTTCGTTGCGCTGGAACAACTTCCATTCTAACCTCACTGCTGGATTCCACGAGCTGCTCGAGTCATCTGAAATGGTCGATGTCACGTTGGCTGTGGAAGGACACTTTTTTCAAGCACACAAAGTCGTCCTCTCGATATGTAGTCCCTATTTTAAACAAATGTTCAAAGTTAACCCTTGCAAGCACCCCATCGTCATCCTGAAAGACGTCGCTCATGACAACATGAAGGACATTCTCGAATTTATGTACATGGGGGAGGTGAATGTACTGAGGGAGAATCTGGCGACCTTCCTGCGAACGGCGGAGCTCCTCCAGGTCAAAGGATTGACAGGCGACGATTCGGTAAGTTTGTAATTTTCCATCAGATAAAACTGTTTATCCACCACAAAAAAAAATGATATTGAATGGTCAAAACAAATTTTTTGATTACTCATCGTTATCGTCTGATAATTCTGAGAATCGCTGAAGAATTCTCTTTAAACCTAGATCAAATGTCAACCTCTCAACTGATAAATCCCTAGGCCTTAGCAACACCTAGTCCAAATTCGCTCCGTCTCACTCGCTCACCAAACGAGCACATCGCGCTGTCTCATTTCAAACCACGTGACCGAAAGATTTTGTCCATAGAGCGAGACTTCGTCGCGGAAAGACGACAAATCGGACTCGATAGCCGACAACGACGAGGATCCCGATTTGGCTCAATTTAGTCATTTAATCGACTCAGACGTAGAGTTACCTGCACACTATTCAACCCCCAGAGTTCCTACTCCCACACCTCCCCAGAGCGTACCTCCCCCCAACGCGAAACGACAGAACAAGACCTACATCCCTAACTCAAATATCAAACGAGCCAAGTCGGACGTCCCGCCCAAAACCATCAAAACAGAAAACGAATCGAACAGTACAGCCGTCGAGGAACCCGAGTATGCCGAGTCACCCCTCAAGAGCGACAGGAGCGCCACCGAACTGGAGGAAGCCAAAGATAATCTGAAACAGATATTAGAAAATAATTTTACAAATACCGGACCGACCGACGCAAATTTGAGCGATCAAGGTGAGTGCGTTTGTTTACTTTTTTTAGCATGTAGTCGATTTGGTTGCTTCGTATTTATTTATTTTTTTTTAATTATCACGCATTTTACACTATTTATTTGCGCTTGAAATTTGTGCGATTTTGCTAAAACCGATTCGATGTGTTCGGCAAAAATGACGTCAGAAATTGCCGCCAGTCAAGGACAAATTAATAAATTATGAAAATCGTTCAAAATCGGCGGCTTTTCTGTTCGTCGTTGCAGACTTTTTGTTTTCTTTTTTTAAATTTTAAATTCAGTTTGTGATTATTTTTATTTTGTGTATTTTATTCTAATTTGCGTTTGTTGTTGTTGTTGTCGTTGTCTTTCACTGCATGGTAAGTAGGATGTTTGTGTAACAAATTACTAATTCACTCCCATAGATTTGATGAAAAATTTTTCCAGCCAGTTGCCACACTTGTGGAAAAGTGATGCGAAAAACCAGTATAAGAAGACACATGATCGATGTGCATTTTCCTACTCAACAGTTGCCTTGTGGTCTATGTCAAAAACTATTTAAAACAGCTAACAGCTTAAGCACACATCTTATCGCCATTCATAAACGATTGAAATCGGACCGACACAAAATCAAACATTAAAAACATACATATCTCGAATCAAAAAATATTGTGATAATTTTTCTACTTCTTTTCTTGTTGACTATTCCGGAGACAATAACGTAATATTGATTCTTGTCGAATTATTTTCATATTATATTTTTGTATTGTTATTGCAGTGTTTTTCAAATGTAAATTTGTTGTTTCACAAATACGGGGTGATTTCTGGATTTGTTGAAGACTGTAGGTGCTTTTTTTTATATGACCTGCCACGTCTTGCTGCTAGTTAACGTGAACAGGAGTTCACCCTGTATACGTTGTTGTAGATTTAACCGAAAGGTAAAAATTGCCACGTCTGTGATTTCGGAACGTACAAAAACAGGAGTAGTTGTGATCGTCTTCTGTAATGTAATTTCCAAATATAAAGTCCGAACACTAACACTTGTGTTTTTCTTTGCCTCTCTAACAACATTTTCCACTGCCGCAAAGTCAGATGTGTGTACGAAGTAAGAATATTCGCATGCCCTTCCACTCCACAGCCAAAACCAAATTAATTGTTGATTGAATTTAGGGAGGTCCGAAGCGAAATTCAACAGACACACGTATCAGTGCGAAAAGTGCTACAAAAAGTTCTCGAGAAGAGACCACCTAAGAACGCACGAGAAAAACATACACGGCGAGGACGCGGGCCCTTTCGTGTGCGTGATCTGTTCGCAATTGTATAAAAACACGGAGAGTTTGAGGAAACACATAGCCAAGTTTCATTTTCCGAAAATGAACGAAGTCAACCCGAAAGTCGAGGTCAAAGCCTGACTTTGTGTCGTACAGTTGGGTCAACCACAATAATCTTTTTTTTTTTTTTTAATTGATGGAAAACGTGTTAAGTTTTGTATGAACACTGTATTCGATTAGTTTAGTTTGTCAATTGTCACTGAAGTCGCCTCACTTGAAGTGTTAGGTTAGAATTTTTATTTCGTTTCTATTTAACCGACTTCGACATAAGATCATGACATAATTTCTCTATTTTAATTTGATTTTTGCTAGTCAGGACTTGTATGTAATTTTCAACAACCACAAAAGACTTATTTAACTTACTGTAGTAACCGAACGCTAGTTTTTTAAGTTTTTTTGTATTGTTATTATATAACTGTTATGGTGATTTACATTAAATTTCGTTGTATTTTATGCTTTAGGTGCCTTTTGTAATTATATGTCATATCAATAAAGATGATTATCCGAATCTTCTCTTTCATTTACTAATTTTGCTTAAACAATATAACATTACAGAAAGTTTCCTGCACGTCTACCGAACTCCACTGTAAAGCGCAATAAAAATGGATCGTGTTTTTTTGCGCTTAAAATTTATCGGTTTTATAAATTTAGTACCGTTTAGACAATGCAGAGTAAAAATTTTTACCACAATACAAATGAAACTTTAAAAAATAAATTCCAAACATTTTACATGTTCAATAATTTCATGTGTATTTAAATTTAATTTTTTCAAAATTTTCTGCGTTGGTTTTTCTTCTGCCTTTCCTTTTTATTGCTTGGTCAAGTAACGAAAAATATGTAAAAGAGATGTTTTTATTAACCTTCAACTAGTACAAACTTGTTATAAATAATTTCAAAACGGTACTAGTTGAGGGTTAAAGAAATTTTTGGGAGCAGAGGGTTTTGTTTTTGCCGTATTTGACATGTAACAAAATTGACGTCAAATCGGCACAAACATTTTTAATGTGACTCAAATAATGCATATACAGGGTGAATCAGCTAACAGATAAACTTAATTTTGAACGAGATGTTATTCCACCGCCCAACTTACAAATGTGCGTAATGACGAGAACGTTGCAACAACGTTTTTTCTTTTGGCAATATCGAAACAATTACTAGAAACGTTTGATAGGTTGGTGGTTTTGCCAGTTTAGCTGATTGATCTCGGCCGGGGACCGCTTATGCTTTGATATACGGGGTGCATTGAATTTTGTCCGCGAAGACCGACTCGGTAATGAGAGACCGTCTCACCGCGTTCTTTCAACACGGTGTGACAGTCTTTTGAGGTTGTTGGTGTGCTGGGTTTTTCCTTGTAAATACACTACGCTATAAGGTAATATAAAATTGTTTAATTTTTATTTTTTCATTCTATTTTGCCCTCTTCCAGATGAGAAATACTCGCCCGACCAGAAAGTGTACGTTTACTGTCCGTACTGCTGTAGGAAGTTCGTCAATCGCTATAACTTGAAGGTCCACATCAGGGACAAGCACGAGGACAACCCGATCGACCTAGACTGTAGGATATGCGGTAAGGTGATGCGGAACAGGAGTTGTCTGCGCGTCCACATGTATCACCATCGCAAGCAGCAACTGGAGGCGGCGTGCGCCGTACCGATCTTATAAGAAGTCGTTTTGTTTTGCTCATCCTAGTTATTTTTTTTCTGTGTGTTAGGTTAGGGAAGTTTTGTTGTTTTTTTTTCTCTTTTAATTTATTACGTTAGACTGTAATAGTCATTCCATTTTTGAAAGTCGGCGCAGGTTGGACGATATAAACTACCTCTCTACTGCAACTAGAATCCGGGCAAAAGTGGCGTTCGAGAAATCGGATGCCATTTTTAAATATGGCGGCTCAGTTGTTGATTTGTCCGGTTTAAAACCGAAAGAGGACCAGTCATTTATTTATTTATTGGGCAACCTGTACGCGTGCAGCGATTTCATTTCTTTATATATTATTAAATCTATATTTAGAAAAATAACATTCCAATTGTTATGCTTGTGTATTTAAAACCAAATATGTATGTTTTTTTTTTGTTTATTTATCTCAGTTATACCGATAATGCTGCTACATTAGTTTCTTCTTGTTTTCTTTATTATTATTATTAACTAGTGGTTTTGTTGTTATATTTTTTTGTAAATACTTTTTTGTGATAAATTAATTTTAATAGCACAATCACAGTGGGTTTAAGAATTCGTAGGTTTGTGTCTGTGACATTCCATGTATGTTGTTAAAACGGGATTATTTTGTAACATTTTAAACATTAAATAAACAGAATGCTAAAGACCGATTTTATCTTATCTGCCCAAGAGGAAGTGAGGGTTTTCCTGGGCGCTGCTGGGAGTGTCTGTTGACACACCAGTTGTCGCGATACAGCGCAGAAATGTGGTTCGATTTTGCACGAGACGAACGCTACCCTACGCAATATGCCCCCAACAAAACCCCCGTCACCGTCGACGTCCTGGAGGCGGGGTTCTTCGCCGCCTTCATAATTTTGATGGTTTCGTTTCTAGTCGCCCTACCGACTTCGAAAATTCAAACGGTAAGGTTTGCCGCTTTTCAAGGCCACTGGGTCAGGACAGATTCGAGATAAATGTGTTTGCCAACAATGCCGCTTGTTTTAGACCGTCTTCGGCTTCCTCCGAGTGACGATTCTCATGGTGATCGGCCTGTTGCTCTTGCGTAAGTTTCGAATAGTAATTGTGGATGAATCATGATCGGTCTTTAGTGGGTAATTTCGGCCAAGAATGGGAAGTGAGCCACATCCGTTCCCACATGCCGTACAAGGCCGGCTCCCCTGTCGAAATTGACGCCACCATCGGTATGAAAATCGGGCTGCGCAGCGTGAACGTCACTCTCAAAAGTGACCCGAGTCCGAAGGAGTTTCCCAAAGAAGTCATCAACTATAACGAGAGGTTCTCCTGGACCTGGGACCAAGGCCGATTCGGTTTCGGCCCCTTTGCGGGGCACCTGCAGCAAGAATTTCGCGCGGCGCAGTACAGGGGACTTCCCACACCTATCCTGTGGGTCGTCGAGTATTTCGTCATAGACGGGGAAGGTTTTCGACACGGAAGATTCTACAGGCTGGCGGGATGGTTCTGTCACGTGACTCTCTGGTCTGCTTTCGCGTGTTGGCTGTTGTCGCTCGTGCTTTTTAGATCCGTCATTTTGTACGGAGCTTATTGCTTGGGACTCTGCGGAATTTTACAGTTGACAGCAAATTTATTGTGGTTTGTATTGCGAAATCCCCTACCACTGTCGATTCCGTTCGAAGAAGCGACCATGAAGACCAAATTCGGGAGTAGCTTTTGGCTCACTTTTTGCTCAGGTACGACTCATTTAGACATGCCAACATAAAATACAAAAATCATGTTTTAGGTATCTTGTGTTTGATTGTTGCAAGTGCTATAATAATTATCGATGTAAAATTCCACACTTATCTGTACACATTCTTCGGGGTTGATCCGCTCAACAACTACGACGAAGTAGCTTACTTAAGTATGTTAACGTGACTTAACCTTATTTCCTCGCAAACTTATTTTGTTTGCAGCTAAAAGTGAAGAATTGCAACTAAGAAAAAAGAAAACTTCCGACGATTTACCTCTAATGGATATAAATAAACCGATGGACGGTGATGAAGATGACACCGAATACGTTCCTGTTTATATAAAACGCAAAACTAGGCCGTTTGGGCCTCCAATTGTCAGAAGTAACAAACCCAAACACCTCATGAATATGTAACTTTTTATAATTTGAATGAATAAAAAATTCTCGTCTCATTTTTACTTGTCTTTTATTTTCTCCACGAGCAACGAGATCCAAGGTGTCAAACAAAAAAATATTAGATAACGACAAGACTCATAAAAATTTATTCCATACATACTATTATTCAACTCAAACATTATATTTCCGTTAGTATATTATTACTGTATGTACAATAATACTTGTGACATGTGTCGCTCATCGCAGCGGCAACAAATGAGAGCCCTCTAGAGTAGGCATCGCTGTCACCCCATTTTGACTCTTCAAGTTGATTTCACTGTTCTTAATCTTCCAATTGTTATCCGTCAGCGGATCCCTGACTAGTCCAAACACTTGTTCAAAAACTCCCACGCACGTCCCCTCCACGTGGAGGGTTCCGCAAACAAAAACCAACACCAACCCGTGCAGGTCGACGCGTCCTTGAACCCCATCTGCCGACAAATTAGGGTTGAAAAATAAATTATACTGCATCCGCATCAGAAACAACCGTTCCACAATCTCTTGAGGATTGTTTTCGATTGTTTCAGATGTCAAGGTGCCATTGTCGAATTTGTTAATCGTCAGTCGCGCGTCGGAATAAAAGTGTTCGTTATTGAGGCACTCGTTTTTGTTCAACATGGAGTAAAACCATTGCGTAAATTGCTCAGCCAGCAAAGAAATAGAACCGCTGTCCGCAGTGTTGGCGCTGAGTTCATTCGAGACCTCCTGGGAGTAGTGGGCTTTCCAGAAGTTTGCTATTCTCTGGACGAGGTCGCTTTTGGTGGCGGGTAGGTCAGTAGAAATATTTTTCTGAAGAAGATACGACAATAGAATTTCTCTGGTTATGATTCTGCGGCGCAGAAAACTGACGGCGTCTGGAGAGTAATTTAAAATGGCATTCGTTGCCTCTGGAAAGAAGAAGTAATGGGTTGTTCGACAAAAAAATGTATTGTACCTTGACGGGTGTTTAGCCGATTTTTTAACAAACCCTGAGTGACAGTCGTGGCCAAAGCGAAGATGGTGTTATCGTCCAACGACGACAATATTTCCTCGATTCCCAACTTTGACGCTTCGTTTAACATATTTTGCAACCACGAAATATACCATAATTCAGATTAATCGTATCGAAATACGAAATGTTTTTGAGGTTATCTTATCAGCCTTCAGCTGTCAAAATACAAACTGACAGCTGTCAAAAAAATTCTAACTAAAAAAATTTAGACATATTTTGATAATTATTTATTGGAAAAAGGGTCTACTACATGGTAGTGGTAGTCTCATTATGAGCAGTTGATTCTTTATTTAAATTGTTTTTCAGAGAATAGTTACACCTGTTTAAACAATGGCGCTCCGTAGGCAGGTTTACTCCGTACTTCCCTGAAAAGCTAGGAAGCGGTTGTCTATTAATTTCATTTGCATATTCCACAGTTTCCTTGCGTGGAAATAAAAACGATTTCTCTCGTACAAATTTTATGCCAAATTCTATATCTTGTCGATTCAAATGATTTGAGTTGGCTGCAAAGTTTTGGGCTTCTTCGAATACAGAAATGACATAATTGTACACAAAGTCGCAAAGAGACACAACTACGGATGGTTCATAATCTGAAACGCCCGTCTCTTTCAATATTGTTAAAATAACGTCGGCAATAATTGTATCGTTCATTTTTTGAATGAACCTCCAACACTGCACCGAACGTCACAAATACCAATCCATCAAACTCGAAAAAGTTCATTTAAACGAATGAATAAATCATTTGAATTTGCGTGCGAAATAATTTCACTCGGGTTAATTTTAGATTCGAAGTGAACTTTCAAAGAGACCTAGAAATTGATAGGAAATGGTAGAGCCAGGTACCGTGGATCAGTTCAATATTTCATCGCCTCATCGGTGAAGTGTTGGTAGTACTGTTTGTCAAAATTATGATTTCAGTAGAATTTAATTCCTTGTTTTTGTTGATAAATAGATGAATTGCGATAAATTCAAATAATTAGAATCATTAGATCAATCGCCGAGATGAGTAGTGCGTAATATCCAAGTGTTGGTTCGTTTACTCAGTGAAAATGGGAGGTTATGTGCAACTAACCCGAATCGTCGGGACCTTATTTAAGATGATTTTAAAAGTGTGGGCGTATTCTGGATTGGTGCTGGTCTTTTGCTTCTTACTTTACTACATATACGGAGGCGTATTTGCCGTCGTCCTGTTGTTTTTCTCTTTGACAGGTAACCCTGCCACCCCAGGTGATCTACCACTAACCGAGTCGTTCCAGGTGTGTTGTACCATGTCCAAGACAATTTTTTATTCTATCCCGAGCTACCTAGTCATTCTCGTGTTTACATCCCCATTCCTTCGACCTTCGGTCTTCCGTACGAAAGCGTACAAACTAGAGGCAGTGACGGTGTCCTGATCCACATGTACTTCATCCACCAGCCCAAAGAACGCCAACGATTATCCCCCACGATAGTATTCTTCCACGGCAACGCCGGCAACATGGGCCACCGCTTGCAAAATTGTCGCGGCCTCTACCACAACTTGCACTGCAACATACTCCTAGTCGAATATCGCGGTTACGGTCTTTCAGAAGGACACCCCAGCGAAGAGGGGCTCTACATCGACGCCAAGGCTAGTCTAGATTACATTTTTAGCAGAACTGACGTAAATCATTCCGAAGTCATCGTTTTTGGCCGCTCTCTCGGTACCGACCCACGCAAAAATTACCACAAAATTAATGCGAGTTTTCAGGGGGAGCGGTGGCGGTAGATTTGGTGAGCAAAGAGGAATACGGTAGCAAGATTTGGTGTTTGGTGGTGGAAAACACGTTTTCCAGTATTCCCGACATGGCGAAGGTTCTCCTCGGATGGAGACTGCTCCAGTATTTCCCATTGTGTTTCTACAAGAACAAGGTTTGTCGGTTTCCGTGTCGTTTTTCGCCTGTAAATCGGCGATTTTCAGTTCGTGTCATATCAGAAAATGAAGCACTTGCGAGTGCCCACTCTGTTCATATCGGGCATGGCGGACACCCTCGTGCCACCGAGGATGATGTCTGAACTGTACAACAGCTGCAGAAGTATCAGGAAACAGCTGTTGCAGATTCCTGACGGGACGCACAACGAGACGTGGACGGCGCAAGGATATTATCATTCCGTGGCCGTATTTTTGCATAATTGCCGAATACACACTGAAGAAAAGGACGACTTTAGTAATAAAATTGATATTAGCAAATTTGAGAGTAGCGTCTCTTGGAACAATGTACAAAATATTTAATTTGTGACGATTGTTTGATTTTTAGTTGTTTTCAACTCGAATATTTGTTTTTACAGTGTCCTTAATTTAAACGTCCAAAGAGAGTGTACATATTTTATAAAATGCATTGAAGAGAACGCCTAATAGCATTGGGAGTTTAATGAAATGTAAATATTTTTGCATGCTTGGAAAGCCGCAATGCTGTATTATTATTTTTTGCAATAAACGAATTTTTTTTTGCAAATGATGCACGCATTTTATTTTAACACAAGTCTCAGAGTTTTTGGTTTGGCATCAGAAGGTACCAAAAGTTCACATGAACGTCAATATCATTTAAATGCGCGAAAGTTGCGCGCTTCGAAGCTATTACGTCACGTAAGTGGCGCGTATTTTAAACGGAACACTAAAATCGTTTTTTGCTTTTTCAGACATGAATAAGTCTTTCACGTAGTTCACTGCTCTGTAGTTATTTCATTCAAGTTATGGAATTTCGACGTCTCTGAATAACTTTTCTTTCCATACTTTTATGCATCTGTTACGGCATCAGTACAAGGCAGAAAAAGAGTCAATCGTTTTCTTAAAAATTACAATACCTACCCATAAAGGGGAGCTTCCTGTAGTAAGCATGCTTGATCAACGTACTCATTTAATGTAATTATCGGGGTTTTGAAATAAAAGTCTGGGGTCCTTTAATTAGTATTTATTACGTCCTCACACATAGGTAAAGAAATCAAGAGTAACTAATAAATTATTGTAGCATTCGCTTTAACCTTGTTCTAAATATGCTCTGTTTATACAACGTGTCTCAGAAATAAGTACATTAATTTTAATTGGTAATAGAACTCGTTAATAGCAAGAATATATTTTTTTCCTAAACCTTAGAGTTATCCAATTAAAATTATTGAAAGATTTGGCACAAATTTCGTTACTCGCCTATGGGGATTACTTGCTGCGCCGATACCGATAAGCGAAGAACAAAAAACAAATGCAAGAAAACTTTCACTTGTTTCTTGCGAACTTAAGTAGGTACAACGGCTAATTGCTACGCCTGTTGCTGTAACTTATAATAATAAGGGTGGAAGAGAAAAAAGAGAAGAATATGCTAGATATTAAATGAAAACAATTTTAACAATAAATATTTTAAACTGACCCAAATGAATCGCCCATACCCAAATATTGATAAAATGTCTCGAAATTTGTGTATTAATCCGTAAAAATTCTCATGAAGTAATTAGAGTAATCAGTAATCATTAACCATTACAATAATGAAGGCGCCGACGAAATGATTCTTCCACTCTTTCCAGCATTCCTCTGTCATTGCGAATTGGCAGCATTTTCCACCGGTTTTCTTAAAACTTCAATTGGGATCGAATACAATACCAAGTCCTTCATGTACCCCCACAAGAAGTAGCACTGAAATTCTCTAGACTCGAGGAGCACGCCCAACGCTTCACCATATACCAACACAATATCTATGTATTTACCACTCGAAAATAAACTCATTTTCACAAAATTTTAGCTTAAATCACAGAATCAACACGTAAATACCTGCCTTGTGGAGTCGGACAAAACTAACTAAAAACTACACCTCGGCCGCAGAGCGGAAAAACTGTATTCTAAAAACACGATGTTTTGCGTTGATTTTACAAAAAGTATTATTTCACGGTCACTGTCATTGGGTCAAATAAATAGAAAATGCAAGTAAATAGACAGCTCGTTAATTTATGGGGAGGAAAAATACCGAAATGAAAATTATATTTCGAAAAAGTGATACATAAAAATTTTGTTGTTCTTGACGAGAACGGTCACTGATTAAAATTAATGTACTTATTTCTGAGACACGTATAATTGAAGATGCTCATTTTGCTATCTTATTATTTACTTTCCATGTAGTCATATAAACATATACGCAGTCGATTTGTTTTTGTATGATTAATCACAATAGTAATTTACGAATTTCAGTTATTGCAGTAGGTAAACAAGAATTTGTGAAAAATCTGTCTTATTTGACATGACTGTATTGACGATATTGTTGTTCTTTATAGCTTTTTTTTACTTTTGCTTCATTTTTTTTATTTAACTGAGGTGTGTGATTTTCTGCATAATCATTGTAATGATGTTCAGAAATTTTCAGCGTTGTACCCTTATTATTTTTCCAGGCGTCTATCGCCATTTTTTCTTGATTTTTAGTTAATTCTATGTCCATTTCATTGACTTTTTTTGTTTAACACTGTCAGAATTTGAGAATTTTCTCCTGTGTGAACGGATTTTGATAAATGTCACCTCTTGTCAAAACGAAACGTCAAGCTAATTTTAAACGATTTTGAGCCTTTAAGGGGCTCGTCGAACAAAAAAACGTTGTATTCAACTCGTTCGGGTGTCAATTGGGCTTTTTTGTCACTCGCGAGCCTTTAAAACGCTCGTTTCATTCGCGTTTTAAACTGGTCCACTCGTGCCAAAAAAACCCAATTTACACAAGAACTCGTCAAATAAACTACAATTTTTTACCTCTATGACTGTTGAAGTATAAAATGTGTTGTGTCCTGAACAGGTTACCTTAAAAACGGCAGTTCTCATAATTTTTTAATGTTTTTTGCTATACCTTTAGAAACAGGGCTGTGAAATCGCTTCGCTCATGAGGACCGTTTTCATTTTTGTGCTGAAGTGGCCCAACAAAAAACGGTAGATTCCGAAGGCTTTTTTAATATGCTTTAAAAACAAGGTAGGATTCTTAAAAAAGGTATTGTGCTACGGGGGCCCAACTAGTATAAAAATATAATATAATATAATAATAATATAATATAAAAATATTTTCACAATTTTGTTTATACAGACAAATTTATAAATAGAGTATATTTACAAGTATGTAATGTACACGTTGTAAACAGTATTTACAAAAAAATACCATGATAAAAGGGGAGGCTATGCGACTGAAAAAAAACAAATGCTCTGATCCTGCGAGACCAATCGAAAACAACAACAAAAATTATAAATATTTCAATCATAACTCGTCGACTGCGTGATTAATTTTCGTCTTAATGTGTTCACTATCACTATTATTAATTTCACTAGAATCCCTCTCGGCATCCTTCGGTTTTACATCACTGATTACGAGATCATCAGTTGACTCGTGTAACTTTTTTCCTACAGCATCCATGTGTTCCTTCTTAAATTTGACGTCCTTAACCACACTTTCCAAAATGGAACTCAAAGCTTTTAACGTTTCTTTGTCTTCCAAGTCGGTCAGATCGTCGTTGTCTAAATGAATTCCTTCTTTCCCCGTCAACTGATTGATATCTGCCAGGATCGATAGAACTTTCACGTTATCCTCCACTTTAATCAACGAGTCCTGTTTGTTGTGATGCTCGATCGAGAGCTGATTCAACAGCCATTCGGCCTGTTTCGCCGTATCTTGCACCCTCTTGTCCTCCATCGGATCGTCACTCAACGTCTGATAGTAAATCCTCAAAATGTTGAGAGGCACGTACAGTTCCTTATTTTCCGAAGTCACGATCGACTTGAGCAAATCCTTCCTGACCTGGACCCACTGCGGCGTCGTCACGGTGTCCGCCGCCACCCTTTCCGATTTGTCCTCCTGGCCCTCTTCGTACGTTATCCTGATCTTGTCCGACCCGATACTCGCCTTGAAGTTCCCCACTTGCACCGACTTGCTGAATGCGATCCCCGTGTGCTTGTTCAGGAACTCCTGGACCGACACCTTCAACTTGTGGAACATGCTCTCCTCCTCGCTCTGTCCCCAGTTGTCGCCGTCGTTCTTGTACTCCCCGATCGTGACCTCGATGCTGGGATCCCGCGACAGCGCGAACAGCAACTTGGAGGCGTCCTGGGCGAACAGGAACACGGTGGGGACGTCCACGTCGTCGGTGCCGTCGCCCGACATCGAGAACATCGGCGACGTGGAGGCGCTGCTTCCCGGCGTGTTGTCGATGATGATGGCGCCGACGGCTCCGTACCTCTGCACCTTGCGCGCCTTCTCCACGAACATGCAATCTCCTCGCTCCATGATCGCGATCTTACCCTTGATGGCGTCGTGCTGCACCAGGTCGCCGCACGCGCGGAACGGGTGAATGATCATGGTGCGCGCGGTCACCTTCTGCTCGCCTAGGAGGTTTTTGCCGAACTGGGACGGGCCGGCCTGCACCGTCAGCACCTGGTCCGTGCCGGTGGCGTCCTTGATGGTGAACATCACCGACTGCGGAGACGCGTCCAGCTGCTGCGTCTGGAGCTTCGATAACTCCATCATCTCCTGCATGAACAGGAGGCCCTCTTCGGCGTCGGCGCTAGATCTAGCCTAAGTGTTTGGTCGCTGTTAGTAACGACACCCCTATTTTGTCCCATTGATTGATTAAATACAAACAAACAAGGCCGGCGGACAACAGATGGTGCCACAATGGCTCACCGTCCGTGACACGATGTGGTCACTGACCTCTGTAACATGGACCGAGGATGCTACGTTTCAAAACTGAAGCAGAAAAGTCGGCCATATTGCTAGTTTCAATTTTTAGTAACTTTCTTTTTGTCCAGTTAACTGAATTCTGTCCTGCTTTTCGCTGACGTTTGACGTCGACAGACGTGGTCGGGCTCGTTGATGGAGACGTTTTTGTGACCAAATTTACAGAAACCACGAATAAAATCACAAATAAGAAATCACGGAACTCAACAGAACGAGTGACAGAATGATGTCACTAAATCTGCTGCCAACAGTATTTTGGTGTAAAACTAAAAGTTTCCAATGTGGGAGTACAAAGATGGCAGACTTTGTAGCTTCACTTTTACTGTGGCAGGGCAGGGAGCACTGCACACGCAGTCCATGTTATAGAGGTCAGTGGATGTGGTATTCAATCAATGCTCAAGCAAAAGAAAAAAAAAACAACAACACGTGATATCGTCGAAGAGTAACAAATGAAAACTTACCGATGAGAAGGTGTGCAGGAGCTGGACCCGTCCGTCGCTCAGCGCTATGATGTTGATCCCCATGTCCTTGATCATCTTGAGGTGGTTGATGTTGGCGGCTGAAAACTCGGCCGCCGTCAGCCTCCTCTTCGTGTTCCTCTTGGGACACATCCCGTCCACCATGTTCTGCAACGGTTTCCTCACGGTCTCGGGGAACAACTGCAACGTGTTAGGACAGGTCCTCGCGAACTCCCCGTCCTCGAGATCCAAATCGCTCACGGTCTTGTTGCCGTTGTACCCCGCCAGACTCAGCGGTAACAGATGTCCCTCCGTGGTGAAGATGAACTCGTCCAGGTTCAAAATCAAATCTTCCTTGTCGGCGAACAACAAATAGAGATATTTTAACGTTTCCGAGAGGACGAACGAGTCCATCCGGTCCTCCTGTTTCCTGGTCCTGACGTCGTTGACGGCCGCGTAACCGCAAGGCACTCTCGCGTATCTCTGCAAACTGTTGAGCACGGTCCTGCCCACTTCCAGGTAGTAGGGGTCGTTTGTGGCACCGTAGAGGAAGTAAGTCGATTCTAAAAATTCGGGTCGCAGAGGGTGATTACCCCAATGGACCTGGAAGTCGGTGGTGAAGGCTTCGGGAATGAAGGTGTGCCTCTGCATCACTTGGTAGAGCATCTCGTGGGTTTCCACCGCCGGTTTCAGGTCGCCCTTCAGGACCTGCAAGCCCGGCCAGAATGCGAGCAGAGCGTCCATGTAGTTGCGGGAATTGGTGTGGGGGCGGTGCATGTGAACGTCGAGAAGCATCGGACCTGCACCGAACGTTCATTATGTCGATTTTGCATTTTTTACCGATTACCTTGCGATATATACTTCATCACAGCGTTGTAGTGCCTGTTGAAGCGATGCAAATATTTGTTGTCGCCGAGTAAAATGTAGGCTTTGAGGCAGTACTCGTAGTAGGAGTCGATTCCGGCACCCACTCCTGAATCTCTGCGGACCCAGTCGCCGGAGTGCACGTTGAGAACGGTGCCCATCAGGTCCGAACTCCTGTGACGCATTTTCCACAACTCGTCCATCGCTTTGTGAGCTTTCTCTTCGAAGATGGGTTCTCCGGTCAGGCGAGACAACGCCGCCATCTCCAGGATCATGGAGCCGGCGCAAGCGGTGCAAGTCTCTCTCGCCGATTCCAGACGATCGCTTTTCATGCCGTATTTCATGTTCACCTAAAAACGACAAACATAGTTACTGAAAAATCTGACGACGCCAGTTGCATGTCTGCATCTTGATAATCTGAACACAAAGCCTTTGTGAAAAAGATAATTGCCGGCACTATTGATTATGTATTCAATGAATTTTAAAGGAAGGTAAAATTATTGTTACGAGCTATTCCCGTGATGGTTCTTATTGTTTGCTCCCAGATATTCTCCATTTATAATGCAAAATATTTGATTTACCCTCGAATGCGGTATTCCTGTGGTGGTGTTGAAGGCCGGGAGCAGCCTGTAACCGACGTCCTTGGCCATGTTGAGGAGTTCGCCTTTATACCACGTCATTATTCCATCCCTTTGTTGCAAATAATCGGCCAGGATGTGAGCCGACAACAGTCCACTGGAAATAGCAAATGACATTAGAGAATGATCGGTGTCTCTTCCGATTTGTTGACTCACCCCAAAACACGAATGTTTGTCTCGAAAACCGACACGACCACGTCGTTGTCGAACGACACATCTTTTATAACTAGCTTAACGGCATGTTCGAATTCTTCTAAATCTCCTAACACCACTAAAGAGTCCAGAGTATCGATTAGTGTTAGCGAGAAACTTGAACAGAAGGGAGAAACAAAAATTAAAGCTGAAGCTCATGTTAAATACATTCTTTTTGGTGATCGATCCGGCCGAAATTCATATGAAAGATGGCTCGCTCGAGATTAATGTCGCGATGTCTTTGACCCATTTGTATCAGTCAAAGAATCGTCGTCCGTTGCCTTGATTTTTAATATGAGCTTCGTTCGACTCGTCTAAATAAAAAACATATATCCGTAAAAGCGCAATTCGTGCATTGCGACTCCAAGTTGGCTCCTGACACGCATCTTAAATAAAAAAGGGAAGTTTTGCCGTGCGACTCCCGTCTCGGCGATCGCAGTCGATATTAATATTTATGGCAACCTTCATCGCCGTTCATTTTATTTCCTTCTTCCTGATATCGCACGAATGCCAAGAATTACATTTATTACGACCGTCAAAGACCTTGCAGCTTTCGGATAACCGACTCTCAAAAATTTATTCCGTTGATGTTGTGTTCGGTCAAGCGTCGTCGTTCACCTCTGCAATTTTAACCGAATCCAAAATTAAAACAACACGTTTGCGGGTTACGCAACCGTTTTTTATAATAATTGCAAATCGGAGAAAACTCGAGAAAAAAGAATCGCGCTGCAGCAGTGGCGTAGACGGATAACTTTGCGTTAGGGGGCGGACCTGGCTTTACCGTCCCTCGAACTGTCAGAATAAAATTGACACATTTTTACAATTTTTTCCATAGTGTGAAACCTTCTTACGAGAGATAGGTTAGAATTATGGTCAAAATTCAAGGACATTTTTAGAAATTATTTGATAGGTATTGTCAAGTTGACAATGAATTGACAAATGGGCAAAACCAAATTTACATTAGGAACATTTTCAGTTCCCGTTTTTTTTTGCAACCAACTGTACATATTTATTGAAGCCTCCACTTTCGGCTCTTCAAGTCAAGTAACCAATGTACCCTTGACTCGTACAAGCTCTTGATTAATTTCCACTTCTCGCATATCAAACCTTCGCTTCTATTTATAAAAAAAATAGTAGTCTGTTTAACGAGTTTGTGTGTAAATTGAGCCCTGTATGGCATTAGTGGGCCAGTGGGCCACACGAGTGCCATAAAGAGCCCAATTTACATATACTCCAATTTTTTTTAAATCAATTGTCAAAGTGTTGTCATGTTGGTATAAACCACTGGTTATTTGATAGTTATTAGATTGGCAACGTAAAATGTCAACTACATGTGAGTAATTTTGATGTAAAGGCGCTTGCGCTTTTGAAGGTGCAATTACATTTAAATAAAAATACAAAGTTAAATGAGTTTCCGAAAACAAGGATCTAACACAACGAGAAAAATTGGCTATGATTAGATTACGTGAAGAAATGCAGACAGAAAAACCGACCATGCTAAATTGCAGTCAAGATGCACACATCATATTCGAGGTATTTTCTTTTAATTATATCGGTTGGTCACTGCGAGGAACTGATTAGAGATGACTGGAAAAAATTGATGGGAAATCTACCAATTGAGGACATTCCTCTTCCGCAGAATCATATTCGGAAGACGATTGGGGGTTAGATTCTGAAAATGAATAGGTAAACTGCTTATGTAGGTAACCCATTAAATAAATTCCCATTTTCCTGTATATGTTAAGTTGCACTTTTTAGTGTGATTATCGTCTTTATTTCTTGTCTTTTGGTATAAAATTTGGTTACACCTGAAACTTTTCTGACATTTGAAAATTACTGATATAACCTCAAACTTGATCTAGGGAGATTTTACGATAGAGGTGTCCCGAAACGAAAGGTTATAGGGTGGTACAGCCTGGTCTTTGAGGGAATTTTGACATTGACAATTGATTTAAAAAAAAATTGGACTATACAATGGCCGGCAAAACACTTTTGTGTTACGTCAAAATCCAAATGTGTAATTAATGCTTTTTTGACACTGACATTTAAATGATGGCTAATTTTTTTTGCCGGCCATTGTACGAACGAGTTGAATACAACATTTTTTTGTTCGACGACCCCCTTAACGGCCCCAAATTGCTTAAAATCTTTAAAATTAGCTTGACGTTTCGTTTTGACAAGTTGTGACATTTATCAAAATCCGTTCACACAGGAGAAAATTCTCAAATTCTGACAGTGTCGAACAAAAAAAGAAATATTCCCAATAGACGCACTTGCCCTGCCATTTTTGCCACTCATCACGTGAGAGTCAATAAAATGGAATAAATAAATTAACATCTTGTATGACGTGCGCAATTTTTACCTATTAATAGGCAGTTTAATAACAACTTCAAATACGAGTATGTATTTTTTAAATCGGAAATTCCCGAGTGGTTTTCTTCGTCGTTTTTCTTTCTCCCGATCATTTATCGGACACATTTCAGGCCGCGATCATCTTTATTCATTAGTTTGGTGCAAAAAAAAATGGGAATGACCGTCGCATGAAAATACAAAAGAAACTGGCGTTCTCGGGCGTCATTTAATATTTTTTCAGCGATCGTATATCACTCTTGTTTCATCAGCTCATCGTTGCGATAAAAAGAAAACGTCACGTGTGGTGAAGCGTGTAATGTGTTGCTTTTCATTAGTCCCGACAACTTGTGGAAACACGTGACGTTCTGCTTAAATTTTTCTCTTCCGCGAAATAAATGCACTCATTTTCAACTATTTTTTTCTTGTTTTCATTTTCGATCGAATTTTAACGACTGAAAAAATTTCGGATTCAATGTGAGCAAGTGTCCATTGGCTCCTTTGTTGCAACCGGTGCAAGGTTACGGCTTGTATTTCACGTTGACCATTTCACTCACAGTTTTTGGGCAAAAACCGCAACGAAACGTAGTAAAATGGGTTTTATTTACACATTATTAATAAAGCTTTACTGCACACGCATGATTTAAATTAAAAATTGAAATTGGAGGTGTCAGACGCGAAACCACGAACGTTTTTAATCGAGTTCGTGAAAATTACACCGTTAAAAAATTGATAAAGAGAACGAGATAAGAATAATAACGTAACGATAAAAGCTCGGTGAAAACTACAAAGTCTTGACAATGGAGTTGGTGGGTTGTGCAAAGGGGAAATTTAACGGAATATAAGCCGAATCAGGCGTTAATTGTTTTAATCGAAATTTACTGCCACAAATTGATTGTCGTATAACAATTGTTTATAGGATAATCAAATCCAGTTATGAACAAAAGAGGGACCACAATTTATGGTTTTGTAATCCCACATTGTTGTGGTTTGTTCCTATTCAAGAATTCTGTACCAACTGGAATTTAAAACATGCATATTTTTCAACCAAATAACACCAACAAGAATTTATTTTACGGAAAACGCTACAAAAATTTTGCCCAAATAGATAAGCAATGAGCGTTTTACAACAAGAAATAACAAAATCTGTTATGCAATTAAATTGTAAAACTGACAACTAGGTGAAGTAACAATATTATTGTTTATGTAAGTCTTGTTCTTGAAAAAACAGCCTATGTGGCGAATTTCTTACATAACAAGACAGTGGATGTGTCACGTTTTGATAACAAATAATGCTGCAATAGCACAACACGCTGTTTTTGCAAATTTCACGTTGACAACGCCAACACCAAATGATCTTCAATCTGACCCCAATCACCGGTGATGATGTTTTTTTTGCTTTACTTTTACTTTCCTACTTTTTAATTGCCATTCAACTATCTAGACTTCCTGCACAAAATGTTTGTTTCTGTGTGGTGACTACGTACTTGCCCAGGCAATCGTCGATGTCGCCCCTGTTTGGCGTGAGCCCCCTGTACCGTCCCTTGCAACTGAGAGGCATCAGTTCGTCGGCAGGATAAGCGTTCTCCATGTAGGCCCGATAGGCATGGTAGAACATGTCTCTGGTCTCCTCCCTAACATAGAATCCTGCTCATTCTCGGTAAAAAAAAACCTTCAAACCGACAAACCTGAGTCTGATTCTCTCCTCTCTCGTCATGGCTTTGCTCTCCTCCGAATAGCATTGCGTACAGAACACGATAAACACACAAACACCCAGAAGCCTAACAACCACCTCCGAAACACTCAACATTTTCGACGGTCTATCAGGAGTACGGTTTTATGCTTAATGACATATTGTTACGGCGAAGAAAATCTATCTGTCAAAATGCGACTGATAAGGATTTCTTATCAATAAAAACAAGTTGACGCGAAAGGTCCGGTGTCGAATACTCGTTGCATTGTTTTCGTGGGTTTTGTTCTTCTTGACACGATCAATTTTGGATGGTGATGGCCGATGGATTGCACGAAAACGGTGATTTTGACATGACCGATGCTGATTAGGTTTATTCAGTTTATTTCGAGTGAAATGTGTCAAATTTGTCGCTTTTTTGTGAAAGAACTGGGATGACTGTCCGATCCCAGCTGGCTCGCGAATGGGCGGAGCTATTTTGCTACGATACGAACTTTGATTGGTCGACAGCCGGGCCACAATCACAAAATGTCAAGTTTGTCTACATGACGCCCTCGCAACGACTTTCACTATGTTAACCTTCCGAGTTCATTGCGATTCTTTTTTTATCAATTATCAATTTATCCAAGTAAAAATTCTGATACATTTTTAAAAAACCAAAACGATTATACGATAATAAAGATATAAATTAAATAATAATAAAGGTTGGAATTAATCGCATTTTTCTTTCCCATCATCATCATCATCATCATCATCATCAATGGAAAATGCTCCATTGTAAAACGGTTGTAAATATCATAAAACTATCATCATGTTGTACGACATTAATTGACAATGATTAATTAATTTTTTGACACTTTGTTGACGTGGGCATAATCAGGGCAGGGAAATTTTTTGATTTGTGACCTAACCAAATTTTGAAATGACATTGACGACCAGAATTTTTTGCTCGCGACAGTAACTGTGCAATGTCAATGAAAGAAATTCAAATTTGTAAAAACATTTCGTTGTAAAGTTACTAAATAAGTAAATAAAATAAATAGATTCTAAAAAAAAAGACCTCCTATCCATTTTTTAAACTCCCGCACTGTCAAAGTGTTTGCAAGTTGCCCCACTGGCGTTCGGAGATTTTAAGATACATATATGGACTTTTTATAGTAATTTTTACTTTAACGTTGGCTCAAAAATTTTAAATTCCAAACTTGAAGTTAAATTTTTAACTTTTGCAATTTGATTCACTTTCTTGTATGAAATTTCATAAGCGTGCATTTGATTTTTTTATACTATTACACATTGATTTGACAATTTTCAAAATTGCACGACTCTGAACAGTCAAAGAAATGTCAACTCTATCCTACTCACACAGTTGCCACATAAATTTTCGTACACAGTTGCCATACTTATCCACAATCATTTTGAATCACCCAATATTGCTTATACAAAATGGCTGAACAAGAAGAAGATATGAAATGTAAAAGAATACTGTTAACGGCCAGACAGAAGCAAGGTATTGTTAATTAGGTATTGTTTGGAAAGAAGAGAATTAACACTCCAAAAAAAAAAAAATCAAAAATTTGACACTGACAGTGCGGGAGTTTTATAAACGGATAGTAGACATTTAGTAACTTTACTTCGAATATATGAAATATATAATAGTTATTTATGCAACAAGTGCAAAAAGTGAATGATTATTGCACGCGACGTGAAAATTGTCCCAAGAGCCGCAGGCGAGTGGGACAACACGTCAAGTGCAATAACACTTTTTGCACGTGTTTCATACAACATTTTTTCTATGATCGAACAAAAAAACGAGAAAAAAACAACGGTAAACAACAGTTCAGTCCTGTGCGTCGTGTGTGAAAAATGCAATATGCAATGAACACTCCGTAGAGGATCCCTCTACAGAACACTCACTTTTTGCACGATCGTAGACAGACTGTTGACAGATGCGTGCAATAAAGACTTTATTGCACTACTGCAATTAAGAGGCACTTTTTCCACTAAAAACAATGCACACTCACTTTTTGCACGATCGTAGAAAAAATATATTATAATAATATCGTGTGTTCCAATAAAAACTCACTCGCAGTAAGCCATGACTATAGAGATAGATAGACTGGTCATGTCGATTTTAGGATCATTGGAAGTAGTTCATTTGTTACTTACAAATTTTCATCATATTGTGAATGACAGATAACCTATAAATTTACTTTAGTAGTTCATTTCACATCTGGTACTAAGACATACTTCACTTTTGTCATGGCTTGCTGCGAGTGAGTTTTTTGTGGAACACACGATACGTATAGTTTGTCTCAATTCTAAATTTCCACCACCTGTTGAATTATGTTGTAAAAATAAAAATATTTCTAAATTGGGGATTCTTATAACCCAAGTTGGCAATATAATTATTTTATAAACATGATTCGAAAACATTAAAATTAGTTCATAAACTTATTTTGCTTTTACAATACGATTTTCTACCTACTAACTTGCTGCATTAAAAAAAAAAGGTTTTCGTTCTTTTCCTTATTCTAAAATTTTGAGTTGTAAAACTGGAAATTGACAGATAACCTAACAAATACAATCTGACACATTTTTCACCAAACAGTGTTGCCGGTTGTATTTCCAACGTAGAATGCAGTGTTGGTGGAAATTTAGAATTGAGACAGACTTTACCACAGACAATTAAACTATAGTTTAATTGTCTGTGGACTTTACCTGGTGATTTATTATATTTTAGTATTTTATGTTATCTATGGTTCTCTGATTTGAGTATCGCCATCTACCGTATGTTTATTTATTAAGTGTCACTGGCGGGAGTGTGAGCTGTTCAAATAGGACCAATGAAAAACTCGTACTTGTGTAATATTGGACCAGAGCAGAGGTCACCTTGAGGATCAAAATTGATTCCTATTTGAAATTCGCTTTGAAAATTACAAGTGAGGAGATCCCTGAAGTTAGAAAAGAGGCAAGTGCAAGATTAATTTACCCTTATTTCTGTCAAAATTTTTGACGACCCTTGCAATGTCATAACATTCAATTGTTTTGTTTTTATAAAATAATTTAAAAAAATAATTCCAGCCTCCACCTTCTGCCCTAGCTCCTGTAGAAACTCTAGCTCCAGAACCCGTCAAAATGGAAGGCCAGACGGGCCACAAGTTCATAGGTCGGGGGGCCCACAAGGGCAAGGGAATCGCCGTTTTCACGAGCGGCGGCGACTCACAGGTTAAGTCAACACTGATCTTAGCCAGTCGTGATAAGGCGATTTTTAGGGAATGAATGCCGCCGTGAGGGCCGTGGTGCGCATGGGAATATACTTGGGATGTAAAGTGTATTTCATTAAGGAGGGCTACCAGGGCATGGTTGACGGCGGCAAGTACATCGTCGAGGCCAACTGGTCCTCGGTCAGTTCCATCATCCACAAGGGGGGCACGGTGATCGGTTCCGCGCGTTGCATGGACTTCAAGGAGCGCGCGGGACGTCTCAAAGCCGCCAAGAACCTGGTGGACCGCGGCATCACCAATTTGGTGGTGATCGGCGGTGACGGTAGTCTCACCGGCGCCGATCTCTTCCGCCAAGAGTGGAGTTCGCTTCTTGAGGAACTCGTCGCCACCAAAAAGATCACCGTTGACCAACAGCAGAAATATCGCACGCTCCAGATTGCCGGGCTTGTGGGCTCCATCGACAATGATTTCTGTGGCACAGATATGACCATCGGGACGGACAGTGCTCTGCACAGGATCATAGAGGCCTGCGACGCAATCGTCAGTACGGCCTATTCGCATCAACGCACCTTCATCATGGAAGTTATGGGGCGGCATTGCGGGTAAATTTTTTTGCCAATGTTAGACATAAATATTGCAAATGTGATGTTAAATCGGTGTTGTCTACTGGATTTGACGTTTTTATAGGTACTTGGCCATCGTGGCCGCCCTCACCTCAGAGGCCGATTACGTGTTCGTTCCCGAATCACCGCCACCGGACGATTGGCAAAAACGGCTGTGCGATAAATTAGAACAGGTATATGCCTGTTGGAGGCCCAATGTACTAACGCCAGCTCATTTTACTAACCATGTTTACATTTTGAAATTATGACAAGTGTAGAAAGCGTAAGAATCGCTGAAGGTCATATAGGTCACAGGCTAATCTGTAGAGGGCGTGGCGATTTTGATCTGTCACATAAGGGAGCGCCTGACTTGAATGAATAAATTTGATTACATTTTGAAAACTTTATTTTTTAGTTTTCAAGGTCATTTACAATTATTGTTAACTTGGCAATGTGCCAGTAATCACCAAATATGAGATAACTTTGTTTGAAAGTAATTTAATTTAATGCTTCAAATTTAAAAATTTTACCCAATTATTATTTCTATTGTTTCCAACTATTTTTAAGATGTATTAGATTATCAAATCCAATTTGGTAGACATCACATGTGTTGCTTTGAACCGCTAGTTGTTTTCAAAATTTTGAAAAAGGTTGATCCATTTTGCAGCTACTTAGCTCTTGTGACCGCAATGGTGACCGAGGCTTCTTGGGCTTTTATACCGGAATCTCCGGCAGAACCGGACTGGCAAGAAAAACTCTGTAATAAATGTCATCAGGTAGAATGTGACGTTTCAACACGTTTCTCTTATCCATTTTCCTTTTGCTCAATTCCCCTTGTTCCCAGGAACGTCAAATGGGCCAACGTTTGAACATCATCATTGTAGCCGAGGGCGCCATCGATCGCAACGGCGAGGCCATCACGGCCGAAATGATCAAGAAAGTGGTAGTGGACAATCTGCAACAAGACACCAGAATCACCGTCCTGGGCCACGTACAGCGCGGCGGAAATCCTTCGGCTTTCGACAGGATTCTGGGATGCCGCATGGGGGCAGAGGCGGTGATGGCGTTGGTGGAAGCCGACGAGAACACCGAGCCCTGTATCATCTCGCTGGACGGGAACCAGGCTGTAAGGGTGCCTTTGATGGATTGCGTCAAGCGCACCAAAGCAGTAGCTCAAGTAAGCGATTTTCGATTTGGACATCGCAACAATACTAAATGGTGTTTAGGCGATGGCGGATAAGAAGTTCGAACTTGCCGTGGAGCTTCGCGGGAAGTCGTTCATGCGCAATTTGGAAACTTACAAGCTTTTGACACGACTGAAGCCACCCAAAGGCGCCTTCGATGAACAGGGACACGGCAAGGTGTGTTTCAGCGAATTATCTGTGGTCAGATAAGATTGAGAGTTCAGTTGACGCGTAAAAACAGTAAAAAATTACTTTTGACAGGTATGTCGCTAGAGTCAGTCTATAAATCGGCTTTTGTTTTTCGTGTCAATTTAACCTCCAAAAGTTTTTTATCGCATGGTACAAATCCAGTTAAGTGGTCGTGCCAATGTAGCTAGCCTAACAGTTTGGGTTGATTTGAACAATATTTAACAAGTTTTATTTTTGCCAATAGCCGCGTGAAAGTTTGTGGGAATCGGTGAGTATTTCAGGTACCTGTATTGCTTTAGCACTTCTTGAAAAGCTTTAACCACCGATTTAGAGTATTATTGTTAACAGCTTCAACTTCCATGACTGTACACAACTGTTGTATTTGTCAAATATGTATTTCTTATATCTTTTTTTTTTTTCATTAAAATGTTTTGTTCTGTGTAACTCTATTGCTGAAAAGTATTTTTTGTAGTAGGCTCGACTTTCTCTTTCAGGACGTATTAAATAAACATTTGTAACGACATGTGATTTTTTTAACATGTTTTAGGAGGGTTTCACGGTTGCTGTGATGCACATAGGAGCTCCAGCGTGTGGCATGAACGCCGTCGTTCGCTCCTTCGTCCGTAACAGCATCTATCGTGGAGACACCGTTTTGGGCATTCAGGAAGGTATCGAAGGTCTCATCGCTGGAAACATTAAAAAAATGGGTTCGTAACCGAACTCAATCTGACCGCATACATGATTGAAAGTAATTTTGTACAGAATGGGCGGAAGTTGCGGGATGGGTCAGCACCGGTGGAGCAAATTTGGGCACCAAGCGTACCCTACCCGGGACTCGCATGGGACTCGTGGCTTCAAGATTAGCCGAATTCAAGATCCAGGGATTGTTAATCATTGGCGGTTTCGAAGTAGGTTGTCATTTCGTCGACCGTTTGTCATTTAGTTGTTCGTTTCTAGGCTTTCGCGGCTGCTGTCCAGTTTTACGACAACCGAAAAGACTATCCTTCCCTGAATATTCCCATAGTGGTTATTCCAGGTACCATCAGTAATAATGTGCCAGGAACGGAGTTCTCGTTGGGGTGTGACACCGCTTTGAATGAGATAACTGAAATTTGTGACAGAATAAGACAGTCTGCTCAAGGTACAAAGCGGAGGGTGTTCATAATCGAAACTATGGGTGGTTATTGCGGCTACTTGGCAACCCTCGCCGGTGAGACAACTTCTCTTTTCAACTGTTGCACAAAGGAATGACGAAGTGTTGCAGGTTTGGCCGGCGGTGCGGACGCCGCGTACATATACGAAGAAAAATTCACAATTAAAGATTTGCAACAAGACGTGTATCACATGGCAACCAAAATGTCTGAAGGTGTCCAGAGAGGCTTGATTCTGCGCAACGAGAAAGCTTCAGATAATTACAACACCGACTTCATTTATCGATTGTACTGTGAAGAAGGAAAAGGTTTGTTCAGTGCCCGAATGAACGTTTTGGGTCACATGCAACAAGGGGGCTCTCCGTCGCCGTTCGATCGAAACATGGGTACGAAAATGGCGTCGAAAGCAGTGGAATGGATGGTCAACCAGTTGAAAAACAACATGGGACCTGACGGAACGACCGTCTGTTCTGGTCCCGAGAGCGTGTGTCTTTTAGGTATAGTGAAGAGGCAATATAAATTCACACCCATCGCAGAGTTGAGGGAACAAACCAACTTTGAGTAAGTTGACGAAAAGTTGGTTAGTGTGTTTGTTTAATTGTTGATTGACAGGTTGCGCGTGCCAAAAGAACAGTGGTGGTTGAAGTTGCGCCCCCTGTTGCGTATTTTGGCCAAACACGATTCGACGTACGAAGAAGAGGGGATGTACATGACGGTCGAGGATCGCAGTTTTGTTAATTGAAAATTTGGAAAGGAAGTCTTGTGCCGTGGCTTTGTTGTCGATAGTACGTATGCTTAGCAAAATTTACAATTCATTATGTAACTAGATAATTTTATTTATTATTATATATGTAAATATATGATGGAATATATTTCTTTTTTAAAGTGTCTATGATTTTTGAGAATATTTAGCAAATTTGTTGCCATTTTGTAAACGTTTACAAAGACTGTTGTTATTAAGTGTGTGTCAAGTTTTTGTAATGGAAAGTGTAAACGTGTTTGACAATAAAAAATAAAACATTCTGCCTTTATTATTTGCAAAACCACCATCGCACAATTCTGCAAAAAAGTGTAAATGTTTTAATAGGTTGGGCCAGCAAGTTAAAATGGCGTTTTTGCTGTCAAACCCGCGAAATGCAAATGTCATTAAAAAAATTTTTACTATTCTGAATTCTTCCTTCCGCTACCTTGCCAATTGACGGAGTATGTAATTTAAAACTATCTACATAGTTTCTTTGCGACTTTATTCGCTTGACTGTATTCTCTGGCTTGACGGTCGATCGAATCCGTAACCATTAAAAAAAATAAGCAATTCTAGTGAAATAGAAAGTGACCATATAAGAAAAGGTAAGAAAACAACAGGTAAAGAAATTATTTAATTAAAGCCAACTGTCTTTAGGTACAAATTTTAGCAATTTGCTATGTTTTTAATGTGAAAATTTGAAAAAGTCAGTTCGTGTTGAGTTATAACTTATAAGAGAGCAATGATTGATAAAGTCGTGATTTTTTTTATATAATAAAATAAACTGATCTTTTTTCAATCCTTAAGGTTTTGTGGAATAAACTTGAAGCGTTTTATTAGTACTAAAAAAAACTAAACTAACGAGAAACTTACAAAAACAAAACGATAATTACTAGTCCCGCTCACATAATCTAAACTAGTTAACACACTCCCTTCAAGAAAAGTGTTGACGAGACTCAACGCGTCTTGTTGTCTTGTTCTTCAGTTGTCACCAAAGAAATAACCATTTTAGAAGACTTCAAAGTCTTGAGGAAAAGAGAATTGAAAATGCGCACAATGCGATTGCGTTACGAGCAAAAAATGGACATTATGAAAATTAAGTATGAAAAGGTAGAAGAGGCAAGAACAAAATGACGTTATAGAAATTTTAAGTTCGGATTCGGAAGAGGGATCAATTGGCATTGTTGACAATGAGCAAAAGAGCTCTAGAGCACGAAATTCTTGAGTTTAATAAATTGAAAATAGGTTAAAAAATGAAAATATTCTTTTAAAGGAAAAAGTTTACTTTGTAAATTTTGGGAAATCTTAATTAAATGTCTTAATTAATTCAAAGCAATTGAATTTTAATTTGAATCAAATAAATGTCATAATTTACAGTCACCAACATAGTATAAAACAATATCTACCTAGGGTTTTTTTAATTTTAACAACCTAAAGCAACAGGTGGTGGTTTTTTTAATTTTTGAATGGATTTTACGCACTTCACAAAGTCTGTGGGAACCAGGCTGGCAATGCAAATTTAACTCTTCAAAACTCCCCAAGGAACCAGGATCGAGCCTACTTTCTCTTATATACCACTCTAGTCACTAAAGTCCATTCGGAAAATCAAAAAACCACCAACGGCGCATTTTCCTCGATAATTACTATCGGCAACGCTGTCCAGTGTAAAATTTGGTGAGACTTGTAATTTTGAAATTAAATGTTTATTAGTAAGTATATTAGTAAGTATCTTGTTTTTCCGGGCATGTTTAAGTAAAAATAATAACAATCAATAAATAAATGAAACGTGGTGCTGATAAAACAATATGAACGAAATTCAAAGCAATTGAAATTTATTTTGTTTTTGAATCAAATAAATGTCATAATTTATAGTTACCAACATAGTATGAAAAAATATCTACCTAAAGAGTTTTTTTTAGAGTTTTTTTAAATTTTACCAACCTAAAGCAGCGGGTGGTGGTTTTTTGATTTTTGAATGGACTTTAGTGGTCACCACAACTTTAGGTCACCACAGAACGTAGTCACACTGGTGTACTAGGGTGTAGTATTCTTGGTGTAGTAGCCTTGGTCAGTTGGTCACACTGGTCACAGACACAGACAAACGGTGTCAATGGTACAACGTGGGTACACGGATTTATTTTAACCTACTGTGTTTTAACCACTTTTACGTAGTTTGGCGTAGTTAGGAGCTATTAACGACTTTAATAGTTTTAATAAGAAAATAATGTCGGAACCTTCTTCATCAAAAGATTCTTCAGGTGCCACCAAAGCTCCTATGGTGTACATTTGCGGAGGTGAGTTTCAAATTAAGGTTATGTTTTTGCTATTTTGTTTATGTCTAATTCGTAACAGAATGCCATAATGAAAATGAAATCCGACCCAGAGACCCCATCAGATGCAGAGAATGCGGTTACCGAATCATGTATAAGAAAAGAACAAAGAGATGTATCCTTTTTTTCATTTTGTAGCAGCGTTGCCGCTAATTGTTTCGCTCTACGTTCGATATTTTAATTTATTTTAAGATACTCAGGAGTATTTAGCTCTCCCAAATTGTTTTTCACTTCTTTATGTCACACTCAAAAAATAACTTGAAATACCCTTAACATTAATAACAGTGGTTGTGTTTGATGCTCGATAGGGACTGAATGATGCTCCCAGACCCCAGGTGCTGCAGGAACGTCATGTATTATAATAATAATCTATCTGATAGGGTTCAAGTGTTTAATATTAATACATTATAATTAAATCTACTGGTGTTTTTTTTTTTTATTTTTAGCCGATTAAGTGTGGAAATCACAGAACAGGTGAAGAGAATCGCCGTCAACAGGTAAGTATCGTTGATTTGTTTAATGGAAAAGTTATTTTCTCATGTTATGGTTCGTTTTGAAAAAGCGCGTTTTACTTGTTTTGATTTAGGTTGCCATATTCTTTTTGTCGCGCAGGACGTCATCGTTCGTTTAATTACATCACATCGCGCCGAATTTACGAATTGCATCGATTTCCCCGGGCCCAGTTCTAGCGAAATTTTCAAGGTCTTCGCGCAAGGGCAGTGCAGGACCACTTTCTGCAACGCAACCTCCTCTTTAACCAAATTCAAGGTCGCTGATGTGCGATCAATAAAACTAAACAAACGCACTGTCCAACTTTGACGTTCGATTTTTGCCGGACGCTCCATTTCGCGCCTCCATCGACGGACCCGTCGCATCCCGTCCTCGGCGGCCGTCTCCGGCGTGGACGACCCCTTCGGGGCTCGTTCCCTTGTTTATTGCACCACGTGCTGAAACGGCGCCGCATCGGTTTACCGTTGCGCGCCGCTTTCCCGCCGGAAATTCGGAAAACCGACACCGGCGATTGGCGGCGCTGCTGAATTTTTTGGACGGGAAGAGGGCTGCTGCCGGCGCGTTTTCGCTGCGCGACCTTGGCTGTCGGCGCAGCAGGGACGCGTGCCACCGCCAACGGGGGCGGAGGGCGGCGTTATATCACCCTCGTGATTTTCGGCGGCTAGAGCGCGTTACGCAACCCAAAACCCCCGCGGGACGGGCGCAGGCGCGCCGCCGCGGTCAGCTAAAATCCAGACATCTAGGTATCCAAAACAAGTGCTCTCGCGACAAAAGAAACACAAATCAAAGTGGAAATAAACATTTCTATGATATGATCAGGGCGGAAATCGCGTCCGTGTGCAATATCGTTACGTTTCCGGCATGTTTCGGTGTATGTCAAACAAGGATTAGGATTATCAAAGGAGGTACGTAGAATGTTTGAGTGTGTGCGGTGTTGTCTTGTCCTACACCCGGCATGGCCTTGAGAGCGTATTTCGAAGATTCTGTTGGCCTAGGCCAGGGCCTACGTTTAATTTCATTCTAGATGTTGGCTATTTTGGGTACGGGACATGTTGGGGGTTCGCTTTTCATCGCGCCATTTCCCCATATTCCGACCTTCTCTTCCGCTCTTTCCTCCACTTTTATCGCGTAATCGCAGTTGCGGTGCATTGCCTCCTCGGCCGATAACGCGGATTTACGTCGTAACATTATTATATATAGGTGGCCCGATTCTGGGGCGCTCCACCACCAAGAGAAAGTTGACGGATGACCTGGAATTCCACGAACTTTGTCGGCGTGTTTTTCCCACGATTTTTATTCCAAAACACCTTGATCGCCTCGAAACACATATACAGGACGGACTAAAGATCAACAAAAACAAAAACCAAACAAAATTCTCATGCCGCCTCCTCGCACACTAGATAAAGAAGTCTGCTGATATTTATTCAGTGCTTTGCCAAGATCAAGATCAAGGATGTCGGATTTTCTTTTCATTTTCAGAAATTACCGACACTTCGAACATCGCTCCCGCTCCCGAATGTTCCGGTTTTTTTTGATCAGGCGGTCTTTATTATCCGTGCGGGCGAAGAAGCGCATCAGCCTGCCCCACGATTTCCCTTTCGTCCGCTCAGTGCGTTCGTTTCGCCCTCTCCTTCTGTCGCACTGCCTGAATCGCGTCGACCTTGTCCGACGTTGGGATAATGAAGAGCTTGGGGAATAAATGATACCTTACCAGCACCACCCCTACAAATGAAATCGAATCGCGTGAAGGATACCGCGACGTGCAAGTCGACGAATTCAATTATTCTGGTTGGCCGCGAAAGTAGCTTTTCGAATGAGAAATTTCGATTTTGTTAGTTGGTCGGTGTTAACGGCGAAGAAAGCTTATGTAATCCGATATCGAACGGAGAATGTTCGTTCGTGCAACAAGTAAATGGGTTCATTATCACTATCTTATCACTAGATAGTGACGTCATTTATTTTGTTGGATTGGAAGTGTTCGATAAAAACAAAAATTACGGGGAAAACAAGTGCCGTTTGGCTAGAATGAGAGTAGAAAGTGTGACGGTATGGAGACAAAAGAAGTGTGATACAGTGTGGGGAAGATAATAGGAGTTGAAAGCAGTGCCAGCGGTGTATTTTTTTCGACGAAACAGGTAACAGGGCTGGTACAGAGTGTACGCGGAAAAAATGTTGCGTCGTAATTCCAATTCGTTTTCGGAACTGGCACACCGGTAGATGTGGTAATACCAGTTCTAATAATATAAATAAATATAAGATTTTAGCTTAATTTTAACAGATTTTATTTAATTTTCGACCTCTTTTAAAACATCGAAGAAGTCGTAAATTTTTGCTTTATTTTAGTTAATTTTACATCTTGAGTTTTTAAAATATCGTAAATAGTAAACAAATTCAAGATTTTACCTTTATCTAGCAAGTCAAAAAACTCACATTTAACTTTTTTAGGGTTTTAAGAAAAGGTTCCCGCGTAGGACAATTAAAATCGAAGGTGTCTCTTATTATTCCTCTTATATTTAATTGATTTTATTTGTTTATTTCAGGGTGTAGCTCTGTTTCATAAATTAATAAAATTAATAAAATTCCAATCGGGGAAAATTTCCACCTGAAAATCTTAATAAATTAGTACGAATTGGCTGGTTTATTGAAGTTATCAAAATTTGATTGATTTTATCAAAATTTCACCTACTCCTATAACAAATAAAACATCTTATCTAATTTTTATTAAAGTGAAACTTGTTAATGTTAATCTGAACAGAAAAAGGCTATAATAAGAAAAGTACATATTTCCAATAATACAAATTTTTGTTTTATTTTATTTTATTTTCTCATGGTGGCAAGAGTGCGCTTTAAATGTCAAATGTAATTTGTTGTGTGGTGTTGAACGACATCCGACATACGTCTTGGAATAAAATCCTGGTGACTGTCGTTAAGGGGTGTAAGAATGTAATGAATCAAATCCAAGAATATACAGATGGAATGTTTTACACTTTCCAATAATGAGATAAATATTCTTTCATATCAAAATAGAAAAAAACATACGTATTAATATTTTCGAGAAATGTTTAATTAAACATTAAAATAGTTCCGAGTTAGTTATAGTTATACGAGTTGCACAAGACGAACAAGAGGGTTTAGAGCACGACGAACGCAGCGAGGAGTGCTCTACAGGAACGAGTTCGACAACATGTCTTGTGAAACGAGTGTAACATGCTATTTTTTCTACTTCGGCTTCATTCATTTATTTTTTTTTAATATAAAATTATAATTATCTAGTGACTTATTTTAATGGAATTGGGTTTGTACTGACGAAGCAATGTCATTTCATTGAAAATTAAATTTCAAATTGTCTCCCAAATGTTGTTACAATAATAATCCCTTAATAGTTTATTTTGATCCAAAACATGAATTCAGGTAAAAATGACATCACATTTAACACTGAAATTTACTATTAGTACCAACCCCACATTCAATAATCACTAGAAACGATGCTATAAAATTGATCTTTGTGAAACTGTTTTCGGTGTTACAAAATATAACAAGTGACGCGTGTTTTTTCAATATCCGCCCTTTATTTCTTTTTTTGTTGATCGTATTGTATAATTATATCTAAAAAAGAAGTTAGTGCGCCGGGTAAGTAAATGTTTTTCAATTCTCCAACATAATGATTTGAATCCGTTGCTTTATTTTGCAATCCAATTTCCACCAATAATCTATTTACGCTTTACGCTAAGGACTAACAGTGATGAAGGTCATCAGGACTCCGAATATCAGAAATGTAGCCAAGCGTGAGCAAGGTACTTTACCAATGTGGATGGGCGGTGAAATATGAACATCGCGAAGAGACTCAGGTGCATACGCATAAGCAAATTATTGTCCAATTGGAACGGAGAGTACCGCAGGGTATCAAGATAATACGAAAACGTAATAATCAAGATAAATGTTTTTTGACTTTGTCCATTCGTTTCCAAATTCTTTGTTTCTTTTGGTACGTGTTCAATCTTGAACATTTCTTTTTTAATTTTCATTTAACTGTAGGAAAAATATACGTAGATCAAGTGTAATAGGTTTCATTTCATTGTTGGTATTGGTCAATTGCATTAATTTGTGATTATGTAATTGAGCAATCCGGGAAATAATGTTGACCTACTAGGCCAGCCTAATAATATTGCAATACAGCCAGTGTCAGGGAATTTCAAACAGAATTAACTTATTTGAAAACTGTTCCTTAACGGCCCATCGAACTTCAAACATTTTTGTAGTCGCTGTTTTAGTTTTGTTGTAATTATGATTTTGTATTAAAGAATGAGTTTGCTTTTTGGTATCTGTCAAAAGTTACGAGTAAAACCTTTCCCTTCAAGTGCAGTGAAATTTACAGGAGATAGCGGGTATTCATTTTATAAAAATTCATTAATTGATTATTTAATGATTAATTTTTTCTAAATTTGGTATGTTTTAATGTTTTAAAGTTCCGAAACGTCACTCTTCGCAACTGGTGATGAAACATTTGTTTGACGACAAAAAAGTCATACATAATCTTGATATACCGAAAACACTGATGACATTGTATTTTCTGCAATCTCTTCGACATTAATTGAGTGTATCAAAACTCATTTTTCATAACATAAACGAAACTTCAAACTGCCAAGCGAAATTAACATAACTACTTGGTTATCAGTACAATCATGAAATTAATTAGAAGGAATATGAAACACGGTAGGAAACGCCATTTTGTGTAACTCGTTGGACAAAATGAGACATTTCCCAATTGGTTACATAAAGAGCTATTCTTTTGTACCTTCAAAGTGTTTTATATAACAGTTAACTGCGCGTAGTAGTAACGAAGCGGAATAACGCTGAAATAATGAAATCCATAGCTCATAGTTTTTGTTACTGCAAAAGACAAAAATCGTCCAATAAGCCAAAAAAATGTATCAACCGATAAGATACGGTGACTGTTAAAGCGGACGTCGAACATTAATTTGATCGATATGATCCGAGATTCATTTTATTTAAACTTGAGCTGACGTTTTTGGCATTGGCGTGCGCATGGGAAAGTGTGATGATGATTTATGTTACTTGTTGCAACATACAGGGTACATGAAGCCAGTAACTCGTGGTTAATATCGGGCCTTCAAATAAATATATATTTAGAATAGGCGTAGACGACATTCTAATTCTGTTAACAGTGTAAAGTAATTTTTGTAGGGAACCAATTTCCTATTGTCCGGAGTTACACAAGTTACATAGTAAGCTTTTTCCCAATTTCATATTGTCATATTCCGTGGAGGGGGAATAGGGAGAATGCACTACAAAAATTAAAAATATTTTGTAACCTAATTTTATTTCGTTAAAATGTCAGACGTTTCTTGTGTCATTTTCTACGCTGGAAAAATGTTGCAAATAATTGAATTTCCATAGGTTGCTCTAAATATAAATTTATTTGAAGGCCCGTTATATCTGTACAACTTTCAATAACACCCTGTATAATGACATGCCTAAAATAACGAATGTCTGTCTGAGGTTAAGATGTTTTTGAACTTTGAAAATGGCCTCTGAAGATAACAACTAGTGTGGCAGGAGTGCATTTAAAGACAATTTTATTTTTTCAAATTCAAGTTTTCTCGTGATTATACTAATTAATGAAGATTTTCAGGCGGTATGGCGGTATGGAGTATAATAATATGTTATTTTTTGAGTTCCCCCTGTATGGGGATTTTTTTCTTAAAACCCAAAAAAACAAGGTAAAAATGTGAGTTTGAAAAACCGTAATTTTTAACAAAAATTTCATGTACGATATTTTAAAAGAGATCGAAACTGAAGTTGCTGAAGTATTAGTTACAACAAATCGAAAATTTATGAATTTTTTTCATTGTTTTAAAAGGAGTCGAAAGTCAGATAAAGTTCAAATCACCATTTTTTTTTAATTTCCTGCAATCTACAAGTATACAGGCTGATTCTGAAATAAGTTTGAAAAAAAAACCCGGTAATTGGTGATGATGAGAAGAAGTCGTAGACAAGAAAAATTCTTATAGAAGTTTTTTCGTTTTCGAGATACAAATGATTGAAAATTTGGTCAAAATTGCTAGTACGCTGCTGACTTATAGGTGTTTAATTGATTATCCTGATAGTTTAGCAACAATAATTATCAAAGGTTAAAGTTGCCCGGCAGCCACAAACGTAACCTTACTTCTTTCGATCATTTCCCTAGAAACAAAGCAGTGTGCTTGCACCTACGACTTTATTGTGGAGTTGATGTAATAATGGTTGCTAATGAAGTGAACAAATTCGGACAAATTTTCCCTATTCATAGGCGTCGAAAATACGACGATATGGGATAATTTCCATCATTTTGATTTCCCCCCAACGTCATTTACGCAGAAATATTTTGTGTCAGGGATACCCCACATCTTTTTTCCAAACTTATTTCAGAATCACCTGAGCGAGAACTGGTAATATCATATCTACTCACACCAAATATCAATCGACAAAGTTACAAAATAAATACAATTCTAATCTCGTGTACTGTTGACAGACACTCCATCTGGTTACGAAACAAGAATTATTTCTAGGTAGTTCAATAATTTTATTTAACAAGTACATATTTTTCGAAGTTTAGCTCGGTGTACGCGCAAAAACTAATCGCTTCAAAGGGTTTATAGTTTTTGCCAAAGAATCAGATTTTAAAAACTGTTACGTTTAGTGTTGGTGCGAATGTCTGAATTTTTACGATTACGTCGTCGTAAAGTCGAAACGCGAAATAGGCGGTCGTAATAACAAACCGGGTGAAACAAGCGAACACAGGTGTGGTGGTTGCGGAGTAATGAAAAGCATGTCCCAAAGTACACGCAAGAATGGCTATTCGATTTTTCTTTTTTCTTCCAGAGTAAAAATGTCTGCTGGTACGGAGTTGAAGAATATGCAGCCAGGTATACCCCAGCTGCTACCTGATCTCACCACATTAAGTCTCATCGGACACAGATCTCAAGTGAACCTATCGCACCACGCGACCATGCAGCAACAACAGCAACAACCCAATGGTGATTATTACAATTACAGTTGTCGACGATGATTGCTATAATCGTGGTTTTGATGATATAACCGTTCGGTTTTTGCAATATCGTAATAGTTTCCAGCGAGAATTGAAAGATAGGTATGTTTTGTTCAAATGAGGAATAGTCTGCGACTCTCTCTGATTGAACGAGAGAAGGGTATTGAAATGATCCGAAACGTTTTAGTCATGTTCTTTGTTTTATGGAGATCGTAGAGCGCTAATGTTACGGATAAAACAGTATCATAATAATTGTCACTATAGAAAGTCTTCTCGGAAGAAAAGAGATGGATGATAAAAATTATACTTCAAGGAGAACATTAAATAAAAGTGTGTTGAAATGTGTTGTACCATATCACAAAAAAAATCCCATCAAAGTTACCCATGAAAAACAAAACCCAGCGTCTTAGCCTAATTCGTGCAGTTCTTATGCAAATACCTGTTATTAGAGGAAGTAGGATGTCAGCATAAATTTTGTATTGTCCAAAGTAAAAATGTAAAATAATGACGTTGAAAATGAGAACGTAGCTAAGACAGTGATTTTTAAATTTCATAGGTAACTTGGATAGCATTTTTATTTGATCACATAGTATACCTATTACGTCAAGCTAGTGGAGTGCAATTGATATTTTGCGCTTTACTGATTGTAGAGTAGGCAACTCAAGATACCACATTTATTTTTCAAAAAGGTAATTAAAAATAGTTATTTATACAACTAGTTATGAAAGTCGTACTTTTTTCATGAATTTACAGTTTTAATTCACGATGGCGTAGCCCGAGTTAATCAAGCAAACAAGTGAAAAAAAGAGACTATTGTACACACTTATTTTTTTGTCCTAAAAGAATGTATGGAAATTAAAAAAAAAAGTAGGTAGGTATGCTTTGACAATCATCTCTAAGGAGACGGAATAAAATGATGCAAAAAAGTACTACTTTCATTACGATTTTTCGTTTAAAAACGTGCCACTTTTGTTACGATTTTACGTTTAAAAAAGTGCTACTTTCAATACGATATGCACAAAAATAAATATAACGTTTAACTGTCTCTTTAAACGCTTTGTTATTCAAGTTCAGTAGGAAGATCAATAACTACAGCTGGATGTCACTATTGCTTTCACATCTGCTCTCGGAAAGTTTGAACTACTTGGAATTTATATGTCGGAAATGTTTCCAACTTTTATTTTCATTCCAAGTCGTCTTGAGTGAACGTAATTGAAAGAATAAGACAATCTTGAGCTGCTAATTAATTTTTGTTTAGACGTTTCATAAGACAAAGATCCAAAGATTTAAAAAAGAATGAATACAGACTTGTAGGTATTTTAATACTCCAATTACGATTACACGTGGCACGCAGATATGTGGAGAATTTATTTTATGGACGGGGGGTCAGTATTGTTATTTTTTACTATCGCTGTTACTTAACTCCATTGTATTGGCTACATCATTGCATACAGAGGTGTAAAGCAGTTAATGTCGCTTAGTGGAAGTTATTGGTTGCAGTTTTTAGTTAATAAGATTTAGCAAAAAAAAGGGTGTAAGGTGAGTTCAATTTATGCAAGAAGTACCTACAGTTTTTTTTTTAATATTTAAATCTACGAAACTAGTTTTCTCTTATTATTTTGGAAATACATAGAAGATAGCAACAATTTTAAAAGTATACTTAATGTTAATAAATTTAAATATTCATGGAATTTTTTTCCGTTAAGCATTTCACAGAAAGTAAATCTAATCGTTTAATTCAGCCAACAAGTTTTTAAATATTGCACATATTTAACCTTTGATCTCTAGTAAAATGAAAAAACGAACTTCATCAATAATTTTAGTGACTTTAGTGCCATTGTGAGCACCGCACGATCGGGTTTTCTCGGTAGCCCGTCGGAATATTCCTGTGTTTAATGAGCCGTCACGTACTTGGGTAAATTAATTTAAATAAATTAAAATTCGTCCTTGACGTTACCGATTGCAGTCAGTAGTTTGAATCATCTTTTGATTGGCGATAATTATTACTCCAAAATGTTGATGCTTTCAATACAATATTTTTTGTGTACGCAGCGCCCCCTAATGTCAATTTATTGAATTTGGTAAAATTTGAATATGTAGGAAGTTATCACGATACCAACACGCCCCAAACACAAAGGCGCCAATAATTCAATTGATGGAAGGATGTAAAGTGCACTTCGACGAATGGAAATCGGACATTTCCATTCGATCGGTAGTGACGCGCTCCCATTACCGTGACTTTTCGTGATTAATGCGCGTGATTCATTCTTCCATCCCAGGAAATGAATTTAATTTCCTCGAGCGATGATCGCAAATTGTCCGTCGTTACCGCCTCGTCGGCCGCCCGTTTTTAGCCGCGACGGACGCCCCTGGCCTACATCGCGACCACTTTCGAAAGGTGTGCGTTTTCAAATTTGGCGCCCGTCGCGTCCGTCACCTTAGCAACGCATCACAACACGAGTGCGAGTGAGACGGGTGGATCGGCGATCGACGAATAGCGTGCGTTTGCGCCTTCCTCGATTTTGTGCAGCTTTCGTGTGGTGACGTCACGTTCAACAATTGCAAATGTCCGCCTATCTTTGTAACTAGATAGACACTTTTTCGAATAGTGGTGTGTTAGTGGTGTGCTTGTGTGTTTATATTAAATTTAAAGCATGTATCCTGGACCTGGAGGCCGTAAGTTTCGTTTTGTGTAAAATTTCGGATCGATCGGGCCGCCTGTGCCACCGTCTTTCGTGTCCGTTGTTTTTGTTTGGTTGGAAAAACGAGGAGCTCCCCGTGTTGTTTTCCGCGTTTTACGCCCAGGAAACGGACCTTTCGGCAGGAATCGACCGACGGTGGGGCGAAACGGGACCGGAGCCTCGTCGGGGGAGACCTTCGGGAAACGGCGACACACCAAATTACCTTTAATTCTGTTTAAATGACTTAACCTAAGAATACATTAGGACTCCGGAATAAGGTCATCTCGTTTTTCGCCAAACGGAACGCCGTGGGGCCCCAATTTTTACGCGTAGTTACGCTTTTGGTCCGGAATCGACGCGAGTGTCTTGTTTTTTCGCCGTTTCGTGGAATTTGGGGCTTCCGTGATCGTCATTGTGCGATTTTTATTCATTCGACCATTAATGTAACGCAATTCGTTTCTTTGTTTATCGGTTTGTCAGGTTGACTTTTGCGACGTGGTGTGCTGGTAAAAATAATTTTTCTTGTGTATTCCGAGTATTTCGTAATAATCGATGCATTTGCTGTCGACGTCAAGTGCATTTTCGTACGTTGACCCCGAGTCTGGGCCTCGACTCGACTGGCCTTATTGATTTAGTCCGGTCCTGTACTAGTTACAACCGACGCCAGGGTTGGTTCAGCTCTATTGTTAGCCCAAGGCAATCGTTATCATTCTTATCTAGATTATATACACACACACACACGTTAAATGTTATCGAAGAAGACGTTTAAATTATTTGGGAGTGTACCCATTATTAAATGTCCCAATTTTTCGTCGAGTTGAACTATCTGATTTACTAATCGGTTAGACTTTTTTTTTCCTTTATTCCAAATTAAATCCAGTTTATTTTTAAATCACAGCAGCTTATGATAATTTATAAAGAAAGAAGATTCATTCAAAATATAAACAACTACACAAGTCAACTTTCTTATCGGTTAAAACTCAGTATTGATAGTAGACCATTTTTTTAAACGGCCATGAGTCGACTTTTCTGACTGCTGAAGTAACCAGTATTGGATAGCTTTTGGAAATCTACAAATATTTAATTGAATTTACATGATTTGAAATGGGGTCGAAACGTTTGTGATCACTGTAAAATATTAATAAAACAACGTACAAATTTGTTTCGAAGTTTTTTTATTCAGTCAAATTTGATTTGCCATCGAAGATACCAAAAAAAAGATTTTTTTTTGCCCAAGCATTGCTCTGTAGCTTTAAATCCTGCACGTCGAAAGCTTCCGTAATCTGATAGCATTGGTAATGATTTGTTCTCACAGTTTTGGTCAAATTCCTTCCGAAGTTTTTGTTTGACGAGTCCAGAGACTGTAGCGGCAATTCGATCAATTCAAGATTTAGGTTTTAAACATTTTTTTTAGCAATTATTTTTTCTTTAGCATAATATGTATGCATAATGTCGAAATACGTTTTTTTAACAGCTTCTGTTAAATGTGAGATTCAGTTGCTACCTAGATACAGCCACAAACACATACGTTGCTGAATATTTCTGCAGGACGAGCGTAATGTTGAGCTCATATTGATCTTTCAAAGCAAATTTGTTGTACAGGTGTTTTTTCCCCGATCTTTATCGGTAGTCAAATTAAATTTTCAGTGCGATTTCAATTTATATGATTATTAATTGCTCGTTACGTTTAAGTGCCGATCAACTAATACATAATTCCTTTTGAAAGTTATGCGGAGGTCACCTGATCTTGCTCTGTTGAAGAAAGGGGTTCTCAACAGGTGTGACGTCGGCATGTTTCTACGGTATTTCGATATTCTAATTAATGTGTGGGGATACGTTAGTCTTGTAAAAGGCTGAACAGATCTCTGGTTATAGTTTCATTGTAATACATACTTTTAAAATAAAAATTCTGAGGTGCGAAAGAACCGCTCTATTGCCATGAAGCGATTTTTGCCTTCATTAAAAAAAATCACAAGTTGATCGTGCTGTATGAAAATTCATGTTGTGCAGGTTTTTCTTTCCACTTGCCAAAATACAGTAAAATGTATTGAGAAGCTGAAAGTAACGTTTTGGTCCAAAATATTAAAATATTTTTGTTTATCTTTGTAATTCGTATTTACGTATCAAAACAAAATTAGGATAATACTTGTCTGTGCGCGTGCTGTTTTCTCCCAAACGATTACAAATTTTTCTCAAATTTTGTTTTGTTAACGAACTTGAAAATTTGTCAGTTTTTACATTGTTTGTAACTTGTTATGATAACCATAAATAATCGCTGTTTACTGTGATAAACAGCGACGGAACTAATAGGCCAGTTGATCATGGAAAAGCGCATAAAGATCACGTTTCGTGTTTTACTAACTCGAAAATATTCATGTAATTTAGTTCTCGGTGTGGAATGAATTTTTCGTCTGAAACAATCTCACAGAACGTGGGTATTTATGATCTGAAATTGGAAAATATGTGAGATAAGGTGATTATTTAGTTAATCTGTTTCGAAATGATTAAGTAGATTTTATCATTGATGTGAAAACTGGCCGACATTGAATTGGGGACGATTTGTTTGTTTAAAAAACAATTGTTTACACACTTATCCCGTCTTAAGTCTCAAAATGTGTAACTGCTTTTTTTTTGGAAATTAACATTTTTTAATTCAAACCAATACTTTGGACGTGGGATTGATGGTATCGAAAGGAGCAACATATGGTCTCTACCACCTGCGTTCCGTCGTTATTCCCATTTCTTCAGGGTTGTCCCTTTTTCAGTTCAGTTGCAGCTCGTGCTTGTATACTAGACAGAAACATTTTTTTACCAAATGTCTTTGTCGAAAGATGGTTTTATAATTTTTTAAATTTTTGTTGATTTCTTTTTTTTTCCAATTATTTTGTTACGTTCTCGTACGAAACATTTAATTTAGTTTCTCGTTTACTTTTGTAGCCTTACATTTAGTATTGTTTATTTCGCAATTTTCGTAAGCAAAAGCTTTTTTCCAGAATCGTGGCAGACGAGCCCGCCTCGACAGAGTCCACCGCCACAAACTACATTTGCAGATCCAGGTAAAATTACAATTTTTTTTTCATTTCCACATTATCATTGGCATTACCTATCGTTCGGGTTATTTTCGGATTTTTTTTGCGTTTTTATTTTGTTATTCCATCAAACATCTGTTGTTGAGAAGAAGGTGAATGGTATGAAGTCCCTCAAACGTCTACGACGACTAGGATCTTCAATGGATTTCATGATTCAGTTTTAAATATGTTTCAAAAGTACTTTCTTATCCTTTTTCAGGCGCTGGTTCGTGGCGTTATCAAGAAAAACCATTTTATTTGTTTGTAAATCTTATCTTTGAGAGAATAGCACTACAACAATTCGATAATTTGTCCTTTTATCAGATATAAATCGATAATCTATTTTTATCTTCGTTAGTAAAAGTTCAAATGTAGAGTAGGTGAATTGTTATCTTCTTGCGACCTTGACTATTATTATTACATTGTCTTTACTTAATTGGTAGATGCACAACCTTGAAGTTGGTAGGTTCATTCATTTTATAATTTAACAAATTTATTTTATGTAAAGCACAGTTTTTTAATAATAAAAGAATTTAGCAAAGAATCTTACGTTTCTATCACGTACGTGTGTACTCACAGTTTGTAGACAGTATGTCGTTGAATGTGTTCTATTTTTTTTTGTTGATTTAAAAAAAACTGATTGTCGTATTCAAGATTTTATAAAAAAATCACCTTTCAGACCAACAAAAATGAATTGATTAGTTTTATCTTCAGTGTTGTTTTTGTTCAATTTAAATCTTTTTGTGGGAAAATTGCTTTTATAAGGTCTTCGCTCAACTTTTATTTAATTTATTTATGTTTGTGACCGTCTGCGTGTTCGTGTCATAATATTGTTGTACTTTTTCTTTTGTTAATTTTTTGACGGAAATCAATCATGATTCCGGATATAATCAGGAACGCCGAAACTAGTCTCGATGATATCGATGACAAATTCGAAGGTTAATTTAGAGAATCTGTCGAGTATAAGATACACCAATCGTTTTTATCGTTTCAGCAACCACACCTGGGAGTGCGAGCACAGCCGTGGCCGTCGTGGGGGCGACGAGCACGGCTCTCGCGACCGTGCCTCCCACGACAGATCCCCCGGTCTTCCAATGTCCCCGTCGACCGAACCTGGGACGAGAAGGTCGCCCCATAGGCTTGAAGGCTAACCATTTCCAAGTGACGATGCCCCGAGGGTTCGTCCACCATTACGACGTCAGCATCCAGCCAGACAAGTGTCCCAGGAAGGTGAATCGGGAGATCATCGAAACAATGGTGCACGCTTACGGGAAGATTTTCGGCAACTTGAAACCCGTCTTCGACGGCAGGAACAACTTGTACACGAGGGATCCCCTTCCGATCGGGAATTCCCGCGAAGAGTTGGAGGTGACGTTGCCCGGGGAAGGCAAAGATAGGTTGTTCAGGGTGACAATCAAATGGGTGGCGCAAGTGTCGCTCTACGGGCTCGAAGAGGCTTTAGAAGGGAGGACGAGGCAGATTCCTTACGAAGCTATTTTAGCGCTCGACGTCGTCATGAGGCATCTGCCCTCGATGAGCTACACGCCGGTGGGAAGGAGCTTCTTCAGCAGCCCGGAAGGATATTATCACCCCCTGGGAGGCGGCAGGGAGGTGTGGTTCGGTTTCCACCAGTCGGTGAGACCGAGCCAGTGGAAAATGATGCTGAACATTGACGGTGAGCGATTTTTCTACCGTTCCCTTTGTAAACTTACAATAAAAATTAAGCACACTAAAAATCGTGAAGGAATATATTCTCTCTAATTTAGTCTGGAGAAATCTTTATGATTGACTCTTCCAGTATCTGCGACGGCCTTCTATAAGGCTCAACCGGTCATCGAATTTATGTGCGAAGTGTTGGACATCCGAGATATCAACGAACAAAGAAAACCTCTGACGGACAGTCAGCGAGTCAAGTTCACGAAAGAGATAAAAGGATTAAAAATCGAAATAACGCATTGCGGAACCATGAGGCGGAAGTACAGGGTGTGCAATGTGACAAGAAGACCGGCCCAGATGCAATCGTGAGTAGTCACGATTTTGGGTCTCTCATCGGCTCACACCCCTATCTCGTGTTTCAGTTTCCCCCTTCAGCTGGACAACGGACAAACCGTAGAATGTACCGTAGCCAAATATTTCCTCGACAAGTACAAAATGAAATTGAGATATCCTCATCTGCCGTGCCTCCAGGTTGGCCAGGAACACAAACACACCTACTTACCGTTAGAAGTCTGCAACATTGTAGCCGGCCAACGATGTATCAAGAAACTAACGGACATGCAAACATCCACCATGATTAAAGCAACAGCAAGGTGATAACGAGCGATAATCTAGTTTTCACGTCGTCACACTGTTCCATTGTTTCGTATTCAGATCGGCTCCGGACAGAGAACGTGAAATTAACAATCTGGTCAGAAGAGCGGACTTCAACAACGACCCCTACGTGCAGGAGTTCGGTCTGACCATCAGCAACAACATGATGGAGGTCCGCGGGAGAGTTCTGCCGCCTCCCAAACTCCAGTACGGTGGTCGGGTGGCTTCCCTCAGCGGACAGGTGGGCTGGCACGTTAGTTTCAAGTTGTATTACTATTATTATTTTAGACAGTAGACTGATTATTTCCGGTATATCGGACAGTCTAGTCGGCTGAACGTGTTTTGTCGTAGCTAGTTTGGAATTTTGACGTTATTTTGTTTTGTTCACGTTGACTTGTGCTTTTTACGTTTTGAGGCATGTGAACGTTATTATGATCACGTGATTGTGTCAAATTTATATCACGAGAGAAGTAAAGAATGGAGAAAAGATGTCCAAAAAAAAAATTGGCTTTGCGTGGGTCTCACTCGATAAACAAACGTTTATGATGTAACTTGATGTACTTTATGGGTGGTAGCTCGTAGATGCGTCGATGTTTCAATTGGAAGTCGGTAATAATTTGCTCACGTGGTTTATTATTATTTCGAATTTTGAGAAATACAACATAACTTTTGCACCGAGTAGAGCTCTAGTTTTCAAACAGACAAAAGTTTTTTCACTCTTTCCTAGTTAAAAGCAGATTTTTAAAAAGTTGTTTTTAGAAAGTCGCAGAAATACAGTTACGTTTTCTTGCAGAGCAAGCAGCAAGCGATGCCTAACCAGGGCGTTTGGGACATGCGTGGGAAGCAGTTCTTCACGGGTGTCGAAATCCGAGTGTGGGCTATCGCGTGCTTTGCCCCTCAGCGCACCGTTAGAGAAGACGCTCTAAGGTGCGAATTGATGCTTGTTAAAAATTTGCACATTTTGCGCGCCTCTCGGAACTGGTCTGTGTAATAATGCGTGTTGTGTGTCTGCTTCAGAAATTTCACGCAGCAGCTACAGAAAATCTCGAACGATGCAGGCATGCCAATAATCGGACAACCATGTTTTTGTAAATACGCGACAGGACCGGATCAAGTCGAGCCTATGTTCCGGTACCTGAAATCGACTTTCCAGTCGTTGCAACTCGTAGTCGTTGTGCTGCCTGGAAAGACACCTGTCTATGGTGAGTCTCTCGACGATCGTGTTTTGATTTTATTCTAAATATCTTTCGTTTTCTCGCCGACAGCTGAAGTTAAAAGGGTAGGCGACACAGTATTAGGGATGGCCACCCAATGTGTTCAAGCAAAAAATGTTAACAAAACATCACCGCAGACACTGTCAAATCTATGCCTCAAAATAAACGTTAAGTTAGGGGGTATCAACAGCATCCTTGTGCCATCGATCAGACCAAAGATATTTAACGAACCCGTCATATTCCTGGGGGCCGACGTGACGCACCCGCCCGCCGGTGACAACAAGAAACCGTCGATCGCCGCCGTCGTCGGTTCGATGGACGCCCATCCGTCGCGTTACGCCGCCACCGTGCGAGTCCAACAGCATCGGCAAGAGATCATACAAGAACTGAGCTCGATGGTCAGGGAGCTCCTGATAATGTTTTACAAATCGACCGGCGGCTACAAACCCCATCGCATCATCCTCTATCGTGACGGCGTCTCCGAAGGTCAGTTCCTGCAGCTGTTGCAGCACGAGTTGACGGCGATCCGCGAGGCTTGCATCAAACTGGAGGGCGACTACAAGCCGGGTATCACCTTCATAGTGGTGCAAAAGAGACATCACACGAGGCTCTTCTGCGCCGACAAGAAAGAGCAGAGCGGGAAAAGCGGAAACATACCGGCGGGAACGACCGTCGACGTGGGAATCACACATCCGACAGAGTTCGACTTCTATTTGTGCAGCCATCAGGGCATACAGGTAACACTTTGCGTGTTTTATTTCGAGCAAAATATGTAATGTAATGATGTCGGTGGCTCAGGGTACATCAAGACCATCACATTATCACGTCCTCTGGGACGATTCCCATTTGGATTCGGATGAGCTTCAGTGTTTGACCTATCAGTTGTGTCACACTTACGTCCGCTGCACTCGTTCTGTCTCTATACCGGCACCGGCGTATTACGCCCACTTGGTAGCTTTCCGTGCGAGATATCATTTAGTAGAGAAGGAGCATGACAGGTAAGTCTGATTTTTATTTTTTTTTTCTCAGTTTTGTAACGCGGCTGTTACTTTTCTTCATTGTGGACTCGTTATCGATTCTGTCAATTGGACCAAACGAATTTTCATCTCTCCCATTTGTTCGAACCAGAATATTGCGTAATTCACGTACGATCGTTGATCTGGATCAGTGTCGGATTGTTTGTTTGCATGATTCAAAAATTCAAAAACAAAACGTAAAACTCCCAAAGAAATTATTTTTCACCGTGTCACAATAAATGTTTTATCTATAATTGAACATACGTACTTTGTACAGTCAAGATTTCACTGGCATCAAAGTGGAGTACGTGTCGCTTCAAGTTTCGTCAGAACTAACAGCAATTTTTAGTTTTCAAATGGAATATCTCGATTGTTGCCACGGAGATAATGAAACATTCGTGAGTTTGTCGATTCGTGTAAAATATTTTTTACAACACAGACAGTAGGTTCGAGAAAAACAAGATTACGAATTAGTTTTTGAGTTTAAACGTGATGGAGAATCTTAATCGGGGTCGCAATGAGATTGCGAATACCTAACGAACGGTACCACCAGGACGGTGGTGTTATTGAACCTGTCGGCATTAAATGTAGAAATAAAGGCGACGCAGACCGCAGACTGAACACATTGGCGAATGATCGATGTGGTTGTTGTTACCCGACCTATAACCATCCCGCTACTCCCTTCCCCGAGAATGTCGTTTGAAGAAAACTGCAGTCGATTGCTAGCCGGATTCGATTAAAGAGAATGAATAATTTTGCAGCGGTGAAGGATCGCACCAGTCGGGTTCGTCAGAGGACCGAACTCCCGGAGCCATGGCGAGGGCCATAACGGTGCACGCCGACACCAAAAAGGTGATGTATTTCGCTTAGTGCGTCCCCTGGAAAGTCACAGGGTGGAGGAAGTGTTGTGTGTACGGAAGTTGTTTCTTTTAAGTCAAGAAAAAAAAAACAAAAACACTTATTTATTTATAATTTACACAAAAAGTCATAATTTAGCAATGGAACAGCTGTTGTTGTTTTGGTCGTAGTTCCGTATGACATCGCCTTCCTCGATGCACAAATCAAAAGACGCTTCAAGGTATATATTATATGAATCCGTTGAGTTTTGTAAGGATTTCTAGTACACATCCATATTTGAAGGATCTCATTATTAAATTATGACTTGCTGTTTCATTCAAATATATTTTTAAGTAATGAATAAGTTGATTGTAACAGGACAGCGTATATTTTTATTAAAAACGACGAGTCAAAAATTTAATCGCAGATAATAAAAAAAAAGAATTATTAAAAAAAGTTGATTGATTGTTTGTTATCCTTTATAAATGAGGATGGTTATATTTATTTGATGCCAATAAAGAAAGATGCCACGATTTTTCGATAAACTTGTCAAGAATTATTGTATACTTAACACAATAATTATTATATCCATTATACTTTTGTGATATTCCACACATAATAAGGTAACATCGCTTTTGTTATTGTTTTATTCTTTTTAAAATTATCGTATTGTAATTTGCTTCATTTTTCATAAGAATAATGTAAGTATGTTTATGTAAACAGCAACGGCTAGGTTTTAAATTTAATAATAATTCAACACAGCGCATATCAATTTTTATTTTAATGATAACTAGAAAGCGAATTCTTATTATTAAGTGTATTATTAAAAATTATCGTGTAGCTGTTCCCCTTGTTTCGAATTGGTAGTTCTTTTTATTATCTTCCACTGAGGTGGAAATATTGGAGAAACATTTTAACAGAGCTGTATAATTTATAAGTAGGGTTTTGTTTTGCAATTGAATTAATTCTGTCTTTGTATTTTATTCAAATAAATTATTTATAAATACGTTTTGTATTTTTCTAATTTTATTTAATTTTTTTTCGAATTCTATTCGAAATGATGTAGGCGTTTCCTTGCAAATCGTCCATTTTCTTCTTTTTTCGAATTAGACGTTGATATTGTAAGCACAAAAACATGTACCTTAGAATATCTATTACATTTACAAAGTAAAATGTAGTTTGTTTATTATCGTGTAGTGGATTTGTTTAAGGAAAAATCGAATTTCTAAGTACCACATGTCAAGGAAGAATGCCGATTATTAAATAAATCTGCTATGCTTTTCGGTTTATTTTTTGATCGTTTCAATAAGAAAGTCGATGTTTTCTATTACCTTTTTGATGCAGCCACAGCAGACATTACCTTAAGCTTTAAGAAGTTAACTGTGAAATACAGGTGGTCCAAAATTGCTTTCGACTTTGTCAATTTTATTTGAGGTAATTGTGTTCCGTTCCGAATCGAGGAGTCACACCATTTTATTGTTTTAACGCAGGCAGCGGGGGTTTTCGTGTTATCTTTTTTGGACCATGCTGTACATTATGAAAATTGAATGTTGGTTACTGTGTTATTCTTATTTTATGTACTGACCTGAATCATCTTAAAGAAAACAATAAAGTTTAAAGCAAGTTTCCTCGGTGTTTCACTTCCCCACATCCCTCTCTCAACAAATAAATCAATGAACACGTTTGGCGAATTAAAATGAACTTAAAAACGCACGAGGTTTTTAACGCAAGAAATTTCCAAAGTTCAGGAATGCAGTTTTAAATCTTGACGCGAGGTAAACATTCCAGGCACACGTAATAAGAATAAGTCCTCAATGTAAAGGTGACTAGGGTAGACCTACTTAAAAAACGCCTCCTGAAGGTTCACAAAGCGCGGACCTATTGGTTAAAAATTTCAAAATCTGGCTCTCCCATTGGTTGAAAGTCGACCGTCAAATCCTAACCTTAGATCGAGCAGTTCATTTGTCCGCTTGCTTCGTCGATTGGTCTTCACGTTTGTCGCGGTCTCGTCTGGTTCTTCGGCGCCCCCTCTTTCTTTCCGTCCAATCAAAATATTCTCGAGCTCTCGACGGCGGTTCTTGTTTGCACTTGGTGTTTGTGGGAATGTGACCCAATTGAAATATGTCGCGGTATGACAAGACAACTCACTAACTCAGAACTCAGTAGTCTGTGAACTCAGTCTCTGGCTCGAACGCTAGCGGGACGGATGGGTCAAACGCACCTCGAATCGCTCTCTTCCGTATTTCCGCTTTGGATGATGTTATAAATGTGTCTCGTTGGTCGTGAAGGGACGTGTGTGCAAACCGCGAAGCCTCCAATTGTCTCTAGTTCGTAGCGCGATTCTGCATTCGTTGCTTTTCTTTGTCGCATCCTTCTCTTTTTCGTTTCGACAATTTTCTATCTCGGGTAAGTCTTGTTGCTTTTCGTTTTATCGCGACGATAATTTCTCTTTATTAACCTGCACCCAGGTCGTTAACATTCATATTTTGCGTCCACCAGTAGACAAGTTATACTTTTTTTTTTATTTCCAACGAGTCGAGCGCGCAAATAAACAATTTACTGCATCGGATCAATTCGAATTTAAACAATATTTATTCTGAACAGCGGCGCACAATAACTGTTTTCAGATACAGTTTAACCCAAATTGACTGGTCCCAGTTCCACGTTCACACTCATGCGGCTATATGTGCAATCGTTTTAGCCAGAACACAATAAATAGCCACGAAAAATCAAAGATTTAACGAACAATCCCTAGTTTAATGTTTACCGGACGCTGAAATATGAAAGACAATTATTCAATTCTAATGTTAAACACAAATTAGAAAGATAATATATATAGGGTGAGTCACTGAGAAATGTAAATGGTTTGCTGTAAATAACTGAAAATACCCAATTAGCCTGTACAGCCCATTAAGTATAACAACAATATGAGGTTACCAGGTTTGCGTGGAACGCAAAATTATAACTCGTCTGGGACCTACCTGTCATCTGCCTTAATTATTTTGAATTACATATGTATATTTGTGAAAGTTTTCAATTGTACAAGACGAGCTCGTCGTAAGTACTAGATAAATTAGATGCTCGTCATTCTGCACAGTATAAAACTGTAATTTAATTGTTTACTTTAATAACACTAGTGAAAACAGTAAAACACATAATGTGCCCACGGTAATTTGATTGTTGATGTTATCATATTTGTTAATTAAGTATACGGGTGTTTGGGTGTTTGCGTTAGCGTACAGGTAAAAAATGAAATTTGTTAAAAAAAACTACATAAATGAATTTTTGTTAACTCGAACGACTTTCAATTGGACTGAGCTCTAGCCGTGGCCGTGAAGCTGTCAGGTTTGTCCGTTGGAAGTTGGAATCGCTGGGTCTACAGAATCGAGGGTTATTGACCATCTCGTGAAGGTGGATCTCCATCAGTTGATCAATTGCGTGTTTGAAATGACAACAATGATTTTCGGAGAAAAGATTCTTACTTTTAATTTACTTATTTATCACTTTTATAAAGTTCTTGTAATCAACTACATAATTTGCAAATGTTTCGATTTTTTGCTTAGATCATATCTTCATATGCTGCACTAATGTGAATGTGCGATCAAATATCTTCGATGAGACGAAACAAGCTCTAATAATTATTTTATTAATTATATTATCGACCCGTAGGTATTTATAGATTCTCAGGTGGGTAGGTAGATTCGTAGATTTTTTCTGCAATTACGTAAGCTTTTAATACCCGTAGAAAAGTAAATGATTGCCATAATTATTTTTCAAGGCAAACAATAAAAAACTAGATTTGAAACTTGATTCTTCATTTTCTTCCTTTTTATTTATTGATTTGTTGTGCCTACTTCCGCCGGAAGAGACGACATCGTAGTATTTTTTTTAGATAGCTACTTTATTAGAAAGTCTCTACTTTACAGCATATTGTTATTTTATTTCATCTTCAGTATGCAGCAGTTTGAGATGTATACAGGCTGTTTGATGAAAAACGCCTCAACCCATAACTTTTTTATTTATTACCCGATTTCAATGAACGAAAAAATCAAAGATATGGTTTTGCAAGCGCTACAAAACAGCCACAAAATATATTTTTTTTGGCGTTATCTTCAATAGCTAACGATAGTCAACTTTTTTTTTTTAAATGGACACATGTAGTTTTTTAGGCTTGGTCTCGTAAGGTATTTTTTTCTGAATCTAATGATGTATTGAAAGTTATCATTTGGTTCATAGCTAACTGAAAAAAAAATTTAAAAAAAATTGTGGTTCAGCTTATTATAAAATTTTTAAGAGTACCGTGAAAAACAATCGGAATACAAAGTACGATAAATGTCATCTAAACGTCAACTTAGAACTTTTCATCTGCTTTTTTAAACTTTTTTTTATTTAACTATAACAACAACATTGTCAGTCATGCAGAATAGCAGTCATTTGACTATTATTTTATGTTCGAGTGTAATAAAAATCGTAATTAGTCAAAAACAAAAATTTAATAGAAAAAATAATAATATTTATTATTATTATTCATGTTTTCCAAGAAAATAATAATAAAACTTTTCAAGATTGCACCTGAAATTTTTCAAACTCACACTTGACATTTGTTGCTATTTGTATTCCAATTGTTTTTCACGGCACACTCGAAAATTTCATAATAAGCTGAACCACAATTAAAAATTGTTTAATTTTTTTTTCAGTCAGCTATGGACCAAACGATAACTTTTAATACATCATTAGATTCAGAAAAAAATACTTTACCAGACTATGCCTAAAAAACTACATGTGTCTATTAAAAAAAAAAAAGTTGACTATCGTTAGCTACTGAAAATAACGCCAAAAAAAATATATTTTATGGCTACTTCGTAGCGCATGAAAAATCATATCCTTGGTTTTTTTGTTCATTGAAATCGGATAATAAATAAAAAAGTTATGGGTTGAGGCGTTTTTTATCAAACAGCCTGTATGTGAAATAATTATCAGATATAATTGCCCTACTGATTTAACAGCAGACACGAGTGGGTCACAAACAAAATTATCCGGAATTTTCAATCAGGAGAGCAATTTGATATGAGTAATTACCGAATAAATAAATGCTATAAAATCTCTGATTTAGCTGACAGGTAAAAAATTATCAAAAAGTTATCGATAATTTTTTTCAGTGAAACAAATGAATAATAATACATATGTAATTCCAATTTGATTGGTCCAATTTTAAAAAATAGAGCATTTTCATTGGCCAAATTTTTATGAGGTTTTTATGTAGGTACAGGTGAGCGAAACTCGATGTCTCAGCTCTATTCATCGAATTTTTTTTTCCCAGAAACATACCTTTATTTTGGCATTTTTAAAAAGAGCTAATTTTTCTGAATGAATTTTCTAAAGAATAAAAAAATTAAAAGCAAATTGTAAAAAAAAAGTATCAAAAATTCGCAATCGTCACGATTTAAACAAGATAGCAAATGTTTTTCTTTACATTTGTTCAGAAAAATTAGCTCTTTAAATATGCCAAAATATAGGTCCTACTATTCCGGACACGGAATCTTGGCCAATATTTTTTTGACATTTCTAAAAAAAATTATGTAAACCAATCATTAGCGTCATTAATAAATGACAATTATTAAAAATCACTTTGAAGTTTTTATTCTGACATCAAAAAAGCAAGAAAATGGCATTATCGAGTAAAAATTTGGGTTATATTCAATAAAGGCCAGTTCACACATATTTGTCAGTCAAATGTCAGTTATGGCCAAGATTCCGTGTCCGGAATAGTATAATTGATTTCATATAAATGTTCATCAAATGAGCTGTGCATTTGTAAAAGCACCTTTAATTTAGTTACATTACAAAAGTCACATTTATGAAGGTCATGTTCAATAAATCTTTACTTAGTAAAAATACAAAGACAAAAACAAATAAGAATTACTTTAATTTAATCAGTAAAAAGACATAACATTGCTTTTGAAATCAGAAATGTTAAAATGGACAAAAACTGAAAAATTAGTCAAATCGGGTTCGCGCAGAGCAAGCAACTTTGAAAGTCAAAGTCACTAGCTTTAGCTTTACTACCAACAGAAAATCAGATTTTCATGGCTTGCTTAGATGCACATTTATATGAAATTGAGTATACTGTCGCGAGCAAAAAATTCTGGTCGTCAATGTCATTTCAAAATTTGGTTAGAATGTCACAAATTAAAAAATTTCCCTGCCTGATTATGCCCACGTCAACAAAGTGTCAAAAAATTAATTAATCATTGTCAATTAATGTCATACAACATGATGATAGGTTATGATATTTAAGACCGTTTTACAATAGAGCATTTTCCATTGCGTCAAAGCATGATTTTGACGACCAGTTTTTTTTTGCTCGCGACAGCACCTATGTTTCTGGGAAAAAAAAAATCGATGACGGCACTACTTCAGTTTCCAAATATGGAAAAATATGCAAATTTGGTTTAAAATGGACCTTACTCAATCCCATTTAAGAACCTCTTTTCAGATCTTTTCTATCGTCTTTCCTTTTCTTTTAATAGAGCTGAGACACCTGTGTATCCTACCATGTTACGAGTATATTTCTCAATACTTTTAGAATAAATTACAATAAATTAAAATTGCATTGTCGTACTGCGAAACGGAAAATCATTTTGTTTACTCAATCAAATAGCTTTTCCAACCACGTTCACCGATCAGTCGATTTCTACAAGAGTTACTCAACTCGGCCTATTGCACACTAAAGTGGCAAAAGAGAGTACATATTTGCTAAAAACATGTAAGGCCGCCCAGTCATTCGCAACACAACCTTCCCACTTATCCCTCTAATCTCAACTCAAACAGCGCAACTTTTCCCTTTGCGAAAGTAATTTTCTACTCCACGATTCAATTATCGCCCTATTATTCTCTATAATCAGAGAACGCAACAGGCAATTCTTCCGACTTCACCTCCTTAATTATTAATATCATGGCTACTTTCTTCGTGGTGAGTGAACAACAAACCGACAATAAATTCCGAGTGTGGTTTCTCGTTTCAATTATTATTTTACTTCTGACACATCACCAAATCTTCACTTTCCGAGCGGTTTTCTGATCGGTATTTCGAGGCTAACCCACCAGGATCTGACCCAAAACTAGCCCAAACGTTAAATCCGGTTGGATCATAAAGACGATGGCCCCGGTAAAGAAATAAAGCGTTTGCTGCCGATGACCACATCAAATATAATGTAGGTACTCGTGTGTGACTTTCACCAGACGACGTGGCAACAATTAATGAGAGGCGAGGGTTGCTCAAGATAGAGCGTGCTGGGCATCAACTTTTCCACAAATTGTTAAAATGCGCTAGACGAGCGGATGACAGTGATAAACAAACGACACGTGCGGATGAGTTGGTGCTTTTGTTTCTCGTGCCGAGTTTGCGATGTCCTCAACGTCCTCATCATTGGACTGACCCTGAATGCCAATTAAAAACTCTTTGTGTTAAGTTCGTGGAAGAGTGACGTACGCAATTGATTGTTTGGGGTCAGTGCAGCCGAATCTTTTTTTTTCCCTGCGGAGTCTATGGGAGATTGCTGCAGCTATGAATTACGTAATCGAGGAATACCGACACGGTCGGATGATGCCATGTTTTATCACTTTTATGCCTCCAGAAATATCTACAATTTGTGGCATTTCCCATCAGGGAAGCGATAAGTGGTAATCCACGATTAGCCCCCTCCCTGTTTAAAATTCTTTTTCACATTTTTCAAATTTATACCAGACATGAGGTGGACTCGCATGTTCTAAAATGCATGCAACATTTCAAATAGATAGATTAATAAAATAAATTTAAAAAGTTTGACTTCACATTAACATTTTAGTGCAGTAAATCTAATTTGTTTTTAAATAAAGTTGACGAAAATAGCGATAACATTTTCCGTGAATTTGGAGACATCACTTGATAATTTTTTTTAATCAGCTCTGCCGCTCCGGTAATAACAAATGATAAACGCTATTCATCTTTTTTTTTCTGGTCCTTGATAATAAATTGGAATATCCCACGTAATCTGCTAAGATTACAAAGTTCAAAACCTTGATGTCAAACCCGAGTTCCGCAGAGCTCCAATTTAGAACCCCTTTTGTCTTCTTCTTATACATATTCATCAATGAAATTGCAGCCGTAATATACCTGTTAGCTTTTAATCTTAAAAGCTTAAATAATAATGCGTCCGCACTGATCGAGGCGCGTAGTCAATCTGCAGGGGTGCGGTCCGCACTTAAGAATGTGTAAGACTAGCACTACTATACAGAATCACCACTTGGACACGTAATGCGGTACGTCTTGGCGCTAACAATACCTAATGTAGGTAATAATTTATGTCTTCATTTTTACGTTCGCCGATTTAAAACTTTGTTTTGAAGAAACTATCATAAAAGATACAGGAAATCTATTAATTCAGCTTTTAACGCCCCTATCAGGCATATGTGATATATTTAGAAATTTCCTACTACATACTTACTTATCTATACTGTGATTGTATAATAGTATATTAAAGAACGAGTTTTATAAGGGTTGATTTGGCGCACGAGTCCCAAGTGTAGAAAACGACCCCTAGGGGAGTTTTGTATGGGACGAGTGCGCCAAGGCCCTTATAAAACGAGTTTTTTATGTTATTTTTTAGAATTTGCACCCATGTTTTAATTTTTAAATAAAAAAATTAAATTTTCAAATTCTAGGGAATTTTGTATTAATTGGTAATTCAAGGTAACTACATTTCCAACATATGTTAAAAAGGAAAGTTTGAACATTGATATTTTAAGTTTTTTCGTGTAAATGACAATAATACGTTGAAATATTGATAAACATTTTCTTAGAGATCTATTAAACTACGAGTGCTTTAAGAGATAGCCATAAACGACTCCAAATTGAATACAATAATAGACCTATTAGAGAACCAGATTCTAAAAAGTACATTCTAGACTCTGTATACCGCTTGGAAATACATAAATCCCTTTTACTAGACACTTAAATAAGTAGATTTTTATTTGCTACCAGAAACTTAAATATATTTTGCACTTCCAAATAGAGACAGTCATAATTTAGTCAGATAAGTGAACCGTCAAATTGAGACGGACTGATACACAGATTTAATTGCCATTTTATTTTAAGTCTTCCAGATAAGATAAATTGACCAGAGAATGACGCTGCATGTTCAAATATTTAATTTCTGAACGTAATTATTGTTTTAGTTTACAAATTTTCTTGTTGTTAATACTTAATATGTTTGCCTAAAGCGAACAAAGTAAACAAAACTTTTTTGCTATCGTTATCCATTAGTTGCAATAATTTTATCTTCAGTTGTTTTTTTATCATAGGCCGTGCCGTTAATGAAGAATAATATTTGTTGTTCACTCGCACAATATTAAAAAACGTGATAAAGTTAACAAAAAAAAGGTCAAATAAATGTATCACTTATATTTTTTGTGTTCGCTGTGGATAACATACGTACAGTGGAAATTACATCTGGTGTTCAAATGTTGAAAAAATCGGTAACGTTCACATCTTATTTCGATTTGGTTCACATCTTATTTTGATTTAGTAACTTGTGAACCACTGACGTACTTAAGTATTTATGATTCTTCAATTTACGCAATTTCCTTGTCTGAATCTGTTTGTCAGACCTCATTAGATTGACGATTTTTTCATGTTCCAGATTACTATGTTAAGTGAACGTTGTCCGGTGGCACTATGTATCGCAAGTTTTCTTTTTCTGCGCGTCCAAGGTAAAACATTCCCCTTTCGAAAATCACAATTTACATTTTTGTCAAATTCCGTAGCGATGCCGACCGTCATAAATGCATACCCCTCTTCGGAATCGGAAGAATTCTTCCAGGATAACTGGGACTACAAGGTGGGGCAAAGTAAGACTCCACTTTTGCAGAAGCTTCAACAGAAGAACCACACTCTCCCACCGACAGCCAATGAGACTGTAGGTAGCTCAATAAAACCGAAATTTACTTTAAAAAAAGTTTCTCATTGTGAACTTGTACAACAAAAAAAAAGAAATAAGGGGCGGCTTTGGAAAACAAAACTTCTGACAACGTGCGGCGTAGAAAGGACGTTATGTCGAAACTCCAACAAACAAGATTGTGGTGTGGTAAACCATTTTCTTTTCAAAAATATGTGTTTGTCATAAATACATATTTTGTTCAAGAATTGAAATCATTATTTCAAGAAATTTCATGTAAATGTCATAATTGACAGGTGACAGTTTATTAAGCTACGCCGCACGTTTGCAGACATTTTGTTTTCCAAACTGTCCCTTATCTCTTTCTCTGTTGATGGTATTGTGTGTAATGTTGCATTGTCAGAAGGGAACAATGTAGCTGTAATCCTTTTTTTTTTTTGAAGGCCCGGCTTTTGTGGGAACTCGACCAAGAGAAAACGACGCATTTACCACAATTTGTTGACCAGGCCTTGAAAATGTTGAGCCTCAAACGAGTGGCCTTCGAAATTGAGAATTCGATGATGTCGAAGGTCTCGTGCACTGCATGCAAAGCAGGTGAGGAAATACCAAACGACGCAAACGAGAAGAAAATCAACTTTTTGGCCTCCTTAACTCTAAATGACATGTTTACACATTTTGAACAGCTACGGTATCTTGATTTTTACACACTAATAAAGTTTCTAAATCTGATCTCTCTAGAGAAGCGAGAAATAATTTTCGAAGATTATACAGAGAAAAAATTAAGCTCAAAAAAATTAACTACAATAAGAAAAGCATAGAGGCAGCCAAAAATAAAACAAAAGGAATGTGGAATATTGTAAAGCAAAATCGAAATACGTATTCAAACACTTGTGATGAAAACTGTGACATAACATGTAATTCTTTTAATACTTTTTTTACAAGCATTGCGTCTCAGACTGCCTCCAGCTATTCTAATGCTAACACTAAAAATCCTATGAGCTTTATTTACTGATCAACTGAATCTACCAAATTCGACTAATTTTCAGTTTAGAGAGGTGTCATGTGTGATTATTATACCTAAGAGATTTAATTGACGGTCTAAAAAATAGTCATTGCAATCTTAATGTTAATCTAATTAAAACCATCAAAAATGTAATCATCTCCCCACTAACTAGGCTAGTTAATGCTAGTTAATCTATGCATTCGTGATAATACTTTTCCAGAGTGTCTAAAAATAGCCAAAGTGATACCTATCTATAAAAAAGGGGATAAAAACAACCCGTCAAATTTTCGACTTAGGTTATTGCACTCTTACCAATATTTCCGAAACTTCTAGAAAAAATACTATCTATGCCGCTCTCGGAGTACTTAGAATCAAACAATTTAATATCAGAATGTCAATTTGGTTTTTGATAAAAAAAGTCAACTGTGGATGCTATGATAAATCTTTATAACATTGTAACATCATGCTTTGAGAGTGGAGATATGGCTCTTGTTTCTTTCCTTAACCTCTCCAAGGCTTTCGACTGTGTTTTTCACAGTATTTTAGCAAAGAAACTCCCATCTTATAATTTACACCCTAATAGCTGTAAACAGCTGAAGTCATATTTAGCAGGTAGATACCAGGTCGTAACGTTTAAAAACAAAACATCTGATTGCTTGCCAGTTAATCAAGGGGTTCCCCGAGGATCAACACTGGGTCCACTTTCCAATACTTTTCGTAATATTTATAAACGTCTTACCACTATCACTGAAATCGGCCAGTGGGTTATACGCAGACGATACAACTGTAAAAAATTAAGTAACGACCTACGAGTCGATAAATACCAATAATTCATGAGTCAGCCTTAAATGAAGCCTTGGAGTGGTTTCAGGCTAATAAACTATGCCTTAACGTTTACAACAAAATATGTGATTCTCTCTACGAAAAACTGTGACGCCAGAAAATTGTTAAACCTCAGCAAATTTCCTCGGGTTTCATCTTGACCCAAAGCTCTGTTGGAATATACATGGGGATTTAGTTGCAGAAAAAGTAAGTAATAGTATATTACATAGGTACCGAGCAGGAAAGTGTTCCATTCCTGTCGAGAGAACAATAATTTATCGAGAGGCTTGCCCTCGAGGTGAACTAGTTCTCGAAACACGGGAATGGACTTTCGCCGAGGTTTGTATGCTATTTTATTCATAATCAATCATTTAATAAAACAAGCAACATTATAATAATAAAAAATAAATAAAAACCAACCTCCGTAATATTATCGTTTATTTCGGCAAAATATTAAAACTTAGTAGGCGCGCACGATTGAGATTGTATTAAATTTTAGTTCACAAAAGTCAAACCAAATTGACATTTGCTCACATTTTTTAACAAACAAAATGTGCGATATTGAAATAGAGTGTACCCTCTCCAGAATTGTGGGAATCCGCACACAAATTAACACTCAATCTCTTACCTGAGAAAAGCAAATTACGATACCAGAAAAACGTAGGTACAGAAATTTTCGCGATTGGAGCGATAGTAGCGCCACCGCAGGTCAGTTATGGGCTTCATTACTAACCGCTTACGACTCATTACTGACTCCTCTTTTCATCATTACTGATCGGTTGATGTGTAAACGAGTAATCGCTCACTTTATAATCTTTAAGAGGTTAGAAAAGCTGTACGTTACTAACCGATTGTGAATAAAAATATCTTTCTCTTAAGAAATCTCAAAAATCAATTTTCTCCAGAATATCTGGGAAATATCTATTTTGGAATTTGCGAATCACACCTAGTATATGGCCTCTTAGTATGAAACCCGAAATAAATCAAATTTATGTGTAAAAGAACTTCGACTAAATAAGTCACAAACTGGAGTTTTGTTCTATGGTAATAAATTTTACAACAAATTGCCAGAGGTGATCATAAATGATAGTATAGACAATTTTAAAAAGACCATAAAAAATTTCTCCTAAAGAAAGCATACTACAATTTCCTGTTAAACTAAAGAGCTGTAATTGTGTTGGTTTGATCTGTTTTTATTGTATATGTATACTGTAGATGCACGACATATTTTATTCCTCTATTTTTATCATACATATTTTATTATATTTCATTTATATGACATGTACGAAACCACTTGTGTAATGTACGAATAAAAATTATTATTATTATTATTACTAATCAAACTATCTGTCATTTTACCGCACGGAGTGTGTAACATACCACGAAAATTTTAAGCTTTGAGGGACCTCCAAAAAACTGTTAGCTAGTCATAAATAAAATATACTAAGACAAGATACCGCTAGAATACTATTGATCCGTTCAGTTTTCGAAAATGAACCTAATTTAAATGTTTTCTTCTAAAAAATTGTGAATTCTGATGGCGCCATCTTGTGGTATAAATCTTAAGTCCCTAAAGTCCATTCACGCTGGATTTTCCTCTCAAGGTCAAATAATGTAATTTTTTTGCTCTAATTATGTTTTGTAAATAGTGACATGCAGCTAACCAACATAATGCGATTTAGCAATGCTCAATTCAACCTGTACTGTGTTTACCTGCATGTCACTATTTACAAAACATAATTACAGAGCAAAAAAATTAAATTATTTGACCTTGAGAGGAAAATCCAACGTGAATGGACTTTATATCAGTTATCGGTATAATAGATAACTTCTAGTATTTTATTAATCAAATGCACGACCTGCTGTATTAACTGCATTTTATTGTAGTGGAAAGTAATACTCAGTACAGTAAAACGCAATAAAACACTTTTCATAATGATCATTGAAGATGTTCGGGAGGTTACCGTTCCATGACCGTTCCGGTAATTGCGAGAATGCATTTAGCACATAGCCTAAGCACGCTCCGCCCCTAACTGTTTAAGCGCGAATTTTAAATATTGAAAATAAAAACGCCGACTTTATCTGACCTGACCTGAAAAATGATGTGACAGCGTCCTTATATTGAAAAGAACTATTATTTTGCACGTTTGAACCTGACATCTGGGGCAGCCGCAATTTCTGATCACGCAGCGGCGCGCGCTGTGCCAGTGCTTTGGCTATGTGTTAAATGCATTCTCGCCCGGTAATTATACAGGTTAGGTCGACAAATCTGACACATGCGCAGATGATTGAATGTTGAATGTCACGCGGATTTTGCTAGCGCGTAGCAAAAGTAGCAGAGTTGCAATATTTTGGTACAAAAAAACACCTATACTTGCGAGCGTAGCATCAGTACCAGTACAATAAAATGCACCTATTATAACCGGCCCGTTTAAAAGTGTAATTTGAGTGATCCCCGCAGAGCGCTAGTGTACGGGCGCTTTTTGGGGATATTATTCATCTTAAGTTTTTGTCACCGAGAGTTTTTCTCGTTCAAATGACATTCGAATTTGAATTTGATCAAAAATACAAAAATACGATTGTATTCAGCGATATTCAGTATTGTTTTAGAAAGAAACTATGAACTTAGTGTACTTAATCTTAACTCTAAAATCACGTCTAAACATATTTTTCGGCATTTTTATTCTTTAGAAGCGCATCGGCGAAAATTGGCTCTTTCTCGGAAACATTTTCGCAATGCTTTTTTAATTAAATGAACAGGCCGGTTATTATACAGCAGGTCGTGATCAAATATTGGTTACAACAAATTTCAAATTTGAGAAAACGAGTTGTCGGCCAAAAAGATTAATACATTACTAATGCGTGTAGGCATTTTACATCGATCTAAAACCTCGCGCTGTAAAATGTAGCATACCGCATTTGTCATGTATTAGCCATTCACGATCTTTTTGGGACCGAGTTGGCTATGATTTTTTCTTTTCATGTTGGACTAACTGATTTAGTGATGTAACGGATGCAATTTTTTTTCTGTCAGTGTCTGTTCGACATTTTCTTGCCACCGCATTGCCAGATTTATTATTTTAATATTCGTAAGAAACTAAATGATTTATTAAGTGTGTAAAAATAATTTAAATTTCCGTCAAAGGAGCAGTCAAAATTACCAAAATAATTTTTTTCTATAATTGATTCAAAAAATTGAAATTCACGCATAGTTATCTGTGCCTGAAGTGGGTCATTTTCTGACGTGTATTTTTTTTTGCATTGTTAGTAAGATCGAAACCATAGAAACCATACAAAACAGTGTGTGAAATGCAATTTCACGCATACGACTATTTCTGTTTTTCATTTCACGCACTGTTTTTTATTAGTTACCTAGCAACATGGTCACTGCATTGAAACTTCAGAGTTCCTTCAAAAATTTGAATTTTTAATTTCAATTTTTTGAATCAATTATAGAAAAAATATTGTTTATATTTCGTGCGCGAAGATGTTTTTGTGCATTCAAAGGCTTATACTGCCTCGACCTTCGTCTCGGCGTAAAAGACCTTTTCATGCACAAAAAACACTCTCTTCGCGCACTTAATATAAAAATAACTATATTACGATAAAAAATTTCTATTAAACGATTTAATTTAATTTAAAAAAGACAGACCAGATTTAAGAGATCCGGCAACAATGTACATATTCAGAAAATATAACCCTAAACTGAAAACAACCTAACCTAACACAAAAAGTATCAATTTCCTTTAGGGAATTTAGTTATCACCGAGGTACTGCCAACAAAATCACTAGATGGTCATAGCCAACTCTGTCCCAAAAAGATTGTGAATGCCTTATAAATAACTATTCCCATTTCAGGTGCTGGTTTGCTACAACATTACATCAAAAGCGGAAAATCCGAAAAGGAAATCAAGAAGACGATCTACCAGTTTTGCGTCAGTCTGAAAATTCAAACGACGAGAGTGTGCGAGGGAATCACCCAACTCTTCGCCGGGGAGGTTGTATACGTATTGGGAAAAGTCAGCATAGGTGAGAAAGATTGTTAATTATTGTTGAAATGACAAAAATGTGTTGTAGGTCCTGATGAAGTGTGCAGTTTCGTGATCGGGGACGCTTGTGGCGACGTTTATAATCCCTTGCACGAGTGGGAGGTCATGTTCCCTCCTGTACCTAAACCTGCAGCCGTCGAACAAAAAATTCCGGAAGTAAGACAAGAGTTAGAAGATGATTGGTCAAATTGAAATTGTTGTTTTCAGATGACCGCTCCCACTTTCAAGGTTTTACACCTTTCGGACACTCACTACGACCCGTATTACCACGAAGGCAGCAACGCCGCTTGCAGTGAACCTTTGTGTTGTCGACTGACAAACGGCATGGCCAGCACCAAGGATCAAGCGGCCGGCAAGTGAGTACTAAGCTCTTCAGTGCAACTGTGTGTATTGTTGGTTGCATAACTCCCCGTTTTATTGAAATGATCTGTCAGGTGGGGCGACTACCGCAAATGCGACACCCCCAAGATCACCGTGGACAACATGCTTCAGCACATCCAAGAGACCCATCCCGTAAGTACCATGCCCGACATTCACCAAACGTCAACGACAACCAGTCCGGATTCCCTTCCAGGACGTCGACTACATCATGTGGACGGGAGACTTGCCCCCGCACGACATCTGGAACCAGACTCGGGAGGAGAACCTGAAGATCCTCAAGGAGACGGTCAAACAGATGTCGGACATGTTCCCCGGAGCGCCGATTTTTCCGGCCCTGGGCAACCACGAGTCGGCTCCGGTTAACAGCTTTCCGCCGCCGTACGTCGACAATCCGGACAATTCCATCGCTTGGCTGTACGACGAATTGGACCTTCAATGGCGGAAGTGGTTGCCGAGTTCAGTCAGCACGACGGTGAGAAGAGGGGCTTTCTATTCGGTTTTGGTCAGGCCCGGATTCAGGTTGATTTCCCTCAACACGAATTATTGCAACAACAAGAACTGGTATCGCAGCAAAGAGTCGCGTCGTTCTTTCTTCTAAAAGACAGTTTTCAGGTGGCTTCTGCTTAACAGTACTGATCCTGCCATCGAGTTGCAGTGGTTCATATACGAACTCCAGTCAGCTGAATTCAATAACGAAAAAGTACACGTGATAGGTATTTGACACTTTTTTTAAAAACTTTTCGTTCTTCAGTTTGGCTTTTCTAAGGTCACATTCCGCCCGGTCATTCCGACTGCTTGAAAGTGTGGTCCCGGAATTACTACGCGATTGTCAACAGATACGAAGCCACCATTACTGCTCAGTTCTTCGGACACACTCATTTCGACGAGTTCGAAGTCTTCTACGATCACAAAGACCTAAGTAAGCTGGGTTTTCCTATAGCAACATCTTATTTTAACACATTTTCTACCGCAGCAAGACCCAACAATGTGGCTTACGTTGGCCCTTCAGTGTCGCCGTATTACGATCTAAATCCTGGTTACAGAATTTATTACGTAGATGGCGACCACGACAAATCCACCAGAGTGAGTCTCGATTACTTCACCCATCCCAAATGACTATTTGAAAATTTTCAGGCCGTAATCGATCACGAATCTTGGACCATGAACCTGAGAGAAGCCAACCTGTACGGTTATCCGATTTGGTTTAAGCTTTACTCTGTGAGACAAGCTTTCGGTATGGACGCGCTTCGACCCGCCGATTGGGACTTGCTGATCGATCGCATGACGAACGATTCGAAATTGTTCGAATTGTTTTATAAGTAAATTTGACTTGACGGTCTTGTTCGAGAAAAAATACCGTTTTTATTTCGTAGATATTACTACAAGGCCAGTTCGGCGAGGCCTGCGTGCGACATGACGTGTAAGAAAAAGATCCTGTGCGATTTGCGTTCGGGACGGTCACATGACAGGAAGAATCTGTGCCAATCGATCGAATCAAGGATAGATTCGTCAAACAATACCACGTGGAAAGAATGGTTTTACAATACAATATCCGTATCGTAAGTGCCAAAAAAATTAAAGCGAAACTGCAACTAACATTATTTTAGTATAGCGATGGCTGAAACAGTTAAACAAAAACTGATCTAGTTGATTCAACTATTTTATGTAAATAGCTTTAGATTTTTCTTTACACATCTTACTCTTTTCTTGTAGCGTGGTGTAGGGATCACACATCTCCAGACACACTCGATGCCTTTATGGTAAGGTCTTTTCAATTTTCTTTGATGTTTTTGAAGTGAAACTTTTTATGGGAGGGTTTTGAAATTCTGATCGGCAACCTTTTTGTGTGACGAAAAGTGGTGGGGGTAAACACTGTCGGGTCGAGTGGGAGGAGTGTCTCGCACAACGGTTGCGCCAATATTTCCATTTGTTGTGAATATGCTATTTAAAAGTGATTGATAAATAATTACAATGTTTCCCTGTAATACAAAAGTTTCACTTCTATCGTGCGTCTTTACGACACACTCTGTTTTTTTTTTTAACACTAGAGTAACAACAATCTACTTATCTGAAATCGAATCAGTAACATATTTACAACTGATTACTATCTAATCTACTTCGAAATTATGGAAATAATTGATAATTTTGTGTGTTTTAGGATGTCCGTTCTTTGGTCCATCCCGAGATTAACGATTCAGCTTCCTAAGTATGTCCTGGGACTCGGCTAACAACACATTTTTGTTTTATACATTTAATAACTCAAGTCATTAGCGGAATAATTAGTTGTATCTCATTTTTTATTGTCTCTGATATTTCAACATTTATTTATTTATTTTTTTACAATTATTTCTTCTAACGAAGGCTGTGTATTTTTGATCACATCAAAATACCGACAATCTTATCGTAATGTTTAGTTCTTTCATCTTTAATTATCATGAAATATCGTACACGAAGAAGGCTCATTTTTTATGCAATTACGGTAGCAGATACTCAGATAGGTTTTAAACAAAGTTGTATTTTAATAGCGATGTACAAATGGAAACTTTTTAAATTGTTATTTTTCAATAAAATAAAATTCAACGGGCTGAAGCATTTCATTATCCATTATGTAGAAGATCCCTAATAGATTCTAATCATTTTTCTGATTGAATTCGTAAAGATGAAGAAAGCGACACAAGAACAAATACCAAGTGATTAAAAAAATGCAATCAGAGTTATATACGTATGAAAAACAAAAGTTAGCGTCTCCGCTAAATTAATTTTTGAGATGTCATTACCTTCATTCGATATTTTGTTTAGAATTAAACCGTTACGGTTGGCTTCAAAAAAAACGGGAACTGTCAGAAAAAGTTCTGTCAGATTTTATTAAATTTTTATAGTTTGAAACGGCCTTTTAGAGTTTAGGTTAAAAAACTGCACTTATATGACAGAAATATTACTGTCAAACGGACACAAATTGACAAATTAAATTTCCAATTCACACAGGTCAGATTTCAATTCCCGTTTTTTTTGAAGCCAACTGTACATCATGTGTTTTATAATTTCCACGAGATAGGTTTTACTTTGGATCATAAAAAATTATGTTTGAATCCTTACTTTGAGACGGAGAAATGACAGTTTTCTAATAACAAGTAGGTAAAGTCCATTCAAAAATCAAAAAACCACCAACGTCGCATTTTCCTCGATAATTACTATCGGCAACGCTGTTTACTGTAAAATTCGCTGAGAATTGTAATTTTGAAGTTGTGTTTATTAAGTGTCTTGTTTTTCTGGGCATGTTTAAGTAAAAATAATAAGATTCAATAAATAAATGAAACGTGCTGCTAATAAAACAATATGAACTGAATTCAAAGCAATTGTTTTTTATCTTGAATCAAATAAATGTCATAATTTTTTATAGTTACCAACATAGTATGAAAAAATATCTACCTAGGGATTTTTAAATTTTACCAACCTAAAGCAACAGGTGGTGGTTTTTTGATTTTTGAATGGACTTGATTTACAATTTATAATTTGTTTCAAAATCAAAAATCCACCATCTGTTGAATTATGTTGGCGGAAAAAAGAAATCCCTAGAATTAGTTTCATTTTTTTGGGTTGGCCCAACCTCTGGCCAAAATTTTACTGAGAACTGATGAGTTTACTTACGTAATACAATAGTAGTTTATTTAACGAGTTCGTGTGTAATTTGGGCTTTTTTTGGCATGAGTGGGCCAGTTTAAAACTCGAGTGAAACGAGAGTTTTAAAGGTCCACGAGTGCCAAAAAAAGCCCAAATTACATAAGAACGAGTTGAATACATTTTTTTGTTCGACAAGCCCCCCCAAAGGCTCCAAATTGCTGAAAATATATAAAATTAGCTTGACGTTTTGTTTTGACAAGTTGTAAAATTTATCAAAATCCGTTCACACAGGAGAAAATTCTCAAATTCTGAGTGTCGAACAAAAAAATTATTATTATGTACAATGGCCGGCAATAAAAACTAGCCATCACTTTTCTGTCACGTCAAAATCTAAATGTGTAATTAATGCTTTAATGACACTGACATTTAAATGATGGCTAACTTTTTTTGCCGGCCACTGTACAAAAGGTGGTAGCTACGATATCACACCTTTTGAGTGAAATAATAAAATGAGAACAAAAAAACACGATGAACTACGACCAAAACGACTGTCACCAGTTTTCTGTCATAAACCCACTTTTTTCTGACATTTGCAGACACACTAAAAACAAAAGTTGACGACGTTGTCGGTTGTATTTTCGAGGTAGAATGCAGTGTTGGTGGATTTTTGATTTTGAAACAGATTATACATAAAAATTGGACGAATTAAGTAAAAACGCTGAGTTTTGTTTTTCACAGGTAGTTTTGATTGCATTTTTTTATCGTGGTATAATGTAATAGAGAAAGGAGCTTATCGGAAAGAAAAATAAACAAATAGCTTTGTACAATCCCGATTACATGATGCAGAAAAATTGTATCTTTAAATTTTTTGTTTGACTTGTGTATCTTATAATAAAGTAAACAAAAATGTAATTTTAATTGAAGATTGTGGTTAAAGTGCTATGACAACATTACGAATTATGGAAAGTTCAAAGTTCACCAAAGATCGAATCGTTGAAAAGTTCAAAGTGAGATTCGAATTAATTTTTTGGTACTTTTGGAAGATACAAATGTGGGGGAGTAGGTAAATTAAAATCAGTCTGGTTTTTTGTAATTTCTACTTTTGCTAATTGTTGTGCACGTTCACAAGCAAAGTATTTATGTCAGAAAATTATGCAATTCAGTTGTAAACAGCGCAAAGAGAAATTCCAGCTTGACATAAATTATGTCGTTAAAATACAGAACATGTTAAAAGCTATTTTAGAGACTTCCTATTTTCGTTAATTAAATATCAATAAACCCGGTAATAATACGTGTCGTGATACGCAAACACTATCTATCAAATTGTTATGCATTTAGAAAGTTGTATATTGAATTAATAAAAATGAAACGACAACGAAAAAATATCATCATCGATTAAATAATCAATTTGATTACCCAATTATTCTAAAGCTGCGACGCCACTGTTCATTTGCATATTTGATAAGACCTGGGTCAATACCAGACAGCTCGTGCACAAAGTACGATCCCCGAAAGTCAACAGTACCTACTTCCAGGATGGTAAGATAAGGAAGGCAAATTTTTAGGGCCGAGACGTGTGGCTGTCATTTCTTATGCAAATGTCACGCCGTAGGACAGTTAAAATAACACAGGAACAGTTAGTTGCGGCGTCCTCGACACCCACAAATCGGAAAACAAAGCCCTACGCACCGTGAAAAATCCAAGAAAGCAACGTCCTTAGCAGAAGAAAAAGGACCAATTCGGCGTTGCGAGTCGGGAGTTCCGGCCAATGAAAAGATCGCATTTTTACGCTTAGTCGGCACATAACTCGTTTCTACCGTTGACTCTTTCTATAGTCGGTTTAGTTTACCTTGAACGGTGCCGGTAGTTGGTTTCATGTGTGTTTGTGGAGTATACCTGTACCTGTCGTGCATCTCGCTTTGTTTATACCTAAGGTGAACCAGTGTTGTGCCCTTTTACCGAATGGATTATCGAATCGAACAAAAAAAATCCCGCACCACATGACTTAAGTAAGTGTCTTGCGACTTAGCAAAAAATCTCGCCACCACAGAATTTTCAAAATCGACCGAATACCCACATAAGCGACTTTATTGATCAATCAAGCCCACGCGAGATTTCTTTTTTCGTAATGACTTAATGGGACTTTTATGGATAATTAAATTGACGTTAACATTTCGGAAAAAATCCGATAATCCGCAACCGTTTTTGGATGGATTCGTATTTTTTGCGCCAGATTATTTATACGGTTTGCGGCCCGTTTTTTATTCCATTTTCCTCACGAAACCTGTTTTACGGCGCTCAAGTAAGTTTACTTTTGAAATGTACACGAAAATGTCGCGCCGAGGCGGCTCAATTAAGTGCATCAACTTAAGACGACTTTGGGGAAATCGCCGGAAACTTTGCACAACTCCGACAGGAATTTCACGACAAAGGCGAGGATTAAGAGATTAAATTGTCAATGAGAAACAAGATCGACGTGACGCTCATTTCTTTGTCTGTCATGGTTCTATTATCATCGGTGTATTTTTAATCGATCGTTTTCGCTTCCTGGGCCCCGGATGGCACTTGTCGAGATGCGAAGATGCGCCTCGTTTCATCGAGCAACGGTCGAGATCTAGTTTCGGTTTATGATTAGCACCTGCTGCGATACCTGGCACCCTCATTCTCTTATTCATTACCAGTTCTCGAAGAGTGACAGCTGTTAGGGGTCGACCGCTCCACGACTAGACTCCCAACAGACCGACTAACCCCACGTTTTGCCAGGTCCCCGTCGTTAATAAACATGATTTTTGCCGTGGAGAAGTTTCACGAAAATAGCAAGTTACAAGTTTTTCGGTCGATCCGAACAAAGAGCAGACGCGATTATTGTTTCTGTGGGGAGTTTAATAAACGAAAACGACTCCGCAGCAGAACTCCGAATATTAAAGCCATAACAGTAAACCTTCCGTTTGTTGGAGTTATGGTAATGCGACCACTTCTCCAAAAAACTTCTAATAAAAAATTCCCCATCGCAGCTAACCTCCGTTTCGACCCCCTCGATTTCCCCTTTTTGCACCGAACAAAATTCTTCGATTTTACCCTTTTCGAAATGACTCACATCCAGATCTGATCGATACCGATACCGTGTTATTTTTGATTCACCTATGCATAATCTAGATTAAATTCCTTTTTTATCTAGTGGTAAATAAACAAATAACTGACTCATAAAACACACTCAGACTTTCGGCAGATTACCTTTGTCAAAAAAAATGTGTCAGTTATGTAGGTGAGTAATTGTACAATTGGTCTAGTGCAAAAACACAAATGTCCGTTACGGTAAGAGCGGTTTGACAATTTGTGTGCCACTTACTGTACCATTTTGCGGTGCGTTGATAATGGTGGTACTGGTTGCGTGGGGAAAGTCCCCAAAAAACTGTTCGACAACGTGGCGAATAGCCAACCGTCTTAAGGGTATTGCCCTGGTAGTGGCGTCATTGAAAAAAATTACTTTGACGTCATTTCCGCCGAAATAAAACTAAATTAATTTTATTGTCGTATGAAACATATTGTGTGGAGACATACTTTGGTACTTGATCTGTCTCGGTCGCTGAAAAATTGACATCCGGGGTGTCGCAAGGATTCCGTTCGGTCCATCTTGATTAGGTTTTAACAAAACGAAAAATGCGGTTCTCGTGTTGCTCGGCACGACCTTCCGGCTCCCCTTTCCATTTCGTTGCAAGTTGAGAATTTTTCCAGTCGGATTCTCAAAATTCCGACTCGTCATTAGCATTTCACGAAAACTGCATGTTTTTCGCGTCGCAACTTTCACCGGTTCGTAACGTAACGATTTTCATGGGTATTTAAACACAATGAACCTGAAGGTGCCTTAAAACGGCGAAGAACTCGAAATTTCTGACAATTGTCGTAATTTTATTGTTTATCGCATTGCGAAACCGTTTCGTAATTTCGATCGGTTCCATTGTCTCGAAATTCGGTATTATTTTGACATCGAACGCCAGATTCGAACACCTCTTCGTAAGTCCCGAGACCGCCTCCTCGCATTTACCGGGAGCACCGAGCAGAACGCCCCATTTCACTCATGCCAGACTGCACCGGTACAGAGTTTCTTGCTAACCGACTTCTTCTCGAAAAAACGACAAGCGAATTTTCAAGGACTCGTTTGGCGGTTTTCCGGTGATTTCGCGAAGTTTCCCAACGCCGAGTGTCAAGAGGCTTGGCAATTGTGATGATGGTGCTGATAATGTGCTGTGTTTTGTGTCATCGCCGCAGGATTGAGAAACCAGCGACCCCGAGCGCGATAAGAAGAGTTTTGTTCGGAAAGAAAGGCGAAATGTTGAGATTTCGTGTCCCCTCCACGTCTAGTAATGATGGTGATCCACCTGTCTGCACAGGAAGCGTGCGAGGACGGGCCGATGGTTATCCCATGAACCTTTCATGGTTCGTGGTCGCCTTAAAAGAAAAGCTCCGCCGTCGAATTCCCGGTTTCCCGATGCGGAGGCGTATGCCTCATGGAAGCAATTATAATAATATCATTGTCGTCTAATGGAGTCAATGAACTAGCGCCGGCGACGAAGCCGTAGGTATAATGAGCACCTGGTGAATGTTGTGGGTCTTCTCCGCAGCCACTACGCATCACCCAACGGTTTTTTGCTTTCCATAATTGCTCTTTCCATAATTAAAAACGAGATTAATTAGCACCAACCAAAATGTCGTGTTTGGCTGATGGATGACGACCAAGATTGGAATTAGTCGAAGGAATTCGCCCCAACAATGAAGAGTTGCTGCTTGTGCGACTGTTTATATAACTGTTGTGTTGATTGTTAATAATGTAAAAAAGAAAACTTAGACTTTCCTGTATGTATTTAATTAAATTAACATTAATTTAATTAGCATTCAAGGTCAACGGTACCCGCCCCACATGATGACTATCGAACAATAATTTATTGTCGATTGTTGTTTTTTCGATCGATTTCGAATTCTGCGTGTGTCGTTCGATTTTATTTTTATCGGGAGCAGTGCTGTTCATTTTTGAAAAGGTTACACTAACCCACACTCTTTGCGAATTTGCAGACGGGGCGCCCACGCCCGATGGAAATTCAAGATTTATCAATTCAAATGTCTCTTTGACGATATTTTAAACGGTAGAAACTCGCCGGTCAGATGTTCCTAAATCTGCGGTGAAAATTCCACCGGGACTTAGTCACCACCCGAAAAATGTTAATCGTGTGATGTGAGCAGTCGGGAACACAAAGAAAAGATAAAGCAAACTCGGTCAAGGTGGAAGGGCGCCGGTGATAAAGCCACGTGAAGGTGGGAAAAGGCAGCCGGGACTTGATAAAGGTGATAACTCGGAGGGGGCATAAATCAGAACGCTGATAACAAATTTATTGCATCTCGAAGAGTAAATAGTCGTCGTGTGTAGTGCAAATGCGTGAGTGGCGTAAAATCTTGTCATTTTTGGAAACGAGAGGAGTTGTTTCCGTTTGAGCAAATCTGGGGAATTCGTATCGAAGCGCAGTACCGGAACAAATTTGGGACTGGGTCAAAATGTAAGTGTTATGAGAATAAAGAAAGAGTCAAAGTTGAGAACTGAAGAAAATTTTGGTCCAAACGTGAGACAACTGGACAAGCTAAAAGAACACGACCAGTTTCACAAGTCTCGATCAAGTTTCGGAAAAAATGTGTCTCTTTTCCCGGTATGGGAGTATCTAATGGAGGTGTTAATTCCATTAGACCCCAAAAACATTCCGACGCCCAAAAATCGTGACTTCGTAGAACCAGAATTCATCAAGCCGATTAACTTGATCAAAGAGAGAGTGACTAACGCTCCACCCACACCCTCTGCTGCACAATTTCCACGACCACTTGTTTTCAATGCACCGCGAGTGTCGCTTCGTGGTTAAATGTCTTCGTCATCCGCGGCTTCCATATCGGTTTTGGCTCCTGTTCCGGTGATCGAAACCATCCGAATACCACGCGCCGGTAAAGGAAATCGTTGTTTGCGCCACACTCGTTACCATATCGTTTTGGTGGTCGTGAAAATTTTCGACTGGGAAAATTCGCCTCGGACCCCGGGGCTTTTCACCGAGCGGAATGCGGCGATAACGGAATCGACTCGTTTTTGATGTTCGGATGCAAGAGTCCATGCAATCACCAACAAGTCGGTCAAACCGCGCGTGATCACCTGTGCTATGGCCGTATGGACGGATGAATGGAGACGGTGCCATGGCCCTGACCCCCATCGCTCCCAATTGGAAATTTCTGTTGGGCCGAAAGAGTTCAAGGGCGCTAATTGCGCACCAGATAACGAATCATCCGTTATGGCGATGGGTGTGTCTTGGGACACTCGGCGAAACACAATGACAGCAAAAAGAGAAAATCCTATGGGACCGAGATAAAGTGCGGCATTGTTGTCGAAAAATTACAAGCGGATTTGCATATTATCTGCGGGCTTTCGCAAGAGAACGAGCGAATTTCGTGGGCCCTGCGACAACGAAAAAGCGAGCTTGGGCCTTCGGGCCGTTTTGATAACGGCCCACACCGTTAAACATTCGAGTTCTCTTGACGAACAAGTGGTTCGGGTCGAATTCGATTGACCGAAACGCTACTCGCCGTTTGTTATTGACCGAATTGGTTTGATTTCCGGTGTCTACCTCCCGATAAAGGGATCGATCGGGTTCACGTGAGATTGCGATTTGCAATTTCCTTGAAATTTCGAGCGACGTGCCACAAGGTTGCAGCGTTCTGCACCGCATCGTGTTAAATCGACGAAAAAATCGAAGCGATAGTTTCGGTACGTTTTATGCCTTTCAATCTAACGAAGTTTTTCGGTTTCGGTTGCCGGGAACAACTGAATATTGTTACGTTATCAACTTTGCAGATTAAAGTGTGCACCGGATAAACACCAAAAAATCAATAACTCTCAGGGTCGTCTTTAGATTGGGTGTTTAAAAAGTGGTCTTTGTTATGCAGCAGATAGGTACAATAATCTTGGCAACTAAATCTCTATGTGTCGGGTCTTTTTCACTATTTTGTCAAACATGCTTACACATTTAAGATTAGCAATCAGTTTATCTCTTTAGTGCATTTAACTGTAAGAACTTAAGAAGTAGTCTAATTAGTTAAAACTGGTTTTTTGAACTTTAGGTGCTTCTACGTCAACAAGCTGCTCTAAATATGCATTGAAAAAATATTTTTGCGGTGAAAACGTAATAGTAGTTTAAGATTCTCTATTACTAGAGAACCAACAACGTTATAAAATATTTTAAGTACTGAAGACACGTGACTGAGTCTACTTTGAAAAAAAATGCAAGTTAATGGTCAAATAAAAAAAATCTCGTTTATTTTTCTTTGTATTTATCTTATTTATACATTACATACTTTCTACAGGTGAGTTATTAACTTATTTTTGTATAATTGGTGCAACTCTCAATTTCAAGATTTTCTCGGTAATATCTAATTATCATAATCATTTACAGGATGTTGTATAAAAACAGAATATGCCTCGGGGTCTCCATAGATCGTTTCAAAAGATATTGACGACTAAGTTAACTAATTAGATGCAGATAGATGTTCAGGCAATAGTGATTCTTAGAAACTTTGTGATATTGTTTACCATAACACCATAACAAAACTCAAGAATGACGTAATAATAATAATGCTTTTAGTTTTAGTATGAGTTTTAAAAATGTAATTATAATACTGCAGTATTATTAATAGTATATTATTTGACGAGCGAATAATGCCTATCAAAATCCACGAGGGTGAAAGTTAAAAAACGAGCCGCAGGCGAGTTTTTTAATCACCAGACGTACGACTTTTTTTCATAAAACACTTAACTTACAAATTTTTTAAGATCTGTGACTTATGATAAATCGCAAGTGACTTATAATAAGTCACGGGTGTAATTTATGACTAGCATAATGTATCTATATGTAGTTACGTAAATAATAAACGTATTATTTAATGGTCGTAGATAAATATCTTTTTTTTTTCTAAGATGCAAAGACAGCTAATAATTTTTCTTTGGGACGGCAAGGATTAAACATGTCGTTTTTTTTAAGGGAATTCTTGGATATTCTGATATGCGAAAATTATATTATAAAATACATTCGTTGAAGTAATGCGTTTTTTATTCTGATTCTCTGTAATTGTTTTAATTTTTTTCCTTTGCAGTTGTCTATTGATCATTACACATTTTAAATTGACAGTTACTGATATGTTTTGCATAACCAGTGTTATTTCCTTTTGCCAAGTAGTTGCTAATTAGGATTATTATCTGCAGAAGTTGCACAAAAAGCAGAATATGCCGTAGGGTCATCATTGATCACTACAAAATAAAATTATGTTGGCACCAAAGTTGACAGATCAGATGCACTTAAAATATGTAAATTTTTGTAAATAACAATCCACTCATACATTTTTAAAACAAAATATTAAAAACAAAAACAAATGCATGAATTCAGCCAAGAAGTTACGTTTTGTTTTTCGTAAATAACTTTTGATTGTATGTATCTCGATCATCTGGTAGAGATATTTTCATATTTGATGGCGGAAACAAAAGACTGAGAAATGTCACAAATTTGTGTTGTCAGTGTCAAATTTCTCAAAGACGTTCGTGATTTCGACAAAATTTGTAATCCGTTTGATTATAGGAGAATAACTTTTCCTTTTGAACCACTGACAAAAATTGGTTTCCTTTGAATTTATTTTTTCAATCAATTTAGCGAAAGTTTAAATTTACCTAGACATTCCTTTTTACGGCGTTTATGACAAATTTGACACTGACAATACATTTTTGTCACATTCTTCAGTCTTTTGTTTCCGCCACCAAATATGAAAATAACTACCTCTACCTACATGAGAAAGAGAGAAATTTAATGAACTGAAAAGTCATTTATAGTCAAGTAATAATTTTTCCGTTGACCGCTTGTTAATTTCAATATTAATTAATTATTTCGTCTAAAATATAGTGTATTAATGGACCTAATGAATACACTATTTTTGACGTTTTGATGATATTTTGATGCATAAACAACCCTCGAACATGCATTGTTTGCACTTACCAACACTGCAGCAGGTAGTGCAGCAGGGTTTTCTATATTTTATAGCTCCATAACTGCACAATTACGAATTCACTTTTTCAAAAGCCGACCTTTTTGGTTAGGTATAATTCGCATGTCATATTTTTCAAAGGTAACTAGGTTTTCTTAGCAACCGTGATTTTTACGTGAAATTGACTATGAATGGAGTTGACGTCTTCCGACACTCTTTATGGAAAAATGAATAGAAAGTGTTGAAAAATTTAAAAATGGCCTACCCTGAGAACAAAAAAAGGATGAAGGTATTTTATAAGGTTTCATCTTTATCGAAATTGGTTTTGATTTGGCTAATTTGAGATTTTGTCACAAAAAAAAGTTTGCGGTCAACGAACATTTTTTGTAATCAACTCGTTTGTTAATGGCCGATTAATAATCTCAACTATTAAAGGCACTCACTCGCTACACTCGTTCGTGCTTTAAACAGTTTCGATTATTAATCGCCTTCATTAACAAACTAGTTTATTAAATATCTATTAAATACATAATTTGCTTTGACTGGAGTTTTAACAACCTACGTCTTTAAGTTACATATTTTGCAATTTAATGTAATTTAATTGCAACATTAACAATGTGTTACCTGTTGCTTGATGTTGAGGAGTAGAGATCTGAATTTTTGCACAATCGTGGAGCTTCAAGAGATGCACTTTTCAGGTACTAAAAGTTGTAAACCCAGTCAACTACGACCTCGCGAAGAGATATCGAAAAAAGTTGTTAGGAAAAGATATCCAGAATGCAATTTTAACCTTATCTGCCAAGTTTCAACGCAAAATTCGCATTTTTTTAATATGTGCTATATAATTTTGATTTTCATTTTTGAATAGTGACGTGGAACGAAAGAAATTGTCAAAGATAAATAAAAAGCAAAGAAATGATTTATTCTTTATTCGATTATTTCCTTCATATGTTTAGTAACCAATTGCGTGACAAATATTGACCAATCAAAACGAGAAAACAAAAAATAACCCGATAAAATTTCTCTAAAATGCACACTGTGCAATAATCGGATAAAAAATGTCGGTACCTGATTTTTTTTATTTTAATAAATTATTTTGAATTAAAAGGATTGGAAATAATGCGTTTGTTTTCATTCTATCCAGGAAATAATCAGCCGTATACTCCTCGTGCAAAATTTTAATATCGGCAAATTTTTTGCTAATGAACTCAAAGATCCATAAATTATTCGGTCAGAAGACCAATTATTATCAAATAAAAGCCCTCGACTTCGTCTCGTGCTCTTATTTGATAATAATTGGTCTTCTGACCTCATTTATGGATGTTTTCGTTCATTAGCAAAAAATTTTCCGATAAAAAATTTTGCACTTGGGATATAATATGTGAGAAAAAATTGGAACAATTACGAACAAGCAAAAACGGTATTGAAACAATAACTACTGAAAATTACTGAAAAATCAGAGTACGAATTTGAGTTGAAAGAAAATTAGATTCTGGACAACTTTTTATAGTGACTCCTTTCGATGTTTTTAACGTGAGAAAAGATATCAAGATTAGTTTTGAGGGTCGCAGTAGGCCAACTTGACAACAATACAGTATACGTGAAAAGATACACCTCGCGAAGTTATCATAAGTCATCTGTCTTCATTTTAAATGCGACACACTGTATAAAACAAGTTCTCACGTGCGAGAGGATCAAATAATTTTTATTTTGTAGGAGATACCAAGAGTTGAGTGATATGTATTACTTATTAATGTAATATACGTAGAACAAGAATATTCGAGAAAAAATTGTTATAAAATGTGAAAAATGAATATTTACTCGTAATTAATGTTTATTAAGCAGTTCACATTTTAAATTGTCATTGATCTGTTTTGCATAAGTAGTGTTGTCATTTTCTTAGTGTTTTCTAATTATCATAATTATTTGCAGGATCTTGCACAAAAAGCAGAACATGCAGCAGGGTCATTATTGATCATTTCAAAAACTATTTATGGAGAATGAAACATTCACAATTCAGTTTTTTTTTACTTTGGTAATTTCCTTCGTGATTTTTTTTTAAGTTTAATTTTTTACAAAAACTGATTATTATTATTTGTTCTGCTCTTGTGGTATTAATTTTTTATCACAGTGAGTATTACACAATCGCTTTTAAATTAAAATTCATAAGTATTTAATGATTATGAATTAATTTTGGTATACATAGTATAATATGTATCTATAATCAGGTACAGTTAGGGACACGGAATTTCGAGCATCATTTTTCTGTCATTTCAAAAAATTGCGATATAAATCACTCTTTATTGTCAACGTGACATTTAAAAGTCGAATTTTGAAATTTATTTTCTGTTCACGTCAATCGCATGTCAATCATTGAGGTTAATAATGTAAAACCTATTTTACATTTTTTTGACAGTATATTGACAGTGATGCCCGAAATTCCGTGTCTCAAACTGTACATTTTTGAAAACATGCCAGTTCTATCAAATCTATCCGATTTTTCAATCTGGTGGTCCTCGCATGTCTCTAATTATACTTATAGCAATTTCTTTTTTTTTTTTTTTATTTGAAATTGTTACCCATGTGTGAAAAATTAGATCTCTCCCCACAACATGACTTCTTAAATCGTAGACTTAGTCAGAGTCACTAATCCACTTCATTCATCTTTCTTCCAGATCACAATGTAGATAGCTTAAGAAAGAGATGTGTAATGATTGTATGTCATTACACATCTCTTTTTTAAATCCTGGAAGCTTTGGAGTCTATTTTCATTAATGATTTGTCTTATTTGTTAATTGTTAAATTTTCATCAGACACATTCATCGTGATGCTGCTCAATTTCAGTCTGATCTCGAAAAATTCCAATCTTCGCATGTCAGTAATAAACTTAAACCTATTATCTCCAAGTATAAAATAATATCTTTGTGTAGTAAAAGAGATTAATCCATTTAAAACATTGTTAATAACGTTTAGCATTGTAAAAGTTCTGGAGGTTTATTATGTCAAAAAATTTCATTCACTGCCCACCCAATATTGTGGCGTTTGAAGTCTTCTTGTTAGTTAATTCCTTGAAATTATGTAAGTCCTTTGTTTTATTGGAGTTGAAGTGTGCATCAATTAGAAAGTCTCTTTAAACAATTTTCAAAATTCAAAAACTTCAATAAATTGTGGGTCGATTCGCTAAAATCTTCTTAAACTTGTTTATCTCTCACGGATGACTTTCAAATTTTTGCGTTAATTTTATTACATAGCATTCGGTATTAGGGTAATATCAATAACGAAAAATGTCCTCGAGTTTCCTTTACGTTGAGGCCGAAGTAGTTCAAAGACGTCAAGATTTCAATCATTTCGCAATTTTCATTTGATCGGATTTTGCAAGTGCAACTGCTCTTTAACTCGTTTGTGCGTTTCAACGATCATTTTAAGATTCATTTTCGTTTATTGTCTCGTTTCTCCCGCGACTTAGAAATCGCGACCTTCCCATCGTCGCCCATCGTAAATCCTCAACTTTCTGATCGTTCATTGTTTTCAGGTGATTCGTCCCCCGCAATCGAAATGGGATCTGAATCGAACACCATCACCCCCATCCGATGCCAGATGACGTCGTCGGCCGCCGTCCGTCGTGAAGAATGCGCGCCAGCGAAAAAAAACCCGTGGGATTGATGTTTGGCGTCGTTTTTTCGTCTTGGTGACGGTACGACTGACGTCACCCGTTCGACAAGAAAAAAAATCGTTCGAGTGTATTTGTTCGTTCGAAAAAGAAATATATGCGCGAAGTGGACGCTGTCAAGTTGAGGTGCGCAGGCTACGAGCCGCCTCGCAATGGTACGGTGGCGCCATCGTGCGGTGTCATGACGGAGTGGGACCAGATGTTCGTGAGTTCGCTGGCCAGACCACCGGCATGCAGATCCCTGCAAGACCTCCAAGTCATCTATTACGGCCTCAGCGGATTGGAGGCGCTGCAGACGCTGAGGGACTCGGCGCTGCGGGCCCTATGCAAGGTCGTGCGCTACGAGAAGCACCAAGCTAACGACGTTTTGTACTAGTAAGTGCATCTTCAGTACCAAAAAAAAAAATTGTCACGACAGCACTGACCTTTGGACTCCTCAAATGATGCGACCTCTTCTCAAATTGTAGCGAATAATTTTGTTGTAGCACGGGGGAGCTTTCGACATGCTGGTACATCCTCCTGTCCGGCTCCGTCTTCATCGACGGTTCCATGTTCTTGCCCCGGTCCAGGTGAGTCAGCAGATAACGCAAAAGTGCACTTTTTCACTTATTTGCCCCGCCTGCGAGTCGTTTCTGTTTCGATAATTAATGCCAGAGTGACCCACGCACTCGTGTCCATCCGAAAAGGGTAACAGAAAAGTGCTGTGTGTTCTATAAAATCCTTGATATTTGTGACGAAAAGTAGGACGAAAACAAAGGAAACTATGTTAGGCAATGGTTAGTTCGGTGTGCAATTTGCGAAGCGGAGGAATTCGCGTTTTGGTCGGACAGGTGGTCTAATGAAAGTTGAAACTTTACGTTTTATTTATACAGGTACCTACACGATAATAAATAATTATCTGTGTGAACTTTTTTATATTGTCACGTTGCATTGCAAAGTAGCGCCCAACCTTTTCTCTCTTATCGATGTAACGTGCGACAAATAGATCGTAAAATTCAGTTTGTTGAAAACATGCAATTAACACATTTAATTTTGGTAATGTCATAATTGTATTTGTCCACTGTTATCGCGTAACGTTTGCTCAATTAGAATTCAAATAGAAAATGTAACGACGCGCACAATGAGCACTAAATTTTATGTTTGCTGTGTTAACCAACTTATTACTACAGAATAAAAAATACAGGGTGTTTCTGAAATACGTGTGTTAATTTTAACCAGTAGAAGAACGCGCCAAATCATGGAACTTTTCTCTATAACATTTTTACGAAAAAGCAATACAAATTGATTTAAAATTTGGAATAAATTAACCATCAAAGTGTATACCCGCCTATGTGTAAGGGTGAAAATTTTCTGTTGTGATAGAAACAGAGCTTTGTTAAAAAGTTCCATTGTTATAGAAAAAAATAAATAATCAAAATTTAGATTCTCATGGTTACAAAAAATAGAAACTACCTAGTTAATCACACAAAACGACTCGTTTGGTAAAAATTGTGGGGCAAAAAATCTTGGAATACTTTTACGAATTTTACAAAATGTTATAGAGAAAAGTTTCATAAATTGGCGAGATCTTTCATTGGTTAAAATTAACACACGTATTTCAGAAACACCCTGTATATATTCACAAATAGTTACTAAACGTCTTTCGATTTTTTGAATACTTTTTTAATCATGCGCCAATACATAGGTATAGTTTTCCCATTTATAATTTGGTTTTACTACCAGTCCTGTTGTAAGGGTGTTAAATACCCCGACAATAGGCAACTACCGCCATAAATCTTAGGACTGTAAAAGAAGGTCTGTTGTCTGACCAGGTTACAATATCTTCACTATCGCCAAAACCACAACCCCAGCCCCTAATAATTACAATTGCACTGCCATAAAACCAAATTATAAATGGGAAAACTATACATTCAGAATTTTGCAAGTTTGTCGCATGTTTTGTCCTCGCTGTAAAATAAAAACTGACATTGAATTCCTGAAAAAAAGATTGCATTGCAAAACTTTGCATTCCAACATTGACCGATCTCAGTTTATTTTTACCTCAATTCAACCATACCTTTTCTCCGACACTGTTGATTCTTGAACCTGAAACAAGATTGACCGTAACAGAACTTCTCATTTTACATGTGTAATTTTCATTGAACTCCATGGCTTCCCTACAGTGTCAGTGTTTTTTTAAAGTTACGTCAGAGATTGTTCGAAGCGATCGATAAAATCAAATATTTAATTACTTTTTTCTCAAGACTCTGGAAGAGCATCTGAACAGACTGGTATCGATTCGGATGAAAACGTTCCACCGGAACATTGTTACCCAAGGTTACTGTTCAGGCTTGAGACAGAAGGGGAAGTGTGCAGGAGGGTAGTTTGGTCGAACTGGGCTTTATTTAAGGTTTATTAATAGTACTCTATTATTATCAGTTTCTGGAGTTCGGTTATAATGTGAAACAACAATGTAATCTAATCGATCGACTTAAGAACAAGACCGAGCATCTAGTAATGAAATATTCGAAAGGGAACAAATTTGAACTGCACAGTTTTAAAATATGTATTTTGTGTGGCGGTAGTGTCGATCAGTTTTGAACAAAAATGATGGTTGCGCCGATGAAACCCGTTTCGAGACCCCAATCTCCGATCTAAAAGTGTCCGACACGTTTCAAAATAATCGTTTCGACCCCCAACTTGGGGCGATGCGCCCTAGTCAACAAACAAAACCAGCTGTCTTCAAAACAGTGTGTCCACCTTCGAAGCGACACGAATCCACTTTCCTCAACACTATTTTGGGACTTGGTTGCTTAACATCTTGTAGGATGAACCGAATTTAATTGCGGCTCTCGTAATCACCTCGTAACAGGACGGAATTTGAGACGAGTTATTTATTTGACACACGACAATTAATCGGGCGAGATAGGAAAGTGCTATTTGGAACGAACATTCTACTTTTTTCCACGGACATTTGCAAATTTTAAACATTTCAACGATTCGAACGCTGTAAAAAATCATCTCCTTCCAACGTGTCAAGAACGACTGGATGTTCTTGCGCAACGACTCGTTCGGATCGAGCACAAAAAATACGCGTTTTCCACAAAAATAATGCGTTCCATGACAATGCACGTTTCAATCGATGAAGTTTTGCCGGAAGGCTCATCTGTCACGTTTCGTTTATTTTTAGATTTATTGCAGTGTTTGCCGTGATAAGTGTCCGGGATTGATTCCGTAGTGCGACATCACTTCGAGAGTTTAATTAGCCATCCACTCTGGAAAATTTTGGAGTGTGCGGACACATTACGCCGAGTCACGTCTGAGCTCGATTCGCACAACCCTGAGAGCAAACGTCAAAAATGACATTCGGATTCGGTACGCTTTGATCGCACAATTCACGCTGAAATACGTGCAATTTCAGCAACTTTTACGGTAATGACACCACACGAAAGCTGTGTCGATGGAACGGGGGCGAATGACGCACGTTATCATTAGAAGTGATACGATTTCAACCCACTTCCTCTGTTTTTATTCGTCGAAATGTGTTTCTTCACCCACTTTTCCGGCTATCAGGATTACACCCCGGGCTCGTGGCCCGTCTCCTGGGAAGTGTTCAAGGTCTCGTTGCGATAGTCGGCCTCCGGCTGTCACCTAGTGGCACCGGTGCATGTGCATGCCGATAAAAAGAGTGATATTCCACCGCACTCGTAACAAATTGGCGCTCACCTGCTTTACGACCACGACTCTTAATCAATCTCGGCAAGAATCTTGTAAACGACGCACCTATGATTAAAAAAAAACAAAGGAAATAAATTAGAGTGACAGGTGGAGGAAAACAAGCCTACTCGATGCCATAAACTAAAATTTTTAAAGGTGGCAGTGCTGCATGCAGCCTTAGACGAGGTTGTCTAAGCGTGCAGCGGAGTCTAGTGGGTGGCTGCAATATTTAATTTATTAAAATGCGTTCCTGGTTGGGACGAAAAAATCTAAGAGCCGTGCACGTTTTGGGTTCACTGCACATCCAATTTGACAAACGAAATTGTTTTACGACTTCTGGGAGTGACGGTTCATTCGGACACGGACGAACCAGACCCGTTCGGCCACGTTCGGCCCAGTAAAAATGCACACATTTCACACGTTAATCGCTCAAATTTATTTTCCAAGCTTGTCGTGCACCGTAGACCTAATTTGTCGACGAACTCCTCCAATTTTGTTGTAAATTTGTCGTTTGTCGTCATTTCCGACTCGTCCGACCATTTCCGATTTTGTGTTCTCGTGTTTGTCGCATTCCCCGCGGTGGCGCTGCCGTCGCCGATCTGACCGCCTGAGAATTTCGTTCCCGTCAGAGTTGTTTGTTGCACGTTTGTTTGGAGTAGGTTTGGTCCGGAGCCGCCTCCGGATGTGTGTTTTTGGTTAGAATTTTCACCGAGTATAGTTTCGATGTGGTATTGTTCGCAACGTCCGTGTTTCGTGTGTGACTCTGCGTTGTGAATGTGAACACAGTTGGCGACGATATTTCGTGGGAAACAGTTGAAATTTTTCTACCTACACCTCTCGTTTTGTTCAGTGTTTTCGGCCAGTGCACGTTGTTTATGGATTATTTTGGATAGTAGCGGCTCAGGAGTTTCCACAATGGGTAAAGAAACTTGTTTTCGTTATGAACGCGGTTCTTGTGGAATTCCAAATTTGACAGCTCAAAGTCGAAACAATAGAAATAGGTGACTGCGATGCCATCGCCGTGCTGGAGGTGTGCTCTGGCAGATCAACGCTAATTTTATGTAAATGACGAGACTAAGAAATAATCACGTGCGATCATCTCTCGGTCGCGTATTTGCTCGTTAATTAACACTTTGTCATCAGCCTCGCCCGGTTTTTGTTTTTTTCTGCTCCACGATTAACAATAATTATGGTCGATTTGGAAATTGAGGAGAGCGAAACGGCGACCTTCACAATCGACTGCTATTATTCTTCGTGCCGTTCACGATAAACAATAATTATTATTAATGTCAACAGAAGTTTGCGTCAGATCCCAGTGGTCCACGGTTTCGTGTCGAAACGTCAAAATCGACACTGTGTCAATTGTCACATTTGACACACGTCAACAACAAGATGGTGACCTCAAAATTTCCGTGTTACGCGTGGTGTACTGAAAGGGTCACGTTTTTTCGAACGCTCCGCTACGATTCGGTTTGGAAATTTTATCGTTTCGCAAAGATAGGGGAAGTCCTTATCCGAACGTTGTCTTCAATGAAACTGGAGAAGAGGAAGCGCGAGATCGAGATAACGGCCTAGTCGAGAGATAAGAAGTGTCCATAACGATGGAGAGCACATTGTTATCACTTCTGCTGGCCTTATTTTCACTGGAAGGGATCACGATTAGATCTTTTATTGGCGGAGGGATCTTCGCATTGCCATCATACAGGTGTCTTCGATCGAAACCATCACCACAGTGCACTGTCGATACTTTTATTCTCGGGTTCCAGGACACAACGCTGCAGACATTTTCTCCGTAATAATGTGAAATTCGACGATTATCTCGGCCTCACTTGTCTATCGCTCTAGACAACACAATACCTGCTTGTCACAGTCTACAATCGTCTTTCCAAGGGTGCCGTTTTTCAATTTCCGGCGATCACGGAGCCCGAAGGGGGCCCCAGCTCGGCCGAATGAGTCACCGCTTCATCCCTCACTTCCTTATGTTGCGTTACGGGCCCCCGTCACCTGTCGCTCTCCCTCGTTGTTGCGTTCACTTGGCGTAAATACCGCCGACAGTTCACGTGGGATCTTACGAAATTAGTCGTCGAGCGGCGGTGGTAATTAATTTTATTAGTTTTAATTGCATGGTGCATACGTCGCAATGCTCGATAGTCGAGGTGTCTTGACCCCCGAGTGCACGCAGACACACAAACAATTCCAAAGATGTATTGGAAAGTAGGCGCTTCCTCTTCGACGACACACTTTTGTCGTCCGTCAGCCGCTTCTTCGTCACAACGTATCCATCAGCGGTGACGTCACGTTTGGGTATCTGTCACACAGATTTTGTCGCTTAATGATGGCATCGACGGCCGCTTCCTTCCGCCGGCACTCGAGTAAACAAGACGGAATAAAAATGCGTGTCGGTGTTGTTGTTACAAAACGCAATGACTCTCGTCATGCTGAGACTGTTGGTATTCTGGCAGCGTTCGCTTGTTCTGTGAACTTTGCGCGCTTTCGCAGCATAACAATTGCAAAAACAATCCGGTTCGAAGGACCACATTTTCGAGAGGAATTTCTCGCTGTTCTGGTTCGGTCAGTCAGCTCTGTCGATTCGACAATAAAGAGAAACGCGAAAGTTTTATGTAAATATTAGTCGATAAATGTCAGAAGGAAAAGATGGACCGGATTTATTGATCGATTCAAAGGAAAGTTTTTCGTGTGATATATTAAACATCATCGCGCTGCCAATCGACGGAAGCTTCCAACGTAAAAACGAAGGCCGTTCTTTGATCGTAAACATTGGTCTTTGTTTATGGTGGAGTGACGTCGGTTTGCCATCTGGAGCGGAAGTGTCATCCGCAGGATGGATTCTGGATGCAGAATTTTAGCGAAATCGTACGAGAAGAGCGAACGTTTCGACAATCGATGCACACATAACAGTTTGTCGCGGAATAGATCGTGATCCAACAGTACTTCCACGACACGCTCCGATTAGTTCTAACGTTCGATGGGTGCAAAAAAGATAAGGAAAGCAAGAGTCGAAGAGGGGAAGGAAACGGAAACTGTGCAATCCGAGAATCGGACGCTTTTTAGTATTATTGCATCGTATTTGGTTTTTTCTGGAATCCGTTGCCATTACCTTTTCGGCTTCGATCCAGCTCGTCCGTCACCGCCTTTCCAGTAACCATAAATCGCCTCCGTAATTGGCTTTCTCCGGTGCAGCGGTAGTGTTCACTTGTCTTGATCGCCTAATTAGAAAAGCGGACATTTCGCATTGTCACAGTTTCCAGTTTCTCCCATAAAGCTGGCGAATTAGTCATTTCCGGTCGGATTTTCCCGAATCCCGAAGTTTCCCCTCGAAAATAAAGAGTGATGGATGAGGCGAGGGTGAGACCCCTCGGCTTGTTGATATCTACACCTACGGTTTCCGTTGACGTCGCGCCATCCCCCGCATACATATCGACGAAAAATGTATCTGCGACGTCGACGTCTTTGTGACTTGATTCGATTACTGTGGCGCATTATCCGGCTCCGATGGTGAATTATTAATAGTCAATAACGCTTGATTGGAGGCGATGTGGTTCTTCCACGCCCTTGCGTTTTTAGGGGACAGTCGAACGGTGGTTTTACGCGATGCGCATAAACTCGATGAAAATGATATACGTAATGCCACACCCGGTTCACATACAAAAGAGGTGTTTGCTTAAGGAAAAAAATGCGGACGGGATGAAAGTGGGTTCGATAAAATCTCGGATAAGCCGAATTGAGCCCTTTCGAAGCAAGTGGGCGCAGTTGACATACAATAATGTGCGGGATAGGCTGGTGCTGTAGCTCGATGTTGACCTTAACAACCCTTCGGGTAGGAAGTCTGCGACAATATTAGTTCAACGATGAAATTTTATTGCCTGACTACCACCTCGAGGACCGAACTACGAAACTAATGTCGTCAGAATTCTGCAATTGCACCTCTACGTCATTACATAACTCGTATATAGGAGTTTGTTCAATAGACACGAACAAATTGGAGAAGTTAAATTGCGAGTGGTGTAGACACGAAGCGTCCGACGTGAATAGGAATTGGTCGTAATTATTCAACTTCTAACTCGCGTGGAGTTGCAAAATTGTCCTGGAAGCACACGCAGAATGCGGAGGAGCTCGTCGGGACTAGATTTTTTGAGACAATGATCGATGGAGTTGCTCGTACGGTGAATTTTTTCTCTAATTACGTTCCCATCAGAGTGGTAATGACCGTGCAGACCTCGTGCTGTAGAGCTGTCAGGCCGTACGTCTCAACTGATGCTTTTAATTACCGCATTCCGTTTTGTTACCGAAAGATCGTCAAAAACGGTGTTCACGAGAAGATTCAAAGACTCTCCGTGGAATCGAAGAACTTCCGTCATTTCCGGTCGAACACCGCACAGCGCACGAACTCCAGATGGGAGGCGAGCCTCACCGTGCTTCCAAATTTAAATCCTCTCGACATTTCTGGTTTCGAGTCGGAATTCGCAGAGGTTCGCCACGTCTGCGCCCATATCCCCAGGTGGATTTTTTGCCGACTCTAATTTGAATACCGAACGCAAATTACATATTAGGTGTTCAATTTATAGCGATTACAGAGATTATACAACTTTTTTTCAAACACATTCACTCGAACTGACACGGTATCAAAACAACCTTCAAAAGCAGACGTTTATCCAAGAGGAGCGGATAAAAAGTCTTATATAATGGATACGTTTCCGGAAATACTTGGGGTGTGGAAGACAGGTTCGTTACAAATTTTCAACTGACGGCGAATCATGAAGAAAAAACAGTTTGGCGAGAAAGCGCTTCCTGCGTGTTCGTTAAAAAGCTTAATTGTTATGTAAGTAATCTCCATCTAATTACATGAGAAAATGCAGCTTTCACTCCGAGATAACTGATTTATGATTCGCCGAGAGGTGACCTAAAACGGCTCGGTCTTGTGCGAAGTTCAATCCGAAGAGGCGACCAACGGTGATGAATGACTGGATAACAATACGGCCGCTTTCTTTCTCATGTCATTCAGCGTACAGCAATTAGCGAGACTGTTGACTGGTGGACCGAAAATGGTGAAAACCGATCACCGCCGCAAGGCCAACGGAAGGTTGCTCACTGATTGTAGGTGGTAGAGAGATTCGATTCAGAGAGACCCATCCCCATTACGATCTTTTTAATCTGATAAACCTGTACGGGCACGACCCACTCTCGCGGCACGATCAATTCCAAGCGAGACGAAGAAGAGGTGCGAGCGGGAGGAGGACGGAGACGATAGGAACCGAGAGACGAAACTGTTTTGGTAATTACAAGTAAACGAAGAGAGTCGACCTCTTCCGTGTCGTTCCCACCGTCAGCGATTAGGAATCGGGAGGCGAGGGTGCCAACGACAAGTGACCCCTTGGATGGATGCGGCCCAGGACACGCCACCGGTTCGTGTCATGAACAGATCCAAGGCTGAGTTGTAGAGATGTTCCTTTTTCTGGGAAGGTGAAATTGTCGAGAGAAAACGAGCCAAAGAAGGTGCGGTTCCCTCTCTGGCACCGCTGTTCTAATTCGGTGGTGAAAAATGCCAAACAAAGAGGATCGCGAGGCGAGTTCGATCGGAATGAGTTGGGCCGGGGCCGATTTATGGGGCTATTATTATAGTTCGATGGCCCGCATTCAACTGTCGATTCGCAGATAGCGTAAATAAACAAATACACTCACGTTTCTCTAAACTTTTTCAGATGGTTCGCCAGACTCCCGGAGCACACGTTACGTCTATTGTTTATGGCGGTTTCGAGAAACGTAGCGTGATCGCTGTGAAACGATTTTGACGACAACAAAGAAGACAAGAGCGAACCGGAGAAATTTGTTTGGACATGTACAGGCGACACCTGTCAATATAGGACCAGGCTGCACCTAGTCAAGTGATATCAAGAAAATTGCGAAAAAGGGCAAATAAAGTTTAAAGCAAACAGATATCCGATCAAATTTAGCAGTACATATTTTGCACGTATAAGCAGAAATAATAAATATTGACGTAATGACGTGGTAGCTGTGGAATTACGGCGCCATTTTTATTCGGAGAAACCGCGAATTAACAAAAACCATCAAAGTATGAAATCACTGACAAGACTCGAGATAATAAAATAATAAAAATCCGGGTGTCGCATCTGTTTCATATCTAAGTACCGTACAAGTGCAGTGACCTGAATGCCGTGTGCTGGTACCATCCCGGCTGATTGAGCCGTAAGTCGAGACGATTCATTAAAGAACAGACAAATTCGAATGGTGTAACAACAGTGCGAGTCCGACGTTTCGTAGGTGTTGCAGGAAATGATTCACGCTCTGTGGACAAGGCTAGGAATAATCCTCGACCGTTCCGGTTTTCTGAAAAGAGTCTCCCTTTTGCATCACAATTCGGAACGATTCTCACGAAAATTAGATCACGGCCGGATAACGCCCATCCTCCCTGCATTAATAACGAAGCTTCCGCGCGCTAAATTATCTATGATGGGACCGAATTAATTTTCACGGTCGACGGAGAAGGCCGCGTGGAATATTTCTGCCAAAAAAGTCGACCCCCGCGATCCGAATCGAAAAGCTGACACGACGGAACATCCACATTCCTTTCTGTTTCGACACAAGAAGTGCATTCGAAAATGACCGGGTGCACGCTGCCTTTCTAGGTCACCGTTTTGAAAATTGCCGCTTTCTAAAAATGACCGAGTCGGACGCATTTCCACTTCGCCTAATTGGAGAGATGTTTGTTCAGGTGAAATGTCGAAACGAAGGTGTTGCCGAAGGAAAGTCACGAACAATGTCGTTTTTTCATATTGTTGGTGGTCATTTGAGTGAAAACTCGGCTTGGCCAAGAGCTTGTTGCGTCGCGTGCGCAAGGATATACCGTGCGAGCCAGTTAAAATGGGTGAAATGACGGTTTCACGCGGGCCCCCAACCGTGGAAATTTCATGTCAGGAAGACAAAGCGACTGTCGTGTCCGAACGGGTGGGAATGCGTCGGTGGAGTTGGCCCGAATGGTCGGTCAAGACAGGAAAACAAACGCATTCTTCGGCGTTTAAAGGTCCAGCCGCAAGGGCGGATTCAAATTGCGGTCACGGTCTCTTACCGCAAGCATTCATTGTACATTTTCTGTATAAATTTGCTTAAATTTGGATCTCATTGCCGGAGTCGGACGCTGCGTTTTGTGCGCCCAACCAGCACTTGCAATTTTCTTGAAAGTAATCCCATCAGTTGATATTTACAATAGATGTTTGTAGAAATCGATAAAGACACTCCGTTCAAATGGAAGTAGTCTCGAGTTTACCCCGTGTGTATTTTTCTTATCAGGACAAAAAAAGTTGTCGGAGTAACCGTCAAACAAAGCTGATTGGCTGCGGTTATAATTCGCAACGAGACTTTACCAACGACCACTTTTATCCAGGTCATACTGTATATTATAAGCGTAGCCTAAATAGAAAAAATCTAAACCGATTCTATTGATGCAACGAAATTAGGACGTCCCACTTACAAAATCCACCGATCGACGAATAAAAATTGCTTCCCGCTAATTTAAACAAGAAACGCACAAATACCATTCGTGAAGTGTCAAAGTGATCTTCGGGGACGGGCCCATCTTATTAATATCTCGCAGTAAGGGAGAATTCTATTATTATTGACACAATTCCGGCGTGCCATCGCGTTCGCCTCGAATTAAAATCTCGACCTGATCAATACTCGGACACTGAATTGAACAATTTTGAAAATTTTCCCGCCTTAGTTACTCATCGTCTTTAATCATCGTGAATCACTGGGAGATGTCTCCATGTTATCGTACCGGAAAAGGTTTTTTTTTTGACGTCACAGTGTCGTGTCATACGTGCCGTCACAAAGCGGATGTAAGTCCATCCGAATGTGGAGATAAAGGAAGCGTAGTTTTTATCAGTTTTGTACCAAAATAAGGAAAAGAACAACAAGAGGTTGGACGTCGAGCAAGTGAATGAGTTCAACACCTGAGGTGGTGTCGGTGAAGGAAATGGACAAGAAGCGCAAAGAGAATATTAAAGAAGGAAGCGATGAAAGAGGGCATTGGCGCTGGTGCGAGTGCACAACAAGAGTGGAGAAAGAGAAAACAAAATTCAAACCACGCAAAAGAACAAAAGAGATTAATGTACAGCTGAAGGAGTGGAAGATAAAATCTGGCAATTAAGAGTGATTGCAACAGATTTTTCGATTGTTTTTAGTTTCGTGCGGTCGGAGCAAGTGTTTTCTTTCTGCGGTGTATATTTTAGGGGTGCGTCCTCGATTTTTTCCTATTTTATCGATCGCGGATGCCCCGCTCGGTTCGGACACGAGTTTTAGGGTTGCACCGACGACGTCGATTTATTCGCCAACAATCTCGGCTCCAAAGCCGTTTTATGTGAGGGTTACGTGGCCGCACCACTTGACTCTAATTGGATAACTAAAACGGGGAGGTTGAAAACTCCAGAGACAAGGGGTGGCCGATCGGAACGTCGACTAATTAAACGGCTTTCATTGCCTCTTTACCAAATTGGGACTGTGAAATAACGTTACGGCACAGATTGCTAATTAAACGAGAGATCTGGATGGGGGTGGGTCAAAAATGACCCGTGCCGCTCGGGGCAGATTGTTGAGCGTATTTTTATAACGGAGGTTTATCTCGAGCGAGCAATTTAAAAAATCTATCAAGAAGCTAATAATTACCGCCAGGTATAATCGCCACAAATAATAAAAAATCATTATTGCCGATCGCCGGGTAATTATTGTTTACGTAAAAACTAGTTTGGCGGTTGCGTAATCTTTCGGAAAGCACCTGTGGAACAACTTTTGCTTTTCGAATGTGCGGCCAGATAGAGATTTAGCGTTTGTTATCGGCGAGGCGAGTGGCCCAGGATTAAAAATAAACTATCGGGGATCCACCCACCTGAAGGTTCTGTACGTGTGGGCCAAAGAGTTGAATTATTTTTGCGAATTAGTCTCGTTCTTGGATGATTCCAGAATCGTTCGATAAGGGTCGCACCTTTTCTCTGGACTCGTCCATCTTCTCCACCGTCTCGGTGTCATCCCCTCAACTAAATCATCAATTATTCTTTCAGTTTCGGCAAGAGAACAGGGGGCAGCGCTCGCCGACAGAACGTCTGTTTCGTCCTCGAACCGTCAGAGATGATCGTGGTAAGTACAACCCTCGGTGCTCGTTAAATAACGAAAATAATTGAGCACACTTTCCTGCACTCCCTAATTGCGACCGTTTGTTTTGGTGGCGTCGGCGTGAAGCAGAGCGTTCCCCGTTTTCTAAAATTATTATATCATTTCCTTCCTCGATTGGCTAATTAGCGGAATAATTCGCAACGTCGGTACCGCGAACGCTGTTTCTCTTCATAATAACATCATCGTTGAGTAATTGACATTTTGTAGGGACTATTGTTTGGAGATGTTGTCTTATCGTCTTTCGCCGAGAAGAATGTGGCCGTGGCGCCGACCGTTTCCATGATAACACTCGAGTGACTAAGCGGACGCATTATTTTCAGATCGAGTATGCAAATCTCGAAGAAGATCAAATTCGCGTTTTGGACCGGGGGCGGAGCCCTATTGGATTGATTGATAAAAAAATCGTTTCGATTAATTGGTCGAGTCCAAAGAGAAGAGTCACCGCTTTTGTAAAAATTGCAAACGAGTAGAACAAATAACTTCTTGTTTCTGGACTGGAGCCAGTGGCGAATTCCGGCTCATATCTTGGGGGAGATCTCCCCCGGATTTACTATTTTAAGCCGGCAATTTGAAATTGTCTGCAGTGATTAAGTGTCCACTCGTGTGCATAATTGGGCGTCGGTCCGGCTGTCTCTTTCTTCGCTGTTTTTGCCCGTTATGGCTGATGAGACGCGCGTCTTTGGCGTTTTAATCGCCTGTTTGCTTCGTAAATTCGTGGTAAATAACAGAGTCCTCCGCAAGACCTCACCTTATTCGCACCTTCAGATTAACTCGGTTCCGTGTAAAAAGTCAACAGGAATGCAGAAGCTTGGGGTTTCTTGTTCTGGCCGGCAGCCAACGGCTTTTGTGAATCCTTACAGTTTCTTTTTCTCGAACGGCTTGGATTTAAAGCTGAAATATCGCATTTAATTTGTCTTGATTTGTTTTCTTTGAGAGAACCGGAGTTGTTTGTGCGTGTTGTTTAAAAGCGTGTTCTGGTCTGCGTTTTTTAATAACGCGACGTTATCACGGGCCGATCTAATGGACCCATAAAACTTAATTGTGGTTGTTTCGTGTACTCGCTCACCATGCAACACTGTTTACGACTTGGATAACTACTAAATTCCTCGTTGTTCTAAATTATTCGAAAATTGGGTTAAAATAAAGTTTTGTTTACGACGGACGCTCGGATCGTAACATAATTTCACGCAGTCGGAAAATTTAGATATCGAACGCCCATTCCGCTTCTGAGGGAACTCATTTTACCATCTCCTCTAATCAGTAGTGGCAAACGATTAATGTTTGTAACGCAATTCCGATGACGCCAGTCGACGACACGAGTGGGCAGCAATTATCGACACGATCTAAAAGCGTCTCCTTCCATTATTTTAATTTTTTCTTGTGGAAGGACACGGTCGACGGTATTCTTTTCCCATTAGGAACAAAATCCATACCTGTCCGAGTGCTTTTGTTCGACACATCGGCCAATTACCGTGCAATCCGCACCACCGACACAGTTGTTTGTCAAGGGGGCGGCGTCGCTTAGCAACCCATGATGAACTGCCTGTAACCTTCGACCTTTTGCTCCATATAACACGGTCACGACCTGTTTGAATCAGACGTTATCCAAGTACTACACGATTTTACAATAGAGAAAAGGGGTGTGACCTCCAAAAACACCGTGATAATCCCTTAGATCACAACAGTTTGTACTTTTGAAGATGTAAACGCCATCTTCCGGTTGGGTTTTCGTGTTTTCCTCGGGTACAGGTTGTTGTTGTCCGTTATTTATAGCATTTCTTCCTGGAACGACGTTAAAAAAAAATCATGAGTACTACTGCAGGAAGAGACATTTCCGCCACGCGCTTTCGGCGGTTTGGTTTAATTAAAATAAATCGTGATCCAATTCAGTGTGGCGTTTTAATCGAACCGAGTCGGAAAATCGGGGTGAGAACGAGCGAAAGTTAATCCGCGTTCTCGAACAGATTCGCAGATTCCTGGAATAAAATCTATCTGACTAGACGCGTTGAATCGTGGAAAATTCGTTGTTTATCGGAGGTTCACGTGGGACGCTTTTATCTCGACCGGAAGGAAACGACGAACGAAGAAAAAAGGTCGCGACGGCCAGAAGCTGGGATGTTTCGGCGAGTGTCGGATTGAAAGGGTGAAAATGTTGAAACACGCGGTGCGAGTTGGGGAAACGTTTCGGGAAAGGCGGGTCTCGACGGTGACTCTGCGGAGGTCGACCCATCACACGTTAGAAAACGCGAAAATAAAGCGGAGAACGAGGTGGAAGACGCTGTCGTGGCCGAATTCGAGCAGCAGCTTCGAGGTAGTCGCGCGGAGGGAGTGCGTCGGGGGTGAGGATCGAGACTCAAGCAGTTTTCTTGTTCCAGATCGATTATCCGGACATCGAGCAAAGTAGAAGAGTACAAAATTCGCCACTAATGGATCATCCGCAGCATCGCGGCATCAACATCATGCTAGATCAGGCGGTGAGTACTTTTCGAATTTTGTCGATTGCGATTCTGATCGGATTTGTTCAGTATGCCCAAAACATGATGAGGCCGAGTCTTTATCACAAGTGCAGTCGAGGTTCTCACTCTTCGGACACGAGTTCGGCCTACAGCGGCTCAGACACGATGGCCTCAAACCACTCGGAACTCGACGGAGACGACATCGATTTCACCGGGTTAGTGGAGAGCATAGTCGACAGCGACGAAGAAGACGACCTGGGGGAGAGCATGGACGTGAGTCGCAAAATCAAAACGTCGACCCCTTGTTTTATTAAATTTTCACGCAGAGTCTGACAGTCCGGGATCGGGTCCGCGACTGTCTCGAAAGAACTGAAAACCGCACCGAAGATGAAATCGAGATGTTGCTGGAGTTCATCCAGCACCTGAAGGCCTTCACCAACATGACGCTGGCTGTGAGAAGGAAACTGTGTTCTGCCATGAGGATCGTGACCATCGACAAAGCCGGGACGGAAGTGTTGAGCGACGGAGAAGAACTCGACTCTTGGGCGGTGGTGGTGAACGGCTGCATGGAAGTCTTGGTACCCGGGGAAGAGAGTCAGACCCTCACCGTAGGCGACGGCTACGGAGTTTCGCCCGTTTTGGAGAAACAGTACCACAAAGGAGTTCTCATCACCAAGTGTGACGACTGTCAGTTTGTTTTCATCCTGCAGGAAGACTACCACAGGTGGGTCTCGACGACCTCCCGCAAGGTGTTCTTTCTACTTGGGTCGTCGTTTTCAGGATCATGCTGGAAGGCGAGAACAACATTCACCGTCAAGAGGAAAACGGCAAAATCGTGATGGTGACGGAGTCGCGGGGTTCCAGCAGCGTGGTCATCAGAGCGAAACCCGAACGGTTGATGCTCCAGTTGATCGAAGAAAACTCTCTCACCGACCCCACCTACGTCGAGGACTTCCTCTTGACCCACCGCACCTTCATCTCCAGCCCCCTCCACGTGGCGAACCAGCTGCTGGAGTGGTTCAAAAATCCGGCGGTCCGCGACAGGGTCACCCGAGTGGTGCTCCTCTGGGTCAACAATCATTTCACCGACTTCGAGACCGACCCGGACATGATCGATTTCCTCGAAATTTTCGAGCAAGGCCTGGAAAACGAGAAAATGAGCGGACAATTGAGGCTGCTGAACATCGCGTGTGCGGCGAAAGCGCGCCTCAGGAACGTCGTCTTGGCCAGGTCGAGTCGAGACGAGCCGCTCAACTTCCAGATTTTAGGGGGGTACGAGAGGAATTTCGGCATCTTCATTTCGAAAGTGGACAAAAAGACGAAGGCCGAGGATGTCGGATTGAAGCGAGGCGATCAAATTATAGAGGTTCGTATGACGAGGTCCGGGTGGAAATTGGTGGTGACGAAAAAGTTGTTACAGGTGAACGGTCAGAGTTTCGAACACGTGAGTCACGCACGGGCGTTGGAGATTCTGAGGGGGACGACGCACCTGAGCATCACGGTCAAATCGAATCTGTTGCATTTTAAAGAGATGTTGAACACTCCGGACAACTCGCCGAGACCGAGAAGTCGCAAAGTCTCGGAAATTTCCAAGCTGCAGCCGGACCCGAGGGCGAGGCTGTCCAGCGTGGACGGCAATCTGATCCTCAGTAACGAATCTCCATGTTCGCAACCTGTGACCATCGGAAGCCCCCAAAAAGAAAACAAGAAGTCCAGCTTTATGACGCTGGGGCCGAAAAGGCGGTTGCAGAAAGCCCTAATGAAGATGAACATTTTGCCCAAGAACATCATCAAGTATAGTTGAGTTTTGTTGTGTTAAATCAGGGTTAATCGTGATCATTTGTAGCGTCGGAACCGATCAGGTGGACAACTTCAACGCTCCCACTAATTTGGGGACGAACCTGTACCAGTCGCAGAGCAATCCAGATCTGATGTCGATTTGTTACGACGATCTTCGAGGAACAGATTATCCTGAACACGTTCTGAAGGTAGGCGGAAGGTTTGAGAGTAAAAATTGAACGGAAAGAATGGTTTCGTAGGTTTACAAGCCCGATCAGAGCTACAAGTATCTCTTGGTTCACAAAGAGACGACCGCACATGAAGTGGTAATGCTGGCGCTGCAGGAGTTCGGGATAACCGACCCCAGCAGCAATTACAGCTTGTGCGAGGTGAGCGTCACCGACACTCAGACCATCAAGCAGCGCCGCCTGCCGGATCAACTCCAGAACCTGGCCGAACGGATCGGTCTCAACAGTCGCTACTACCTGAAAACCAACGGAATAACCGAAACTCTAGTACCTGACGAACTCGCCCCGGAACTAGTCCGGGAAAGCGCCGTTCATTTCTTGCAGTTAAACGCGATCGAAGTGGCCATCCAGTTGACGTTGCAGGACTTTAGCATTTTCAGACAGATCGAACCGACCGAATACGTAGACGACTTGTTCGAACTGAAGTCGAAATACGGCACGCCGATGTTGGAGCAGTTCGCCGCTCTGGTCAACAAGGAGATGTTCTGGGTGGTGACGGAAGTGTGCAGCGAACACAACCCCGTCAGGAGGATGAAGATCATCAAGCAGTTCATCAAAGTAGCACGTGAGTGGATCGGTGGCGGGAGAGGGAGACGAGTTCTATCGAGATTTTGCGGCAGGGCAATGCAAGGAGTGCAAGAATTTCAATTCCATGTTTGCCATCATAAGCGGATTGGGACACGGGGCCGTGTCGCGATTGAGGCAGAGTTGGGACAAGCTTCCGGTCAAGTACCAGAAGGTGTTCTCGGATCTGCAACAGTTGATGGATCCGTCGAGGAACATGACCAAGTACAGACAGCTCGTCAGCGCCGAACAGAGTCAACCGCCAATAGTAAGTTAGAAAGAAATATGTACTCACGTCGCTGTAATTCTGCAAGGCGAAATTATATTTTTGAAAAGGATCGAAATAAATTTCGTCCTGTTGGAAGTACACATTTTACACCTCATTGTGAACATGCCGTTGACAAATTGCGCTTTTGTTTTTAGACATATCTGGTACTTACTCATACTGTAAGTTTTGTGTACCCGATTTTTACATTTTTTCTTTCAAACTTTCGTGGCATCGACAGTTTTTGACAATTTCAGTCGAAATGCGAAAATTTGCTAATGCACCTCTGCATCCTGTTCCGATGCCCATTTGGCAAAGTTCGGCGTCAGCCCGAATTTGGAATCCTTGTTTGATCAGTGTCTTCCGCTACAAATTCCCTCGTCGTGTTACTATTGAAAGTGTCTCACAGCTAACTAGAATCTGTTTGAAAATCAAAAATCCACCACCTGTTGAATTATGTTGGCAGAAAAAAGAAATCCCTAGAATAAGTTTACTTTGTTTGGGTTGGCTCAACCTCCCGCCAAAATTTGACATTGAACTGTTGAGTTTATTTACGTAACACAAAATAATTAGTATGTACAAAAAGGTGGTAGCTACCGTATTATACTTTTTGAGTGAAATAATAAAATGAGAATAAAAAACACGATGAACTACGACCAAAACGACTGTACAACAGTTTTCTTTCATAACCCCACTTTTTTTTTGACACATGCAACACTCTAAAAACAAAAGTTGGCCACGTTGTCGGTTGTATTTTCGAGGTAGAATGCACTGTTGGTGGATTTTTGATTTTGAAACAGATTATATCTTCCTTTTTTCGAACCGTATCTTCACAGCATGTTCGCTTGATCGCACCCACCTCTGCCTTCTCTGACCGCCAGCTTTTGCTCCAGATTCCCTTCTATCCCGTGGTCAAGAAAGACCTGACCTTCATCCATCTGGGCAACGATTCGCAAGTTGAAGGCCTAATCAACTTCGAAAAACTCCGGATGATCGCCAAGGAGGTTCGATCCCTGAGCAACATGTGCAGCAGCCCGTACGATCTTTTGACGATGTTGGAGTTGGGCGGTCAACCCGCCAGCAACGCCATGGTGGCGTTGAACCAGCTGACGACGGCCACGTCGCAGCACTATCCTCAAGGCCAGACCACCGTGAACCGACGGAAGAAGTCGACGGCGGCGCCCAACCCGAAGAAGATGTTCGAAGAGTCGCAGATGGTGAGGAGGGTGAAAGCGTACCTGAACAACTTGCACGTGGTCAACGACGAAGCGAAACTGCACGAGATGTCGTTGGAGTGCGAGCCCGCCTCCGGCAGCGGATCGTCGGGACCCGGGAGCCAGCGGGGGAAGAGGCACGCGTCGCCGGCGCCGTCCACCACCAGTAGCACCAGCAGCACGAGCGACGAGCGCAAACCCACTGCCAAGTTCGGTGAGTGGAGTCGTCGAAGAGTGAGCGTCGGTTCTTCAGGGTGCGTTGCAGGGTCGGCGTCGCCGCAAGCCGTCAGGAAACTGCTGGCGCTCTCCGAGCCGAACAAGACGCGGCCCCACCAGCCCAGGCAGTTGCCCTCGCACGGGATGAACGCCTCGCAGGCCAGTCCGGCGGTGAGAAGAGCCCCCAGCGCCACCGGTAATATTTGTTTAGTCCATGTCACCGATCGGCTTCGTTCATTTTGTTTTTCATTTAATTGTTTGTTTCTATCTTCATATATAATGCGCTTTGTTCGGATTGCAGGTAGTTATTCGAGTTACGGATCACACAGTTCTAGTAGTTCGGGTGCGGGCGGCCGCGCCATGCATGAAAGATCGCATTCGGACACCCCCACACCTTTGCCTTCCGTTGCTCTATCGGCTGAAAGCAGTAGTGTCACGTCGCTCAGTAACTTGCCCTTAAGAAAAACTGTTACTTCCGGTGCGTATCATCAGACCGATCATTCGGATTCAGGCAGATTTGACAGTTTGCTTGTCGCGGATTCATGTGCCACCCTCATTTCGATGGTTCTTCTTGCATGAACGAACGGTGTAAAGCTCTGTCAAAAATGTCGTTTCGATATCGTTCCACCGAAAAAACGACCAATCACTTTCTTCATTACGAATATTGGACGTTTTTTTTAATGGAATGACTGCTAGATAGTTGTGGTTTTTATGAATAAAACAGACGAACATAACCTATTTACGAAACGTGTCTTGGTCGTAACTGAAATTTTGAACGCAAAATTTTAGTTCAATTTAAAAACATTTCCTGTTTTATTCATGTTTGTGTAAATACACGTAGTGTTTGGCATGATGCTGCCATTATTATTATTACTACCACCCCGTTTGTAATAATTTCGAGTAATTTAAGACAAAATTTTGTACATAATGGTAGAGTATTGAATGCACGCACACGAACGCACCCGATTATGCACTGGACTGCACTCGAGTCTGTTAGTAATAGCGTTTCATGAAATAATTTTCACTGTTTCCACATCACGCCTATTCACGACGTACGCATCGTGTACCTCTATCTTGAGCACGTTTATGAATGTAGGCATGTTTACACAGGTTCTGTAACTTCCTCAGACTCCGGTCATAGCACCATGAGTCACTGTACGACAAGTTCTGGTGAGGGCACGCTAGGACTTTCACACCCTTACCAACCTCGCTGCCCGAGTCCACCAAGGCACCCTCCACCTCTGCCAGGTATGTACTACACTGCTGTGGTTTCGCCACCTCTCGCCACATTTTTTCTCCTTGTGTGATGTGCGTTGTTGTAATGTGATGATGACAAGTCAGGTTCCGTATCGAATCTTTCTCGTGCATGTTGTGAGTGATTGTTTGGATTTTTTTGTCTAATGTATGTTCATCTTGTGTCATTGGTGATAGGCTGGTATCCCTATACTGGTGCTATGCCTCCTTGCCCCCATGCTGTGGCCGTTTTGCCCCCTTTACCCCATGCTTTGCGCAATGGTAAGTTTGTAGTTTTTTTGGACTGTAGTAGCGTGTAAATAGCTTTGCATTGTGTCACCTGTCGCACACCGCTTTCGTTTTTGGCACTCATCTCTCTAGTATTGCGGGAAACGTGGAAGTCGTTGTCGAGGTCGGGGTTTGGCGTTTATTGAAAATACTGCTTTAATCTGGGGCGATATGAAACATTCGCGCCGTGGGGAATGTGGTCAAGGTTTTTGGTTCAGAATTACGTGAAAAAAATTGAGAGAAGGTACATTTTTCGTCAAGAGTTGTACTTTCGAGTGTTTTGTAAATAAACGAAATAACCAAGCCGGAATCGTTAACGTCTTGAATACTCACTCTAGTTTCTAGTAGATACAAATCTGTACAGTATAGTATTACAATGTACTAACAAGAGCACTAGTAGTCGCACACGAAATTATTTCGTCGTGTTGAGATTTATTTTGGATTTGTGATTGATTTGTGGGGTGTGTCGCTTAGGTGCTGGCCGAAGGCAGCCCCCCGCGTACAGCGTAGCAGCTCAAATGGCCCGATTGCACCGGTTAGGCCGCGCCCATTCGCACGAAGGAGTCACTCAGGGTTACCTTTACCATAACGATCCTGACACAGATCAGGGTATGTATAGAAAGATCTTTCCTTAACCGTTGTCATTTACCATTGACGTTATTATAGACTTGACTGACTTACTGACCGGTGACTCAGACACACTGATCATAATGGTTTGACTTGACTTGACTATTTCGATACCTCGTGCATTATCATGTTCATACAACATACAGAAGAGTTGGTCCGTTTCGACGCCATAACGGGTCTCAGCAGCACATTTCATTGATAATAATCTCGTTTATCCAGAACTGAAACGATACAATCGAAAATTGACACTTTTTCGTAACAAACATCAATCACAGGTGGCGACTCTGAAATGTCAATGTGACAGAGCACGCAACATCTTGACCTTCTTAAAAAATTACAAATATTCTCAGATTATCTATCTGTATCTCTTTCTTAATTTCGACACAATCATTTTGAAATGAAAAATAAATTGTCTGCGTTAAATTACAGTCGCGAGGAACGAAAATTTTGCGTTTCATCCATCATTTTCAGCCGTTCATTCGTTCAAACGATTTTGTTTATTATTTTTGCTTGTCTGCTTAGCTGAAATGTGTATCGTCTCCTACCATCGCTTCTCGCATGTGCAGTTGCAACATTGCAGACGTACAAGGTTGATAAAAAATTAAAAAAAAAACGGAATTATAAAAACATGGTGTGTCAACTAATTGACGCACTTTTTCTTTTGGACTATTTTGGTCGTTTTGCCATTCTGAATGGGCGATTTATCAATTGTCTGAGCCCCGTTATCGCGCCTTCATGTCTAATTGTGTGCTGATTCGTTGTTTTTGGATGCAGATGATGAAGAAACTCAAGTGTCGGCGGTTTGAAAGAGTTCGATTCTTTATTCCAGTGATTTTCAAAAAAGTATACATAGGTGTCGCATATCACCCTCAATGTCCTAATACTCATATCTAATAAGTGTCGTTCTGTATGTATGTACGTACACGATCTGTGCAAAAATGGAGGTACTGAGACAAAAGCTAAGCGATTTTATTTATTTATTATTGTATTTTAGTGCGTTTGCGTTGTTGAGCTTTTGTCTCTGTGAGAAGTACCTGATTATTTTTAATTGTTTCGACATGCTACAGTTATAGCTTATGTATATTTTGGATAACTATGGTGTTTTTCTCTCTCTTTTTTAATTTTGTAATTTAGTTTAAAGCAGATTTTTTTTATACCGTGTACATAACATACCTTAGTGTTTAATCTTTTTTTAAATTTTTTATAAATATTTACTGAAAGGTTCATGAATCATTCCAAGTTCTAGTACTGTTGGTACTATTCCATTTTTCGAGTACATGACGGAATTAGCTAGAATTTATATTTCCTCTAATGACTGAAATTAAGAAGAACGTAAAACTCTCCTGTGCAGTTGCAATTTTTAATTTAGGTTTTGTGATTCAACTAGTCCCTCAGTTTTGTTTGTTTGTTTTTTTTTTTTAATTAATTTTGTGTGTGTGTGAAGAAGCAATATTCGGGACATTTCTGTGCAAATTATTTTTGTATTTATATGTGTGTAAGAGTGTGTGACAAACGGAAATAGTTGGAGGTGTGTCCGGAACATTGCTTCCTCATTGCACTGAGATGATATTACAAAATGTTATTAGTAATATGAATGTAATATATTTTTAAGCTGAATGTATATCTGTATATTAGTGTACAAATTAATTTCATTCACAATAAATGTATGTAGATATGATTTTTTCGAATTTTATTGTGGTTGTAATAATTTCATTTCGATTCTATGAATAAAGATTTAAGCTAATTTCGTTTTTTTTTCTTTTATAAATAACTCGGAAACCTCGTAACAACGTAAACACAGTTATTTAAAGAATGCCAACACCGAGTTTGTTATTATTACCCAATTTCATTCACCGACAACAGCTGCACAACAATTTTTCCCCCCTCGAGCTTCACCGATTCGTTTTACCTAACATTTCTATTGGATAAATAAGTCATTTAACCTTGTCGCTGTGTCCAAAATTAGCGATTATGACGTGAATAACTTGGTCCTGTGGGGGGTCACCACACTCCCTATTTTTAACTCGCGCTCGTCCGATCGAATAATTCGACAGCCCCAAAAGGACTCCCCTGAATGTTGCCTTATTTGGTCGACGGCGCTCGTCTTCTGCGTCGCTGTTCGAACCGCTCCATACATGGATTTTATTTTTGGTCAACTATAAAAACGTCTTAAGACCCTGAAGCACCCACAACTCTCCGCAGACGCTCCTACAAGTCTTCGTGGTGCAAGCGCGACGTCCCGTCCTGGTGAATCGGTTCGATGTTTCACAATCAATCAAAACTCAGGAGACGATCGGAAATCGATGTTTACTACTATACAGGGTGAGTCGGGAAGTACGGCCGAAAGTTGAGTGTATTGTTTTCAAGTTATAGCGTACCCAATTAAAATTTTTATCTAGCGTTCTACTTGTATCCAAATTTTCACTTGTTTTCACATTGAAAACATTTTGTAATTAGAGTAAATATGCCATGTTTGAGGCAAAAAAAACCATTTGGTTGGTTGTAAAATAAAGTGTAGGTACCAAGTACAAGAGTGAACACTCAAGAAGCACTAATTCGATGTATTAGAAATACTGCAGCCAAGAAAGGCATGAAGTAATTAGGAGAGCAACAAGCGCACTTCATAGACGAAGCAGAAAATGTTTAGAGGTCAGGACGGTATTTTTGACATTTAATGAAAGAATGCGCTCATTAAGACAATGGTAACGTTTGCAATTTTGTTTATTTATAGATACGCTATAACTTGAAAACAAATGAAAATCGGATAAGAACATTAGTTTTTTTAACATTATTTTCACGTGTAAATACACTCGTGTAGTCTCGGCCGTTCCTCCCGACTCACCCTGTATAGGCCTGTTCGTAACAATAGTTAAATTTTTTGGATTCTGCTCCGTTTTAAAGGTAAGTACAGTTGGTTGCAAAAAAAAAACGGGAACTGTCAGAATAAAATTGACACATTTTTACAATTTTTCCATAGTGTGAAACCTTCTTACGAAAGATAGGTTAGAATTAACGTCAAAATTCAATGACATTTAAAAAAATTATTTGGTAGGTATTGTCAAACAGACAATTATTGACAAAAGGACAAAACCAAATTTACATTAGGAAAATTTTCGTTTAACCGGATTCTTAAACCATAAACCGGACCTAATTTGACCGGAAAGTGTGTGGCCGGTCTAGAACATTTTGAAATTCCCAAGTAAGTTATTAAAATTTTAGAGAACGATGCGATGTGAAGATGAGTAAGATGACACGTCTGAGGTTATGTCTCGGTGCATGTGAATCATGAGCAATTTAACTTGGCAGAATATAGCCTAAGGGAGTCCGTTTCGGCTCAGGGACGCGAGGGTCGCGGGTTCGATTCCGACCCAGGGCGAAATTTAAAAATAATAAAAAAAAAGGCTATATTCTGTCTCGTGATTCGGAAGTCACGTTAAGCCATTGGTCCCGGTCTATTGAGTTGGTCACCATGCCCCTCATAGATTTGTAAACCAGTCCTAGACTGTGTAACAAATTTTTTTTTATTTTTAATAGAAAGACTGCGGCGTCTCTATAAGTACATTATTGTAATAGGTATTTGAATATTTTTTAACAACTACCAACGCACTTTTCCATGGGAACTTTCAAAAATCCCTAAATTCAACTTGACGGCTGAAAATTTCCCTAAGACCACCCACTAAGATAAAAAATAGAGTATATCTACTTCTACGGTGACTCCTGAAATGCTTGAGCGCGTTCACGGCAACATCGTTAAAAGAGTCAACGCATGTTTAGACGCAAATGGGCAAAATTTTGAACATTTTTTTTAATAAAATAATTTTCGTTGAAGTGTTTGATTGTTGTGTTACCTCTCAAACTCATCAAAATGGTTGCCTAGGTATTCAATAATACAATGCTGTTACGTATTTCTAGGTAGAGGTAATTCTCAGGTTACAGCGTTGCCTTTTTTATATTTTAAAATTGCGTATATTTCCTAACTGGAGGGTCAGGATTTAAAAAAAATATTTTTCCAGCACTCTACCACATCCCTAAATGACGTACCTTCAAGGAAAGGCGGTACTTTTGGGACATCTGTATGTTTCGATTTTAAAATGATTGCTTGGTAACGATTCGAAATTTACTACTGTCAAAGTTTATACTTTGACTTGATCTACCATCTTAATCTATCTTTTATCCATCCATTTAAACTCTAAATCGATAAGGAATGAACCCTATTTATCAGCGGGTGATGGAATAACTTTGTTATTTTTTAATGCAAACAGGTCGCAATGTCTTGAAATGAAATTCACCACAGCTTCATGAGCCTAAGGTGAATTTTAGTTTTTTGTTCGACACTGTCAGAATTTGAGAATTTTCTCCTGTGTGAACGGATTTTGATAAATGTCACAACTTGTCAAAACGAAACGTCAAGCTAATTTTAAAGATTTTAAGCGATTTGGAGCCTTTAAGGGGCTTGTCGAACAAAAAAAAAACGTTGTATTCAACTCGTCCTTGTGTAAATTGGGCTTTTTTTGGCACTCGGGGGCCTTTAAAATGCTCGTTTCACTCGCCCACTCATGCCAAAAAATCCCAATTTACATACTATTTTTTAAATACACTTTAAAAATACGGGGTGATCAAGAAGGACTGTTTAAGTTGGTAATGCTGAATTTTATTTTTAAATGGTACAACTGGAGTAACTTCCGGTTGTTGACGGCTTCACACTGACAGCCGCATCAGTGACAAGTCAGATTTGACATTTCAAATTAAATTAAAGATGCTGGTGAATCGTTCGAGAGAAGAGTTAATTTACGTTTAGAGCAAAATGGAGAGCACTTCGAGAATTTCCTTTAGTTAATTTTTAGATTATTATTCTGAATTCCAACTTTCATTTCTTTTTGCCGTTAATTTTTACTCTCATAATCTACCATTTTGTCGCTACGTCAGATATCTGTCAAATAAACCCACAAAACATATCCGGTTGCAGTGTTGTAAATAGCCGAATAAAAAAAGTGTTTTTAATTGTATTGCCAACTTAAACAGTCCTTCTTGATCACCTGGTAGGCCGAAATGCCTTGACATTTTAACTTTTTTAATACATATACCTTAAAAACGGGACAGAATCCTAAAAAATTAGCTGTTTTTTCGAAGGTGAATTTTTTAGCCGAAACCGAATTTTATATTTTTTAAAAACAGGACAGAATCTTTAAAATTTAGACTTCTTTAAAAAAGGTACCTACCTTAAAAACAGGACAGAATCCTTAAAATTTTAACTATTGTTACGAACAGGCCTATATAGGTGTGTCAGAATTCCACCGACAAACTTTCAGGGCTGATTCTATTTATGATCAAAAATACGCATAAAACTCTTAATACGTATGGGGTCAAAAACGCTTAGTTTGCGAGATAATCGACTAGAAAGTTTTATCAGCAACAAAAGCAGTCGGGTGGAATTTATTGATGAAACAAACATAAAAATGAGCTATGTGCTATTGCGAGCACGGAATTTCGGGCAGACTTGAAATTTGACGAATACAAAGATGTGAAATAAGTGTTAAGTTTCAAGTTTTTTAAACTTAAGACGTATTAATAAATAGCCTCATTTTCATACCTATCTTCTATTGTCACGTCATTTTGACAAATTGCATTCATTAAAATACGAAACTGGAAACTGGAGGCATTATTGGGACAGTTCAGTCAACAATTCAACATTAATTATTATCACATTTATGACAATAAAGCTTAGACTACAGTGTTTTTTTTTTAAATGACATATAAATTGCTGCCCGAAATTCCGTGCTCCCCACTGTATAATTTAAAAAATGGTGAAAATTTCGTCCCTCCCCTGATTCCACGTACAGAAAAATAAAAAAATCCAAGGGATTCAGATCGTATTTTTTTTTTACGTTTTTTGTTGATTAGCTCCCAAACTAAGCATTTTTTACTCCATACGTATTCAGAGTTTTATGCCTATTTTTGATCATAGAATCGGCCCTGAAGGTTTGTCGGTGGAATTCAGACACACCCTGTATAGTAATATGTTTTAAACGGATTAGCTCCACTTGTGTTAATTTAATAAGAGCAGGTTAATACCGCATTCTACTCTTGTTTTGTAGTAAGCGAACAACATGTGTGACGACGATGTGGCCGCCCTCGTCGTGGACAACGGCTCCGGCATGTGCAAGGCGGGTTTCGCCGGCGATGACGCCCCCCGAGCTGTGTTTCCGTCGATCGTGGGCCGCCCCCGCCACCAAGGTGTGATGGTAGGTATGGGCCAGAAGGATTCATACGTGGGAGATGAGGCGCAGAGCAAGCGCGGTATCTTGACTCTCAAGTACCCCATCGAACACGGGATTATCACTAACTGGGACGACATGGAGAAAATCTGGCACCACACCTTCTACAATGAGTTGAGGGTGGCACCGGAAGAGCACCCCATCCTCTTGACCGAAGCACCTCTCAACCCCAAAGCCAACCGAGAAAAAATAACCCAAATCATGTTCGAGACTTTCAACGCTCCGGCGATGTACGTCGCCATCCAGGCAGTGTTGTCTTTGTACGCTTCTGGACGTACTACCGGTATTGTCTTGGACTCGGGGGATGGAGTATCCCATACGGTACCGATTTATGAAGGATATGCTTTACCTCACGCGATCTTGCGTTTGGATTTAGCTGGCCGGGACTTGACTGACTACCTGATGAAGATCCTCACCGAGAGAGGTTACTCATTTACTACGACGGCAGAAAGAGAAATTGTTCGAGACATTAAAGAGAAACTGTGTTACGTAGCTTTAGATTTCGAGCAAGAAATGGCGACAGCTGCCGCGTCTACCTCTCTGGAGAAGAGTTACGAGCTTCCGGATGGACAAGTCATCACCATAGGGAACGAGAGATTTAGGTGTTCTGAAGCTCTCTTCCAACCGTCCTTCTTGGGGATGGAGTCGTGCGGGATCCACGAGACTGTTTACAATGCGATCATGAAGTGCGACGTCGATATCAGGAAGGACTTGTACGCCAATACTGTACTTTCAGGTGGAACTACCATGTATCCAGGTGAGCTGATACTACGATTCTCTTAATTTCATTAACCGTTGGTTCTTAGGTATTGCTGACAGGATGCAAAAAGAGATAACCGAACTGGCTCCTTCGACTATTAAAATTAAGATCATTGCTCCACCTGAGAGGAAATATTCGGTTTGGATCGGCGGTTCGATTTTAGCTTCGCTGTCCACGTTCCAACAGATGTGGATTTCAAAACAGGAATACGACGAGTCCGGGCCCGGAATCGTACATCGCAAGTGTTTCTAAACGGAGTTGGGGAGTTGCAGTTGTGGTCAATACTGCCGTATTAAGACTCGTGCATTTACGCTTTTCCAAAATTGTATTTGTTTTATTGTAATGCGTATGTAGTGAATTATATTCGTAGTTTTAAGTATTTAATGGTCGAATAATTTATATCTACATACTTGTAATAATTTAACGTAATAAAAATATCGAAAGCGAACTTTTTTTTAATTACCAAAACTTTAAAGAGAAAAGAACGATAAGGTGAGATTTGAGATGAGCAAAACTATCATCATAACTTCTTAGGAAGTTGTTTTTCGTTAGATCATTTGAAAATTTCAAATTTCGCGGTTTCCCGTCGTCCCCATCCGCCATCAGCAACGTTCTGCGTCACACCACTTCCGCCCTCCCCATTCCAGTGAACGCCACCGATGTGTGCAGTGTTGTGAGCTGTGTATCGATGACTTTATTCAAATATTCGATTAAAAATGGGTAGCATCGACGACATTTCGGAATTGTGCCGTTTGTGTTTAGTCAAGGACCAAGTTAACATACCAATTTTCGACGAAACTAGTGATATTAGACAGACTTTTTTGAAAATCAATTCTTGTCTGCCGGTTAAGGTAAGTTGGCGTCGTTCCGCCATCTTTCTGTTTGTTGGCTTCTTGATATTCGACAGTCCATTTTTGACATCCTATTATTGTTTACGCGCGCTTTCCTCACTTCCAAACCCGCAATAACGACACGTTGGACACATTTCCAGCAAGTTTGACTTTTTTAAACGATTGTAGAAGCGATGAACCGTAAATGCGTATAAACTACGTCCCCACTACCGGGTTGTTATGTCAATAAGGTTTTCTCGTGTTTTTTATCATTTAATTCAGAAAAGAAATGCTCAGAAGTGGGGTTTAGCGCATTTTTTTTTTCGATAATTACGATTTTCTCGCGTCGACAAGTTTCCGTGAAAAATCAATATACAGAGTGTTGCCGTTACGCGGTCGGCTTCGGGTGGGGAACTAGGTTGACCTTCAGTTGTTTTTGTTCACAGCCAACCGGATAGATTATGGGCGACCCTTTTCTAACCCTATTACACTAAAATTAGGAATTTACATAAAAAATTCTTGATTCAATTGTCGATTTATGTGAAATTGTAAATTTACATTGCTTCTCGTACTCCCAATCAGGCGTGATGAACTGCAAATTGTGTTGGTTTGTTAATAACATCCGCCTACTTAATTTTTTATTTTATTAGTCTTGTGAAATACACGGTGAAACATTCTTCATCGCTTAGATTTTTTTCAATTTTGGCGTTCCTGTTGAGCATCGCATTCTTTAATAGCCCGGTATGCGCAGGTGCCTCCGGGTGATGTAATATTTGTGATTGCGCGGGAATTTTTGTTTGTAACATTAATTTTAAATTTGTATTCACTTAATGATCAGTTGGATTGTGCTTTGTTTGTTTGAAAATAAAAAGAAATGCTGCTTGCACCTCATGTTGAGCTTTTTTATTGCCAAAATTTATTTATTTAACTTTTCCACAACGCCGAACTGGTAAATAATATTTCTGTTCAGAATGAACGTTTTTCGTGTAACAACACTGATCAAACTAATTGACAAATAAATTTAAGCACAGGGGAGTTATTATAATTAGCGATTATTTCTTTTTGGTTTTATTGTTGCGTCAGTGAAATTTTGGTTGATTGCAGGTGTCTCGAGACGACAACTTACCAAAAAAGATCTGTGATGGATGTTCCTATAAGTTAGACATGCTCTATATCTTCCGGAACACGAGCGTGGACTCCGAAAAGCAACTGATATCATGGATCAATCAGGCCGGGTTGAGTTCTTGTGCGCTGTCCCAGTCCGCGGCCAAGGACCCTTTGGCAAACGCGAAACCAGAGATAATGGTTAAACAAGAAACTTTCGAAACGACCGAGAGTCGAGTCGAAGGTGATAGTCCCGAAATGGGCGTGGACGCACACAGTTATATAATCCAACAGCAAAAATTGCCTTATCCTCAAGAATTCGCGTTCGCAGAGGTAATGTAGGTCGTTTTGTTACTCAGTTCGTGTTGACATGTGGAATTTTGACAGGCGTCGGGGTCGACTGCCGGTTTAATGAACGAGGAACCCGCACCGAAAAGAGCGAAACGAGCAGCCGCCATGAAAAAACCGCCTTTAGAGACTGAAGAAGACGATTTGGATGTCGCCATGCAAATCACGAAGGTTTGTAAGAGCGACCGTGTGTAGGTGTTGGTTTGATTGTCTTGTTCACAGGCGGAAGATGAAGATAGTGACGATGCTGATCAACCCGATTATGTTGAAGCGCCCTCGACTAGTGCCGATGATCAACCTGGCCCTTCGGGTGTGGGCAAGGGCACAATTGAAGCACCGTGAGTACTTTTTTTGACTATTTTGTAATGTGGTCGATGCATCTGGATGTACAGAAATTTGACTGGTTTGACATTACATTTATACGTTTAGAACATGCGATGAATTTTCCGTCAATCGAAGATTTAAAATAAGCATTATTTACATGATATGTGTATAAAGCTGGTGTTTGTGCACATGTTATAAATGAGTTTTCTAAATTACTTTTAAATTGGTAATATGTATTGTAAATAATTCTTTACTACATATGTGATTATAGACAGAGAGCTTTGAATTTTTTTCTGCTGAAAAGGCAAATCCTGAAAGAAAATTTAGAGGATTGAAAAGACAACGTATATTGCTAAAAACGAATTACTGTTCTAGCAAAGAAAGAGTGTAAAAAATGTGCAGCGTACGAAAAGCTGGCATAGCTACGTCAGAACATCACAAAATTTGTTACATAGGGCAACCGGGTATTTGCGCGAAGTGTTTTTTCCATTTTCATTGCGACTAAAATAAAACGGAAGAAAAAACAGATCCATGGCGTAATTCTTTTCTGTTCGGTCTGTATTTTATTTCCCACGTAGATGAAAAAAAAAAACTAAACTAGAGAACAAGTTGAGTTTCTCCCAATACAAGGTGATTTACGAGGAATAATGAGCCCGACGGAATAGAAAATGCAACCCGCAATTCATCAGGAGAAAAACCCGGACATTTACCGCTTCGATGTCCGGCTTTTTGTTGCAATGTATTGTGGGTTGCATTTTCTATTCCGTCGGGCTCATTATTCCTCGTAAATCACCTTGTATTTATTACTTCATTTTAAAGTACAATATCTGCCGTAAAAAGCAATAAACCGATGGACCTGAACTTGTTGCTAATCAGTCTGTCAAGGGTCTAGTAGGAGGCAGTTTTTCTGCTGCAAAGGCTAATAGATATTTTAAAAAATACCAAATTAAACGATAATCGCAGTGTATCCTGGGGAAAGTAGACAATAAATATGCGATATTGCGGGTAATCATTTTTTTTATCAGCAGATTTTTTTTTGCCTCATTTTGTGTCAAATTTTCTTAGAAGTTGTAGAAAAAAAAACCGTACGTGGTATATTTACGTGCGCTACCACATTTGTACCAGCGGCGCTACGTTAAGGTAAGTGGACAAAATTTTAAGTCAAACCAGTCGATCGTTTCGTTGTTTTAAGATGTCGTAAGATGCATCCAGATGCCCTCGTATAGGAATAACAAATGTTACGAATATTAATTTTGTAATGTGATGAAAATTGGTTCAAGAAATGTTTCACCAATGTAACTACATTCGTAAGGTTTGTTGTCCATATTGTGATAGTTATAAGTGGTTTTGTTTTATTACATTGTCAACATGTTTTACCATTTTGGTGCGGTAAAAGGCAAAACGTTCAAGATTTGCGAGTTATTTTTCTTGTAACTTTTTTGCTGATTTATATGTTACATATTGTATATTTGTTTGTTTTAAAATTTTGTCTTCATTGTTGTGCCATTATTTTGTCGTTTTAAATGAATGAAACTGTTGTTTCTCCACGACTATTAAAGAATGTATTCTTGTTGGATATTAAATTTAAGAATAATGTCAATTTCACACCCCGTGGATTCCAAACTGGAACCCACGGGGTGTCGGCCAATCAATGCGTCGTATTTTCGGATTCCACGGACAGATCGCCAATCGGATGCCTTTGTAAATAAGTCGCGCGTCGCATAGTAACCCGCTCAGCAAGGCACAATTTGAATAGTCCAATATGAAATGGTGATATTTCGTGTTAAAAGTTTGCATGTTTCTTTTTTTAAATGAATTTCGATAGCAGTGAAAGTGATTATGATGAAGTCTATACGCCACCGGAAATTCTGAGAGCTGCGAAAACAACATCTATCAACTTATTATCCGAGAGTTCACGAAAATGCTACAGTCGAACATACGAGGCTTTCATGGAGTGGAGTAATATTCATATGGTAAATTCTTTTTCTGAGAACGTTCTCTTGGCCTATTTTAAACAACTTTCCGAAAAGTATAAATCCCCCACTTTATGGAAGATATACTCAATGTTAAGGAGCACACTGAACATAAATAATGAAATAAATATAGAAAAATATTCAAAACTGCGCCATTTCCTTAAACGAAGAGGGTATGGCTATCAACCGAAAAAATGTAAAACATTTACACCGCAGGAAATAAATAGATTCATCACGGAAGCTCCAGACAAAATATATCTTGCAACAAAGGTAAGAAATGTTGTGTAAACATTATGAAATTTTGCGCTACATTAATGGATTATTTTGTTAAGGTAGCATTGATCATGGGAATAATGGGTGCTTGTCGTAGTAAGGAAATGCACGCAATGAAATTGGAAGATATTCAAGACCTTGAAAAAGCCTTTTTAATAACTATACCCAACACTAAAACAAACAGTGTTAGACAATTTACTGTGACAGGCAGTTTTCACAAAATATGCAAGAAGTATGCTGACCTTCGTCCAGCTAATGTGACAACATCATCATTTTTCTTAAATTATCAACACGGCAGGTGCACCCCACAAAAAATTGGTATTAATAAATTTGGATTAATGGGAAAACAAATTGCCACCTACTTAAATTTACCGAATGCAAATCTATACACCGGACATTGTTTCCGCAGGTCTTCTGCCACCATGCCGGCTGATATCGGTGGATATGACGGCTCTCAAACGACAACAAACAATTTTATTTAATCGTTGAGCTTAGACAATTAAAATGAGTGTAACTCGAACAAAAAATAAAAACATTTGGAATCCGTTCAATTATTTTTTCAAATAGTTTTTTTTTGTACAGTCGTGGAGAAAGTATAGTCTTCTACTCGCTTATAATGGCTATTATTCACTCAGATGATTCCAACACTCGCCTAAGGCTCGTGTTGCAATTTTCATATGGGCTTTTGTGATAGTGTTCCAAAATTGCAGTCAATAATTATTTTATTAATTGATTGTAATGACGAGAAAATTGTAGTTTTTCTTCAGTGGATACAAATTGGTAAGTGAATTAATTTGTTCGCGCTACATTTTAAGGTTGACAACGAAGGAAGTATTTTTTTTTCGTTTCTTTAAAGTTGGTTTTCGATTGAAATCAACTTTGTTTATTTCCACTCTTTTGACTTTTGATATGGTGTTTTGTGTCAACCTACACCTTGGTATTATTGTTTTTTTTTCATTTGTTGGAAGAACTGCGATACGGTTGCAGAAGTTGTGAAGGTGTTTATGCTACTTTTCTTAAATAGGATAAATTGGTAAGTAGATCAGGTTTTTTGAATTCATTTTTTTGGGCATCGCAATTTTTGAAACCTGAATTTCTCGTGTTTTTAATGGTTGCGTTGCGATGATTGCAAATTTAATAGTTGAAACACTTAAACTTTAAATGTTTCACATACTGCGCTTATATTTCTAATTTGTGGATTGTCAATTTTGCGCCATTTTCATTTATTTTTAATGAACTGGACATCCTTGTTTGCATTATTTTATACTTTTATAAAATAATGTGTTTGGGACTGTTCCATTGAACAAAATATCGGGTATACATTTATTACGTTTACACGAACGCAAATGTTGAGTTACTGTTGAGTTTGTAATTGTTCAGAAGGTAGGTCTACCAGCAATAAAAAGGTAAGTAAGTATATTTACGTTAACATTTTCATGTGTTTTTTTTCCTTATTTTCAATAGTTCTTAAACCGTAATAACTTAATTCTTTTCAACGGCTTTTAATTCCAAAATTTCGTGTAAGTGAAGCTGTGTTCGAAGACGACGATTTTAGAGTCGTAGCAGAGAAAACATAAAATTTAGTAAGTATGTTTTGTACGTTTGGTTTGAGACAAAAAAGAACAACATTACGTAAACAAGCATACGGTTTTGATGTATAAATGAATTATTTATTTCGTTGAATTTCTATCACAAAATCTAAGTCATGTGCGTGTATCAATTTTTTTTTTAAATAAATTTACTAACTCAAACGAGAAGATTAAAAAAAAATAAGGAAACGAATGAAAGAAACAGAATTTTAAGATAGAGCAGTACTCAAAAAAGTAAACCGCAAGTGAAAGGTAAGTGATTTTTTTTATTTATCCCTCATCTCGTTTGTTGAACCGTGGATATTTAGTATAGAGTACAGCAAAACAGATTAGCGATGACGAGCAGTCGGATTTGTTGCTTCACGTAGATAATACCGCATACCACACAGAATCTGTTTTATAAAATTAGGCAACGAAAAAAAAACATTACGAATGCGGACAAAAAAAAATCGGGTAAACACGACTGTCATGGTTTAGTTGGCAGCGGCCGTTTAAAATTGCTGTATTTATTCGATTAATTCGATTGCATCATTGTCATGTGTGTAACTTGAATATATCTCGTTTAGTATGCTCATCTTTTTTTTTAATTTGAGAAAATATTTGAACTATAATTATCTAGCTGTGGATTTACCGGTATCGGGGTTGACTTTCTTAAAATTATTTAAAACAAATGTGCTACCACATTTGACACGCAAATGCACGCCAATGAGGCATTTACTTGCGTTTCTGGCAAACTCGAGAGGAGTGGTACAAGTATGTCGTAGTCCCCGCCTGTCACTTATCTGTCTTGCTGTTCGTTCTTTATGTGTACGGGGTATCTATAAATGATTGTCTGGTCCAGCTTGCTATGGAAACTAGTCAAATTTTGAATGTGCCGCTTTATATGTAGACTGACACCGAATGTCACATTTTCAGGTTAGGTGGTTGGCTTTTAACCAGAGACAAGTCTTAACCGTGTTTTGCTACCGCTAACATTAATATGTATACGTATTTAATATCAACACCATCATACACTGTACCTATATTCAGAAATTGATCTGAAGCGCGAACAAAACGTCAATGTCAGACGCGACTGTTATATAAAATTGGGCATCTGAAAAAGGTGGCGCAATTATATTTTTTTCCAAAACTGGCTCGACGCGACAATTATTTATAGATAACCTGTATAAAGGTGGGAAAAAACGCGAAAGAGCAAGTAATAGTATACTATTGAGAGCATAAAAAGTGGGACATCAAATTTCTGTCAATTTTGAAAAATTCGATGTAGTTCAAGCTTTATTGTCATTTTGCCTTTGATTATCGTCATAGAAGTTTGACACTGTTGTAGATGACGGTTTAAAAATTTATTTTATACTCGCCTATTTTCTTTTTCCAAATACTCTCTTTTGATAAAGGTAGATTTTGATTGGGACTTTACATTAAATAAATATTCACTACGTGCTTACTCACACTCATTCCGTACAACCTACAATATTGAATGACAACGTCAACCAATTCAAAGTAGGGTTAGAAACAGATAAGGGTCATTTCACATTAAAAGTCACGACAGTGATGTTGATGTCCCACTTTTTTGCTCCCAATAGTGCATAGGATTTTTCAAAGTTCAATCCATACGTACATATATTTGATCATTATGTAATTATATTTTTTGTTGAGTACCTACATATTGTAACATTTCACATTATGTGAAACCAGGAAAAAACAGTTCACGGGAACATGATTAACGCAACATAAGTACACTTCTGTGCAATAAAATTAAGCACAGTAAATATTTTATAGTTGAAACGAGACAACGAAATTCCTAGTAACAAATTTGTTATGGAAGTCAGAATTTTTGTTAGGAATGTCAAATGTTTCATTTAGATAACAAGACAAAAATGTTTTCAAATGTTAAATGTATTATATAACTAAAATATGTATTGTGAAAATTTGTCATAAGTCTTGTGCTTCATTTTATTGCACTTGAATATTATTGAACTTTAATAATATGTACAATTACTTATTATTAGTTGCGTAAGTAGAATAATCCGTTAAACTCTCAATTTTATATTTAGTCTTAAAAGTAGCTGATGTTATTTTTTCAAACAAAACATTTTGACGGCTTCTCAAAGAGTAAACTTATAAAGTAAAGCTGTTCATTGGACATTGTGTTTATCTCAGAAAAAGCTCCCGACAATGGAGAAGACAGTCTCAAATAAATTTTATCCAATTAAATTTCCTACAAGGATCAAAAGATAACACAGGTCTGCACTGATTTCGATGTTTGCATAAAATTGACAGTTTTTGAACAATTTCGACCCCCTGATTACGAAAATGATTTTGGTTTTGCGCTATCACGTCTAGTTTTTTTTTACAAATCGTTTTTTCTTAAAATTGAAATGTTCACCTAAAATGAATGAATTATTTCAAAATTTCGATATTGTAATATCGGACAACAATATGGATATTCGAAATTTCCTTGTTTTATTTGCGAGTGGGACTGCCGGGCACGAGACAAGCATTGGACTCAAAAGAAGTGGCCTTTAAGAACTAGACTTGTACCGGGAAGCAATAATAAAAAATAATTTATTTGTATCCTAAAAAAGTAGTATTAGGTACCACCAATGCATATCAAACTCTGTTTGATGAAGCAATTTGTAAAGCCTCTTGATAAAAATGGACAATATTTCAAGTATTAATGTACAAAGTTACCAGATCTCTCCAATGCCAAATTAAAAGAGGTTAGGACCTCAAATAAGGTCTTTGTACAAAGGTAATGATTTTCAAAATTCTATGAATGTTGTTGAAAGGAATGCCTGGACGGCATTTAAGAACGTCGTAGAAAAATTGCTTGGAAATCACAAAGATGAAGACTACGAAAATATTGTAAGAATCATGTTTAAAAATTTTCACATTTTGGGATGTAATATGAGTTTGAAAGTGAATTTCCTCTTTTCGTACTTAAATCTTTTTCCTAAAAATCTTGATGCTGTCAGCGAGGAACAAAGGGAACGTCTTGACCAAGATATAAAACAAATGGAGAGGTGATATCAAGGAAGATGGAGCGTATCAATGATGGTAGACTTTTGCTGGATGTTACAGCGCGATGTACCCAAAAAAAACATACAGCAGACAATCAATTAAAAGAAGTTTCCTCCCAAAGAGTCAAAGATGCCATTCTCATAAGGAATAAAAAATTTAGTTAGATTATTAACGAAGAATTATTATAAACATCTTAATTTCCTAAATAAATTGCTTAATTTTTTTTTGTTAATTGTGAAAAAACCTGACGTGATACAAAAAAAATGAATTGTATTTCTGTAATCAGGGCTCCAATGTTATACAAAATCAGTTATCAAAATCAAAATATCGCTTAAAAAGTTTTGTTTTGCAGGCCTGTGTAATCAATTAATCACATATTCACCATCTCGGAGTTCACAAATTACTCGCAATAGTTAAGGGTTGTTATAAATGTTTTTCTATTTTGCGTGTAAAATATAGTCGTATTCTAGGACTCAAATGACGTCATTTGAGTACTTTAATAGGCCGTTGGCGTGTTAGAATAGACTGGTAAAATTTACTGCATTGATGTTGGTAGCGTGAAGTGTCAACTGACAGACGTCAAAAAGTAAATCTCGCAGAGACCAAAGCAAATTAATAAATAACAATGAACAAAACGTTTAATTTTCATTCTGGGCAGTAAATTTTCTAACGTCTTTTTTGTGCAATTTGCCTAATTTGCGGCGGCGTTAGTGATAAACTTTCTTCAACATTCATTTTCAAACATCAAATGCGAAAATAAAAAAAATCTGGCGTTTTAAATTATTTTTTTTTCACAGCTGGCGAAAATTATGCCACAAAAAATGTCACCAACCACCGCAAAATTCCCTACATTTAAATTTTTTATTTTTTTATTTATAAAATGGTATAAAGCGGCAAAATAGAAAAATTGTATAAAAGATTCATTGCAGAAGGTCTTTCAAGCACTCATTTGATTTTCAAATTCGTGCTTGAATAGATGCCTTCTGCAACTTATATTTTAATATACTATTCTTACATCTTCTTCTGGATTGGTAAATTTGACATTTGACAGCTTCCATTTGTTTGCAGCATGAATTGTTTATTAATAATTCATTAAGGTGTTGCACTTTCTGAGTTTGGCAACAAGATACAGGTTTGAATTTTATTTATTTCTGAGGATTTTTTACTTTAAATTATGTTATCGTAAAAACCATTATTAGTACGCAACCGAATAATGACCTCAATTTACTTTTATATTTTTTCATAGTACAGTTACACAATGTATTGTAGGTGCATTGTAACGAACGGAAGGGTAGTAACCAGAGATCGGATTCAAATAGGCGTTAGGAAGCGGAGAATCAGTTCCTAATATAATTGCATGCAAAAACGCTAACCAAGTAGCCCAAGTACTAATCGCTCACAATTATTGATGTGGTTTCATATTATAAATACAATCAGCGCACGGAATAATGCTAGTTAATCCGACTTGCGATGGTGTTTATTGCTGAACAGGTCGACTGTATGGTTTTTGCCGAGTTTTTGTTCCGTTTTTTTTTTTTACCTCAGCGTGAGACGGAAGCAATGTCCGGTGGCATCCCAAGTGTTGAGCGAATTTATTTGAATAAAATTCGATAAGGTTGTAAAGTAAAAAATTAATTATCCAATAATGATGGAAACAATATTCAAATCATAAGACGCCAGGTAATCTGTCGAGTCTTGTACTGCTTCAAGAAACAGACAAACTATTATTAAATCGTGAAATTACATTGGGCCCGACGCCCTGCAAATACTGTGCCGGTGTGCCGGTGTCCGAACACTGGTAGTAATCCTAAGTTTACTATTCTAAAAGAATATTTCAAATGCTTTACAAAAGTTGTCTAACAAATATTGTAACTTTTAGGGTATATAAATTTCAGAATTTGAGATTTAAAATTGCATTTTACAAGTCTCAAGTGGTACCTGACAGTTATTTGGATGGCCACGGAAAAGTCAGACGAAAAATTGGATTCAGATATTTACCAAAAAAAAATTCGCGGCGCACTTACACAGCGACCCAATTGTTTTTTTTTTTTTCAAACAGTTATAGATCGATTTTTTTGTTCGGCACTGTCGAAATTTGAGAAGTTTCTCCTATGTGAACGGATTTTAATAAATGTCACAACTTGTCAAAACGAAACGCCGAACTAATTTTAAAGATTTGAAGCGCTTAGGGGTCTTTGAAGGGGTTGGTCGAACAAAAAAAAAAAAAAGAATTCTCGTTTGTGTGTAAATTGGGCTCTTTATGGTACTCGTGGGCCTCGTATCACTCGCGTTTTAAACTGGCCCACCCATGCCATTAAGGGCCCAATTTACACGAACTCTGTAAATAATATACTATTTTTATGCAGTGCCAAGTGTAGTAAACATCTCGTTACGAGTATGACGGAAACAGTTTATGACAAATGTATGCATTACCTATAAAAGAGACCCATAATGTAGGTACATATATGGTTTCTGTTGTGTTTTTATGGTTGAATTTTGTTAAAGAATAGGGTTTCGAAAATGCGTTTTTTTCGTAACTTAAATGACTGATAATATCTTACTCGCAAGATGTACTAACTCCTTGAAATAAAGTTTGGTGTTTGCCTATAGTGCACATGTCATCGCCAGTACCAGCATTCGGTCGAAATTTAAGTTTTATCGCAACTACACGTTTATGAACGATAGTTTGATGGATACTTCTGATATATTATTATTATTTAGGATTAATAAATGAAAGTACACCATAAAATCCAATTATTAGAGAAAATAACTTTGGCTTCTTTGAAAATAGTAACTGGTATATTATTACATATTAAACAGAAGTTACGCTCAGTAAATTGTTGAGGAATTCTATTCGAATCTTGCCCCGATTTTTGAAATATGTATTTCTATCGGATGGTAATTTTTTAAATGTTTGAAAAATTGATTAATAACAATGTATTTTCGGTGATAATGTAACACGTGTTATATTTGGTGAGTGAATAAAATGACCGTTTACAGAAAATAAAATTTTGAAAAGTAAAAAATTTTAATCGATCTGTCAGTTGGACAGTAAATAATTACAGTTACAGGATACTCAATGCAGCAATTATTTATTTATTACAATACATATTTTGAACCTTTAAATGTATACGGTGTGAACATAAAGTGTGGAACAAAATTCATGTGATGTTTTTAAGAAAATCGCTTGGACACGTCGATTTTATTTAAAAAAAAAAAGCCATCCTATGACTCGTAATTTATTTAAATGACGTCATTGGTTTTTGCGCTGCAAGCATTCGGGGCATGTTTCCAGATTCCGCATTATTATGGGAATTTTTTTATTGTAGAACAAAAATGTTATTAAATAAATAAAATTTAATGCAAATGTTGAAATTGTCCCCCGCCAACCATTTGGCACTCATTGCCACCTTGTACACTGGGGTTAATAATGTCAGGGCTTATTTGTTTTATTTCAGCGCAAGTTCTCTGTCGTAAATCTTCTAAATTATTTCGTTGATTAAAATAAATCTTCGGTTTTAAATAAACCCACATAAAAAAATTACACCAAAAATTTGTCATTTTCTCAAAAAAATTCTTATTTAAGGTACCAATTTTTTTACATCCGTCGTTTAGGTAGTAGGTAGTAGGAAGGTCAGAAAAAGAAGAAAAAAGGGGGTTGTCATTAAAAAAAAAAAGAGATGGCGTCACTGCTCAAAAACCAATGACGTCATTTAAACAAGTTGTACGTCACATGATGGCATTTTTTTTTAAATAAAATCGACCTGTCCGAGAGCGATTTTCCGAAAAACGTAACATAATGCTATTATGAATTTTGTTCCAAACTTGATGTTCACACTGTACAACGGCACACATTTTCTGGTTATTAGCACTATTTTCTGACTTCACGCGTAAATTGAAACTTTCTTTGACAGTAAACAATTTTATTCATTAAAAACAGGTGACAGTTAACATGCGGTGATAAAATTATCATTTGGTAGCCTATTGTGCGACTTTGTTTTTGTATTTTAACCAAAGAAATTAATAAAAAGTGTACCATGTGACATCTCCTATTAATAAGTTTATTTTTCTGTTTATTTGTTTTTACAGGAAGTAGTCTGTTGAAATTATCCCTCCTACATGTTAACAACATAACATGCATTCGGGATCTTACCCGCGAAAAATGATCTGTGTATCAGGGCAAAAAAAAAACCTGGAAACATGTAACTGCTAAGAAAGTGATTTGCCTTCAAATTTGAACAGCAGTATTATTAATTGATTGTAGGCAGTAATAAAGCAAACTTAATTTTCACTTTGCAAAAATGTAATCTGTAACGTTTTGATTACAGTAAAAGTTCCAAAAATATTTTGTTTTTCTGAGCCAAAATAGAATCGAACGAATATACAGGGTGTAGAATGGATTCTGGTACAGAGGCACTTTACGTGTAATAATAAAAAAACTCTTCGGATATTGGCTCCCCTAATAATTTTCTAAAACATTACATACAAAAGTTGTGGAGTAAAAAAAAATGTATCTACATCCTTTTCTAATTATTTTCTAACACCTTCTGGTTCTGTTAGACAAGAAAAATTAAATATTAAAAATCTATCGATAAAATAGTAATTGCCATGACTCCCGACAGCAATAAAATTCATTTTTTGACAAAACGCGACGAGTAGGGTTGTCACCTCGGTTACACTTCACTGCTATCGCTATTTTGACAAATTCTTCAATTCTTTTTTCCATTATTGTGTACTTCCGGAAGATCTTAGAAAGCAAAAAAAAGTAAGAATTGGAAACCATTTTTAAAACTCTACAACTTTTGTATTTAAGGCTTTGTTCGAAAATGATTAGGGGAACCAATATCTGAGGATTTTTACTTTTACACCTAAAGTGCCTAAGTACCAAAATCCATTCTACACCCGGTATGTATGTATGAGATCAGTGGGGTGTCTCATTGTTTTGTATACTACCTAATGTAATTTTACAATTGGTTTTTTTTTATAGGGTCATGAAAAATGATCGTAGTCAGCTAAAACAGGTCAGTCGTACAAAACAGAAAGTAAGGAATAATTTGAAAAATTTTTGTGATAAATTTAATGTGTGTACGATTGTGTTATAATAACGTTCTTATAGTACGAGATCCCACTGCATGATTTCTACGTTCATCTGTTTTTTAATCAAAATACAATTTTTGTAGATAATTATGAGTAGAGAAATATGTTTCTGCCGGGTTGCCTATCAAAATATGGCCGCAAGTATTTTTTAATTAAAATCAAATTAATTATTTTTTTCCAAACAGTTTCTTTCACTTGTTTTTAAGATAAATTATAATTCATTTCAAATAGAGATATGTAAAGAACTTGAAAAGTTTTGGTTGCCATTTCTCAGTTGCCAACTTCACGTCATTTTTACTCAATTAGATAGCGTCATTTTTATTTTAACCACGGACAATGCTTCCTTATCTGATGCAGGGTGTGGTGCGCTAACTCTCTTTCGCTCTTATCTATCTTTAACAGTTACCCCTATTGGCGGCCACTTTTCCATAAGCAACCGTATTCCATCGTGTAGAGAAAAAAATTAGCTTTAATTTGATATATAATTTATGAGGATACGTTATAAAGTTATAAATTAAACAGAGAGGTACATGTTTACACCCGGTTGCCAAGGGGTTGCGGCCAACTGAGAAATGGCAACCCAAACTTTTCAAGTTCTTTACACATCTCTCTTTGAAATGAATTATAATTTATGTAAAAAACAAGTGAACGAAACTGTTTGGAAAAAATTAATTAATTTAATTTTAATTAAAAAATTCTTGCGCCCATATTTTGATAGGCAACCCTGCAGAAACATATTTCTCTATTCATAATTATCTATAATAATGGTATTTTGATTAAAAAACAGATGAACGTAAATATCATGCAGTGGGATCTTAGACTATTAAAAAGTGTAAGAAATACAGCCTAAATTTTCAAAACTGGCGTTTATTCCGACCACGTACAAATCGTTCGACAACTCTGAATCGACTCCTACCCGCCACCTGATTTGTGATTACGTCTCACATTTTTTGCCAAGCGTGCAAAACATCGATACTAAAAACTATAAAATGTTCATATTCTCCGGTCCAGGGTCATTTATGTGTTATCAAGTTATTATCCACTTTTTCTCACAGAGGTATTAATTAAAACAAGATGCCAAACATTTTTTTTTGTGTAATTTGTAACTGTTCAGATGAAAAAGGATTTTCTTATAATTGGCGATTCCAGCTATCAGTGAGACATATCTGGTGTGGATTGTATGCAAAATTTTAAGACACTCAAGCTGGTGGCTATTCAAATGATTTGTGTTTTTTTAAAACAAAACGATGGTTTCATTAAAATTTATTAGTTAAAAATGACTAAAAAAATAAGGACCGATAAAACAAATTGTTGCGTTTTTGGCTGTAACACGTGTCGAAAAACCGAACCAGAAGCATGTTTCTATTTATTTCCGCGTTGTGGCCTTAAGGCAAAATATGTTTTCATCGAAAATGTTTTCGGTTCTAAAGACCGGGTAGAAAACACTTTCAAAAAGAAGACTACATTTGGAAGATAAATATATAGTATTTTAAGGTTATATTTTGAAATAATTTATATTAGGTGACACTCAAGGCACTTGTTTGTAGACATAATCCAAAAATTTCGTACCTACCTTGTTTCCACCACTTTGGTAACACCACATAAAATTAACTTCGCACACAACACTTTTACGCCTTCCACAACACTTCCGCTGTAGCCTCTAATAAACTAAAGTTTTGTAGTTTTGTGTAACCTTAAAAAAAGCCATCACAAAAACTGAAAATTACGTAAAACCAACAACTTATTTTAAAAAACAATGCACAGACATAAGCCGGTTCGAGCGGCAACAGTGGCTCAGTGGCGCTCAATCGCAAGATATTATAAAATAGTTTACCCTGTAAAGAACCTTTCAAAGAACTTCATCTCCAGTAACCAATTCTCAACATCTGATCGGGATTACTTTTATTGGGGTTTGCGGTAGGGTTGTTATAAAGTCCTCAAGAAGTCAAAGCCGTATTCGTACTATATTTTTGTTCGTACTTTAGGTACCAGTTTATAAATCTGTAAAAATTATTAAATGTGAGATCAAATACGGTACTGAAATATTCAGAACAAAAATACCTAGTATATTATGATACAAGTTTATAAGGAAGCCTTTAAAGCACGGTAGACGACTTTAAGAGCAGACGCGTCTTGATATGTCGGCGCATTTAACATGCACTTTTGGGTTGATCAGGTCAAAATCAGATTGTTTAACAATTCCGTTTAAATTTACCCCTTGACGCCAAGAAAATTCTCAATGTGTTAAGTTGGTGGTGATTCGTCCGTTAAATGTATCATTTTAAATCTGTAAATGACAATGATTAATAAATACGAACTCTCGAGTTATTTTTTAATTCGTTTTCCCAAAGACCGCTTCATCTGTTTGCTGTCAAAGGTTGACATTGTTCGTGTCTTTACAGGTTTCTGGACAACCCTGTCAAAGTCGAAGTGACCGAACCTGTAGCAAACAGTAGATCCACGAACGATTGGTTACGAAGAGACGGACACATGTGTTTAAAATGTTGCATTTGTTTTTCTACCGATAAATTATTACGGAAGCATCGACGCGACGTTCACTGGGAAAAAATTCATGCGTGTTCCGTGTGCGACAGGCGATTTAAAACCCGAGGTGCCCTCACAACCCATAGCGACCTCCACGCATCTGAAAAACGCTACTTTTGCGAACATTGCAATATGCACCTCCAGTTTTACCGGGAACTGATCCGTCACAGGAAAATCCACGCGAATCCGAATCTGATGTGCTGCGGCCGGAACTTCTGCAGCCAGAAAGATCTAGACAGACACAACGAAAAACGTCACCAGCAGCTCACATGTGACAAGTGCAATAAGGTGTTTAAGAATTGGGGTGGTTTGCGCAGACATGACAGTCTGATGCACAGAGAGAACTACAAACCGCCGAACTTGCACTGTGGTCTGTGCGATAAAAATTTTACGAAGAAAAACGGCTACGTGCGACACATGGAAGTGTTCCACCAAGGCAAGCGGTTCTTGTGTGAGACCTGCGGAAAAGAGGTGTCGTCCAGTGGGAGCCTGAGGAACCACTTAAAGACGCATACCGGGGAAAAACCGTTCGCGTGTACCAACTGCGATAAAAAATTTACAACTAAAAGCCAACTTAAGTTGCATCTGCTAGTACACACGAAGGAGAAGCCTTGGATGTGCAAGTTTTGCGACAAGAAATACTCACAACAGAGTTCCTTGATTGTGCACGTCAGGGCGGCACACAGTGGAGAAAGACCGTACCCTTGTCAGATCTGCCCGCGGGCGTTCGTTACAAAAACTCTCCTCAACACACACTTGAAACACCACTCTGTCAAAAACGTGTAATTCTTTTAATAAAATTTGCTCTCGGATTCAAGGTTTTTTTCATCTTGATCTGTTCGCAGGTTTGAAAACCAGGCTCAAGTAGAAGACAAGTCTAACGTAGTGTCAGTAGTGCTGCAGGTGTATACTTGTCCAAAATGTCGGAAATCGTTTAATTCCAAAGCACAGTTGCGAAAACATAGCGGTACGCACATGAAAAAAAATCGTGGGTGTCCAAATTGCGATAAAAAATTTACAAGTAAATCTGAATTAAAGAAACACATCGAAGTTCGTCATTCACATAAACGAGGAAGTGTAACTCAGTATGAGAAGTCGGGATTCTTTTGTTGTAATCGAAGGTTTCGGAAGAAGGAGGATTTTGATAAACACACCAACGACTGTCACAGGAAAGTTACCTGCGGAAAGTGCAATAACGAGTTCGAGAACAAACGTGTGGTGTGTCAGCATCAGTGTCGCAGTGAGAAAACTGAGTCTTCGAGACCTTACTGTAAAATTTGCGATATGAAATTTTCGAGCGTGAAAGATTTGGTTTGTCACGAAGAGATCGTTCATCAGAGAAACTAACATCTGCCAGATCTGCAGAACAGATCTGTTGTCTGCTTAGTTCATTTGTACTTATTGCGAAGAATTTTGCAGCCAAGAAGTATTAAAGTAAAGCTTTAAATTTCCGATATAAAGAAATACATATCACAGATTTAGTTACGTCCGTGTTAAATATTTAAAAACCTTGTATTGTTGATCTCGATTGGGGAAACAGGAGATCTGCTACAACTGGAGTGAAATTTGATTGATTAAATAACGTTGTTGAGCATTGTGATTTAAGTTTAAGACTGACGTTTTTTTTATAGTCATTTAGAATACAAGTTAAGTTTGCTGTTTTATACAAATCTTATTTTGGAATAAATTATTTATTTCGGGTAATTTCTTATTTTAAAACAATAAAAAAAAAAACGATTTATTTAAAACGTGACAGGATCCATCTCCATAAATTTCTTGGTCTTATTTTTTTTTTCTTGTTTGGAAAGGATACGTTAGTTTTCAAAACATTTTAAAAGTAGAAAAAAAAAACTCCAAAATGAAGAAATACATTTTTATTTCGGCTAAGCACGGACATTGTGGCCTTTAAATAAAGAAGTCTTTATCTTCAAGCTGTCGAAAATTGCGCTTTTGTGTATCTCTATAGAAACGGTTGAAGTGGCTTTTTTTTTAAACTGGACTTGAAATCCTAGGAGTCGAAATGTCTACAGGCGGCTAGACCGAGTTAAATGTAAGGTCATTTGAAACATTTCTGACGGTTTATTTATTAATAATTACACAAAACATTTGATAATTAAATTATTCCTATTTAAAAAAAAGCCTCTAAAAAAGCAACATTACGAAGTTATTTTCGATGTGTCGACAATAATAGTAGATTATATCATTAAGAGTAGAAGTAAGTCTTTTTGTGTGCGATTGTGATTTGTGATTTTCGTGAGATTGATTCCAACTGTGCGAAGCACAAAAAGACCTACTCTGAATGATGTATACTATTTTTCGCACAATCGTGTTGTTACTAGCTACTTACCATTGTTGTTGACGCAATCTGTAAGTTGAACTTACCGCCCTAATGCGGTAAGTAAATAATGGCACCCATACATAATGCAGTAAGTAGGTAATTAATGACATTAATGCCTCCAAAATACTCCTGTCGAAAAAATTACTTGACTAGTCAATTCTTTTCGTATAAGAGTGTGCGAAAAACGTTACGGACTATACGGTTATTTTAAGTGCCATAACAGAATCGAGGAAGAGTTTCGAAAATCGAGACGAAGCCGAGCACTTACGTACTAACCTTATATCCCACTATACAATCTTCAAGCTGATCACAAAAAAAAAAATGGCCATGAACTCATTTTTTTTGTTGCAGTTACAGTAAAGTGACAATTTTCAACAATTGAGGAGCAACTAATCAAATCGCATTATGTCCAGTCTAGGCCAAAATTCAGTTTGAAGTGGATTTGCAATCCTCTATAACTACTTTACAACCCTACCTAAAGAAACTGCTGAAAATAAAATAATATCTCTATTTAATTTCAGTTTGAAATCTGATGCTTGCATCAAAACGTATAATGTCCATCGAGGTAGACGGATCAAAACGCATTATGTTGTTTCATTGGCATTTGGCATGTATCTAACCTCACATTAGCGGTTTCAATCGTGTCTTTTAGTTTATAAATTATAAGTTTCAATTAAAAATCTTGTCTAGTATTAGTTTGGCTTTTCAATTAAGTGTTTACCTCGGTTTTTACAATGTTATAGCAAATTTCACGATTAGAAATAAGCATTATGTCCAAACATACCACAACAAAACGCATTACATTCACTAGAATGAATCAAATTGCATTATGTCCGATCTTTTTTTAATATTTTCGAAATATCTAGGGTCTTTTTGATCTAAATGAGATCATTAATGTGATTCATCTAACAGAACTTCTCAAATGGCCGTTTAGTTTTAACGTAAAGTGAATCGAATTAGAAAATATACGTTTTTTGCTTCTACCCAAAGAACTGTTTTATGTGCCATAATGCGCTTTGAAGAGTTGCTCCTCAATTTGAAACCACCCAATAGGTACAGTGTAAGGCGCATTTTTTTTTTAAATGTGGTTTCCCCAATAGGCCTGATCCACAATCAGGACAGTTTCATTAAAAAGAATTCAAAAGGGTAATACATAAATAGATTTTTCTAATTTTGACATATAAAGTGACACTTTTCAAAATTAATTGACGTTGGGAAACGTCACACTTTTCGTAACTGGTTACGAAAAGTAAAATCTTTCCTAACTGGTTAGGAAAAATTTATTGTATCATCAATTTGACACTGTCATTTTTTTTGTTTTTAAGCAAAATAAGCGTGCCTACTTACCTACTTGATATTTTAACACAATAATAATTTATTATTAATGAAATTCATTACTTCGTTTAACGTTTGAAGAAACTTTTTTTTGTCAAAATTAGAAAAAATCTTGTATGTAACACTTTAGGAAATGCAATTTTGTGTAACTCGTGTGATTTTGCGGGATCTCGCTGCGCTCGTCCCGCAAATATTTCACTCGTTACACAAAATAACGCATTTCCTAACTGGTTACATAAATAGCTATTATGTATTTTTTTATATTTTATTATCGTCCAAATAACGCTGTCGTTTTGCTGGTTGAATAGCGGCATCATCATTGTCGTTTTGATAATAATTATAATCTACTTTGCTGTTTATTTTCTGGATGCCATTTTATATATTTTTGCACTTTAATGCTATCTAACTGTCGCAGTCTTGTTAAAAAAAATGAAGCTAAAAATGAAAATCAGGATCTTTAATTTATCAAACCAGTCGATTGACGTACAGTTTTTTTTTGTCATCCTCGTTTTCGATTATGTAATTCAAACACTCTGTTAACTCCTTTATAATAAAAAAAAGACGATAGTAACCACTCTAGAACTAAAATTCCAACGAACATTTGACCCACGCGGAAGATTTTTTCCTACAACGGAATCAAGATTTTGGGTATCTACCTACATTTAGACGAACGAGAAATAAGCTTGAAAATCTCACCTATTGAAACACCATTGTATTTAATAGTAAAAGATGAAGAACTAATAATAAATATTCACGGAAAGAACAAGGAAAAAAAAGAATATATTCCAGAATATAAAGAATAAATGAACAATGTCTGCAAAAAACACTTGACTGATTATTTTGATGTGCAGCTCTTTCTAAAATTAAGTTCAATTGAGGAGCATAACAGTGAGTAAATATGTTCTAATTCTTTCAAAATTACATATTCTGCACTGTGTCCTGAAGGTCTTATAAAACCCATAAAACGTTCGTTAATTCGTGCATTCTTGACATAGCGCATTATAGATACTAATTGAGAAATGTTTGTATTATCTATTTGTTGTTTCGTAATTCTGTATTGTGATATAATCACTTTCATCAATTTCTTTTTTAATTAAAGTCTGCGTTACTGCCAATATTGAGTATTAAAGTTTAATTTTGAATTGTTTTTGATAATCCTGAAAAAACGGTATTTTTAGATTTGTCAATATGAGATTTTAAAACTGCATCTATTTCAGACATTAAATTGATCAAACCCTTAAAAATTTGGATCACTTGTATAATCTACAGGGTGTTATTGAAAGTTGTACAGATATTTTAACCACGAGCTATTGGCTTCATGTAGAACTCGGAAAAAATATCTAAAAAATTCTATGTTTTTTAAATGGCTTTTAGTTTTCTACGTTGTCCTACAACCTCGTAGGTAAAATTTGGGCACATTTTAAAAATGCACCCTGTATATCATGTTTTATAAAATGTACGCCAAATGACGACCAAAATTTATTGCTCGCTAATAGGTATTTAAATCGCTTGTTAAGCTGCATACGTTGACATATGTCAAAATTAGGGCAGTTAACTTTTTTTTTTGTTTAACAGTACCTCATACATTTCTTAGTCTATTCTTGCAAAGCTTTTTTTCTACATTCGAGTGTGTAAAAAAAGTTGACACTTGCATGAGGAAAAAATGGAGAGAAATAATAAAATATTTAATTTAATTGACCGTTTTATTTTGTAAATAGATCTGGCTACCCATGGAAACAAATGAATTTTGACATTAATAACGTCAATTATTAAAATAATTAGATTAAATAAATAACGATGTTATAGCATCTGGTTTCGAAATATAACTTCTTCCTGATTATAACGATTTGAATGCATACACGTCGGAGAATTTATTCTTCTTCATTCACATTCTTTGCTATTTTTTCCTTTTTTTACTTAATGAACAGAGTTAGTGGAAATGGCTGAATTTTGATAGTGCATGAATGACATGATTAGTCCAAAAGATTTAAAAGAAACAATAGAGCAACAACACAAAAAGAAAATTAACAATAACCCAATCTTTAACTTTTAATCCTTTAAATGTTCAAAGTGACTCCCGACAGCTTCTGTTTATGATTATGATGCCTTCAATACATACTCGCAGTATACATATAGGGTGAATTCGAAATACGTCACAATTTTAAAACCTCAGGATCTTCAGGAAGTGAATAAACCGAAAATGTGGTTAAACATTTTAAATTCATAAAGTTCAATTTAACTTAATTCCATCCCGAACGAGACGCTTCTGAAAGTTCTAATAAATCCAAACATTAATATCCGCAAAAACGATTTAAAAACCGAGAGTGACAAAACCTTGTTTTGAATGAAATAGCCGAAAAACACCTTAAACACACAGCCGCAAAAACGTTAAGAGTGAAAACCAAGTGAAAGGAAAAGACAAAGCAAAAACTACAACTACCGTGCTTACAATTATTAGAGACAATGTTCAAAATGTCGGTCGTGATTTCTAATACACGCCTGTGCCCTTGGATGTAGATTGTCCCGAACCCTTGCAAAACTTGCTGCATCGTCCGGGATTTGCGCTGATGACTGTGGGTGTTAAAAACTCCGTTAACAACACTATTCGCATAAAGTCAGGTTGATCGACGCACATTTAAATCACTCACAAAACTCTTGCTGACGAATGCAATCGAAAAGTACCATTTTCCCGTAGACAATAGCCAGAAATGTTTGCGAATGCGGAACACGACGCGCCGGAAACTTTTCGCGATACAAAGCTTGTGCCCTTAAGTCAACACCATCTGCACTTCCGTAACAAAGTACCATATCGATCATTTCACTATTGGTATAATTTTCCATGATAATGACACACTGAGACACAAAATTCCAACCAAACAATAGCCGAAGGTCGCACTGAAAACAACTAATCTGCACGCGGTACTAGCACCCGCGTAACAAAACTTTTTGTACCTTCTTTGCGTTGCACTCGATAACTTTTTAAATCTTACTATTCGTCCTAACATGATATCAGTGGCGTACTCAACTTTTGTGCGTGAACTGTACATGGCTTTTCTGTCCTTATGCGGATCCTTAGCGCAAAACCGAGTCCACGTGATTTTCACAATTGATCTGAAGATCCTGGGGTTTTGAAATTGTGACGTACCTATTTCAAATTCACGCTGTATAGTACTCCAGGATTCCCATTCGAACTTCGACATTCAGTTCTAATTCTGGTTTTAAGGTCTGCAACGTTATTTAACGGGTTAAGATAAACCCTTTCCTTTAAATAAGGTCAAAGAAAAGAGATATTCTGGTTGGTTTCCCTCAACCAATGGGGATTAATGACAATTATGTCGTTTGACTATACTATTTTTGTGTAATCGAGATTCATCTGATCATAGGATATGATGTACGAGTAAGATAGCCCTTTCCTGAGCAACTACGAGTACTAACCACGCCACAAAATTCAGCCGTCTCAAGAAGCAAACTCTGATGTAAATGTATTTTGTATGAATGCATTTTATTTTCTTTAAGAATTATTTGAATAGAAGAAAATTAAAAATCAGTTTCCATTTCTAGGTGCCGACTAGAAATATGTGCATCCAAACTAACACGGGCTAGACCTGCCACTGTATGCTCTTCGTCTCGTGCTGTTCTAGATTTAAAAACAGTTCTTTTTTTCAAAAAATCCACTTTCGTCTAAATCTATTTTTTTTAATTCTCATTTTCTCAAAAAAATTGTTATGTAAGGTATCAATATTTTTCATTTATCGTTTAGGTATTATGAAGGTCTATCAGAAAGAGGAAAAAGTGGAGGTTGTCATTTAAATTAATTGGTGATGATGACGTCATTGCGCAAAAACCCATGACGTTATTTAAATAAATTGCACGTCACAAGATGGCATTTTTCGAAACAAAATCGACCTGTGCGAGTCGTTTTCTTAAAAACAACATTAAATATGGCGCTGTTACGAATTTTGTTTCAAACTCTATGTTCACACTGTATATACGGTTTGCTATATTTTTCTCTTACAATAAATACGCTAGAGGGGCGCGAATACAAATCGGTATACCAAGTGGAAAGACTTTCCTATTAAGTCGTAGTTTTTTGTCCTTCATTGAGTACCTACCAGAAAGTAAATTATTTTTTCGTGAAACAAAACTAAAAAATTCAGATTGGTTATAACTTATAATGCTTTTGTTTTTGTTCTAATTTTATAAAATATATTACGTTGATATTTTGAAATTTTTGCGGTACAACATGCTTGTAGGTTCCGACAGGTTAATCATACTTACATACTTCGTTTTCTTAAAATCACTTATTTTGTTTCCTTAAATACTCAAAGAACATTTGAACTATCGAGCGATTTCAAAGTTTGATACGTGGATATATTTGCAGATCCAACAAATTTGTCAAAGTCGAACAGATACAGTCGCCTGTCGAGGAGCAAGACTCAAGACGGCACACCTGCAGAACGTGCAAGCAGCAATTCGGCAGTTACTTACTCTTGCGCCGCCACCGATACCACTTCCACATTCCCAAAACAAAGACCCACCTTTGTCCGGTATGCGGTAAGCTCTTTCAAAGCAAGCACCAGCTTCAGCTCCACCTGGAAGTGCACGACGACCGCCTGAAACACTACTGCGAAGTGTGCGACAAACACTTGAAATCGACGCACATGGTGAGAAGCCACAGACTCTTCCATTCCGTAGCAGGGCAGAAATGTCCCGATTGTGGTATAGTGTACAATTTCGCGTCGGCAAGGGCCTTCTACGCGCACCGACGTCTTCACAGATCCTCCGAAGAGTTCGTGTGCGACGAGTGTGGCAAATCGTTCCGAAACAGAGACGGTTTGAGGCAGCACAAGAAGACCCACGACGATTCGGAGTTTCCGTGCGAATCGTGCGACAAAAAGTTCAGGTGTAAGAGTGGTTTGACGAAGCACATGGGGATAGTGCACGACGGGAAAAGGTATATTTGTGACGTGTGCGGCAAAGGGTTGACGACAGCGCAGAATTTGAGGGAACACATGATGGTGCACTCGGGAAATAAACCTTACAGTTGTACCGAATGTGACAAGACGTTCGTGACGAAGCAGCATTTGAGGATTCACAAAAGAAATCACACGAATGAGAAGCCTTATCAGTGCAGTTTTTGCGACAAAGCTTTTACAAATTTGAGTGGATATCATCTTCACGTGAGGAGAGTGCACGAAAATAAGAGACCGTTCGTGTGCGATGTTTGTTTGAAGGGGTTTGCAACAAGGGGGGCACTAAGAGTGCATTCCGTGGTGCACGTGCGGCCCATAATAAAGCAGAAGAAGAAATAATAGAAGTAGTGACAAAATAATGACGACGATAGTACAATAAAACTTGAGGATACAGATTTTGTGTTTTATTTGCTTATTCAACTAGTGAAAGAATGTAATGAGAGCCCAGTGTAAAATATTTCTTCGCTGGTGTAATACTTTTGCTAACGATTTCTAGGTTGCGAAGAAATTTTCATCGGTAGAACATTTTTTAGAGAAACTTGTTGTTCTTGTTGTCAAAGTAAAGTAAAATTTGCAACATTTTTAATTAAGTTTTTGACATTTGTTCCAACATCGATCAAAACTAACCAATCACATCACATCAGTTAAAGTATCAAGCACATTTGTGAAACTTGTGATACGATCATCTCTTCTGAAAAGTAATATATGACGGCCATACGTTTGGCAGTTTGTACAAGGAATTCTTCTTTGCGAGTTAAGAAGATACATGCAGATTCACCTTTGCAGAATTTGTTCCGAAGATTTTGGGCATTATATCTTCCGTTGAAATATATAGGTAACTAGAACAAGACTATTTTGTTAGGACAGTATTGTAAATATTATCTGATTAAACGCAGATTCCTCTTTATTATTTCTTTTTTCACTCGTTGGAATAAAGAGTTGCGGTTCAGATGCCTCATCTTTAAGCGTTTTGATTTCTCCAACCTCACCTAGTTCACATCCTTCTTTAACAGTTCTGAAACTAACTCACTGATCTGCTTTCAGGTGCAGTGATGATGATATAAAAGTTGAGGATCAAGAAGAAGCGGTGTCGGACGATAAAAAGCGGGGAAAAGGCCAAAACTTGTGTAAAATTTGTAACCTGAAATTTCCCGCGTACAAAACGTTGCGCAAACACCGCAAAGACGTTCACACTCCAAAAACTCTGAGTTGTCCGGTTTGCGGCAAACTGTTCAAGGACCAGTGGAACTTGAACAAACACTCGGAGATACATTCCGACAAGAAAAACTACTACTGCGACGCGTGCGAAGAACACCTGAAGACGTACCAACAGCTGCAGGAGCACAGACGGAGACACAAGAACCCCGAAGGGATGGTGTGTCCGGAGTGTAAAAAAATGTTCGCGTCGCGGTCGTCGTTCAGGAAACATTCTTTGATCCACAAAGGGGTGCGGCACACGTGCGAGGTGTGCAAGAAAACGTTCAGCGATCCGAGCAGTCTGAAGACTCACCAGAAGAAACACGAGGAAAATTTCGTCCAGCCGAGTTACAGTTGCGACATTTGCGACAAGGTGTACGCCGTCGAGTACAACTTGAAGACTCACATATCGACGTGCCACGAAGGGGAGCGCAAGTGGCACATATGCGAGACTTGCGGGAGGAAAATGTCTTCGAAGAAGAGTCTGAGGGATCATCAGATGATTCACAACGACGAGAGGCCGTTCGCGTGTGATCAGTGCGACAAGAGTTTCAGGAAGAAGGAGCACCTCACGGATCACCAAAGGACCCACACCAAAGAGAAACCGCACGTTTGCGAGTTCTGTGATAAGGCGTTTACCACGAGGAAGAACTTGAAGGTGCACATCACCATCTATCACGAGGGCAAGCGACATCTGTGCGAGACTTGCGGTAAAGAGATGGCGTCGGTTACCAGTCTGAAGAATCACAAGAAGACGCACACGGGAGAAAAACCGTTCGCTTGTAGTTTCTGCGGGAAGAGATTCACGAAGAAGTACCACTTGTCGGTGCACATCAACGTCCACACGAAAGAAAAACCGTACGCTTGTAAGTTTTGTGATAAGAGGTATACGCAAGGGACTTCTTTGTCTTTGCATGTCCGAGCAGTGCACAGCGGAGAAAGACCTTACGTGTGTGATATTTGCAACAGGGGTTTCATAACGAAGACGTTGTTGACGATGCACAGGAAGTCTCATTGGACGCGGCCAGCTATCTAAGCTCGTTTGTTGTACTTTAAGAACAGTTTTTTAACGCTTGTTGTTGTAAATGGTTGTTTTCTATTGAAATAAATATGTTTTGTTGTAATTTTTTTTTGTTTCTGTTGCCCGGGAGTTTCCAATTCTTTAATGATTTGTGACAACAGGTGCAAAAGAATTTTCAGGCTTCAGCAAAATTAGCGTTAAAAGAACCCACATTTTAAAGTTTCAATCTCGTGAAGCATTTCAGAGGAGTCCACCAGACTAATAAGTTCAGTTGAAACTTCACAACACTGCCCACACGGAAGAACGACCTTTCGATTCGGGTTTTAAAAATCAAGTCGATCTTGCTGAACATCGAAAAGTGCACAAAAGTAGTGAGAAAAGATGCATTTGCGTTACATGACGAGCCTAGGGTAGGTTGCGAGGTGTCTGGTAAAGTGACAGTGGGACGAGTGGCTTTTAATAGACACTGACGAAGCAATATGAAGAAGACTTCTAAGTTGTTGAAAAAAGCGAGAAAAAAGCGAATCAGATGAATGAAGCTTTTTTTATATCTCTAAATACTATTACATTCACATCCAGAATTTGTTAACTCTGGGTTCTGATCGGAATTTGTTCGCTCGTGAGATATTTTTGCAATAAAATTCTGTCTTTTATTTGTCGTTTTTTCTTTCGATAAAAAATGTGTCGACCGCACACCAGATGTGGCACGAGGCTCATCTGTCTGGTCGTGGGCCATTAGAACACCGAAGAAGTCTGGAAATGTTGGCTATTTCTATTTTAAGTTGGTAGTTTTTTGGCCTTTGTTTGGACGACCATTTTTTAAAATAACGTTCAATTTCCAGATCTGTGACGTATACAGAAGAGGGGCAACTTACCACCCAAACAAAGTGCAGCGTTTGCCGCACTTGCGGCGTGAAATTCGAAACTGCGAATCTCCTCAGGAAACATCGCAGAAATGTTCACATACCTAAAGATTATTCGTGCATTGTCTGCGGAAAATGCTTCAAAGACAGACAGGGGTTGAGACACCACAGTGTTTCTCATACCAAGGAGCGACCTTTCGAGTGTCATCAGTGCGGTTCACGGTTCAAGAGCGAACACCATTTCAAAAGTCACTTAAAACTGCACCAAAACACCGACGTCACGTACACTTGTCAGATCTGTGGAAAGGTCTACAATCACATGGGAAAGAAAGCGTATATGTCGCACGTTCAGCGGCAACATAACGATCCTAGGATTACTTGCGACGTGTGCGGGAAAATCATAGCGGGACAATCTAATTTCAACAGGCACAGGTTGGAACACGAAATCAAGTATTCGTGTCATCTGTGCGACGAAGTGTTCAACGACAAGAAGGAACACAAGCGCCACATAGACCGGCACAACAGCGAAAGGCCGGAAACTCATTTGTGTAATATTTGTGGGAAAAGTTTGTCTTCGCCCAGTAGTTTTGCTGATCACATGAGGATCCACACCGGAGAGAAACCTTTCGAGTGTACACACTGTGATAAGAAATTCTCGTCGAAGAAGTATCTAACGGTGCACCTGCGGGTGCACACGAAGGAGAAACCGATCGAGTGCAAATTGTGTGATAAACGTTTTGCTCAGCACGGAGCGTTAACAGTACACGTGAGATCAGCACACACAGAGAAACCCTACTCGTGTAACATTTGTTCGAAGAAATTTGTGTTCAAGTGTGGTTTGACCAAACATTTAATTACACATTCTGATTAGAATTGTGAAAAAATTGTGCAATAAATTCTGATTTTTATCTGTCGTTTTTTCTTTCAGTAGAAAGTTTGTTGACCACGCACACGCGCATCTGTCAAGTAGTGAGTGTATTTTAAAACTTGGAAGAAATCTGGAAATTTTTACTGTCTGATAATTTAAGTTGGTATTTTTTGTTGTGACCTTTGGGTGGAAGAACCTTTTTTAAAATAACGTTCAATTTGCAGATTTAGGAAGTGTAAAGAAGAATCGGAACTCACCACCCCCAAGTGCAGCGTTTGCCGCAATTGCGGCGTGAAATTCGAAAGCGTGAATCTCCTGAGGAAACATCGAAGAGATGTTCACCAGACCAAAGACCATTTTTGCTTTGTTTGCGGAAAATGCTTCAAAGACAAACAGGCGTTGAGTTTTCACAGAGATACGCACACCAACGTTCAGCGTTTCGAGTGCCCCCATTGCGGTGCACGCACCAAAAGCGAACAGCATTTCAAAGCGCATTTACAGCTCCACGAAAACACCGACGTCACCTACACTTGTGAGATTTGCGGAAAAGTTTACAACCACATGGGGAAGCCAGCGTACAATTCGCATGTTCGCAACCACCGAGAACCTCGACTTACGTGCGACGTATGCGGTAAAATCGTAGTGGGGCAGTTAAATTTCAAGAGGCACAAGTCCGAACATGAAGTCGATTATAAGTGTCATGTGTGCGACGAAGTGTTCAACATCAAGAGGGAGTACAAGCGACACGTCAGCGGGCATAAGAATAAGAAAAAAAAAGTGCAAAAAAAATTGTGTAATATTTGTGGGAAAATTGTGGCGAATGCTAGTAGCTACGCCGACCATATGAGGATCCACACAGGAGAGAAGCCCTTCGGGTGTACATACTGTGATAAGAAATTCTCGTCTAGCAAGTATCTAACGGTGCACCTGAGGGTGCACACGAAGGAGAAACCGATCGAGTGCAAATTTTGTAACAAGAGTTTTACACAACACGGGTCCTTAACGATACACATAAGATCCGTACACACAGGAGATAAACCCTACGAATGTAATGTTTGCCAGAAAAAATTTGTTACGAATACTCTGTTGAAGGCCCATTTGAAAACGCATTCTAATAAAATGTAGTTGCAATGTTTCGTATCCGATTTGACAAGATTTTGCAATAAAACCGATTTTTTAAAGTGTTTGTTTTTCGATTTAGAAATCCACACTCAACAATCTTTTACCTGAGGGAGTCAGAGCTGCATTTTCGTGGCGACTCATTCAGATTTCTATCATTTTCAGCTCTATAAAAATTGTTTGACACTTTTAACAACATCGCTGGCGGTGTTGTCGCGTTCGGTTTTAGCGATGTTAGGAGTTTTGTTGTTTGTAAATATAAATAAAGTGGTAGTTCTCGCTTTGATCTTCACCATTATTTTCTTTTTAAAATATGTTTCAATTTCATAATTTAGGAAGTGCATCAAGGAGGGTGTAATTTTGCCGTCTTTGCAGCATGAGATTCGACCCTGTTAATCTCAGGAAACATCGCACTGATGTGCGCAGGACTGAAGACTATGATTGCGGGAGATCCTTCAAAAAGAAACGGGCATTGAGAGATCCCATAGAACCTGTGACAGTGAAGACCGACCTTTTGAGTGCGATTTGTGCTGCTCTCTCTCTCAACGCGCTTCGAAAAATTTACGAAAATACAGACGTCACCTACACTTGTCTGATTGTGGAAAACTTTACAACCATATGGGAAAACGAGTATTTATTTCACACGTCAGCCAACATAGCGAACCTAAATTGCGTGCGACGTGCGTGGTAAAAGTGGAAAATCACCGTGATCTGTGCTGCCAAGTGTTCAAAATACCAAGAGTGGATATAAGCGGCATGTCCACAAACATAAACGCATATGTGTAATATTTGTGGGAAAAGTGTGACTTCGCTTGGTAATTACATGAATCATATGAGGATGCACAGTGGAGAGAAGCCTTTCGAGTTTTGATAATTTTTGTTTTGCATATCGTAATGAAAGTGGCACTTTTTTACACGCAAAATCGTAGTGAAAGTACATACTTTTTTGCATCATTTTATTCCATCATGATTGTCAAAGAATACCTATTTTTTTTTTGTAATTTTTCATAAATCCTTTTGGATCAAATTTCTCAACTTACATCGATGTGCAAGAAATAGTGTGTACAACACGTTATGAAAGTATCTTTTTTTTTACTTATTTGCTTGATTAATCAATCTGCAAGTTCGTGAAAAAAAGTATGACTTTCATAACTAGTTGTACAATAGTAGTTTATTTGGCGAGTTTGTGTGTAAATTGGGCTTTTTTTGGCACGCGTGGGCCATTTTAAAACGCGAGTGAAACGAGAAGAAATTTGGTCAAAAAAAACATAGGTATGCTTTGACAATCATCTCCAAGGAGATGGAATAAAATGAAGCAAAAAAGTACTACTTTCAGTCCGGTTTTTCGTGTAAAAAAGTGCTACTTTCACTAAGATATTGTGTGTAAAAAAGTGCCACTTTCATTACGATATGCAAAAAATAAAACGAATTTCTTTGTATCTTTTTTCCCTTCGAATTAGTAAAAATCCAGATCAAGTGGGATCCGGAGTCACAGATACATTTTCCTGACGTCTCTTTCAGATTTTTATTGTACTGCAGCTCTCCTAAAATTGTTTCACATTTTTAACAACTATCACGGTCGTGCTGTCGCGTTCTGTTCTAGTTGTGTTAAGAATCCCAAAGGTGAAACTTTTATTTCTAATTCTGAACAAACTGTTAGTTTTGTTTTGATTCTCATCGCATTTTTTGTAAAAGTGTTTCAATTTCCAGATTTATGACATCCACACAAGAGTGGCAACCTACCAGTCAAAAAAAGCACAAAGTTTGCCGCGTTTGCGGCGTAAAATTCGAGAAAGAGAATCAATTAAGGAAACATCGCAGAGATGTTCACATGACTGAAGACTATTCTTGCATTATCTGCGGAAAATGTTTCAAGGAGAAACGAGCGCTGAGACGCCACAGCATTAGTCACACCGACGAGCGACCTTTCGAGTGCCATCATTGCGGCTCACGCTTCAAAAGTGACAACAAATTCAGATCGCACTTGAAGCTCCACGAAGACATGGATGTCACGTACACGTGTCAGATCTGTGGGAAAGTTTACAACCACATGGGAAAGCCCGCGTATCTCATGCACGTTCAGCGGCACCATAACAATCCTAGGATTACGTGCAACGTGTGCGGCAAGATCGTAGCGGGACAATGTAAATTCAGTAAGCACATGTTGGGACACGAAATCAAGTATCCGTGTCATGTGTGCGACAAAGTGTTCCACATCAAGAAGAAGTACAAGCGCCATCTTAAGAGGCACAACAGCAAAAGCCCAGAAACTTATTTGTGTAATGTTTGTGGGAAAAGTCTGTCTTCGTCTGGTAGCTTCTCTGACCACAGGAGGATCCATACCGGAGAGAAACCTTTCGAGTGTACGCACTGTGATAAGAAATTCTCGTCTAAGAAGTACTTGACGGTGCATATGAGGGTGCACACGAAGGAGAAACCGATCGAGTGCAAATTGTGTGATAAACGTTTTGCTCAGTACGGGGGGTTGATAGTACACGTGAGATCAGCACACACAGAGAAACCATATGCGTGTAACATTTGTTCCAAGAAGTTTGTGTTTAAGTGTGGTTTGATCAAACACTTAAGTACACATTCTGATTAGAATTGTCAGAGAATTATGCAATAAATTTTGATTTTTATCTGTCGTTTTTTCTTTTATTAGAAAGTTTGTTGACCACACACCAAGTGTCACACGAGGCGCATCTGCCAAGTAGTGAGTGTTTTTAAAAATCTTCGAAGAAATCTGGAAAATTGCACAACAACTATAATGGTAGCGTTCTCGCGTTTTGTTTTAGTTGTGTTAAGAACGTGGAAGTTTTATTTCTAATTTTAAACAAACTGCTAGTTTTTGTTTTCGTTTTTATCGCATTTTTTTAAACGTGCTTCAATTTACAGATTTAGAAAATCCACGCAAGAGTGGCAACTTACCAATCAAAAAAAGCGCAAGGTTTGCCGGGTTTGCGGCGTGAAATTCGAGAGTGAAAATGAATTGAGGAAACATCGCAGAGATGTTCACACGACTAAGGACTATTCTTGCATTATCTGCGGAAAATGCTTCAAAGGGAAAGGAGAGTTGCGATCCCACAGCATTACTCACACCGACGAGCCACCTTTCGAGTGCCACTGCGGTTCACGCATCAAAAGTGACAAGAATTTCAAAGCGCACTTGAAGCTCCACGAAAACACGGACGTCACGTACACGTGTCAGATCTGTGGGAAAGTTTACAACCACATGGGAAAGAAAGCGTATCTTATGCACGTTCAGGGGCACCATAAAAACGAAAGCCAAGAAACTTATTTGTGTAATGTTTGTGGGAAAAGGCTCACTTCCTATGGTAGCTTCTCTGATCATACGAGGATCCACACCGGAGAGAAACCTTTCGAGTGTACACATTGTGATAAGAAATTTTCAGCTAAGAAGTACTTGAGGGTGCATTTGAGGGTGCATACGAAGGAAAAACCTTTCGAGTGCAAATTTTGTAACAAGAGTTTTAGCCAAAATGGCTCGGTAACGATACACATGAGGTCCGTCCACACTGGAGAAAAACCATACGAGTGTAGTATTTGTCAGAAAAAATTTGTTACCAAGACTCTGTTGAAAACTCACATGAGAATACATTCTGATAAAATGTAGTTAGAACGTTTCCTATTAATATTTTGCAATAAAACTGGATTTCTTATGATTTTTTTTTCAATTCTTAGATACGTTCTACTGAAGATTCTTTCAGGTTTTAAATACGGTAGTATTATCTTGTTTTGTTGAAGATGGAAGTACTGTTTTCTTCACTTATATTCGTAGTTTTTGTTTTGATCTTCACGTCGGATCCCGATTTTAAAATATGCTTCAATTTTCAGATTTAGGAAGTGCGCAGAAGAATGGTCACTTACCAGCCAAAGAGAGTGCGCGATTTGCGGCACTTGCGGCGTGAAATTCGAGAGTGAGAATCATCTGAGGAAACATCGCAGAGATGTTCACACGACTAAAGACTATTCTTGCATTATCTGCGGAAAATGCTTTAAAGAGAAACAGGGGTTGCGACGCCACAGCATTAGTCACACCGGCGAACATTTCGAGTGCCATCACTGCGGCTCACACTTCAAATGTGACAAGAATTTCAAATCGCACTTGAAGCTCCACGAAGACAAGGACGTCACGTACACCTGCCAGATCTGTGGGAAAGTTTACAACCACATGGGAAAGCGATCGTATCTTCGGCACGTTCAGCGGCACAGTAACAATCCCAAGATTACGTGCGAGGTGTGCGGGAAAATCGTATCGGGACAATATAAATTCAATAAGCACATGTTGGAACACGAAAGCAAGTATTCCTGTCATCTGTGCGACAAAGTGTTCCACATCAAGAGGAAGTACAAGCGCCATCTCAAGAGGCACAACGAAAGCCGAGAAACTTATTTGTGTAATGTTTGTGGGAAAAGTTTGTCTTCATCTGGTAGCTTCTCTGATCACATGAGGATGCACAGTGGAGAGAAGCCTTTCGAGTGTACACATTGTGATAAGAAATTTTCGGCCAAGAAGTACTTGACGATGCATTTGAGGGTGCATACGAAGGAGAAACCTTTCGAGTGCAAATTTTGTAACAAGAGTTTTACCCAATATGGCTCGTTAACGATACACATGAAGTCCGTCCACACCGGAGAAAAACCATACGAGTGTAGTATTTGTCAGAAAAGATTTGTTACCAAGACTCTGTTGAAAACTCACATGAAATCACATTCTGATAAAATGTAGTTAGAACGTTTCCTATTAATGTTTTGCAATAAAGCTGGATTTCTTTTGGATGTTTTTTTTCAATTCATAGATACGTTCTACTGAAGTTTTTTTCAGGTTTTAAAGATCTTGTTTTGTTGGAGATGGAAGTACTGTTTTCTTCACTTACATTGGTAGTTTTTGTTTTGATCTTCACGTCGGATCCCGATTTTAAAATATGCTTCAATTTTCAGATTTAGAGAGTGCGCAGAAGAATGGCAACTTACCAGCCAAAGAAAGTGCGCGATTTGTGGCGTGAAATTCGAGAGCCTCTATCTCCTCAAGAAACATCGCAGGGATCTTCACACCACTAAAGACTATTCTTGCATTATCTGCGGAAAATGCTTCAAGGAGAAGGCGCAGTTGGAACGGCACAGCATTTCTCATACCGACGAACGACCTTTCGAATGCCACCAGTGCGGTTCACGCTTCAAACACAAAGCCGTTTTCAAAGCGCACTTGAAGCTTCACAAAGACAAGGATGTCACGTACACCTGCCAGATCTGTGGAAAAGTTTACGACAATTTGGGAAAGTCCGCGTATGCCAAGCACATTCGCCGACATAACCAACCTAGAATTACGTGCAACGTGTGTGGAAAAATCTTAGTGGGACAATTAAGTTTTAACCGGCACATTGATGCACATAACGGCGAAAGGTCAGGGGTTTATTTGTGTAATGTTTGCGGAAAAAGTTTGTGTTCGCTTCGTAGTTACGAGGAGCATATGAGGATACACAGTGGAGAGAAGCCTTTCGAGTGTACACATTGTGATAAGAAATTTTCGACTAAGAGGAACTTGACTTTGCATTTGAGGGTGCATACGAAGGAAAAACCTTTCCAGTGCAAAATTTGTAACAAGAGTTTTAGCCAATCTGGCTCGTTAACGGTGCACATGAGGTTCATCCACACCGGAGATAAACCCTACGAGTGTAATATTTGTCATAAAAAATTTGTTACCAAGACTCTGTTGAAGATTCACATGAAAGTACATTCGAAGTTATTGTAATTAGATTGTTCCATACTAATTTTTTGGTTGTGTCAAAGTTTTGCAATAAAACTGGATTTTCCTGTCGCCTTGTTCTTTAAAATTTATAAGAAAACAGATCAAGGATGACTTTATACCTGAAAGTGTTTCAGTTTCTTATATTTTTCAGCTCTTTTGAAGTTAACCCAGCATTCAGTCAAAACACTGATTCTTGGTGTACTTTTACAGTGAACGAAAGTTTTAATATTTTTTTACAAGTTTTAGGTAGTTTTAGTTGTGTTAAGAGATCTGAAGCTGGAGGTTTCGCTCTTTCTAACTTTAAACTGGTAGTTTATGTTTGAATCTTCCCCTCTATTTTGTTTTTAAAATCTGCTTCAATTTCCAGATTTAGCGAGAATGCAGAAGATCAGCAGACACAAACGAAAAAACCTAGCGATCGAATCAGTTGCCGCAGCTGCAACCTGAAATTCGAAACAATGAATCTCTTACGGAAGCACCGCCTGGACGTGCATCAGAGCGAAGATTACGCTTGTATCGTGTGCGGCAAGCGCTTCAGAGAAAATTGGAAGTTGAGACTTCACAGTATTTGCCACAGCGAAGAGCGACCGTTCGAGTGTAGTCACTGCGGTTCGCGTTTCAAAAACGAGAACAACTTCAAAACTCACATGAAGTTTCACCAAAACACAGAAGTCAAGTACACTTGTCAGTATTGCGGTAAAGTTTACAACCATCTGGGGAAGCACGCGTTTCTCAGTCACGTGCGCAAACACAACGAACCTAGGATTAGTTGTGACGTGTGCGGAAAAGTCTCAGTGGGGCGGGCGGCCTTCAACAGGCACAAGTTGCAACACGACCAACCGGCGGAGTTTCCGTGTTACATGTGCGATAAGGTGTACAAGACGAAGAAGGATTACAAGCGTCACGTGGACTTGCACAACGGTGAAACTCCGGAAACTCACTTGTGCAATTTTTGTGGAAAAACTTTGACGTCGGCCACGAGTTTGACGGACCATTTGAGGATTCACACCGGAGAGAAACCGTTCGAATGTACTCACTGTGATAAGAAGTTTTCGGCCAGAAAGTATTTGACGGTGCATTTGAGGGTTCACACGAAAGAGAAACCCATCGAGTGTAAATTTTGTAACAAGAGCTTTAGTCGACATGGATCGTTGACGATACATGTCAGGTCGGTTCACACCAAAGATAAGCCCTACGGGTGTGAAATTTGCCCCAAGAGATACATTACTAAAACTCTCCTAAAGACACATTTAAAATCCCACACTAGGAGTTAAAATAAAGGTGTATTTTTTGTGTCTCAGATGTTTTTAATAAAATGTTTTTTGTAGTTGTTTTTATGTATTTGGTCACCATTAACGTTTCACTTTCAGGTTTTGCCCAAGAAAATTCATTCAGAGCGAGCCGTATGTGATAATGTAACCACTTTTTTTTCTTTTTCTTTAGGTATGTTAAAAAAAATCGATCTAATTATTTTCCCTACCAAACGCAAATCAGTGCATGCTGTTTATTCCAACCACCATATTGAGGTCTGTGTTAAAATATTTTTAATTTGCAGATTTATTAAGGTTCGGAAAATTATTCCCCAAAGAAACAACAATCGAAATATTTTTAGGATTTGTAACGTGTTGCATCGTTTCAGGGAAGTGCTTCAAGAACACTTGAGAAGTGGAAGTTCACAGTAACTCTTACTTGAATCGCATTGTAGTAGAGTTTGATTTTTTTTTTGACAAATTGTTGCAATAAAATCGAATATTGTGTATCGTTGTTTTCTTTCGTAAACATCGAAACATTTTACCTTTTACCTAAGCCTGTTTCAGCTTCGTAAAATCATTTCACGTTTGAACAACTTCGATGGTAGCCTCGCCGCGGTGTGTTCTAGTCGTGTTAGGAGTCCTGAAGCTGGAATTTGCCGTTTCTAAATTTAAACTGGTAGTTTTTGTTTCGATCTTTACCTTTGCCCTGTTTTTAAACTACGCTTCACTTTCCAGATTCGGCGAGAATCCAGAAGACCAAATTGCGCAAACGAAAAACTCCAGCGATCGAATTTCTTGCCGCATCTGCAACGTGAAATTCGAAACTTCGAAACTTTTACGGAAGCATCGCCTTGACGTGCACCAGAGCGAAGATTACCCTTGCATCGTGTGCGGCAAGCGCTTCAAAGAAAACTGGAAGTTGAGACTGCACAGCATTTCGCACACGGAAGGGCGACCTTTCGAGTGCGATCTGTGCGACTCGCGTTTCAAAAATCAGTACAGTCTCAACACGCACCGGAAAATTCACGAGAACACCGAAATCACGTACAGTTGTCACATTTGCGGAAAAACTTATAACCATCTTGGGAAACAAGCGTTTGCGATGCACGTGCGCAAGCACAACGACCCTAGAATCACGTGTGACGTTTGCGGTAAGGTGGTAGTGGGACAGTCGACTTTCAACAGACATAAACTGCAACACGAAGAGAATTATCAGCCGCCGGAGTTCCAGTGTTACATGTGTGACAAAGTCTACAACAACAAGAGAGAGTACAACCGTCATATTGACAGGCACAATGGGAAAACGCACTTGTGCAACTTTTGCGGCAAGTCTTTAACTTCTGCAAGTAGTTTGAGAAATCATTTGAGGATTCATACTGGTGAGAAGCCGTTCGAGTGTACTCACTGCGAGAAGAAGTTTTCGTCCAGAAATTCTCTGACGGTGCACTTGAGGGTCCACACCAAGGAAAAACCTATTTTGTGCAAGTTTTGTGACAAAGGGTTTACCCAGTATGGGTCTTTGACAATACACATTAGAGCTGTGCACACAGGAGACAAGCGGTACGGTTGCGAGATTTGTTCCAAAAGATTTGTCACCAAAACACTTCTAAAAACACATTTAAAAGTACATTGTGACAAAAACTAAGATTGTGACGTTGCAATCCTGTCGGTTTTAATATATTGATTTTTTCATCTTGGGCCTTTTTTTTTCCACACCACCATAATTTGGAAATACAAGACAAGTTAAGCTCTTGGATGTGATGTTTGTCTTGTGTTTGCCTCGAGTTTTTCAACCACAATTTTTGTGTGTTGTATCTCACGAATCACTTTATTTAATTTTGTGTATTGGATATGAAGAACATGATTGTGGATGACGAAAATTTTATTTTGAAAAATTTAAAGATTTTGCTGTGGTCTCAGGTAACCCCACCCAACTAGTATACTAGCAACTGTTTGTATTAGACCTTCTATTTTTATCAGCCTTGTCAAACCCTCCCTGACTTTGAACTTTTGCAGGTCTTTTGAAGACTGTGTTAAAATTGAAGAAACCGAATTATTCTCGTCGTCTGAAAGTGTTGCCAAGGTGTACAGATCGGGCATGAACATGTGCAAGAAGTGCTTTCTGGTCTTCCCAACTTACAACTTGTTACGGCAGCATCGTCGTCGAGCGCACAGATCGAGAGATTTCACTTGTGACACTTGCGGCAAACGTTTCAGAGAGAAATACGAACTGAAGAATCACGTACAGTCGCACACTGTGGGTCGGACTTATCCGTGCGACATCTGCGGCAAATTTTTCAAAACAGCGGACTGCGTCAGAAGCCATAAGCGCATTCACGAAGGATTCAAAAGGCCCAAAAAGGCGAAAGACGAAACCGCGTCGATCCTACCGTGCAAGATGTGTCAGAGCGTCTTCACGTCGAGGGTCGGTTTGAAGACTCACGTGACGGTGGTTCACGAAGGTAAACGCCACCTGTGCGACATCTGCGGTACCTCGTTGACGTCCGCTTTCACCCTGGCCAGTCACATGAGAATACACACGGGCGAGAGGCCCTTCGCTTGCAGCTTCTGCGAGAAGAAATTCGTCATGAAGCAGAGCTTGAAAGTCCATCTGCGAGTCCACACGAAGGAGAAGCCGTACAGTTGTGCCATCTGCAAAAAAGAATACAGGACGAATAGCGCCCTCTGTGGGCACAGAAGAGCGGTGCACAAAGGGGAGAGACCGTACGCTTGCAGTGTTTGCTCGAAGCGGTTTTTCCGAAATTCGCACCTCCACGAACACCTCAAGACTCACTAAAGCAACTTTGTATACGATGAAACCGAGCAATAAAATATTTTTCAAAAGATGGCGTCTTTTAGTTGTTTATTTCAGATCGACACTTGATGGACAGTAGTTTAGTTTTTAGCCTTCCACTTCGCTGTGTTTAACATGATGGTGTGTTCCAGGTGCGATCTGGACCTTGTTAAAATAGAAGAAACGACGAAGAAACTGAGCGACTTTGCTGCGATGCAGAAATACAAGCACAAGTGCAGCAAGTGTCAGATGACTTTTACGACTGAAAGCATGTTGCGTCAACACAGACGAAAAGTGCATCGAGCAAATCGCTTTCGGTGCGATCTGTGCGGCAAACTCTTCGCCGAGAGATACCAACTGTCGTACCACAGAGAGATCCACGGCAAAGAAAACCTGTACAAGTGCGACCTTTGCGAAAGGAGCTACAATTCGCACGCGAGTCTTTCCCACCACAAGTGGAGGATTCACAAAGTCGGGCCCGGCAATGATCTGGTGTGCCCCGATTGCGGCAAAGTTTACAAATCTTCGTCCAGGACGAGGTACAAGGCTCACCTGAAGCAACATTCCTACGCGGGGTTTATTTGTGAAGTTTGCAACAAGAGTTTCATAGAGGAGAGATTGTTGAACGACCACAAGAAAGTACACATCGAGGTCAGAGAACCCTACTCGTGCGCGTCGTGCGACAAGAAGTTTGTAACATCTGGAGGATTGAAACAACACAGAATAACCATTCACGAAGGGAAGCGCTACTTGTGCGACGTCTGCAAGCGCGAGTTTAACTCGGTGGTGGGCATGAGGTACCACAAGAAAATCAAACATCGGGAGAGTTTGCAAGTGACCGAAGAACAATGCAAATCTCGATATTTGTGCGAGACTTGCGGTAAAGAATTGAGCTCGATTACGAGTCTGAGAGACCACATCAAGACTCACACCGGAGAAAAACCGTTCTCTTGCAGTTACTGCAAGAAGAGGTTCTCCAAAAGGGAGGGTTTGAAAATACACTTTCGAGTTCACACCAAAGAAAAACCGCACACATGCGAGATTTGCGGCAAGAAGTACACGCAGAGGAGTCCTCTGATGCTCCACATGAAAACCGCACACGGTGGAGAAAAATCTCACTCTTGCAGCATCTGCGCGAAGAGTTTCTTCACCAGGAGTCTACTGAATGTGCACTTCAAAGCGCATTCCCACAAGTCGGTGTAAACAAGTCTGTAGTGGTTGTCGACAAAAGTAATAAACGATTTCCAGTTGTTTCTTGTCTTTTATTTAAATGTATTTTTGTTTTGAGATGTATGCACTTACGTCCAAATCAATTTTCACCTAACAATGTGCATTTTTCCAGATTCGCGGTCGAGACTCAACGTCTTCATCAGTGCAGAAAATGCAAACAAGCTTTTGTTTCGAAAGAACTGTTAAATCGCCACCGTCACACAACTCACAGGCAGAAAGATCGTTTCCCTTGTCAGTTTTGTCCGAAGACTTACGCCGATAACTTCAGCCTGAAAGTCCACGTCACGGTTCACTCCGAAGAGAAGTCGTACAAGTGTCAATCTTGCGACAATAGTTTCAAGTCCTACCGGAGTTTCTTGCGTCACAAGAAAACTCACTCTCCGTACATAATTCCCAGCTTGTTGATCTGTCCCGATTGCGGCAAGTCGTACAAAGAGATCTCGAGAACAGCCTACTATGCCCACCGCAAGCAACACACATCGGCAAAGGCGACTTGCGACGTCTGCCACAAAGCTGTCGCTCACTCGTTTCTAGACGCACACAAGAGAACGCAACACGGCAACCGCAGACCTACATACCCTTGCGATTCTTGCGACAAAGTTTTTATAATACGGAAAAGCTTGGCGACGCACGTCGAGTCGGTGCATCAAGGCCAGCACCATGTGTGCGACGTCTGTGGCTACTCTTTCAACTCTATGGCAAACTTGAGGGTCCACAAAAAGACCAAACATGACGCCGATTATGAAAAACCGAAGGTCTCGTGCGAATTGTGTGACAAAGTGTTTTCCTCATGGTCTGGTCGTAAGTATCACGTGGAGAACGTGCACAACGGTAAGCGCTTCGTGTGTGAGACGTGCGGGAAGGTCTTCACGTCTGCGTGTGGTCTGAAGAATCACATAAAGGTTCACACTGGAGAGAAACCGTTTGCTTGTGATTATTGCGACAAGAAATTCGCGAACAGTCAAGTGCGGAAGGAGCACTTGAAGGTGCACACGAAGGAGCAACCGCACGCGTGTAAACTTTGCGACAAGAAGTATTCGCAAAGGACGCCGCTGGTGCATCACATGAGGACGGCACACGGCGGGGACAAGCCTTAATTTTGTGCGGTCTGCACTGCTTAATGCTCGTTTGAAATGTCACAACGACTCGTCTGCAGTTGATAAAATGCTTTTAAGATAATTAAGATAATTGACGCGTTAAGTAAGAAGCTTCTCGTAGTATTTTAGTAACCAGATTTGTGTGAAAGGTTTTGTTAACAAATCGCATGCCAGATAACTTGAATAAATTTTTTAAGAAGTAATGTATTGCTTCCGCTCGCTACCCGCCCTTTCTCCCTTGCAAATTCGAGAAATGTACAACTGCTTCACCTGTTTTTAATCGTGAACGTATTTGCAGGATTGCTTTCAAAATAGAAGAAGGCGACGTTAAATTTCAAGGTAGCGAGCCGAATGTGCACCAATGCAGAAAGTGCTCCGAAGAATTCCCCACAATGACTCTCCTTCGAATGCACCGCCGACTCCACCTCCAGAAACGCTTCGCTTGCGACGTTTGTGGCAAAGTTTACAGATACCGATACGAGCTGAAAAACCACGCGGACATCCACTCCGAAGTAAAGAAGTTCGCGTGTGTAGTGTGCAACGAAAGGTTTAAGACTTCCAGCCTCCTCAGCGCCCACAAGAGGAGCCACGTCGCCAAAAAACGCATCTGCCCGACGTGCGGCAAGACCTACAGTTACAAAGCCTTACAGGCGTACCTCCACCACTGTCAGCAACACTTCGGTAAGAAGTTTGCTTGCGAAGTGTGCAATAAACTGTTGTCGAACGCGAAGAGCCTCGAAACTCACAAGATAACGCAACACGACAGTACTTACAAACCGCAACAGTTCGCTTGCGAGATGTGCGACAGCGTGTTGAGCTCGCACAAGACTTTGAGAGGTCACGTGGAGAAGGTGCACCAGGGGAAGAGACATCTGTGCGAGATATGCGGAAAAGCTGTCACCACCTTGGAGAGTTTGAGGAATCACATGAAGACTCACACCGGGGAGAAGCCGTTCGGGTGTAGTCACTGCGGAAGGAGATTCATCAAGAAACAGATCTTGGATGTGCATTTGAGGGTGCACACCAAGGAGAAGCCGCACGCGTGCCAGGTTTGCGGCAAGAAGTACTCGCAGAGGAGCGCGCTGGTGGTGCACGTGAAAAGTGCTCACGGCACCGAGAGGTCGTACGCTTGTCCGGTGTGTCCGAAGCGTTTTGTGGCGAATTCGTTGCTCAATTCGCATCTAAAATCTCACATCAAGGCAGCTTGAATAAATGTTTTTATCGAAAAGTGTTTTTCTTTTATCGTTGCGTGCTAGGAGGAAAGTTTGTTTTTTATAGAAATTAAATGAGACGATAACAGACTCGACTCTTCAAGACTTTTCAAATTTTCTCTTTTGAAGACCGCCCTGATAAAATTGCGTTGTTATTTTTGTACTCTTTATGTAATAAAAATATGTTCTTGTCAACTCCCTTATTTTATCGCCTTTCAAACGAATTTGGCAATTTTTTAATACATTTAATTGACATTGTCGGTATAGTTTCAGGTGGATTCAACAAGCGGTCGATGGAGGAACTTCAGAAAAAAATACAGACACTCTAAATTTGTCGTTAATAATGACACTAGACGACAAAAATTCCCTCTCAGACGACGACATTTCCACTTTTCGGACCTGCGTAATAGAGCGTCGAAGATGCAAAGTTTTAGTCAACTATAAAAACGGCTACATCGAGGAAAGCCTCGTTTGTCGTTATTGTGAGGAACTGTTCGATATCACTTCGGAAAAAGCCTACCTCAGCCACGTACGCAAGCACGAAAAAAGACACCAGTTGTTCATCTGCACCCACTGCCAAAAAACCTTCCGACAAGCGAAAAACTTGAAAGAGCACATCCAGAAACACCACGACGACAACGCCCACGCCCCCATGTTTCCGTGCCAACTGTGCGACAAGAAGTTCGCTTCGAAGAGCGGCCTCTACGGCCACAACGAAAACGTCCACAAGGGCACCCTCTCCTTGTGCGAATTTTGCGGCAAGAGCTTCGCCTGCCCGTCGAACTTGTTGGGGCACATCAGGACGCAACACCTCGACAAATCCATAAATCTGTCCTGCGAGCTGTGCGAGAAGGTTTTCTCGTCGAAGGGCGGTCTGAGGACGCACGTGAGGGTGTTCCACGAAGGAAAGCGTCACTTGTGCGACACTTGCGGCAAAGATCTCGCATCGTCGTCGAGTCTGCGGGTCCACTTGAGGACGCACACCGGAGAAAGACCCTTCGTTTGTAAATACTGCAAGAAGAGGTGCATCAGCAAGATGGCGTTGAGGATGCACGAGAGGGTCCACACCAAGGAGAAACCGCACGTTTGCGAGTTCTGCGGCAACAGATATTCGCAAAGAAGTCCCTTGAAGATGCACCTGGTGGCGGTGCACAGTGGAGGAGAGAGGCCCTTCGGTTGTTCCGTTTGTTCCAAGCGCTTCGTCAGCAAGTCTCTGCTCAACACCCACATGAAAACTCACGAGAAAACTGTATGATTGTGTTTTAATAAATGAATGATTCCGAGTGTCGTGTTTTATTGGTGTTCGGTGTGGGAAGGTTTGGTTGACAGTAGTAACAGTGTTGTTTGCAGGTCGGTCCCACCGGTAGAAGAAACATCTGAATGTGTGGTCAGATCAAGTGAAGACACTTCGAGTTGCACCAAGACTTTACTCGAAGCTCTTCTGTTGAGACCACGCGAAGAAAAAACTGTCGAACAGAAGATCTTACACTGCGCGTTTTGCAATAAGAGCTACCAAAGCAAGCGAGCTTTGCGGAGACACATCCAAACCATTCACGAAGAAAGATATTACTTGTGCGAAGCGTGCGGTAAGCGGTTTAGCGAAGAGTCGACGCACAAAAGTTGTAAATACTCGGACAATTCGCGGTGCAAGATTTGCAACAAACTCATGGCCAATCCGACTTCTTTGAGAGTACACATGAGGACCCAGCACCAAGCTCGGCGGTTTTTGTGCGAAACGTGCGGTAAACTATTTCCGGAACTGAGACGAATGCGTCATCACATGAGGATTCACACCGGAGAGAAACCGTACTCTTGCGAGGAGTGCGGCAAGAAGTTCAGGTTTCGAACAGCCGTGACGTCGCACATGACGGTACACACGAAGCAAAGACGGTTCGTGTGCGAGCTTTGCGACAAGAATTACGCGCAGAGGATGGGCTTGATGATGCACGTACTGGCGGTGCACAGCGAAGAGCGACCTTTCGCTTGCAACATCTGTCCGTGGCGGTTCATATCGAAGGGGCGGTTGAAAGACCATCTCAAGGTTCACGCCAGAAAGGCTGTCTAGTTTCGTTCTTTATGTACTCGTTTTGGCAATAAACACTTGTCCCAACTTTGTTTTGTTTTATTTCTTGGAGTGATCCAAATCTGGTTTACCAACGGTGCCGACCAACATTTGCTTGGTCTGTCGCAGTTTGGTAAACCGATCCAGGTGAGTTCAAGTAATATTGTCACTCTCCTGCGACGCCCTTTTCACCCGTACTAAGTATTTTCTTTTCAGGTGCAGAAACACTCTGAAAGGGGTCCGTTTGAAGAAGCAGCGCGCTCCGCCTGAAACTTGCAACATTTGCGACAAACCGTTTAAAAACAGTGACGCTTTGAAACGCCACCTCCAAACCTCGCATTCCATCAACCCCCGGATTTTTTCGTGCGAGACTTGCGGCAAGCAGTTTCGCAAGAAGCAGTTACTGGGGTACCACGAAGCCCGCCACATAAAGAACTTCAAAGTGAAGTGCGATCAGTGCGACAAGGGTTTCTACACGATGGTCGAGTTCAAGAATCATTACGCGGCGCGCCACAAGGGAGTCAGATACGTTTGCAATCACTGCGACAAGTCGTTTTTGGACAAGCATTGCTTCAGACGCCACCTTCTCACGCACGAGAGCGGTTACGTGAAGCAGGAGTACAAGTGTGCGGAGTGCGACAGGGTGTACATGACGAAAGGGGGGTTGAACGTGCACAAGAAGATGCACCAGAATATAACGTACATGTGCGACATCTGCGGCAAGTCAGTGACGTCGAAGACGAGTCTGAATCATCACATGATGCTTCACAGCGGTGAGAAACCGTTCGTGTGCGAGACCTGCGGCAAGTGCTTCAACAAGAAGATGTTGCTACGGATACACGAGAGGATACACACGAAGGTGAAACCGTACAGTTGTGTACACTGCGACAAGAAGTTTTCACAGAGGAGTACTTTGACCGTTCACATCCGCTCCCACACAGGAGAGAGACCGTACGCGTGCTGGATCTGTCAGAAGGATTTTGTCACCAAGACTTTGCTAAAAGCGCACGCGAAAACTCATGGGACAGCTCTGATGAACATCTGAACGAGATCAAAGAAAGCAATAAATTTTTTTTACAACTGCACTCGTTTGATTTTCTTGTAGTCGTAACGTCTTTTTGTGTTCAGTCGAACACCAACGAAGTGTTTGGATTCAATCGTCTATCTAGGTTTTGTCGACAAATCGTCAAAGTAGTTTTGTCTGAAAGAATGAAACTTGCGAGGACAAGCGGCCCCATAAATGCGATATTGTTCTATGGGTTTTGTAGCGAGTAGTTAGCGGAAATACCACAAATAAAATCATGTTTCGAATATGCGCATTTCTTTCTGTATTTTTTTTGTTCGACAGTTTAATCTCTTACATGATTTTCTTTTGTAGGAATGTTCAATTGTGGATTTGTGATCTTCGTGGATGGGGAATACCGATCAAATTGCGTCTCGGGGAGAACCAACAAGTCCCCAAGGAAAAACCGTCGGTGTCTGATAAGCCTGATGAAAAACTTAAGACGAACTTGCCCACGAAAGTAGCCGCAGCCGCTGGTGAATCACCGAAACCTTACTCTTGTAAGATTTGCAAGAAGGGCTTCAAGTTGAAATCGAACTTGGAGAAACACGGCTCGATGCACAAAGAGCGCAGATTCAAGTGTTCAATGTGCTCGATGACTTCCCCTTACAAATCGACGATCGAGAAACACGTGGCCGCCGTTCACGACGGAATTCGCTTCTTTTGCAAGCATTGCAACAAACTGTTCAAGCAGCATTACTACTTCAGGGATCACATGAAGACGCACGAACCCGGCTACGTCGACACCTCTTACAAATGCGACTTTTGCCCAAAATCGTTCAAGACAAAGCACATTTTGAAGAGACATGTGAAAATGCACAACGCCGAGAGAGACTTTTTCGTTTGTGACGTCTGCGGAAAGAAGTTTACGGAACGCGGATATTTCAAAACGCACATGAGAGTGCACACCGGGGAGAAGCCGTACGTGTGCGATTTCTGCGGCAAGGGATTCACCCTGACGAAGTACCTCAAGACTCACGTGCGGGTGCATACTAAAGAAAAACCGTACAGTTGTGACGTTTGCAAGAAGAGTTTCACCCAAAAAGGGAGTTTGACCATTCACAAGAGGTACCACACAGGGGAGCGGCCCTACACGTGTCGTGTTTGTGCCAAAGGATTTGTGTCCAAGACGTTTTTGAACCAGCACAACTGCAAAGGTCCAAAATAATTTGTTCTTTCCAAAATAAATGTTTCTTACGAGATTCGAGTGTTTTTTTTATTTTCGACAAGTTACAACAGGACTGTTCGTTCGTATTTGCCTGTCAGTGGTTCACACACTCACGGATCTCGTCTGTTTCAGGTTAGATCCTTTGCAAATTGACGATCCTCAGCTGGGCGTCCGGATCTGCTGTCCTGCATGTCCCAAGACCTTCACCACCAAACAAAAATACTGGAGCCACAGAAAAACTCATAAAGGCAACACCGTTCAGTGCACTTTGTGTCCAAAGTCGTTCCATTCGAAATCTTATCTGAAAATTCATTTGGGAACGGTCCACGAAAAACTGCGCAACTTCTCTTGCACGTTGTGCACTTACGCCGCTGGCACGAAGTCGTGTCTCCAGTCTCACATGATCAGGAGCCACACCAAAGACTACCCCTACAGATGTGACCTTTGCAATATGGGGTATCTCTTTAAGGACAAACTCGATCAGCATCGCCGAGCCAAGCACGAGGGCAAGCGTTTTATTTGCGAGATCTGCAAGAAAATATATAGAGACGAGGTGTACTTCAACCAACACATGCAAAGACACGATCCCAATCACATCCGGAAGGTGTACACTTGCAAGGTGTGTCTCAAGGTGATGCACTGGCACACGCAGTTCAAGAATCACATGAAGACACACGACAGAGCGGCCGATCGACACATTTGCGACATCTGCGGGAAAGCTTTGGCTAGTCAGGATGGGCTCAGGAAGCACATGATCAGACATGCCAACAAGAGGAATTCCATTTGTGACACTTGCGGCAAGGCTTTCATCGACAATGTGACCCTGGTGCAGCACATTCGCGTTCACACCAAAGAAAAACCTTACAAGTGTAGTTTCTGCGAGAAGTGTTTCACTCAGAGAAGCAGTCTGAACATACACGTGCGCCTCCACACCGGAGAAAAACCGTACAAGTGTAAAATTTGCTCCAGGGAGTTTATTTCGAAGACTTTATTGAACAGCCACAAGTGTATCGCTACCTCTTGAACGTTTTGGATATTTTTTGTAATCTCTTTTTTAAACAAACGAATAAAATCCAACAAAAAATGTGTTTTCAAAAATGTTTTGTTTCACAGATGATGTTACTAATAATTGGAAATTACTAAAAGATTTTTTTTTCAGAGTGAGTGTGTAGTACTGAAAAATGGATACCTCGAGTTTCAGTGTGCGGTAACTGTTCCGCGACTTTCAAGGATTCGCAACAGTTGGAGCTTCACCAAAAAAGTATTCACCCTATGGAGTCCGGTTCGACGGATCTAATGTGAGTCTGGTAGTTGTGTTGCACAAAGAGCGCAGATTCAAGTGTTTAATGTGCTCGTTGACTTCCCCTTACAAATCGACAATCGAGAAACACGTGGCGGCTGTTCACGACGGAATTCGCTTCTTTTGCAAGCATTGCATCAAACTGTTCAAGCAGCATTACTACTTCAGGGATCACATGAAGACGCACGAACTCGGCTATGTCGACACCTCTTACAAATGCGACTTTTGCTCAAAATCGTTCAAGACAAAGCACATTTTGAAGAGGCATGTGAAAATGCACAACGCCGAGAGAGACTTTTTCGTTTGCGACGTGTGCGGAAAGAAGTTTACGGAACGCGGATATTTCAAAACACACATGAGAACACCGGGGAGAAGCCGTACGTGTGTGATTTCTGCGACAAGGGATTCACGCTGACGAAGTACCTCAAGACTCACGTGCGTGTGCATACTAAAGAAAAACCGTACAGTTGTGACGTTTGCAAGAAGAGTTTCACCCAAGAAGGGAGTTTGACCATACACAAGAGGGACTACACAGGGGAGCGGCCCTACACGTGTCGTGTTTGTGCCAAAGGATTTGTGTCCAAGACGTTTTTGAACCAGCACAACTGCAAAGGTCCAAAATAATTTGTTCTTTTCAAAATAAATGTTTCTTACGAGATTCGAGTGTTTTTTTATTTTCGACAAGTTACAACAGGACTGTCAGTGGTTCACACTCTCACGGATCTCGTCTGTTTCAGGTTAGATCCTTTGCAAATTGACGATCCTCAGCTGGGCGACCGGATCTGCAGTCCTGCATGTCCCAAGACCTTCACCACGAAACAGAAATACTGGAGCCACAGAAAAATTCACAAAGGCAACACCGTTCAGTGCACTTTGTGTCCAAAGTCGTTCTATTCGAAATCTCATCTGAAAATTCATTTGGGGACGGTCCACGAAAAACTGCGCAACTTCTCTTGCACGTTGTGCACTTACGCCGCTGGCACGAAGTCGTGTCTTCAGTCTCACGTGATCAGGAGGCACACTAAAGACTACCGCTACAGATGTGACTTTTGCAATATGGGGTATCAATTCAAGGCCAATCTCGATCAACATCACCGAGCCAAGCACGAGGGCAAGTGCTTTATTTGCGAGATCTGCAAGAAAATATATAGAGACGAGGTGTACTTCAACCAACACATGCAAAGACACGATCCCAATCATATCCGGAAGGTGTACACGTGCAAGGTGTGTCTCAAGGTGATGCACTGGCACACGCAGTTCAAGGATCACATGAAGACACACGACAGAGCGGCCGATCGACACATTTGCGACATCTGCGGGAAAGCTTTGGTTAGTAAGGCTGGGCTTAGGAAGCACATGAACAGACACGCCAACAAGAGGAATTCCGTTTGTGACACTTGCGGCAAGGCTTTCATCGACAATGTGACCCTGAGGCAGCACATTCGCGTTCACACCAAAGAAAAACCTTACAAGTGCAGTTTCTGTGAGAAGTGTTTCACTCAGAGAAGCAGTCTGAACATACACGTGCGCCTCCACACCGGAGAAAAACCGTACAAGTGTAAAATTTGCTCCAGGGAGTTTATTTCGAAGAATTTGTTGAACAGCCACAAGTGTATCGCTACCTCTTGAACATTTTGGATATTTTTTGTAATCTCTTTTTTAAACAAACGAATAAAATCCAACAAGAAATGTTTTTTTTTTAATGTTTTATTTCACAGATGATGTTACTAATAACTGGAAATTACTAAAAGATTTTTTTTCAGTGACGTGTGTAGTACTGAATAATGGATACCTCGAGTTCCAGTGCGGTAACTGTTCCGCGACTTTCAAGGATTCGCAACAGTTGAGCTTCACCAAAAAAGTATTCACCCTGTGGAGTCCGGTTCGACGGATCTAATGTGAGTCTGGTGGTTGTGTTGCATGGTGCAGTGTTCAATGTGCTCGTTGACTTCCCCTTATAAATCGACGATCGAGAAACACGTGGCGGCCGTTCACGACGGAATTCGCTTCTTTTGCAAGCATTGCAACAAACTGTTCAAGCAGCATTACTACTTCAGGGATTACATGAAGACGCACGAACTCGGCTATGTCGACACCTCTTACAAATGCGACTTTTGCCCAAAATCGTTCAAGACAAGGCACATTTTGAAGAAGCATGTGAAAATGCACAACGCCGAGAGAGACTTTTTCGTTTGCGACGTGCGCGGAAAGAAGTTTACGGAACGCGGATATTTCAAAACGCACATGAGAGTGCACACCGGGGAGAAGCCGTACGTGTGTGATTTCTGCGACAAGGGATTCACGCTGACGAAGTACCTACCTCACGACTCACGTGCGGGTGCATACTAAAGAAAAACCGTACAATTGTGACGTTTGCAAGAAGAGTTTCACCCAAAAAGGGGGTTTGACCATACACAAGAGGTACCACACAGGGGAGCGGCCCTACACGTGTCGCGTTTGTGCCGAAGGATTTGTGTCCAAGACGTTTTTGAACCAGCACAACTGCAAAGGTCAAAAATAATTTGTTCTTTCCAAAATAAATGTTTCTTACGAGATTCGGGTGTTTTTTTAATTTTCGACAAGTTACAACAGGACTGTTCGTTCGTATTTGCCTGTCAGTGGTTCACACACTCACGGATCTCGTCTGTTTCAGGTTAGATCCTTTGCAAATTGACGATCCTCAGCTGGGCTACCGGATCTGCAGTCCTGCATGTCCCAAGACCTTCACCACGAAACAGAAATACTGGGACCACGGAAAAATTCACAAAGGCAACACCGTTCAGTGCACTTTGTGTCCAAAGTCGTTCCATTCGAAATCTCATCTGAAAATTCATTTGGGGACGGTCCACGAAAAACTGCGCAACTTCTCTTGCACGTTGTGCACTTACGCCGCTGGCACGAAGTCGTGTCTCCAGTCTCATGTGATCAGGAGGCACACTAAAGACTACCGCTACAGATGTGACCTTTGCAATATGGGGTATCAATTCAAGGCCAATCTCGATCAACATCGCCGAGCCAAGCACGAGGGCAAGTGCTTTATTTGCGAGATCTGCAAGAAAATATACAGAGACGAGGTGTACTTCAACCAACACATGCAAAGACACGATCCCAGTCACATCCGGAAGGTGTACACGTGCAAGGTGTGTTTCAAGGTGATGCACTGGCACACGCCGTTCAAGAATCACATGAAGACACACGACAGAGCGGCCGATCGACACATTTGCGACATCTGCGGGAAAGCTTTGGTTAGTAAGGCTGGGCTTAGGAAGCACATGAACAGACACGCCAACCAGAGGAATTCCGTTTGTGACACTTGCGGCAAGGCTTTCATCGACAATGTGACCCTGAGGCAGCACATTCGCGTTCACACCAAAGAAAAACCTTACAAGTGCAGTTTCTGCGAGAAATGTTTCACTCAGAAAAGCAGTCTGAACATACACGTGCGCCTCCACACCGGAGAAAAACCGTACAAGTGTAAAATTTGCTCCAGGGAGTTTATTTCGAAGAATTTGTTGAACAGCCACAAGTGTATCGCTACCTCTTGAACATTTTGGATATTTTTTGTAATCTCTTTTTTAAACAAACGAATAAAATCCAACAAAAAATGTTTTTTTAAAAATGTTTTGTTTCACAGATGATGTTACTAATAATTGGAAATTACTAAAAGATTTTTTTTTAGAGTGACGTGTGTAGTACTGAAAAATGGATACCTACCTCGAGTTCCAGTGCGGTAACTGTTCCGCGATTTTCAAGGATTCGCAACAGTTGAACTTCACCAAAAAAGTATTGACCCTGTGGAGTCCGGTTCGACGGATCTAATGTGAGTCTGGTGGTTGTGTTGCACAAAGAGCGCAGATTCAAGTGTTCAATGTGCTCGTTGACTTTCTCTTACAAATCGACGATCGAGAAACACGGGGCCGCCGTTCACGACGGAATTAGCTTCTTTTGCAAGCCTTGCAACAAACTGTTCAAGCAGCATTACTACTTCAGGGATCACATGAAGACGCACGAACCCGGCTATGTCGACACCTCTTACAAATGCGACTTTTGCCTAAAATCGTTCAAGACAAAGCACTTTTTGAAGAGGCATGTGAAAATGCACAACGCCGAGAGAGACTTTTTCGTTTGCGACGTGCGCGGAAAGAAGTTTACGGAACGCGGATATTTCAAAACGCACATGAGAGTGCACACCGGGGAGAAGCCGTACGTGTGTGATTTCTGCGACAAGGGATTCACGCTGACGAAGTACCTACCTTAAGACTCACGTGCGGATGCATACTAAAGAAAAACCCTACAGTTGTGACGTTTGCAAGAACAGTTTCACCCAAGAAGGGAGTTTGACCATTCACAAGAGGTACCACACAGGGGAGCGGCCGTACACGTGTCGTGCTTGTGCTAAAGGATTTGTGTCCAAGACGTTTTTGAACCAGCACAACTGCAAAGGTCCAAAATAATTTGTTCTTTTCAAAATAAATGTTTCTTACGAGATTCGAATGTTTTTTTATTTTCGACAAGTTACAACAGGACTGTCAGTGGTTCACACTCTCACGGATCTCGTCTGTTTCAGGTTAGATCCTTTGCAAATTGACGATCCTCAGCTGGGCGTCCGGATCTGCTGTCCTACATGTCCCAAGACCTTCACCACGAAACAGAAATACTGGAGCCATAGAAAAACTCACAACACCGCTCAGTGCACTTTGTGTCCAAAGTCGTTCCATTCGAAATATTATCTGAAAATTCATTTGGGGACGGTCCACGAAAAACTGCGCAACTTCTCTTGCACGTTGTGCACTTACGCCGCTGGCACGAAGTCGTGTCTTCAGTCTCACGTGATCAGGAGCCACACCAAAGACTACCGCTACAGATGTGACCTTTGCAATATGGGGTATCAATTAAAGGACAAACTCGATCAACATCGCCGAGCCAAGCACGAGGGCAAGTGCTTTATTTGCGAGATCTGCAAGAAAATATACAGAGACGAGATGTACTTCAACCAACACATGCAAAGGCACGATCCCAATTACATTCGGAAGGTTTACACGTGCAAGGTGTGTCGCAAGGTGATGCACTGGCACACGCCGTTCAGGGATCACATGAAGACACACGACAGAGCGGCCGATCGACACATTTGCGACATCTGCGGGAAAGTTTTGGCCAGTAAGGGTGGGCTTAGGAAGCACATGATCAGACACGCCAACAAAAGGAATTCCGTTTGTGACACTTGCGGCAAGGCTTTCATCGACAATATGACCCTGGTGCAGCACATTCGCGTTCACACCAAAGAAAAACCTTACAAGTGCAGTTTCTGCGAGAAGTGTTTCACTCAGAGAAGCAGTCTCAACATACACGTGCGTCTCCACACCGGAGAAAAACCGTACAAGTGTCAAATTTGCTCCAGGGAGTTTATTTCGAAGAATTTGTTGAACAGCCACAAGTGTTTCGCTACCTCTTGAACATTTTGGATATTTTTTGTAATCTTTTTTTTTAAACAAACGAATAAAATCCAACAAAAAATGTTTTTTTTTTAAATGTTTTGTTTCACAGATGATGTTACTAATAATTGGAAATTACCAAAAGATTTTTTTTTTTTAGAGTGACGTGTGTAGTACTGAAAAATGGATATCTCGAGTTCCAGTGCGGTAACTGTTCCGCGACTTTCAAGGATTCGAGACAGTTGGAGCTTCACCAAAAAAGTATTCACCCTGTGGAGTCCGGTTCGACGGATCTAATGTGAGTCTGGTGCTTGTGTTGCACAAAGAGCGCAGATTCAAGTGTTCAATGTGTTCGTTGACTTTCCCTTACAAATCGACGATTGAGAAACACGTGGCGGCCGTTCACGACGGAATTCGCTTCTTTTGCAAGCATTGCAACAAACTGTTCAAGCAGCATTACTACTTCAGGGATTACATGAAGACGCACGAACCCGGCTATGTCGACACCTCTTACAAATGCGACTTTTGCCCAAAATCGTTCAAGACAAGGCACATTTTGAAGAAGCATTTGAAAATGCACAACGCCGAGAGAGACTGTTTTCGTTTGCGACGTGTGCGGAAAGAAGTTTACGGAATGCGGATATTTCAAAAGGCACATGAGAGTGCACACCGGGGAGAAGCCGTACGTGTGCGATTTCTGCGGCAAGGGATTCACGCTGACGAAGTACCTCAAGATTCACGTGCGGGTGCATACTAAAGAAAAATCGTACAGTTGTGACGTTTGCAAGAAGAGTTTCACCCAAGAAGGGAGTTCGACCATTCACAAGAGGTTCCACACAGGGGAGCGGCCCTACACGTGTCGTGTTTGTGCCAAAGGATTTGTGTCCAAGACGTTTTTGAACCAGCACAACTGCAAAGGTCCAAAATATTTTGTTCTTTCCAAAATAAATGTTTCTTACGAGATTCGAGTGTTTTTTTATTTTCGACAAGTTACAACAGGACTGTTCGTTCGTATTTGCCTGTCAGTGGTTCACACTCTCACGGATCTCGTCTGTTTCAGGTTAGATCCTTTGCAAATTGACGATCCTCAGCTGGGCGTCCGGATCTGCTGTCCTGCATGTCCCAAGACCTTCACCACGAAACAGAAATACTGGAGCCACAGAAAAACTCACAACACCGCTCAGTGCACTTTGTGTCCAAAGTCGTTCCATTCGAAATATTATCTGAAAATTCATTTGGGGACGGTCCACGAAAAACTGCGCAACTTCTCTTGTACGTTGTGCACTTACGCCGCTGGCACGAAGTCGTGTCTCCAGTCTCACATGATCAGGAGCCACACCAAAGACTACCGCTACAGATGTGACCTTTGCAATATGGGGTATCAATTAAAGGACAAACTCGATCAACATCGCCGAGCCAAGCACGAGGGCAAGTGCTTTATTTGCGAGATCTGCAAGAAAATATACAGAGATGAGATGTACTTCAACCAACACATGCAAAGACACGATCCCAATTACATTCGGAAGGTTTACACGTGCAAGGTGTGTCGCAAGGTGATGCACTGGCACACGCAGTTCAAGGATCACATGAAGACACACGACAGAGCGGCCGATCGACACATTTGCGACGTCTGTGGGAAAGATTTGGCCACTAAGGGTGGGCTTAGGAAGCACATGATCAGACACGCCAACAAGAGGAATTCCGTTTGTGACACTTGCGGCAAGGCTTTCATCGACAATGTGACCCTGAGGCAGCACATTCGCGTTCACACCAAAGAAAAACCTTACAAGTGCAGTTTCTGTGAGAAGTGTTTCACTCAGAGCAGCAGTCTGAACATACACGTGCGCCTCCACACCGGAGAAAAACCGTACAAGTGTAAAATTTGCTCCAGGGAGTTTATTTCGAAGAATTTGTTGAACAGCCACAAGTGTTTCGCTACCTCTTGAAAATTTTGGATATTTTTTGTAATCTCTTTTTTAAGCAAACCGAATAAAATCCAACAAAAAATGTTTTTTTTTTTAATGTTTTTGCTTCACAGATGATGTTACTAATAATTGGAAATTACTAAAAGATTTTTTTTTCAGAGTGACCTGTGTAATACTGAAAGATGGATACCTCGAGTTCCAGTGCGGTAACTGTTCCGCGATTTTCAAGGATTCGCAACAGTTGGAGCTTCACCAAAAAAGTATTCACCCTGTGGAGTCCAGTTCGACGGATCTAATGTGAGTCTGGTGGTTGTGTTGGAAGTGAATAAGGTGGATGGTTTTAGGCCAGAGGAAATCAAATACAAGACTTTCACTTGTGACCTGTGTTCGCAAAAATGCGACTCCCAAAACAAACTGATCAAACATCGCCGCCTCCACTCGGAGCCCAGATTCGCATGTATGTATTGCGACGACCGCTTTCGCACTAGAACCGAGTTAAACAAACACGTGTGGAGAAGTCACGATTCGTCAGATTTCGATTGTCCTTTTTGCGGCTACGTTACCGAGAGCAAGTTGAGGTTTCGCCTGCACGTTATCTCCAAACACACCAAGGACTACCCGTACAGGTGTGACACCTGCGGGATGGGATACCTCACTCAGACTCTACTGCGAGTCCACAACAAAGCCCAACACGAGGGTGTGCGGTTTGTGTGCGAAGATTGCAAGAAAGTTTTCAGATACGCAGACGGTTTGAGGCAACACCGAAAAACCCACGATCCCCATCGAGTCGAGAAGAGCTTCATGTGCGAGATTTGTTCGAAGGTTCTCAGGAAAAAGTTCAGTTTAGAGAGACATCTGGAGGCGCACAGGGGTGTGCGACAGAGTTTCGTGTGTGAGGAGTGTGGAAAGATTTTGTCGTCGACGACGTCTCTGAAACAACACAAAACCGTTCATTCGGCGAAGAAGTACATTTGCGATGTGTGCGGCAAGAGGTTCGGCAGAAAAGGAAATCTTCAGATCCACATGTTGCGAGTACATATCAAGGAGAAGCCGTTCAAATGTACCGTGTGCGATAAGAATTTTGCGTCGAAGATGGGCCTGGACATACACGTGAGGTCCCACACGGGGAACAAACCATACAAGTGTGAAACCTGCCAGAAAGAATATTCTGCGAAACACCTGTTGACGAAACACAAATGTACGAAGACTGTTTCGTGAAGATGTCGTTTGGTATCACAAGAGACAGGGTGCTCAGATTGTAGAAATAAGTTTCGGAAAATTTTCAATAAAAATCTTTTACAAGAAACTGCTGTTCTTTATTTCCATGTAACTGAGTTGTTTTCAGGTGTGAGTATTGACACTAACCCACTTTTTTTTCAGGATGTCATCTCAACTAGTACAAAATGGCGACCGTCCACAGTACAAGTGCGATGCGTGTCCTTACACTTCCCCGGACTTACACAAACTCGTGTCCCACAGAACCGTTCACACCCAATGTCGGTTCATTTGCAGTTTTTGTGCGAAAACCTTCAAGTCTCGCAGCGGCCTCTCCAAACATGTCCGCTACATCCACGAGAACCAGCGGAAGCACAAATGCTCGTGGTGCAGCTTCGCCTCCAGGACCAAGGTCGGGATCGAGTCGCACGTCGTGGCGCACCACACCCGAGACTACCCCCACAGATGCGACATCTGCGGCATGGGCTACATGAGCCGGGCGCGAGTGGAATACCACAAAAGAGCCCAACACGAAGGCCGTCGCTTCACTTGCGACCGCTGCGAGAAGACCTTCAAACAGGTCGAGTCGTTGCGGAACCACGTCAAGTTTCAGCACAGCGCGGACGGCGCCCAGACCTGCAAGATCAAGAAACACCTGGAGGGGCACATGGGAGCGGCGAAGGGGTTTGTGTGTGATGTGTGTGGAGTGAGACTGCGCAGCAAGCAGGGGTTGGACTGGCACAAGAAGGGACATTCGGGGCAGAAGGATTTTGTGTGCGAGGTGTGCGGCAAAGGGTTCGTGAAAAAATCGATTTTGACCGACCACATCCGAGTTCACACCAAGGAGAAACCGTACACGTGCGAACATTGCAGCAAGAGTTTCGCGCAGAAGTCGACACTCAATGTTCACATGTACTCGCACACGAAGAAGCCGTACAAATGTGACAGTTGTGACAAGGGCTTTACCAGGAAACATCTCTGGAAGCAGCACCACTGCAAATACAACACAAAAAATATTGTAATCTACGAAGAAAATATTTTTGAATAACAGTATATTTTATTGCGCGGGAGTTTGCTTTGCTGACCTAGTTTACCACTTCTCCGCGACTTGTCAAATATTTCGAACAATTTGCCATCAGCCAGAGCGTGGTTGTTTTCTTTGTGGGGAAACTGTGCTGTTCATTTTTACGAAAGCACATTGCCAAAGGAAAGTATGATTCGTACTGGCCCTTTTACCCTATCTGTTTGGTAAAATTATTTTTGTCTTTGAAGAATAACTTGTATTTTTTCAGGGTGTCTGCTCTCCTTGTCATGTTGCAAATCCCTTGCAACCTCTGCTCTCAGATGTTCAGCAGCGAGAGTCAATATCACATGCACAAGAAAAATCACCTTTTGGAAAGACATCGATGTACAGAATGCCATCAAACTTTCCAGTACAAAAGAAGCTTGGACGTTCACATACGGAAGGCACATAAGGTGGCGGAGGGAATCAAGATTGGTTGTCAGTACTGTTGTAAAAGTTATACCACTCAGAGGGTGTTAGGAAATCACATGAGGATACATCACGCGGACAAAATGTTTAAGTGTGAGGTGTGTTCGAAGGTCATGTCCACACGGAAGAATTTTCAGAGACATCAGTGCCCAAAAATGAGAAATCTCAGACCAAAAATTGTACTTTAAATGTTTTCGAAGTTGAGATTGTCGCATTTGAGAGTACTGTTTTCCCAATTTGGTTGTAGGTCGTAAAATTTTATGGTACTTTAAGTTAAAGATCTTGCGGGGCTTATAAATCCCAACCCAACCATTGTGCCCGTTAGTCGCTCATAATATGCAATAAAATTTTACGACCTACAACGAAATTGAGAAAACAGTACTTTTCGTTTCAGACTGTCTTTTCTTGTTCGTCCAGGTGGACCGAGAAAATGTTTGAAAAATTGTGTTGATTTTATTATAATGTTTAATAAAAAGATTGTTTTGAAGTAGTTCTTTTGACCATCCAAGACCCGCTGTAGAGACCAAGACGAAAGTAGCGCCTTGGTCGCGATTTACCTTCAAGTCTCAACGTACTCGTTGTTTTTCAGGTTACCTATTCCAGTCCACTTCCAAACTGACATCGCTGCAAATCAAGTGATCTGCACCGTTTGTTGTAAAACCTTCGCGAGCAAAGTCCAGCTCTCAAAGCACAAAGTGAGACACAAAGGCAGAAGATATCAGTGCCCCACCTGCCCCCGCAGGTTTGTCACGTCGTCAGAACTGAATGCTCACATTCGCTACTACCACGAGAAACAGCGCGACTTCTTTTGCGACGTCTGCAACTACGCCACCCAGAGCAACTTCAATCTCCAGAAGCACATCATATCTCGCCACACGAAGAACTTTCCTTTCAAGTGCGAACTGTGCCCGTTAGGTTACCTCAGCAAGGGGGAGTTGAAGAGACATCACGAAAGCAAACACGAAGGGAGACTGTTCGTGTGCCAGCACTGCTCCAAAACTCTGACCGACGAGCGACAGTTCCGCGTCCATCTCAGACGCCACGAAGAGGGACACGTCTCGAAAGTCTACACTTGCGAAGTTTGTCGCAAAGTGATACACACTCATAGCAATTTCAAGAGACACGTGCAGAAACACAACGGAGAGTTTGACAGTTACGTTTGTGACATGTGCGGCAAGAGTTTGACGACGCTGCAGTCGCTCAAGTACCACAGGAGGATACACACCGGAGAGAAGAATTTTGTTTGTGAGATTTGCGGTAAAAAGTTTGTGACGAAGACTCTTCTGGTCACGCACACGAGGGTTCACACCAAAGAAAAACCCTACCAGTGTAATCTTTGCGAGAAGCGCTTCACGCAGAAACCGTCGCTGAATATCCACATGAGGTACCACACCGGCGAGAGACCGTTCAAGTGTGACAACTGTGCGAAAGACTTTGTTACTAACTCGCTCCTCAAGAACCACAAGTGTAAAGGATTGAAAATTTGACAACCTAAAGATCAAGTGTTAAATTAAAGACTGAGTTTTGTAAATTTGTTGGTTTTTATTTGACCGGAAATGTTTCAGTTGTAGAACTATTTTATGGTGATAGGGTTGCCTCTAGAACCAATTTTATTCAGGTAAGTCGACGCTTTATCACGATAAATTGTGGATTTTATCAAAACCAGAACAACAAAAAGACCGGGTGAAAACACAGTGTTTTCAAGTGAAAGAAAATTGTCTGCTCTGAAAACAAAAAACTTTAAAAATAGATTAGATGGATTTTTTTTTTAATTTTCATCACCGGAAACCTCAGTTCTTATAACAATAACAGTTGTAAATGTATTTTGAAGGTATGCGAATTCGAATCTTATTCTGGATCCTTTAACTTTCTGTTTTTTTCAGGTTCTATGTTTGTTCCAAAATGTTTTCGTTGAGAATTGTACTGTCGAGACATAATTTGTTACATCATGAAGCAACAGTGCAGCATCTGTCGATTGTGCTACGTTGTCCCCTCAGTTTTTATAAGACATTTTATTCTTTATTCGAAAGTAATATCCGTAGCGATAAATTAATCCTGCCTGAATGCGTCACCGGAAGTACGGTGGGTCAGAACATAATAAATAGGTAAACAAACACACGATTGACGTGGTTTTGTTTTCAGGTTGGTGCTAACTTACGGTTGTGAGTTGTTAAATATTTGCAAGATCTGATGGGCCATGGAATTTACAAGATTAATATGATGTTAGAAATTTAGCGTCAAGACTACATGTATTAAATCTACACAAAAAGAAAACACTTCACAAGCGTGGAGAACTTTCCAGAAAACTTACGTAATATTTAAGATGTAAAATCTAGCAAAACATGTGCAATCAGGTCTTCAATCCTGAATCAGTTTTTATTTTGCTACTCTACTTTTTAGGGCGAAGGAAAAAATGTTAAACAAACAAGCGAACACCACGAATGAAGAAGTCTTTTGCGTCTGTCACATCTAAATAATTGTTCTTAGCATAGAATAGTAAAAGTTACGTCAGTTTTGTTGTGTGAAAATTAGAACAAAATATTTTAGAATAAAAAGACAGCAGATGTTCGTGGTCTTTATAGAATTAGTTGGTAGAACCCGATTACCATTTCGTATTTGTTGAATAAACTTCTACCAAACTGGCCTCCCTTTATTCACACCCCTCGTCCACTTTCTTGTGTAGTTTTAGTGCTAAAAATGCCACTCCACCCAATACATGAATTTTTTTTGCAGATCAGGGAAAGAGGCCCAAGTGAATTACACTTGTAACATATGTTTGGCGGAGTTCCCGAACAAGAACGAGTTTCTCAAGCACCACCTGCACCAGTACGGTCAAACCTTCAACTGTTGCAAATGCGGCAGCAAATACAAGACGACATCGGAGCTTTACTGCCATTTGGAGCAGCACAAATCCGAGACCGTCTTCGTGGAGGAGGAGGAGGAGGAGGACGAGGAGGTGGTGGAGGAGATCGTGCTGAACTACGAACATGACGGCGCGATCGCGGACAACAACGAACTCCTGTACATCCTCGACGACTCCCAGTGCGTCAACGAGGTGGTCATCGAGGAGGATATCTCGACGCAGCAAGACGACAAAGACAAGTCGAACGACAACTTGACGATAGTCCAGTTGGAACACGGCTACGTCATCCCGAATGTGGTGGAAGAGGGCGAGGAGGAAGAGGAGGAGGACGTGGCTCTGAACGGCAAGCAGAAGAACCTCCCCGCCAAACTGCAACCCTCCACCAGTAAGATAGTTTATACTCAGCCCAGAGCCAGGGCGTCCCAGCCGAAGCGTCGCCACGTCGTCCCCGACTTCTCCTCGACGAACTATCTCTTCATCAGCGCCAACGAAGAGGTGGACATTCCGCACTACAAGTGCCTGCGCTGCGAACAGTTGTTCATCAACAAGTTCGTCTTCTTCCGCCACATCGAGAAGGGCAAGTGCTACATCAACAACTGCGATGTGTGCAGTGCCACCTTCAGCAAGAACAGTGACTTCTACTATCACTACGTGGTGGAACACACGGACAGAGCGATCTGTAATTTCTGCTTCAGAACTTTCATGTACGAGAAGAACGTGAAGGAGCACATGTTGAGGCATCTCGATCAGTTCAGACACAGGTGCGACGAATGCAACAAGGGATTTTATACGGTTCGGGAGTACAGGAATCACTACAAAAATAGACACATGGGGATCAGGCACACGTGTAGCGTTTGCAGCAGGAGCTTCGCAGACGAGTATTATTTCAGGCGACATTTGGCGACGCACGAACAAGCCAACATAATCATAGAATAGGGCCACCGTACAGTCGTTCTGTAGATTAAGATGTTGTGTTTAATTTCTTCTCTGCCATTTTTAAAATGGAGTTATTTGCTTTGATCAACAACTATCATTGTAAATATTTGTACATTTTTATACTTAAGAATGTCAAAATGGTACACTTTGAGTTCATCCTTGGTACAAAGTAGCAGTTTTTTAGGTTTCTTATGTGTACGTTAGGCAAATCAATAATTATTAGTATCAGTTGTAGAAGTATATAGAGATAGTTAAGTACTAAAATAATGTTTCGGTTTGTAACCGGTTTAATTATGTATTTAATAAACATTTTAGTATGAGAATCTAGGAATTTTTTGGTAGTGTTTCAACAGTTAAACTTTCGGATTTTGCGTAAGTACATTTTATATTGTTTGTCGCTGAACTAATTATTTCTCATTTTAGATTCTTCAAAGGATTCATGTAAAACAAATTCAGATACGTGAGTGACGGTTTACAAATATTTATGTGTCTACATGTACAACAATTATTTTTTAAACAATATTAATTCTTGGTGACGAGAATTAACCTTGTGTTTGAGATTTGCCAAGAAAACTACTAAAAATTAATTATTCCATTTATAAAACAATTAGGTAATTCGTAATTTGCCAATGTTTGCAAAAGATTTGCGTTAAGAATGTGCTAAATAAAAGTTTTATTGTATTTTAATTTATAAACAAACAGACCCCGATTAGACTGTTAACATGCACTTGTGTTCTCTCGTTTAATTCTCTTATTCGAGTCTTCCAGAAGTTGAAATTCTAAATGTAAGTAAAATATTATTCAGCATACCTATTAAATTCGTAACTTGCCTCCATATCAATTTTTGCCAAAACCAATTTATTCCCAACCAAATTCTAAATTGTCGATACGACAGCGCAAATGTATAAATTTTCGTGATTTTCTTCAATTTTTTAAGTGATCTCCGTTTGTTGATTACCGAGGTGAGATTTACAAATCTGAACGTACATATCTAACAATAAGAAATTTCGATGATCACCCTCTGTTTATCATAAAATCTGGCATCGTGTTATCAAATTACAATCAACAAATTTGTAGTGCATATTTAACCTAACATGAACTTTTATCGCAATAAAGCTAGAATTTGAGATTTTATGCTAAATTGTAATATATGAAATATAGGTATTTTTTTTGTGAAAATATCATCTACTATATAGCGTGTTATTGAAATGCATTAGGAAAATTTAAACGGTGATAGAACTCATCAAAACACATTACTTTTCTATTTACCATTTTTTTGAAAACTCAAATTTATGCTCGAATTTATTTTCACCGTATTCCGTGTCATCGAGTCGTTTATGAATGGGACGGTGAAAGAACAACGGCTTCGCACGAAAAACGTTAACGCAAAAAAAGTAAATACGGCAAAAACCCAGGCGGATAGGTCTTGCAAAAACTTACTGACATAATTTAGTCACGTCCTTCACCTTCATGCGGCCGTGTTTGCAATTTATTAGAAAGTGAAATTCCCGTAATTATCGTTAAAAATGGTGAAGTAGGTACACTAATCCGGAGTTAACAGACATGGTGCTCATCTATGGGGAAGCTTTATCAAATGCAACCAGGCGTTTGTATGTAGGTACATGAAGAGATTTCCCGGTCGCCAAGTTCCCTGTCACAAAGGTACGTGAATGCTGTCCAGCATTTAAGGGATTATGGTATTTTTAGTCCTGTCCTGTTGACGAAGAACCGAATGTTAGTTGCCGACGACTTGCATTACGAATTGACGTTTCGAGTTTTACAATTTGGAGAACGCTGCACGAACAGGGATTACATCCGTATAATTTTCAACGCGTCCAACACTTAAAATCAGAAGATCCACCACGTCGAATTGCATTTTGTCAACGGCTTCTTCAATAGGTCGTAATTGACCAGTTTTGTCGCCAGCTCGTTCACCGGACTTAAACCCTTGTGACTTTTTTTTATGGGGCCATTTAAAACAGATTGTGTATGAGACTCCAGTTGACACCGAGGTAATTCGATAAAATTCTGACATGTTGATGAGAACTCAAGCTTCTGTGGCTCGAAGGGCACACAAGAGCGTGCATCGATTACGGAGGGCGTCATTTCGAACATTTAATTTAAAGGTTAGTGCCCTTGATCAAGTGTGGTGCGTAACTTCAATGTCACTCTCACTTACTACGAATAAAAAATTGGTTTTTGCTTGAGTATCTAAGTTTTTATCTTCTTTCGCTTTTAATGTACGCACGGAGACATTGGCGGGTACTAGAATTTACGACGATCAAACTAATTAAAATTTTATCTGGGTTTAGAAAGATTTTTCGAAAAAATGGTAAATAGAAAAGTAATTTGTTTTGATGAGTTCTATCACCGTTTAAATTTTCTTAACGCATTTCAATAACATACTGTAGTTAAAATAATGTAATAAATCGTAGGGTTATTGTTTTCCGGGTGAAAACCTGCATTCGATTAATGTAATAAGTCCCATTTCAAATTTAACAGTGGCGCTAGTATACTCAAAACAAAAAGTTTCATTTTATTGTCAATTGCGTGGCTGTTTTTTTGCACATTAAATAATGTCTATGTTGAACATAGAATTTTTAAAGTTTTTTACCTTTTCGGCAACCTGCAAAAATAAAAATTTAAAGTTTGTATTGGTTTGAATTGTTCAAATGAATGACAACGTCTTAAACGTAGATTTATTGTTTTGAATGTAGTTTCAAAATTTTTGCTCATTACCATAGAAACATTCATTAGTTCCCACTTTGGCCGCGGGACTTCTTATATTATTTTTGCTAATGTATTAAAAACTAAAAGGAGTAGGTTCTGGAAGTTAGACAGTTTGTGTAAAACGTCACAAAAAGACCGATGTTAGCTGTGTTTAAAATCTGTGAAAATTGTTTTTTTAACAAGCCTTTCGGTATGTAATCCTTGAAAACTATTATAATTTGTTGAAAAATAATATCGTAAATGTTTCGCGACTCTTTTGAAACTGTTTTTTTCATTCGATGCGAAACGCCGAGGTAAAAGTAGTTGTTCTGCTTTTGTAAAATTAGTGATCTCCAATAAGAGGAATGAAATATTTTTTTCCACTATTACAAAATGCAGTTTTGCTATCTTTGCAGAGAGGAGAAAGCGTGTATTTCTATGTACTAGCTAGCCTAAAAAATAATTTAGTGACATTTATCGGTAGGTGGCGCTACAATAATTTTTCGAACATTCGATTTGTCATGAAAAAAATTACCTTAAAATTTTGTTTTCCGCTTGTAAATAACAGCTATTCTGCTTTTACAAAAACATCTATTAATTTCAGCAAATTATAGATATTTTTTAGTATTACCAATTAAATTGAGAGGTAATAATCAGAAAGATTTTTGCAAGAATTATATCTACTTATCTACGTATAGTAGGCCCTGCAGTTTTGACAATTCTCTTATTTTTGACAATTCTTTTGTCAACTAATAAAGTTTGTTCGTTCCATAATGGTTGTGGAGGATAAAAAAAATGTGTAGACCATAGCGATACAGTGGTTTTCCGGGTCTCAAGAAATGGCCAGCATTTTCTTTCGACTCGGAAAAAAATTTCCTTACCGCTTAGGTATACAATATACTATTTCCAAAGATAACGAATCATGTAATTTTCAAAAAAAAAATCAAAACTAAAAAGCGTTATTTAACATTACCTTTAGACTGTCGAGTATTTTTAAAATTTGAAACATAAATTACATTAAAACTGTATATTGTTTTAACTTCTCATTAGCGATTTCAGTAAAAACGAGAAATAATTACGCTCGAGGTAAGTTATACGGGGTGTCCCCCAAAAAAAAAGACGAGTCCATAAGTCTCTTATTTATTGGAGGATTTTAAATATTTATACACCAAATTAAATGGTTATGAATAGGCTACAAAAAGGCCTAATAAATTCCCGTATAGCCCTAAGGGCTTCAAGGATAAACTGTAATAGTTATTTTTATATTAAGTGCGCGAAGAGAGTGTTTTTTGTGTATGAAAAGGTCTTTTACGCCGAGACGAAGGTCGAGGCAGTATAAGCCTTTGAATGCACAAAAACAATATTTTTTCTATAATTGATTCAAAAAATTGAAATTAAAAATTCAAATTTTTGAAGGAACTCTGAAGTTTCAATGCAGTGACCATGTTGCTAGGTAACTAATAAAAAACAGTGCGTGAAATGAAAAACAGAAATAGTCGTATGCGTGAAATTGCATTTCACACACTGTTTTGTATGGTTTCTATGGTTTCGATCTTACTAACAATGCAAAAAAAATACACGTCAGAAAATGACCCACTTCAGGCACAGATAACTATGCGTGAATTTCAATTTTTTGAATCAATTATATAAAAAAAAAATATTTTTTTTAAATGGGAACACAATTTTTTTTAGTAATTCTAATAGAGATTTTTATTTTGAAAACAACAATGTATCACAAGTATACACTTACATACCAAAAATACAAATATATATACAGGGTGTCCCCAAAAAAGAAGACGAGTCCATAATTCAGTTATTTATCGGAAGATTTTAATTATCTATACAGCAAATTAAATGGTTGTTAATAGGCTACAAAATAGCCTAATAAATTCAAGTATAGCCCTATGGGCTTCCAGGGTAAACTGTCAAAATATTTTTTTTTAAATGGGAATACATATTTTTTTGTACTAATTCTGATAGAGGTTTATATTCTGAAAACAAGAATGTATCACAAATATACACTTAAATACCAAAAATTCACAAAAAAAAATGTAAAAAACGCTACTATCGTCTATGTTCCATTTTGCGCTAAACATTGGCGGCATATCTGCGCAATCCCACATGTTATTATTTGTCATTTGTTTTTCCAGCTACCTTAATTTGGTTATTACACTGTAACGCAGTGCATTTTGATAGCTTTTCGCTTGATGCTCGTCATTTGTTTCAAAAGTTAGTGTTATTTTTTTTAATGTGAAGTTATACTTGTGATACATTGTTGTTTTCAGAATTAAAATCTCTATCAGAATTACAAATAAAAGGTATGTAATCCTATTTGAAAAATTTTTTTTTGACAGTTTACCCTTGAAGCCCATAGGGCTATACTTGAATTTATTAGGCTATTTTATAGCCTATTAGCAACCATTTAATTTGGTGTATAGATAATTAAAATCCTCCGATAAATAAGGGAGCTATGGACTCGTCTTTTTTTTTTGGGACACTCTGTATATATAAAAAAACCGCTACTATCGTCTATACTCTATTTTGCGCTAATCATTGGCCACATATCTGCGCAATCCCATATGTTATTATTTGTCATTTGTTTTTCCAGCTAACTTAATTTGGTTATTTTATTACATTGTAATGCAATGCATTTTGATAGCTTCTCGCTTGGTGTTCGTCATTTGTTTCAAAAGTTAGTGTTATTTTTTTTATGTGAAGTTATACTTGTTTTCAGAATAAAAATCTATCAGAATTACTACAAAAAAATATGTATTCCCATTTGAAAAAAAAATATTTTGACAGTTTAGCCTTGAAGCCCTTGGAGCTATATGTGAATTTAGTAGGCCGTTTTGTAGCCTATTCACAATTATTTAATTTGGTGTATAGATAATTAAAATCCTCCGATAAATAAGGGAGCTATCGACTCGTCTTTTTTTTTGGGACACCTGTATTTTGTTGAGTTGGATAATGGAAGTGGAGTACACCCAGCACTATCAGACTGTCACTTAAGCGTATTAGAACATATTCATCTGTATTAAGATATTTTCTGTTTATTATTTTACGTTTATTCTTCAAATTTTTTTAATAATATACCTATTCTATGATAGGTGAATTTAATTTTTCATTACACTTTTGATCATGGGGCAATTGGTAAGTTCAAATTTTTTTGTCGACTCTTGTCACTAACAGTTATCATTTCAGCTACAATTTGGACCGAAATAAAAACCACAGTGACGAGTTATTTTATTTACATGTTATTTACATCGAGCTTGCACGTAAGCCGCTGCGGCTCAAATATTAGTTAGTAATTTATATGTATTAAATGTAATCACCGTATTAATCACGAAAAAATCCAAACTGTCTCACTAACACCGATCATTTTTCAGTTCGCTGTATCAAGACCACTTATATTCGACGAATTACTCGGAAATTTCGCCGCTTCAGAGCAACAATCTCAAATATCTGATGTCCATAGTGGACCCGAAACAGATGCCCGAAGACAACATCCTCGAGAACTCGGTGGTCGACCACTTGAACGAATCAGACGCCGATCTCTTAAATTTACTAACGACGGAAGACGACTGCTCCGACATCTTGAACAACATCGCCACCAACGAACAGTTCGAACGGTTGATGAGCAGCGACTCGAATTTCGTGGACGAGTTCATCGACGAAATGAAAGCGGAGACGCACAAAATCGAAAACACTTACAAGTGTTTTCAGTGCGGAAAAGTCTTCAAGTCGAAGAAACTCCTCAAGAAGCACCTGTTCATCCACACCGGAATCCGCAAGTTCTCGTGCGACATCTGCGGCAAAGCTTTCAAGTATCGATACGAGGTAGACGTCCACAAGAAGAGCCACAACAATCCAACTTTCCAGTGCGACATCTGCTCCAAAATGTTCATACACAAGTCGCACTTGACGACGCATCGACGCAAGCACCTGAACGAGTTCGTGGCGTTCTGCAAAGAGTGCAACATGGGGTTCGTCACCAAGTTTTCGCACAAGACCCACGTCAATCTCGTTCACAAAAATCTGCAGCTGGTGTGCGACACCTGCGGCTCACGGTTGAGTTCGCTTTCGGCGCTCAAAGAACACAAATTGACCCACGATCCCAACTACGGGAAGGAGAGATCTCACGTTTGCGAGATTTGCGGCAAGTCGTATCTCAACTCTCGGAATCTTAAGGGTCACATGAAGGTGCACAAGCAGATGAGGTCTCACGTGTGTAATATCTGCGGGAAGTCGGTCAGCAGCAAGAAGATTCTCGAGACTCATATCAAGATGCACACGGGACTTAAAGATTTCATCTGCAAAGTGTGCAGCAAAGGGTTCGCCTCGAAGGAGTATCTGGACGTGCACATGAGGATACACACTGGCAATAAACCCTTCAGTTGTCAGACTTGCGGGAAGAGGTTCACGCAGAAGACGTCGTTGACGGTGCACATGCGTCACCACACGGGACAGAGACCGTACAAGTGCGAATGTGGGAAAGAGTTCACCACGAAGAGTCATCTGATGACTCATTACAAGGCTCACGATGTGGGCGGGGTCGACATTGACTACATTTCAAGGCCCGTACAGCAGTAGGATTAAATATTTGGTGATTATTTTAATTTTGTACTGTCAGCAAAAGTTTCTATTCTGGAAACTTTTTCTAAAATGAGTTTTCCTCGATTCGCTGTCAGAAAATTAAATCTAGCCTGTCATGAGTTTATGCTTTAAAGGCGATCGTTTTCCTATCTTTCAGTGAAAGGGTTAAGAAATACATAAGTAGAAAATCGTGGCAAATGTAATTTTTATTTTTTCACGTGATGTAGTTGTTACACCAATCAGTATTCTGCTCGTTATTGTTAAAAAAGTAGCTTCGATGAACGAGCGATAGGTAAAAATATTTACAGATTTTTTTATGTGATGTATTAATTAGTGAAAAGAAAAAGCCTATTAAGAAACCCGTGTGGTTCTTTCTCTTGTACAACTTTCATCATTCCCATTAAACTGTGCAGACTAATTATAAGTTTTTCTTTTATGTACACGAACACCGGATATGCCCTCTTTCCTTTTGGATAAGTATGTGGTAATAACGTTGACAATTTTTAGGTCTCGGAAGTTACGCGATAGAAGGACCCGGAAAAATAATGTCAACTCTCGCACCGAAGCGGAGCCGAAACGTTGTCCCAGTTGCTCGAAAACCTTTCCCAACAATCGCAAACTGAAACGCCACTTGATCACGCACAGCGAAGTACGTCCTTACAGCTGCGACGTCTGCTCGAAGAGATTTAAACGTAAATACGACATCACCATCCACAAACGGGTCCACGGAGGCCGTCTCTCGTTCCAGTGCGACTTTTGCGAGAAAGTGCTAAAGTCGAAGGGGTCATTCATGACTCACAGGCGCCGCCACTTGAAGGATTACATCCAAGTGTGCAACATCTGCGGTGCCGGGTTCGTCACCAACCAGGAGTACAATAACCACATGGGGGCCAAGCACGGCACCAGCGCCCACATTTGCGACATTTGCGGCAGAGGGTGTTACGATAAGGCGGCCTTACAAAGTCACATGGCTAAGCACGTGAAAGGCTACGAGAACAACAAGTACCAGTGTCAGCTGTGCAACAAGACTTTCCTGCAGGAGAAGTACTTGAAGCACCACTTTTTCAGGATACACAAAGACGGAGGGCAGAAATTTATCTGCGACCTGTGCGGGAAAAAGTTAAATTCGAAGACCAGTCTTCGCGACCACTTGATAATGCACTCGGGGCTCAAACCCATAGAGTGCAAAGAGTGCGGGAAGGGATTCGCTCTGAAGACCACGTTGAAAGCGCACTTGAGGACGCACACGGGAGACAGACCTTACGTTTGCAACGAGTGTGGCAAAGCCTTCACGCAGAAGACTGCGCTCACCATACATTTGAGATACCACAGCGGGGAAAGACCTTACGTTTGTGATATTTGTCAAGTGGGATTTGTGAGTCGGGGATTGTTGAATCTTCACCTGAAGAATAAACATCACAAAGTCGCCGACGCGACTGCTTAGACTGTAGCGTTTTAAGTTTCAAATAAATAATATGTGTGTTTAGATTGTTTTTTATTTGGACCGTTGCTCTGCATTTTTGAGAGACTCGTGACTAACGTGTGTGATTTTCAGATTTCCTTTGTGCCTCCCAAGGGGAATTACGGTAAAGAAAATCGATTGGAATTATCGGTTACCGGTTGGTAATCAAAGAGACAAGACTTTGTCACAGGAGAAGTTTGACGTTTTGAAAAAACCAGTCTTGCTCGGGAAAAACACTCGATATTGCTGTTCCAAATGCAAGTGCATTTTTCACACCTTCAACGAATTGATAATACACGATTCCGAATGTATCGGTCCCAAAGTGTCCCACGTTTGCAAGTACTGTGACAGAAGTTTAAGTTCCGCTCATGCCCTGAAGATGCATATAATTCGGCACGAGAAAGAGCCAAAATTCTTTTGTTCCAAGTGCGGAAAGACCTTTACAAATGCCGAATCACAACAAGTCCACGCGAGCGAGATGCACACTGAGCATTTTGATGCGATGCTGAACGGTTTTCGGTGCAGATTGTGCGAAACGAGAACCGCGACTAAGACAGCAATAATGAGACATGTCAAGCAGACCCACGTCGTGGTATGTATGCGGCAATTGTTTTGACAAGCCGAGGAAGTTGACACTTCACAGTGTGGTACACCAGAGTGACATACTCGTATCTTAACGAGTGTAATTTTTGTCCGGAGTACCCACGTGTGCGGACACAAGTTCGTGAACAAGTCCAATTTGGACTGGGACTGGAAGAAGCACTTTTCGTTTAATCAGTCTTGTTTCTTTGTTGAATAAATCGTCAAAAGTAGAACTGTTTTTTTTATTGAGCGCTTGCTTCGGGGCTTGTCTGTTTGTTGTCAGTGAATTTTCGCTCATTTCGTGTTACTGATTTTTGTTTTTGTTTTAGGGTTACCTCACTCTTAGAGAAATTAATTTATGGTCCATCGATATCGATAACTCCGGTCGGGGGGCGCGTCAAAACCACGAAAAAGCGGAAACGTTGCAGGACGAAAAAACCCGCTCGTAAAGACGAGCTGATCGTGAAAGTGATCGACCCCAACAAAGAGGGGATGTCGCAGGAAGAGCAGGATTCGTCGAACGAGACGAAACCGAACGATACGACCGAAGCGGTCCATTGCGAGGTCTGCGACGAGACCTACGCCAACAATGTGGCTTTCGCCCTTCACTCGATCGACCATAACAACGACAATAAGTATTCTTGTCACTTCTGCGAGTACCGCAACTCCTCCAAGTACCACATAGAGATGCACATCAAGGCCCACGAGGGTACCACCAAGTACAAATGCGAGATTTGCCAGAAGGCGTTCACCGTGAGCACTCACGCCATCGAGCACAAGTACTTCCACACCGGAGAGAAGCCCTTCCAGTGCGAGATCTGCGGCAAGCACTTTATGTTCTCGTGGTTCCTCACGTCGCACAGACGGACCCAACACTGGGAGATAATGACGGGGACTCCGTTGGTGAAGTACGACTGCACCATCTGCAACAAACATTACACTTCGTCGACCGGCTTGAGGAGGCACAACTTGAGCAAGCACAACGTGGCCGGGGTGGACTCCTCGGTGCTCTGTGATATCTGCGGAAAGAGGCTCTCCAGCAAGGAGAAGTTGAAGTTTCACAGGAGGATTCACACGGGTTACAAACCGTACGCCTGCGAAATCTGCACCAAGAGCTTTTCGAGGAAGGAGCAGCTGAAAGAGCACGAGAGGGTGCACACCGGTGAGAAACCGTTCATTTGCAACTTCTGCGGAAAGGGGTTCACCCAGAGGTCGCCGTTGAGGATCCACGAGAGGACCCACACGGGTGAACGTCCCTACATCTGCAGGATCTGCGGGAAGGGATACATTTCGAAGGGCGTCATGGACACTCACATGAAGAGTTGTACCGCAATACCAATATATTAGTTCTGTGGTGTGTTTGGTAGTTAATTTTTCCATAATTTATTGTAAAGTCGAGTTGAGTAAATATACTATTTTTATTTAGATTATCGTTTTTTGACCCCGCTTGCTTTCAGAAAACGCCGCAGCCGACGGTAAGTCTTCCGATCAACCCCCGCACGGTACTCATCCTCCCTCTGTTGCAGGTTCCGGTGTGCCAACGTACCACTCTGCGCGGCTCGGTCAACAAATTAAACATGTATTACTGGTTACGGTTACGAAATAAAACTGTACGAATTGGTTTCAATAAAGTTACTGTTTTCCCCGCCCGACTTCCTCCCCCACTTGAATGTCTTTCCGCCGCATTAATCCAATCAGCTTTAACTCTGCTTTTTTTAGGTACATTCCGGATTTTTTGTCGCCCATCGTAACCATAAACGAGGTGGATCCGAAACCGGCAAACAAAACGAAACGAAGAAAACGGAAACCGGCCCTGGTGGACCCTTGCGACATCTGCGGCAAAACCTTCAAGCAAAAAGCCGGTCTGAAAGACCACCTCGTGATGCACAGCAAGTACTTCCATTGCGAGATGTGCGGCACCAGCCACAAGCAAATGCTTGATTACGTGACGCATATGCGCATCCACTCGGACAATATGACCTTCCAGTGCATTTTTTGCGACTTCAACACCGAAAACATCGTCCAAATAACCGAACATTTGAAGTCGCAGCACAAGGAGGAGAAGCCCTACACTTGCGACATCTGCAAGAGACACTTTCCCATCCTGAAATGGTACAAAGAACACGAAAACGATCACAAGAATCTCAAACCGTACCACTGCGACCTTTGCGGAAAGAACTTCGCCTACTCGAGGTACCTGTCGGTGCACAGGGCGCTGGTGCACAAAACTAATCCGGATTTGCACGAATGCGTCGTCTGCAAGAAGCAGTACCAGCACAAGAACAGTCTGAAATTGCACATGAACAGTCACACGGGAAACGTGTCGGTGTGTGACGTTTGCGGCAAGATCTTGTCGAGCAAAGAGAAACTGAAGTTTCATCTGAGAACTCACACGGGGTACAAACCGTTCTGTTGTTCATATTGCGGCAAGTGCTTCACCAAAAAGCCGATTCTAGTCGAACACATTCGGATTCACACGGGGGAAAAACCGTACGTTTGTCAGTACTGCATGAAGGCGTTTTCGCAGAGGTCCAGTTTGGTCATCCACATCAGGAGCCACACGGGCGAAAGGCCGTACGTCTGCACGGCGTGCGGCAAAGGGTTTGTCGCCAAGGCTATGCTCAATATACACCTGAGGGCGTGCAAAGGGCCCTATTTGTTCTTGCAAAATTTGTCGTAACGCCAGTGTGACCGTTTCGATGCAATTGTTTGTTTGAGGTCCGGAACGCGTGATATATCTTGTCCAAAGACTGTTGATTTGTTGATTTTGTAATCAGAAATGGAGTTTGTTAAATTTTGTAAATGAGTCGTTTGAAGCACAACTTCAAACCTGTACCATATATTTGTAAATCAGCATTATACGGAGTTTCTAAGAGTTGTACATTGACGTCACTTTGGAATTGTGTCGCAAATAAATAGATCATGCATCACGGAAATGTATAGGTTAGGATGTTACTTTGACAGTTGACAAATGTGACGTCAAGAGCGAGATTTTTGAACTGGTACTCTTTGTATTGCATCCTAGGTACAGTTCTCTGACACGCCAAGCGGTAGGACTTGTTGCGTTTCGCCCCGAATTAAAATTTTCGAATTTTTATTACGTCAAAACCTTCACTGCCCTTTCCTCCGTGTCTGTGAACACGGATCAAGCCGTATGATTAGAGATTTTTTGGGATTGTAGGGTATAATTTTGAAGCGATTAAAATTTAGAACAATTCTCTTTAGTTTTTTACAACGAAACTGTATTTATTTTTGTAACTGTATTTTCTTTTTGTGTATAAGAACGATAATAAAACAATTTTCGCACACCCCTAGGTCATGTCTGTCTAATTTTAAGCTGTCACTTGTACGACCTGTGTCTTGAATAAAACTTTGTAAAAAGCGTCAGCGGTTCCTTGTATCGCAAACCTCCGCAACAATAATAAACGATGACATTAACTGTCTCTAATTTTAGGACCTCCAAGTCTAACACTGACCTTTCGGACAACGAAGAAACTATTGTAATTACCTTGCTGGACGATTCGGACATTGAGCAAATCGTTCCGGAGAGCACATCCCCAGAGACCCAACTTCCGGAAAACGAACTCCCAGAGACTGAAGTCTCGGAGAACGAACTCCCAGAGGTCAAGGTTCCGGAGACGGAACCCCCGGAGATCAGAGTCCCGAAGACGAGAAAAAGACGGAACCGTATCCTGTGTCACGAGTGCGGAAACCTAGTGACCTTGAACAAATTCGCCACCCACATGCAGGAGATGCACTATTACAAGTCGCAAGTCGCCTGCTCCAACATGCTCTGTTCCGAATGCGGAGTGCTCTGCAAGGATAAGCATGCCTACGGTGCGCACATGCGCCTTCACACCTTTCCGTGCAACTACTGCCCCGCCATTTTCAAGACGAAAAAAGCTCTCGAGTACCACGCCCACATGCACGTGAAAAAACAGTACCGTTGTGAAAAATGCGAGGCAAGTTTCCAGGCCTCCTTCGACTACATCGTCCACAAAGAGAGCCACGAAGGTACCGGGAAGTACCGCTGCATCAAGTGCAGTTACGTCGCTTCCAAAGTGCATATGTTGAAGCGCCACGTGCAGCAACACGAAGGCCGGCAGGTTTACACTTGCGAAATCTGCGAGAAGAAGTTTTTCGTGAAGAGTCAGTACGATTTGCACATGGAGTGGCACGCGGGGATCAAGAAGTACTCGTGCGACCTCTGCAACAAGAAGTTTTTGACGGTGAACTATCTCAAGGTGCACCGTGATTTGAACCATCACAAGGAGATCTACGGGTTCGAGATGTTGTACGTGTGTCCGGAGTGCGGAAGGAAGTTCACGTTCGAGAGGAGTTTGAGGAGGCACTTGAGTACGATACACAAGATAGGAGAAGACAGGACGGTGGCGTGTCCCGTTTGCTTCAAGAAGATCGCCAATAATTATAATTTGAAAGTGCACATGAGGATGCACACTGGAGAAAAGACCAACATGTGTGACACTTGCGGCAAGGCCTATCACACCTACAAATCGTACAAGAAGCACGTTTTGACGCACCACCCGGACCAGGTGCCGGTGCCCAAGACGGAGCCGAAGAGTTTTAACCAGAAGAAGATTGCACATTGATTTTAACTGTGAAATAAAAGTTTTGTATAAAACAGATTTCGAGCTTTTTTTTATTGGTTGGTAGGAATTTTTTGAAAGTTTGTACGAGTCAGTCGTGGAACTCGGTCCTTGCAGGTATAAAATGGATCAAGGCTTTTAGAAAAAAAAAATTGAAAACAGATGTGGGTTGTTGAAGAGATAAAAAATTATTTTAATTTTTCAGGCTGTGAAAAAAATATTTTCTCATTTTTTCAGATCGAAGTGGATAAATCCAAAAAAGAGTGGCGCTTAATGGTGAGTTAGAGTTAAGTAAGAGTTCTTGTTCTTGTTAAAATGTTTATTAGAACTAATTTCTTACGTCGGGTGTCGGTGCGACAAGTTAGTGTTTTATTTATTTCGAATCTGAGTCTCGCGATTGCAGGTTTCACTTTTTTCTCATCGAAAGTACCTTTTTCACTTCCCATCCTGTATTTTAACGGCAATAAACTTGTACGGAAATAATCGTTGTCTCATTTCCGCCACGATTAGCTTTTCCCACGTCAGTAAACACCTCTTGCTTATTGTATTTAGCACCGATCAGGCTGAACACCTTCATTAATACTTCTTTTTTTTAGGTCGGAGCTCGCCTGCCCCAAATCCACTCGAGCGTCCCGCAAACGCAAAACCCCAAAAGCTGACAGCGACGAGGACTACAAACCCCCGCATTCGCAAATGGACAGCGACGAAGATTACAAACCCGCAACGACAAATCGGCGCTCGCGCACGTGGACCTGCAAGAAGTGCATGTCGGATTTCTCCACCAGGAGGGCTCTCACGGAACACAAAAAGACCCACAAAAGCGACGGCCAAGAGCAGCACAGTTACAAGTTCGACTCCCGCTTGGAAGTGTACGTCTGCAACACTTGCTCGGCCGAATTCCAGAACGAAGAAGAGGCCGAGAGTCACATCACCAAGACTCACATTGAACCGTACTCTTGCGATTCGTGCGCGATGAGGTTCAGCAAACCGTACAATTTCTCGTGTCACATGCAGCAACACAACGAAGACCAACAGTACAGTTGTCCTTTGTGTTCTTACGCTACTCCCAGAAGAACCTGCATCTTGACCCACATAAACCGGGTGCACTACCACAAGTTTTACTACTATTGCAAGACTTGCGGCAAGGGTTTTAACGACTCGGTCCGCTTCAAAGAGCACGAGAACGAACACTTGGGGGTGAAACCCTTCCAGTGCGTGGTTTGCACCAAGTCGTTCGTCTACTCCAGGTACCTGTTCCTGCACCAGTTGCGCTACCACACCGTGGGAATCAAAGGACAACTCCTCAAGAACCAGTGTTCGATCTGCTTGAAAGTCTTTTCCAAGAAGAACACTCTGGAGAATCACTTGGCGTCGAGACACGGCAATTCTTTAGGGCCCAAAGAAAAAAGGCACTTGTGCGACATTTGCGGCAAGGGGTTTGCTACCAAAGACAAGATGAGGATACACTACAGGGTGCACACGGGGGTGAAACCCTACACTTGTCAGTATTGCAGTAAGAGTTTCACTAAGAGGGAATACTTGATCATGCACGAGAGAGTGCACACGGGGGAAAAACCCTACTCGTGTCAGCACTGCGGCAAGTGTTTCAGTCAAGGAGCGCCGTTGAGGATCCACGTGAGGGTGCACACGGGGGAGAGGCCCTACATTTGTCAGTTTTGCAACACTGGGTTCATCTCGAGGGGGTCGTTGAATATGCACCAAAAGGTGTGCGTAGGAGGTTAATCAGTTAATTAGAGTCCTGTACGAACTGTTAAATAAATATTAATCAGAGATGAGAGTAGTTCTTTTTTATTTGAAAAAATGAAATATAGGGCGCTTTCGAAGACCTTTGTATTGTATTTGTCGTTTTTTGGTGTATTCGTAACATCAGAGGTGAGTTCTTTTGAAGATTTTTTTAAATGTCTCTGAAACTTGTTTTTTAGCGTCGCTGACAACGTACGAACAAGAGAAGTAATAGTCATGGGCTTGATTAAAATAGAGAGGAGAAGAAAATGTTGCTGGAAGTGTTGCATAATTGTGTCGAAAATCGTAATGAATAAACTGTGAACTTGAAAAGAATTTAATTTTTATTTTGTTTTGCACGTTGTTCGTCTCCACTGCTTTTTCGACTTTTGCTTTCCCTCCCCCGACCAGACTACCATCTAATCTTTTTATTTTTCAGACCAAATTTGGAACAGATGCTGAAACGCAAATTACCAGAGGTGGACATAATCCCGGTGAAACATCAGCTTCGCCTAAAATCCCTCACCCAGATGAAGCCTCGAACGAAACAGCCCACGTACAAGAACCCCTTCGTTTACACCAACTCGAAACCGACCACTCGCAGGAGCAAGAAGCGCCCCGTCCAAGAGAACAAAAGCATCAAGTGGGCCTGCATGATCTGCTCGGACGTCAAAGAGGACAAACAGTCCCTGATCGAGCACTACGAGTTCCACAAGAACGAGACCGAGAGTTTGGGTCTGGGGGACCACTCCAGCGGCGACTACTTCCTCTGTCCGGTGTGCCTGACCGACTTCACCTCGCTGAAGAGCTACGAAAGACACGTGGAGAACCAGCACGGAGAGAAGCACTTCGCCTGCGATGACTGCAACAAGTTCTTCAAGAACTCGTACCAGCTGTGCATCCACAACTACAACATCCACTCCACGGACAAGATGTACAGGTGTGTACTGTGCACTTTCAGCACTAGACATCTGAAGTCGCTGCGCCCCCACTTGAAGCACAAACACGAGGACGAGTTCAAGTACAGGTGCGAGGTGTGCAATCGGGGCTTCGCCTCGGCGACTTGGTACGAGGAGCACAAGAATTTCCACACGGGGGCGATGCCCTTCGAGTGCGAGGTCTGCTTCAAGAGCTTCCCCTACACCAGGTACCTCATCGCCCACAAGAAGAACATGCATCCGGATGTGCAGTCGGTCTCGCCGGCCACCCACGAGTGCGACATTTGTCACAAGAGGTTCGCCCACAAGAAGAGTCTGGTGTTGCACGTCAGGGGGCACACCGGGGAGAACACGGTGCTGTGCGAGATGTGCGGCAAGAGCTTGTCCAGTGCGGAGCATCTCAAGCAACACATACGAATTCACACCGGGTACAAGCCCCACACGTGTTCCGTTTGCGGCAAAAGTTTTGCCAAAAAGTGCAATCTCACCCTCCACGAGAGGGTGCACAGCGGAGAGAAGCCCTACGTGTGCAATACTTGCGGGAAATGTTTTTCGCAGAGGTCGACGCTCGTCATCCACCAAAGATACCACTCGGGGGAGAGGCCCTACGTTTGCCACCTGTGCAACAGGGGGTTCGTTGCCAAAGGATTGTTAGGGGTGCACTTGAAGACGTGCTCCGGGATACCGATAGATTAAGGGGGCGGTTTATTTCTGTTTTTTTATTACGCATAGAGGTATAAATAAAAGTTGGACCAAATTGTCGAGTTTTATTTTATTAAAAGTAAACACTCGCCTTGCCTTGCCCCTCGTTTTGACTCCGCAGAAACTTAGAAACGGACATTTTTCAGGGAGCTCCAGACTGAAATCAAAATAGAAGCTGACAGTGATTTGTCACGTGGTGATGACGATTTGGGCGAAGGACTGAGCCTAGAAAGGAGCGAAGACGAGATCGAAGAACCACCCGACAGTGATTTCATACCTAGCGGCGCGGATTCGAGCGACGATGACAGAATCGGACCACTACCTAAAAAGAAATACACAACGGACAAAGTTCTGTGCGAGATCTGCGGTAAGGGTCTCACCAGTAATGACCACCTTTCACGTCACCTCAGAATTCACGCGGGATACAAACCCTACACTTGTTACGTGTGCGGGAAGAGTTTCACCAACAAAAGTATTCTGGTTCAACACGAGAGGATCCACACTGGCGATAAACGCTACGTGTGCGACGTCTGCGGCAAGAGGTTCACGCAGAGGTCGCCTCTGGTCATCCATCAGAGGATACACTCCGGTGAAAAACCCTACTCCTGTCACATCTGTCACAAGAAATTTGTCTCCAAGGGACACGTGGGGATGCATCTGAGGAACTGTCCGGGAGAACCAGAGAAATGAACGACTACTTACTTTTTTTATAATTTTGTAATTAAATGTTGGAAATTGATGATTAGTTTTATTGTGCTGAAGATGATCGAAGTATGTCACTCAGTTCACTCTTTAGGAACTTGTTTTGTTTTTGTGTCCTTAAAATTTGTCTTAAGCTAGTATCTTACGCGCAGGGGTTAGTATTTACTTCTTCCTCTTGTTTACACTGTCGACTAACGGTGAAACATTTGTGGGGCAAAGGGTTCGCTCAACAGAACAAATTGAGGATACATTACTGGGTGAAGCCCTACACTTGCAGCTGCTGCGCCAAAAGCTTCACCAAGAAGCTCGTGCTGGTGCACAGCGGCGAAAAACCCTAATCGTGCGAGTATTCCGCCAGGGGGCGCCACTGAGGATTCATCTGCGGATGAATCAACAGAGTCAACAGAGGGTTCGTTGCCAAAGGATTGTTGGGTGTGCACTTGAAGACGTGCTCCGGAATACCGACAGATTAAGGAGGCGGTCTTTTTCTTTTTTTTTTTATTACGTATAGAGTTATCAATAAAATTTGGACTAATTTGTCGAGTTTTATTAAAAGTAAACACTCGCCTTGCCCCTCGCTTTGACTCCGCAGAAACTTAGAAAGGGACATTTTTCAGGGGGCCCAAGACTGAAATCAAAAAAGAAGTTGACAGTGATTTGTCACGTGGTGATGATGATTCGAACGAAGAACAGAGAGGAGTGACCGACAGTGATTTCATACCTAGCAACGGGAATTCGACCGACGAAGGCAGAGTTAGACGGAAACGTAAAAAGAAACCCCGAACGGACAAAGTTCTGTGCGACATCTGCGGCAAGGGTTTCACCAGCAGTGACAACTTTTTACGTCACCTCAGAATTCACGCGGGATACAAACCCTACACTTGTTACGTGTGCGGGAAGAGTTTCACCGTCAAGGGTATGTTGAGTCAACACGAGAGGATCCACACTGGCGATAAACGCTACGTGTGTGACGTCTGCGGCAAGAAATTCACGCAGAGGTCGCCGCTTGTCATCCATAAGAGGAGTCACTCCGGTGAAAAACCCTATTCGTGTCACATCTGTCACAAGAAATTCGTTTCCAAGGGACACGTATGGATGCATCTGAAGAACTGTCCGGGAGAACCAGAGAATTGAACGACTACCTACTTTTTTTTATAAATTTGTAATTAAACTTTAGAAAATGATGATTCGTTTTATTGTCTTGAAGATGACCGAAGTATGTCAGTTCAGTTTTTAGAAAGCTATTTTGTTGTATTTTAGAGATATTTGTTTTTTTGTCTTACGCGCAAAGGTTAGTATTTACTCCTTTTTCTTGTTTAGGCTATCGATTAACGGTGTATTTTTTTTTACAGGCGACTGCGCCCCAAACGCAAAAACAGCGACGTAGACTATTCCCCCAATTGTCATAATTTGTCGAGCGGAGACGAAACTCCCAAAACTCGTCGTCTGAAGCGCAACTACAACGCCAACAAAACTTGGCCTTGTAAGAAGTGCGACCAAACTTTCGAGACCCTCCGGTTGCTGCGCCAACACCGCAAGACTCACACCGTGGAGGACATCACCGAACAGCACACTTACAAATTCGACGAAGTCCAGGAAATATATATTTGTAACACTTGTTCGGCGGAGTACCAAGAGCGCGAAGAGATCGAGAAGCACATCAAGACTCACGAAGAGATGTTCGAGTGTTCCGTTTGTCAAGAAAAATTCCAAAAGGCGTACAACTACGGGACCCACATGGCGATACACAGCGACGACAAGTTGTTCAGGTGCCCCCAGTGCTCTTACAAGACCCCGAAGCGCACCGGCCTCCTCATCCACATCAACTACGTCCACTTGAGGAAGTTTTATTACGTCTGCACCACGTGCGGGAAGGGATTCAACGATGTCGTTTTGTTCAAAGAGCACGATAACGAGCACCAAGGGGTGCGTCCGTTCGTTTGTGTGGTTTGCAACAAAGATTTCGCCTACTCCAGGTACCTGTTGACCCACCAGGTGCGCTACCACAGGGTGGGAATCGAAGGCAAATTGTTGCCGAATCAGTGCAACGTGTGCAACAAGGTATTCAGCAAGGTGGCGACGTTGGAGAGGCACTTCAAGGAGAAGCACAGCGTGGCCAAGCTGCCCCACGAGAAGAAGCATTTGTGCGACTTGTGCGGCAAAGGGTTCGCTCAGAAGAACAAATTGAGGATACATTACAGGGTTCACACGGGGGTGAAGCCGTACACTTGCAGCTACTGCGCCAAAAGCTTCACCAAGAAGGATTACTTGGTGATGCACGAGAGGGTGCACAGCGGCGAAAAACCCTACTCGTGCGAGTATTGCGGCAAGTGTTTCAGCCAGGGGGCGCCGCTGAGGATTCATCTGAGGACGCACACGGGGGAGAGGCCCTACGTGTGCCAGTTTTGCGGGGCGGGGTTCACCTCGAGGGGGGCGTTAAATATTCATTGTAAGAGTTGTACAGGGCGGGCTTGAAATAAAGGTTTTTCCTAACGTTTTTTATTTCCTTTCCCAACGAAAAATTGTCTGTTAAATGTAATAAATATAATGATTTTTACTTTGACATATGAAATGACGTAAGTGACCTTGTTAAAATTTTGTCCTGTTCCGAAAAAGAGTACTATTCCGGACACGGAATCTTGGCCAACATTTTTTAGACAGTTCTAAAAAAATTATGTAAACCAACCATTAGTGTCATTAATAAATGTCAATTATTAAAAATCACTTTGAAGTTTTTCTTGTGACATCAAAAAAGCAGGGAAATTGCATTATCGAGTCAAAAGTTGGGTTATGTTCAATTAAGGCCAGTTCACACATATTTGTCAGTTCAATGTCAGTTATGGCCAAGATTCCGTGTCCGGAATAGTACAAGAAAGAAATAGCACAACTTGGTCAATATCGCTTTAATTTAAAATGAGCAAGGAACAAATTGCGTTGTGGCTACGCTTCATCAACGTAAACTGGACCCTTTTGTGCTTCATATCCTCAATTTCTTCGTTGAGAATCTTGTTGAAGACGAGATGTTTCTCCGGGAACCCGTTAGGCAACATGTAGTAGTACATGATGTTGGAGAAATAAGTCTTCAGTACTTGCGGATTCTCCAAATATCCGTTGAACACGAAACTTTTTAATTTGGAGCACCTCCTCAACATCATCATGAGGATGTCGTCCAAAATCTCGTTTTCGTTCTTGACGTGCAGATCGACGATCTCTAGAAAAACGGATTAGGACGAATCGAGAAGTGAAAAATGAGTACCTACCAAGAGTCCTGTGGTAGTTGGTCACGAGCAAATTTAGAGTCTTTCGAAAGTTACACCTGCCCCCTCTGTCCAAAACCCTGGGTAGCACGATCGAAAGCGACACTATCGGCATGGATTGTTTGAGGTAGAGTCGCAATTCGCCGTAGTGATAGACATTTCCTGAAAAAGAAAACGTACTGAAGCGGTACCGATTCGGTCGGGACTTACTTATGACCAGGGTGACCTTGAGATTGGGACACGCGCTGCTCAAGAGGCACCACTGTTCGTCGTCGATGACGTGGTCGTGCCAAGAAGTCTCTTTCAGGATGATATCGAGGTTTTCGAGACATCTGTTCTTGCTGGTCAGGATGGAATCGATCAGTTTACAAGACAAGATGAAATAGTCGAGTTTGAAGGTTTTTAAATAGGTGAGTTGCTCGATGCAACTCCTGAAATAAATCGAGTCAAAGGAAGATTGGCAGTAGTAGCAACTACGTATGTCTAGACTGGTGATGGTGGCTCTGGAACCCAAACACGACGTCAACAGTTTCATGTAGTTGGCACTGTGCATGTTGATGTTGTCGAAAATAACATTCTTCAGGCTCACTTGGTTTCTGCAATTGCCTCGGCTGGTACCGCGAGCGTTTCGGTTCGATACTTACTTGAGGAATCGAGCCAAGTGGTAAGTGACCTTCTGGAACGACACAAAGTCGAACCAGTTGAAAATCCTCAAACAACTGATCTGGATGAAGCTGTCGTACAAGATCAGAAAGAATCTGACAGCCTTCTTGGTCAACTCTTTATATTTGACCGGTCCCCATTTATTGTTCCTGTGAGGCACCGCCCATCCGAACTCCAGATTCTTGATGTACTTGCAGTAGTCCCTCAACAAGAGGATGGTACTGGGTTCTGGAACAGAACGCCGTGAAACGACGCACTTCCGACAACACACTTTGTTACCCATCAGATCTGTGTCTATGTGAACGATCATGGTTTTCCACAGTATCACGTGGTCCAGACCGTGCCTCCAGTGCTCGCAGACCAGCGAACAGGAGAGGCGGTCTCTCCTCGACAGGTAGGAATATAAATGGACCAGCAACTCCAAGGGCAGATTTTCCCAATCTCCCATTTCGTCCGGACCATCGAATAGGGTCTGGCATCGTCCGCTATATCTATTTTTGGGCTGTGGGGGCTCCCTTAATCTTACGTTAATTTTATTTGTCAAATGCCAAAGCGCTTAAGTCTACTCTAATTGACGTGAGTTGGCAAGGAGACAAAAAAATTCAAATATCTAATCTGGGCCTGTTCATGGTTTTTACCCTGTTTTAAAAAAGCAAATATTTCAAGGATTTTAAAAAAGTAACATTTTTAACAACGATTTTACCCTGTTTTTAAGACACCTTTTTTATAAAGTCCAAATTTTAAGGAGTCTGCCCTGATTTAAGAAATAAAATTTGACTCCAGCTAAAAAAATTCACATTAAAAGTTAAAATTTACCCTGTTTTTAAAGTATATACAGGGTCTATCAGAACTGGCGGACCAAAATAATACGGTGAAATCATCATCTTCTGGGAATAATAGGAAAAATATTTTAAAAAACCATCCTCATTGGATTTTAAAATAAGAACGTTGTTCATTGACCAATCGCGTGTAGATATAAAATTACCTTAAAAAATTATATCAGTAACTATCGAAACAAATTTGATTGTTGCAAAGATATATAGTCTATTTTTTAATCAAAGAACCACGACCTGTTGATTTAGGTTTGTAAATATAAAATTTTACGAAATGTAGGGAATTTAATGATATCTATTGGCTATACCAGCCAACGTCTGTCATTTTTAATGTCCTTGAAAGTACTGCAACTAAAATTAGTTCTGATTAGATTACGTGAAGAAATGCAGACAGAAAAATCGACCTGCTAATGAGAGAAAATAATTGACATAATCTCAGATATGATCGTGGGAGATTTTGCGATATAGGTTTCCGATTCACTGAAAGGAATCGAACTTTCCACCTCTAAATTCTATAACACACAAAAATCCCTAGATTACAATAAAATCTGACAAAAACCCCTTTCTCCCTCGGTGTTTCAAAAATCCCTAGACCTGGCAACATTGGGACTAAGGACGGCGTGAGATATGACATTTGGTGGGGGAAATCTGCGCGGACAAAATATTCCAGTGGCGTGGCACAACCAGTGGCGCCACGGCTGTATGTCAGTTGGGCCACAAACACAAAATTAATCCGCTGGTGAGTGAGGATAGGGATTAAGCGGTACGAGGCCCACGGAGCGGTGGGATTGGGTGGTCTGCCGGAACGCTTTATGGGTAAACAATTGTGGTGTGGTCTGCCATTTACCCGGTGTTATGGAGTACTGAAAAATAGTTTGAAAAATTCAATATCCACTTCTGTGGTGACTCCTGAAATGCTTGAGCGCGTTCACGGCAACATCGTTAAAAGAGCCAACGCATGTAATTTATTAATGCATTCATTTTTGTAATGACGAACTAACTGGAACTTTTTTTTTGTTACATTTTTTTACAAAATAAATGAAAATTCGACAGTTGGCAATGATTTAAATTGTCATATTATTGTCTTATTGTCACTGCCAAAATGAATGAATTTCCAAAACAGAGTAAAGCATCAATAAGCAAGCAGACGAAGCAGCACATTTTACAAATAAAAAAATCCAAATCTAAAATAAAAATCTTCCTAAGTGCTGTACAGGCTTCAGTCCCAGAAGTAAGTATGTACAAAATTTTAAATGAAGAACAAGAACAAGGCTTATGGGAAACTTTAGCATCCATGACTTATCCCCAATTATTGTTAATTTGGTTGAAGATTCCGATTCGGACTTAGAAAACAGCGACGATGACGAGGATGAGTAGCAAAATGCAAAATTATTTCATTGTTACGTTCAACTGCCTTTTCGTATTTGTTTAGTGCAACTTGGCTTTTTTTTTCAAAATAATTAAACAAATTTAATTTCACTATACTTTGATTGGGACCAGTTTTGACAGAACAAACGTGACCCATAGCTTTCTATCATGCCCATAACCTAACTTTTTAAAAGCCCAAATTCGCGGTAAAAAGATGTGTTCACAAGACAAAAGTTACTAAATTTAGTAACTCTAGTTCGTCATTACAAAAGTGAATTGATTATACAGGGTGAGCAACAATAACTGTTTCAGTTGGCAAAAAAAAAATTACATAAAATTTTCAAGACTGTGAATGTACCTATTTCGGTTTGTTTTTTTGACATTATTGACAGCTGGTATACATTTCAAATTTAAACGTCTTGGTTTTTGTAATATTTTATTAGTAAAATGATTTTCTCGTTGGAACATGACATAAAAGTCACTAAAAATCACCAGAATTTATTGCCAACTCAATCAGTACTTGTTGCTCACACGGTATATAATCTGTTTCAAAATCAAAAATCCACCAACACTGCAATCTACCTCGAAAATACAACCGACAACGTCGCGAATTTTTGTTTTTAGTGTGTCTGCAAGTGTCAGAAAAAAATGGGGTTATGAAAGAATTTTGTTGACAATTGTTTCGGTCGTAGTTCATAGTGTTTTTTTATTCTCATTTTATTATTTCACTCAAAAGGTATGATATGGTAGCTACCACCCTTTTGTACATAATAATTATTTTGTGTTAGAGATATTTTCATATTTGATGGCGGAAACAAAAGACTGAGAAATGTCACAAATTTAAATTGTCAGTGTCAAATTTCTCAAAGACGTTCGTGATTTCGACAGAAATGCAGCAAATTGGCAATAAGAAAGTTATTCATCGTCGAACTAGAGACATAATTTGTAATACGTTTGATTATATGAGAATAACTTTTCCTTTGGAACCACTGACAAAAATTGGTTTCCTGAGAATTTATTTTTTCAATCTATTTAGCGAAAATTTAAATTTACCTAGACATTCCTTTTTACGGCGTTTATGAGAAATTTGACACTGACATACAATTTTGACATACAATTGACATACACTAAAGTGAAAAATAAAACTATTTAGTTTGGATCTTGTTGTTTTGTAGTATGCGACTGAAAATCACTTTAGAGAAGATTCGACGGAAACGGTTGCGCTGACTACATAGATTGGCAATTTATTGAGAGACTTTAAGACCACAGGATTTTTCAATGTCATCAAAGGAATCATCTTTATTAACCACTCAAATTAACGTGAGCCCACAAATGTAAAAAATCAATATCTCATTAGAGAATGAGATCAGTAACAGTATTGGTCTATTCGATTCGAGTTAATTTCCTTTATTGATATTCTGGTGTCTGTTTACTAAACGCTACAACAAAAATGTTATCGGATTAAGAACCAGAACGCCACTAGAAAACGGGGCAAGATGAGCTCTAACTTATCAATGAAAGACATCAACTTTATCCGTGGTTTGTTCAGTTTTCTGAATATTTTTCTGATCGCGCCGTGGTACAACTTCGACAAGAATACCATTTACAAACCTATCTTGTGCAAGTGTTACGGGTGCTTGTTACTGCTGCTGAATATATTTTTAACTGTCTATTTTTCACTAACGGATGAAAGCGTGGTGCGTCTTTATTGGGGGTTACTGTTTACGCAAAGATTTCTCTTCTTCCTTGCTGCCGGAACTACAACGGCATTGTGTTTGTTGACAATTGTGAAATCGTCGCTTTGGGATGTCGACAACTGGAAAATATTGATGACAAATTTCCACTATGTCGACTTAAAGCTACAAAACAAAGCGAAAGTGGAAGTGAGACTGGTGAAGAATTTTTACTTTGGTTTTTTTGTGAAACATTTCTTCTTTATGATTTTCGCAATTTATTCAATATGTGTGTGGTCAAGCTTGTTTGGTTTCACTATTTGGAAAACTGTTCTCGTGACTGGTTGGAAGGAAATATATTATGAATTTTTAACAGTGAATTTGTTAAACTGTTTCATCCAAAGTTTCAAGAGTAGATATGAAGATTTAAATGAAAGACTTTTGAATATCGGTAAAGAAAGGAAAGTGGTTCCAGAACTGACCAAACTTGCACATTGCTATCGAATTCTTGGAGAGACGATAGAGATTTTTAACAAGATGTTTGGTGTTCAACTGATAATGATCATTTTTCACTGTGGAACAGAATTTGTCAGTTGCTTAAATTTGAGTTTTGTCAGTTTCTTAACGGACGACAACAGTTTGTATCTTCACATCATTATTTCTAATGTTGTGTTGTTGATTTCCATATCAGTAAGTATTGAAGTGTTATGGAGTTGTTAAGAACTGTTTGTTTATTTTACTATTCCAGTATAACGTTTTGACGATCGTAATTCCAATAGATTCGACCTTGAAGGAAGCTAAAAAGTTCGTCGACTTGTGTTACAAACTTCAAGAACAATTCATCCAAGAATCAAAAGAAATTGAAGTTTTAAGCAGATTAGTAGATCATTCGAAAAATTTTAAGCGCGAGTTTAGTGCAGCTGGATTTTTTGACATCAATAAAAGTATCATTTTCAGCTTGGTCGGTAATGTAGCGACTTATTTGATCATAACGATTCAACTGAACCAAAGTCAGCGTCAACAAATAGTTGTGAAGAACTAACTAGTTTCTTTAAAGAAAATTCAACTTTTGTCACCTTTTTATATTTTTTTGAATGATCTGTTTTTGTTATTAGATACTCGTATGTATCTACTGTCGCGAGTAAAAAAAAACTGGTGGTGAAAATCGCCATTGCGTCAAAACATGATTTTCACCACCAGTTTTTTTCCAGCATTTTCCATTGAAAATGCTCCATTGTAAAACGGTGGTAAATGACCTTACCTGACCTGTCATCATGTTGTATGACATTAATTGACATTTTTTTCTCTTTTTCTTGACACTTTATTGACATGAACATAATCAGGCAGAGAAAATATTTTAATTTGTGACAATCTAACCACATCTTGAAATGATATTGACGACCAGAAAATGCATTAAATCTTGATCGTCAAGGTCATTTTGTCACAAATGAAAAATTTTGCCTGCTTAATTAAGGCCAATGTCAATTAAACGTCAATCAAAAAAAAAAAATTGTCAAAGTTTTATAATAAACATTCAAAATTATGGCCCCAATTATTTTAACAGAGTAAAAATTATTTCGCTGATAGAGACGGATGTGTCAGAAGCTACGGTGGCAACCCAGTTGGGATTTACAAAAAGTTGACAAGATCTTGACAAGACAAGACAAATAGAATTTATTAGAGGTTATGCCCGTTTCACATTACAGCACTTTCCATTGTGTCAAAGAATGACCCTGACGACCAAAATTTATTGCTTGCGACAGTACCTGCTTCTTATTTTTTAAATTTAATCTCAATTTTCTGTACCTAATTGTATATTCTGAAAATAAATCTCTAATAAGTCTCTACTGGTTATGCGGAAAAATGTAAAATTTTGGTGCAATTTAGTTTTTAGTTTAGATCTTGTTGGTTCGTACTATGAGACTGAAGATGATTTTAAAGAAGAGTCGACGGAAGCTGTTGCGCTGACTAGATTGGCAATTTATTGAGAACATTTCGTTGAGAGTTTAACGCGAGAGAATTTTTCAGTATCCACATAACAATCATCTTTATTAACGACTCAAATGAACATGAACCCAGAAATGTAAAAATCAATATCTTACTCTCTTATTGGTCTATTCGATTCGTATTAATTTCCCTTATTGATGTTCTGGTCCCTGTTTGCTACACGTTACAACAAAACGTTATCGGATTAAGAACCAAAACGCCACTGGAAAACAGGGCAAGATGAGCTTTAACTTATCAACTTTATTCGTGGCTTGTTTCTGAATATTTTTCCGATCACGCCATGGTACAACTTCGACAAGAATATCATCTTCAAACCTATCTTGTGCAAGTGCTACGGGTGCTTGTTACTGCAAAAAAATTTCGAAAAAAACTATGAACCCCTTCTATGGAATTTTCACTTCGGAAAATCATTTAAACGCCTATAGCTCCCTTCCTAGGCAACATATGGCAATGAATTTTGCACCGTTGGATTGCCCTTGTTAAGGCGCTTCTTCTGAGTCGAAAAAAATTTACCTGGATTTTTCCCTTTTTGGAGAAATTTGCAAAAAAACAAAAAATACATATTTTTGCATCCCACAGCAAAAAATGGGCTCAATGACCGGAACTTTCCCTATGTCTGAATTCAACTCATCCTATAGAATAACTCACCGCAATTTCGTTCGAATCGGCGACAAAAAATTTTTCCGAAAAAACCACGTACCCCTACCTTCTATCGATTTTGCACCCCGAAAAAACATTTAAACGGCCATAGCTCCTTTATTAAACATAATATGTCAATGAATTCTACACCGCTGGATTCCTCTTTTCAATGCGCTTCTTTCGAGCTGAAAAAATTTTACCTCGATTTTTTCGTTTAAGAGAAATTCACAGAAAACCGAAAAAAGTCAAAATTTTCCCTATTTTTGGCTCCCACACCAACAAATGGGGTCTATGACCGGAACTTTCCCTATGCCTGAATTCAACTCATCCTATAGAATAACTCACCGCAATTTCGTTCGAATCGGCGACAAAAAATTTTTCCGAAAAAACCACGTACCCCTACCTTCTATCGATTTTGCACCCCGAAAAAACATTTAAACGGCCATAGCTCCTTTATTAAACATAATATGTCAATGAATTCTACAACGCTGGATTCCTCTTTTCAATGCGCTTCTTTCGAGCAGAAAAAATTTTACCTCGATTTTTTCGTTTAAGAGAAATTTACAAAAAACCGAAAAAACTCAAATTTTTCCCTATTTTTGGCTCCCACGCCAACAATTGGGGTCTATGACCGGAACTTTCCCAATGCCTAAATTCAACTCATCCTATAGAATAACTCACCGCAATTTCGTTCGAATCGGCGACAAAAAAATTTTCCGAAAAAACCACGTACCTTCTATCGATTTTGCACCCCGAAAAAACATTTAAACGGCCATAGCTCCTTTATTAAACATAATATGTCAATGAATTCTACACCGCTGGATTCCTCTTTTCAATGCGCTTCTTTCGAGCAGAAAAAATTTTACCTCGATTTTTTCGTTTAAGAGAAATTCACAAAAAACCGAAAAAACTCAAATTTTTCCCTATTTTTGGCTCCCACACCAACAAATGGGGTCTATGACCGGAACTTTCCCTATGCCTGAATTCAACTCATCCTATAGAATAACTCACCGCAATTTCGTTCGAATCGGCGACAAAAAATTTTTCCGAAAAAACCACGTACCTTCTATCGATTTTGCACCCCGAAAAAACATTTAAACGGCCATAGCTCCTTTATTAAACATAATATGTCAATGAATTCTACACCGCTGGATTCCTCTTTTCAATGCGCTTCTTTCGAGCTGAAAAAATTTTACCTCGATTTTTTCGTTTAAGAGAAATTCACAAAAAACCGAAAAAACTCAAATTTTTCCCTATTTTTGGCTCCCACACCAACAAATGGGGTCTATGACCGGAACTTTCCCTATGCCTGAATTCAACTCATCCTATAGAATAACTCACCGCAATTTCGTTCGAATCGGCGACAAAAAATTTTTCCGAAAAAACCACGTACCCCTACCTTCTATCGATTTTGCACCCCGAAAAAACATTTAAACGGCCATAGCTCCTTTATTAAACATAATATGTCAATGAATTCTACACCGCTGGATTCCTCTTTTCAATGCGCTTCTTTCGAGCAGAAAAAATTTTACCTCGATTTTTTCGTTTAAGAGAAATTCACAAAAAACCGAAAAAACTCAAATTTTTCCCTATTTTTGGCTCCCACGCCAACAATTGGGGTCTATGACCGGAACTTTCCCTATGCCTGAATTCAACTCATCCTATAGAATAACTCACCGCAATTTCGTTCGAATCGGCGACAAAAAATTTTTCCGAAAAAACCACGTACCCTACCTTCTATCGATTTTGCACCCCGAAAAAACATTTAAACGGCCATAGCTCCTTTATTAAACATAATATGTCAATGAATTCTACACCGCTGGATTCCTCTTTTCAATGCGCTTCTTTCGAGCTGAAAAAATTTTATTTCGATTTTTTCGTTTAAGAGAAATTCACAAAAAACCGAAAAAACTCAAATTTTTCCCTATTTTTGGCTCCCACGCCAACAATTGGGGTCTATGACCGGAACTTTCCCAATGCCTAAATTCAACTCATCCTATAGAATAACTCACCGCAATTTCGTTCGAATCGGCGACAAAAAAATTTTCCGAAAAAACCACGTACCCCTACCTTCTATCGATTTTGCACCCCGAAAAAACATTTAAACGGCCATAGCTCCTTTATTAAACATAATATGTCAATGAATTCTACACCGCTGGATTCCTCTTTTCAATGCGCTTCTTTCGAGCAGAAAAAATTTTACCTCGATTTTTTCGTTTAAGAGAAATTCACAAAAAACCGAAAAAACTCAAATTTTTCCCTATTTTTGGCTCCCACACCAACAAATGGGGTCTATGACCGGAACTTTCCCTATGCCTGAATTCAACTCATCCTATAGAATAACTCACCGCAATTTCGTTCGAATCGGCGACAAAAAATTTTTCCGAAAAAACAACGTACCCCTACCTTCTATCGATTTTGCACCCCGAAAAAACATTTAAACGGCCATAGCTCCTTTATTAAACATAATATGTCAATGAATTCTACACCGCTGGATTCCTCTTTTCAATGCGCTTCTTTCGAGCAGAAAAAATTTTACCTCGATTTTTTCGTTTAAGAGAAATTCACAAAAAACCGAAAAAACTCAAATTTTTCCCTATTTTTGGCTCCCACACCAACAAATGGGGTCTATGACCGGAACTTTCCCTATGCCTGAATTCAACTCATCCTATAGAATAACTCACCGCAATTTCGTTCGAATCGGCGACAAAAAAATTTTCCGAAAAAACCACGTACCTTCTATCGATTTTGCACCCCGAAAAAACATTTAAACGGCCATAGCTCCTTTATTAAACATAATATGTCAATGAATTCTACACCGCTGGATTCCTCTTTTCAATGCGCTTCTTTCGAGCTGAAAAAATTTTACCTCGATTTTTTCGTTTAAGAGAAATTCACAGAAAACCGAAAAAACTCAAATTTTTCCCTATTTTTGGCTCCCACACCAACAAATGGGGTCTATGACCGGAACTTTCCCTATGCCTGAATTCAACTCATCCTATAGAATAACTCACCGCAATTTCGTTCGAATCGGCGACAAAAAATTTTTCCGAAAAAACCACGTACCCTACCTTCTATCGATTTTGCACCCCGAAAAAACATTTAAACGGCCATAGCTCCTTTATTAAACATAATATGTCAATGAATTCTACACCGCTGGATTCCTCTTTTCAATGCGCTTCTTTCGAGCTGAAAAAATTTTACCTCGATTTTTTCGTTTAAGAGAAATTCACAGAAAACCGAAAAAAGTCAAAATTTTCCCTATTTTTGGCTCCCACACCAACAAATGGGGTCTATGACCGGAACTTTCCCTATGCCTGAATTCAACTCATCCTATAGAATAACTCACCGCAATTTCGTTCGAATCGGCGACAAAAAAATTTTCCGAAAAAACCACGTACCTTCTATCGATTTTGCACCCCGAAAAAACATTTAAACGGCCATAGCTCCTTTATTAAACATAATATGTCAATGAATTCTACACCGCTGGATTCCTCTTTTCAATGCGCTTCTTTCGAGCTGAAAAAATTTTACCTCGATTTTTTCGTTTAAGAGAAATTCACAAAAAACCGAAAAAACTCAAATTTTTCCCTATTTTTGGCTCCCACGCCAACAATTGGGGTCTATGACCGGAACTTTCCCTATGCCTGAATTCAACTCATCCTATAGAATAACTCACCGCAATTTCGTTCGAATCGGCGACAAAAAATTTTTCCGAAAAAACCACGTACCTTCTATCGATTTTGCACCCCGAAAAAACATTTAAACGGCCATAGCTCCTTTATTAAACATAATATGTCAATGAATTCTACACCGCTGGATTCCTCTTTTCAATGCGCTTCTTTCGAGCTGAAAAAATTTTACCTCGATTTTTTCGTTTAAGAGAAATTCACAGAAAACCGAAAAAACTCAAATTTTTCCCTATTTTTGGCTCCCACACCAACAAATGGGGTCTATGACCGGAACTTTCCCTATGCCTGAATTCAACTCATCCTATAGAATAACTCACCGCAATTTCGTTCGAATCGGCGACAAAAAATTTTTCCGAAAAAACAACGCACCCCTACCTTCTATCGATTTTGCACCCCGAAAAAACATTTAAACGGCCATAGCTCCTTTATTAAACATAATATGTCAATGAATTCTACACCGCTGGATTCCTCTTTTCAATGCGCTTCTTTCGAGCAGAAAAAATTTTACCTCGATTTTTTCGTTTAAGAGAAATTCACAAAAAACCGAAAAAACTCAAATTTTTCCCTATTTTTGGCTCCCACACCAACAAATGGGGTCTATGACCGGAACTTTCCCTATGCCTGAATTCAACTCATCCTATAGAATAACTCACCGCAATTTCGTTCGAATCGGCGACAAAAAAATTTTCCGAAAAAACCACGTACCTTCTATCGATTTTGCACCCCGAAAAAACATTTAAACGGCCATAGCTCCTTTATTAAACATAATATGTCAATGAATTCTACACCGCTGGATTCCTCTTTTCAATGCGCTTCTTTCGAGCTGAAAAAATTTTACCTCGATTTTTTCGTTTAAGAGAAATTCACAAAAAACCGAAAAAACTCAAATTTTTCCCTATTTTTGGCTCCCACACCAACAAATGGGGTCTATGACCGGAACTTTCCCTATGCCTGAATTCAACTCATCCTATAGAATAACTCACCGCAATTTCGTTCGAATCGGCGACAAAAAAATTTTCCGAAAAAACCACGTACCCCTACCTTCTATCGATTTTGCACCCCGAAAAAACATTTAAACGGCCATAGCTCCTTTATTAAACATAATATGTCAATGAATTCTACACCGCTGGATTCCTCTTTTCAATGCGCTTCTTTCGAGCTGAAAAAATTTTACCTCGATTTTTTCGTTTAAGAGAAATTCACAGAAAACCGAAAAAACTCAAATTTTTCCCTATTTTTGGCTCCCACACCAACAAATGGGGTCTATGACCGGAACTTTCCCTATGCCTGAATTCAACTCATCCTATAGAATAACTCACCGCAATTTCGTTCGAATCGGCGACAAAAAATTTTTCCGAAAAAACAACGTACCCCTACCTTCTATCGATTTTGCACCCCGAAAAAACATTTAAACGGCCATAGCTCCTTTATTAAACATAATATGTCAATGAATTCTACACCGCTGGATTCCTCTTTTCAATGCGCTTCTTTCGAGCAGAAAAAATTTTACCTCGATTTTTTCGTTTAAGAGAAATTCACAAAAAACCGAAAAAACTCAAATTTTTCCCTATTTTTGGCTCCCACACCAACAAATGGGGTCTATGACCGGAACTTTCCCTATGCCTGAATTCAACTCATCCTATAGAATAACTCACCGCAATTTCGTTCGAATCGGCGACAAAAAATGTTTCCGAAAAAACCACGTACCCCTACCTTCTATCGATTTTGCACCCCGAAAAAACATTTAAACGGCCATAGCTCCTTTATTAAACATAATATGTCAATGAATTCTACACCGCTGGATTCCTCTTTTCAATGCGCTTCTTTTGAGCCGAAAAAATTTTATTTCGATTTTTTCGTTTAAGAGAAATTCACAAAAAACCGAAAAAACTCAAATTTTTCCCTATTTTTGGCTCCCACGCCAACAAATGGGGTCTATGACCGGAACTTTCCCTATGCCTGAATTCAACTCATCCTATAGAATAACTCACCGCAATTTCGTTCGAATCGGCGACAAAAAATTTTTCCGAAAAAACCACGTACCTTCTATCGATTTTGCACCCCGAAAAAACATTTAAACGGCCATAGCTCCTTTATTAAACATAATATGTCAATGAATTCTACACCGCTGGATTCCTCTTTTCAATGCGCTTCTTTCGAGCAGAAAAAATTTTACCTCGATTTTTTCGTTTAAGAGAAATTCACAAAAAACCGAAAAAACTCAAATTTTTCCCTATTTTTGGCTCCCACACCAACAAATGGGGTCTATGACCGGAACTTTCCCTATGCCTGAATTCAACTCATCCTATAGAATAACTCACCGCAATTTCGTTCGAACCGGCGACAAAAAAATTTTCCGAAAAAACCACGTACCCCTACCTTCTATCGATTTTGCACCCCGAAAAAACATTTAAACGGCCATAGCTCCTTTATTAAACATAATATGTCAATGAATTCTACACCGCTGGATTCCTCTTTTCAATGCGCTTCTTTCGAGCTGAAAAAATTTTACCTCGATTTTTTCGTTTAAGAGAAATTCACAAAAAACCGAAAAAACTCAAATTTTTCCCTATTTTTGGCTCCCACACCAACAAATGGGGTCTATGACCGGAACTTTCCCTATGCCTGAATTCAACTCATCCTATAGAATAACTCACCGCAATTTCGTTCGAATCGGCGACAAAAAAATTTTCCGAAAAAACCACGTAAGACCTTCTATCGATTTTGCACCCCGAAAAAACATTTAAACGGCCATAGCTCCTTTATTAAACATAATATGTCAATGAATTCTACACCGCTGGATTCCTCTTTTCAATGCGCTTCTTTCGAGCTGAAAAAATTTTACCTCGATTTTTTCGTTTAAGAGAAATTCACAAAAAACCGAAAAAACTCAAATTTTTCCCTATTTTTGGCTCCCACGCCAACAATTGGGGTCTATGACCGGAACTTTCCCTATGCCTGAATTCAACTCATCCTATAGAATAACTCACCGCAATTTCGTTCGAATCGGCGACAAAAAATTTTTCCGAAAAAACCACGTACCTTCTATCGATTTTGCACCCCGAAAAAACATTTAAACGGCCATAGCTCCTTTATTAAACATAATATGTCAATGAATTCTACACCGCTGGATTCCTCTTTTCAATGCGCTTCTTTCGAGCTGAAAAAATTTTACCTCGATTTTTTCGTTTAAGAGAAATTCACAGAAAACCGAAAAAACTCAAATTTTTCCCTATTTTTGGCTCCCACACCAACAAATGGGGTCTATGACCGGAACTTTCCCTATGCCTGAATTCAACTCATCCTATAGAATAACTCACCGCAATTTCGTTCGAATCGGCGCCAAAAAATTTTTCCGAAAAAACCACGTACCCCTACCTTCTATCGATTTTGCACCCCGAAAAAACATTTAAACGGCCATAGCTCCTTTATTAAACATAATATGTCAATGAATTCTACACCGCTGGATTCCTTCTTTTGAACGCTTTTTTCGTTAGGCAACACCATCTGCACTAGTGTATCAAAGTACCATATCGCTCATTTCACTATTGGTATAATTTTCCATAATAATGAGTAATGACACACTAAGACGCAAAATTTCAAGCAAACAATAGCCGAAGGTAGCACTGAAAGCAAGTAATCTGGCACCCGCGATAACAAAACTTTTTTCACCTTTTTTGCCTTGCGCCTCGATAACTTTTTAAATCTTACTATTCGTCCTAACGCGATATCAGTGGTGTGCTCAACTTTTGTGGTTGAATTTTACATAGCATTTCCACCCTTATGCGGATCTATAGCGCAAAACTGAATGCACGTGATTTTTACAATTGGTATGAAGATCCTGGGGTTTTAAGATTGTGACGTATTTTGAATTCACGCTGTATATACAGGGTGCCAAAAAAATGACGAAACAACGTTATACCAGACGATTCAGGGACACCCTCAGAGTACTAGAAACATATTTTTTAAAAATTATTAACAGGCATTAAACAATAAGTCAAAGTAAATTCATAGGTAGGAAGCTAAATGCACTTACTTAATTAATAGCTTGTTTGCCAGATCAGTTTTATGATTTCTGATCAAAACAGCAAAAATAAAACTCGATAGAAAGTTACTATTTATTGATTTTAAATAAAAGTTATTGTTGAACATCATTTTAAATATCTCTTTCACTACAAAAGTTGTTGAAATATTAAGAATCTCTTAATAATAAAAAAATTAGATACCGATTTTGTAGCACCCTGTAGTGTTTTTAATATGGGGCCACAAGATAAAGTGAATTATTAATTATTATATTTGCGAGCGAAGCGTGGGTAAAAGCTAGTAACTGATATTTTTTGTCTAGAATTCGTTTAATTATAATTAATTTTAATAATTATACAAATTATTGATTAATTATGGACCTAAAGTTCATTGTACATATAACGAACGGGCTTGCCGTTTTTCTTTTCTGAATGGCACGTTCCGAAATGCTTTGAAATTCAGCCCAGCTTTATGAACCGAAGGCGAATTTTAACTTTTCTAATTCACAGAACAGGGTAGAATCCTTAAATTTTAATTGTTTTTCCGTAGATGAATTTTTTAGCTGAAATCAAATTTTTGGATTTTTTAAAAACCGACAGAATTATTAAAATTTGCACTTAAAAAAGGTGCCTTAATCGTTAAATGTTACTCTTTAAATCCTTGAAATATTTGCTTTTTTAAATATAGTACCTTTAAAAAGAAGGTAAAAAACCATGAAATCAGTTAAGTGTGCTAAACAGGCCCACATAGTAGTATTTATTGCGTTTGCGGTACAATTGTTCAGTTGTAAGTGACCTTGGCCAAGAATGTGCGGATTTGAATGGGAGCTAGGACGATTTTTAAGTCGCTGACGTCGAGTGGGGCCTTGGGGGGGCTGCTGCCGGGCCACCGCAATCGAACATTTTCTTCGATAGGGATATTACCCGCTAGAGTCATCTCTTGGAGTTCGTCGATGGTGAATGCAGTGAACAAATCCTAGGCGAAAAGTTGTACTTCTCGTATATCAAAAAAAGTTTAAACTTACGGAGAGATCTACTGTAACTTCTTTAGACAAATTAGCATCTTCATCTTTTTCCAATACGTGTTCCAAGCGAAGCAGAAGAATACCGTCTTTCCAAGGTTCTAACGTCAAAATTTGTACATTACCTTCCAGAGGTGTCTTCATGTTACTAAATTGCAAATTTTGGAGTCGTCCAGATACATCTTGGTCGGTGATGAATACCCACGGAAGTAGCATTTTTCTTTGAGCGATATCCCTTTCGATCGCAGCTAACGACTTCTCACCTAAAAACATCTCCAGATCATCTCAATTTTACAAATTGAGCACTTTTACCATCTCCAGAGATCGGTCCCACCACTAGATAGTGTTTTCCCCTCACCACGATCCCATGATCGTACTCGATCTCGTCCAAGCCAAAACGATCATTGTCTCTAATCGCTCTGTGAATCATCAATTCTACTTGTCCGTCTTCAATACTGGAACCACCTTGAGCTCTGTCGTTCAAAACTGCCAATTCTAACCCCGCTTCTTCATCTCTAACGACGATTTTCGAAGTGATGGGGTAGTAGTTTCCGGCAACTGGTTGTTCGTTGGTGTAGTCGTAATCTGGACGGTAATTCCTTACTCTTTTGAGCATCTCGCGTCCATTTGAATCAGTATAGAAGGTACTGTTAGTCTTCAAAGGTGTGGTGAATCTCGTTATGACTTCTTTACCTCCATCGCTACAATCATACCATCAGATCAAGTCGACAAGAAATGCCACTTACGTAATATCTAGGGGTCCGATTATCCAATCAAATTCGATGTGGGTATTGTCATTGTTGTAAATTTTGATCAATTGACGAGCCCAGCTGCTGAACTCTTGCAACACTCCAACATAAACGTCTCCTTCTATGACTGTGGTCTTTACGTTTGAGGCAACCCTTTGGGCACCTTTGTCTGGGTCAGGGGTGAAAATGTAAGCTTGGGAACTTGAAGCGCTCGTATAGAAGAGGAAATCTTGGGACACATCCATAGTCACTCCGTTCATGGTCACAGATGTCAAAAGTCCAGTCTCGTCATCTATATCGAAAGAAGTTTCCTGGTTTCCGATGGTGGTTTTAGGTTTTTGGTCGCGCGAACTAGTTTTGGTGAAAGAATAAACCTTGAAACCTTGAGGCGGTAAGTCTTGGGCGACAAATTCCAAAGTGTACTGAGACACTGGTTCTTCGACAATCTGACTGAAGTCAGTGATGGTGTCCTCGACCTGATAAAGTACTTCGTCGCCTAGGATAAAAGTTGATGCAAGAGTGATTTATAAAAATCTGTAAATGTAGTACCATTAGGATCAACGATGTTCCAGGTTTGGGCCTCCACCGGAACACTTATGGGGCTCGAAACGACCCGACTCAGTGGATTGTAGACCGCGATGGTAAACTGATCAGACTGTGATTGTGGACAATAACTGACGTTAGTCAAGAGACACGATTTAAATTGGAAACTGTCGCCAGAAGTACCACTTATTAGATTTCTGGAACGAAAAGTTCACGATACTTGTCATAAACTTGGACAAGTCTTACGAAAGAATGAGATCGACAGCATCATTAGCGCTACTTAAACTTTTGTAGAGTAAACGATGGTAATCGTGAGCCACATCCATCAGTTCAGTACCAGTAATAGCATCGTGGTGTTGCATGACTCCCATCGCCTCCTTCAAAGAGTTGAGACCAGGATTATCGTATGATTCTTGACCTACTGCTGCTAGTTGTTTGGCGACCTTAAAGAGATTTGTAGACTGATTGGAACAAACGTTTCGGTTGTACCTGTAGTAAATTGTTGCCTTCACGGATAAAACGTTTAGAGGCGGGTCGGGATGTTAAGAAACCACCCCAGTAATTTACTGGACCGTCAGAAAGTAGAAAAAAGTCGTCGGTTTTGATCTCAAGGTTGTAATCGTTGGCTGTGACGTAATCGTTGACAGCCTTGGTGTAACATGAGGGAGTCGAGTAGAAGAGCTTGATGGGTTTTCCTTGGAAGGTTTGCGGGAACAAATCGAACCCTCTACAAGTTAAAAACGAGTCGAGCGTCTTTCTAATATCTTTGGTCTTACTTGATAAGCCTGTCGGTATTGATGTACGAGTTTAGAGCCGCTTGGTATCTGAAATCGTCCCCCATGACTACTATTATGTTATTTGTAGGATATTTCGAGGCTTGCTCTTTCACAAAGTTTGCAAAATTTTCGACTCTGCTTTGGTAGTTGTAATCCGGACTTTCTTCGTCGTCGATGATTGGATCGTCGTCGCAAACAATATCGAAACAGAAACCTGGAGGGGCGCTGTAATGATTGTACAACACTGAGGTGAAGATATCTGAATTGTTTCCCAAATTGCTGCTGCCTCTCCAGATCAAATCTCCCGTTTTCTTCCCCATCCTGTTGATCTTGTCCCTGTAGTCCAACCTAGCGAAGAAAATACTGTCGAAACCTAGTTGTGCCGAAATCGAGGCTTGCTCGCGACTGTGACCGAAAGGATCGATCTGCCAGCAGACTCGCGGCCTTGAACACGCTCCCAGTGTGTCCTCCAAATATCGTAAACCTATGGTATACTGGTCTATGGTGAACTGATACAGGACAGCAGCTTCGTCGTTCATGCTCCAACCCCCATTGATAATCTCGAATTGGCCGTTGTTTACCAGATTGATGACGTCTTGTTTGATCGAGTCTTTCTGCTGCTCCCACCATTTCTTGAAGAAGGCGGTTTCGACTTGTACGAAACGTCGCTCGGGGTTGAGTTTCAGGGCAACGATGACCGAACTGATCACGTTTTGGACGTCTTGAAAGTAGTACTGGTCGACGGTTTTGAGCCAGCCGACGTCATCATGGGAGTGAGGGACGAGGTGGACGTTGAGGGCGGAAGGGTCGGCCGCAGGACAAGCCTGTCCTCATTTTTAAACAAATGACAATGGAAATGAAAAAAAACATAGAAGGTAGGTACTCACGCCGTAGCCGCAAGAGGGTGCGTCTCCATCGTAGGGCTTTGGATTGACGCCCAGAAGAAGAAAACAAAACAAAAACGCAAAAAGTGACATTGCGATTTGATTTGTTACGAATGATGCACACTTGGTGACAGTAGAGTGTTTGTAAACAATGAGATTGTAAGAATTAAAGTGTTTTGATCTAAAATTAGATTTAATCATTCTGCTTGGTAACAACAAATTTGCTGAAACAATTGAGTGTTTTAATTAAGGAGGAAACGATTTCTGCTCTTAGATATCTTTATTGGTAAACATTACAGAGTCGGTGTAATTTTAGCTAAAAATGTTCTGATCTGCATCGGTGCCAGAGTTACTTTGAGTCCATCTACATCTTTCGTACCTTCGGTACTGCTAGATCCGGGCCACGATAATCTGACGTTTTCGTCCAAAGGAATGTTTCCTCCTAGAGTAGTTTCTTGCAGCTCGGTTATGGTAAATGTAGCGAACAAGTCCTGAAATGATCGTTTCAAGTTTGGAAATGAATCAGAATTTTTCTTACCGAAAGATCGACGGTAGTTTCTTTGGACAAATTCTCATCTTCATCCTTTTCCAATACGTGTTCCAAACGAAGAAGAAGAGTATCGTCCTTCCAAGGTTCCAAGGTTAAAATTTGTACATTATCATCTAAAACCCTATTCAGATTGCTAAATTGCAAATTTTGAAGTCGTCCAGATACGTCTTGATCGGTGATGAACACCCACGGAAGTAGTACTTTTCTTTGGGCGACATCTCTCTCGATTGCAGCTAATGACTTCTCACCTGAAACCACTCCCCATAGATTAATTCCACAATTTCAAGTTTTTACCATTTCCAGCAATTGGTCCCACTACTAAGTAATGTTTTCCTCGCACCACGATCCCGTGATCGTACTCTACTTCGTTCAAGCCAAAATCATCATTTGTTCTGATTGCTCTATGAACCATCAATTCTGCTTCTCCATCTTCAACACTGGAACCTCCTTGAGATCTGTCATTCAAAACTGCCAATTCTAATCCCGCTTCCTCATCTCTGATCACGATTTTGGACGTGATGGGGTAGTAGTTCCCGGAAACTGGTTGTTCGTTGGTGTAGTCGTAATCTGGACGGTAATTCCTCACTCTCTTGAGCATCTCGCGTCCATTAGAGTCGGTATAGAATGTACTGTTAGTCTTCAAAGGCGTGGTGAATCTCGTGATCACTTCTTTACCTCCATCGCTGCAATCATACCATCAGATCAAGTCGACAAGAAATGCCACTTACGTAATATCTAGGGGTCCGATTATCCAATCAAATTCGATGTGGGTATTGTCATTGTTGTAAACTTTGATCAGTTGACGAGCCCAGCTGCTGAACTCTTGCAACACTCCAACATAAACATCTCCTTCTATGACTGTGGTTTTTACCTCTGAGGCAACTCTTTGGGCGCCTTTGTCTCCGTCAGGTGTGAAAACGTAGGCCTGGGAACCACCACCGCTCGTATAGAAAAGAAAATCTTGGGTCACATCCATGGTCACTCCGTTCATGGTCACAGACGTCAAAAGACCAGTCTCGTCGTCTATATCGAAAGAAGTGTCTTGGTTTCCAATGGTGGTTTTAGGTTTTTGGTCCCGCGAACTAGTTTTGGTGAAAGAGTAAACTTTGAAACCTTGAGGCGGTAAGTCTTGGGCTACAAATTCCAAAGTGTACTGAGACACTGGTTCTTCGACAATCTGACTGAAATCAGTGATGGTGTCCTCGACCTGATAAAGTACTTCGTCGCCTAAGATAAAAGTTGATGCAAGAGTGATTTATAAAAATCTGTAAAAGCAGTACCATTAGGATCAACGATCTTCCAGGTTTGGGCATCCACCGGAACACTTATGGGGCTAGAAACGACTCGACTCAGTGGATTGTAGACCGCAATGGTAAACTGATCAGATTTTGATTGTGGGCAATAACTGACGTTAGCCAAGAGACACGATTTGAATTGGAAACTGTCACCAGAAGTACCGCTTATTAGATTTCTGAAAGCAAAAGGTCACAATTGTTGTCGAAAATCTGGACTACTCTTACGAGAGAATTGGATCAACGGCATCATTAGCGTTACTCAAACCTGCGTAGAGTATGCGATGATAATCGTGAGTGACCTCGATAAGTTCAGTGCCAGTGATGGCGTCATGGTGCTGCAGCACTCCCATCGCTTCTTTCAAAGAGTTGATACCAGGATTATCGTATGATTCTTGACCTACTACTGCTAGTTGTTTAGCGACCTGAAACAAGTTTACAGACTGATTGGGACAGGTACGTGGGCAGTACCTGTAGGAGATTGTTGCCTTCATAGACGAAGCGTTTAGAAGCGGGTCTTGATGTAAAGTATCCCACTACAAGGCTTCCAACTCCGTCGGCGTAAGGAAAGAAGTCGTCAGTTTTAATCTCAAGCTTGTAATCGTTGGCTGTGACGTAATCGTTGACAGCTTTGGTGTAACACGAGGGAGTAGAGTAGAAGACTTTGATTGGTTTTCCTTGGAAGTTTTGCGGGAACAAATCGAATCCTCTACAAATTAAAAACGAGTCGAGCGTCTTTCTAATATCTTTGTTCTTACTTGATAAGCCTGTCAGTATTGATGTACGAGTTTAGAGCCGCTTGGTATCTGAAATCATCCCCCATGACAACTATTATGTTATTTGTGGGAAATTTCGAGGCTTGCTCTTTCACAAAGTTTGCAAAATTTTCGACTCTGCTTTGGTAGTTGTAATCTGGACTGTCTTCGTCGTCGATGATCGGATCGTCGTCGCAGACAATATCGAAACAAAAACCTGGGGGGGCGCTGTAATGATTGTACAACACTGAGGTGAAGATATCTGAACTGTTCCCCAAATTGCTGCTGCCTCTCCAGATCAAGTCTCCCGTTTTCTTCCCCATCCTGTTGATCTTGTCCCTGTAGTCCAACCTAGCGAAGAAAATACTGTCGAAACCTAGTTGTGCCGAAATCGAGGCTTGCTCGCGACTGTGTCCGAAAGGGTCGATCTGCCAGCCGACTCGCGGCCTTGAACACGCTCCCAACGTGTCCTCCAAATACCGCAAACCTAGGGTGTACTGGTCAATGGTGAACTGATACAAGACAGCAGCTTCGTCGTTCATGCTCCAAGCTCCATTGATAATCTCGAATTGGCCGTTGTTGACCAGATCGATGACGTCTTGTTTGATCGAGTCTTTCTGCTGCTCCCACCATTTCTTGAAGAAGGCGGTTTCGACTTGTACGAAACGTCGCTCGGGGTTGAGTTTGAGGGCAACGATGACCGAACTAATCACGTTTTGGACGTCTTGGAAGTAGTACTGGTCGAGGGTTTTCAGCCAGCCGACGTCATCATGGGAGTGAGGGACGATGTGGACGTTGAGGGCGGAAGGATCGGCCACGGGACAAGCCTGTTTTTGATGCAAATAACAACTGCAAACTAAGGAAACAAGTGTACTCACGTCGTAGCCGCAAGAGGGTGCGTCTGCTTCGTAGGGCTTAGTGTTGACGCCCAGAAGAAGAGAAAAACAAAACAGGAACACTAGATGTGACATTGCGATTTGTTTTGTTACGAATGGTGTCCACTTAGTTACAGCTGGGTTTTTATCAATCAATCGGAAGTTCAAGTGTTTTGATTAAATTCACTTATAGATTTATTTTTTTCCATCGATCTCGCCTTGGTAACAACAATCCGTATCAAATAAGAAAGACAACTACTTTCAGATATCTGCTTTATTTTTATAACATTTACAAAGTCGATGTAATTTTGGCCAAAAATGTTCTGATCTGCATCGGCGCCAGAGTCACTTTGAGTCCATCCAGATTTTTCCCGTCTTCGGTGTCACCAGTTCCGGGCCACGACAACCTAACGCTGTCCTCCAAAGGAATGTTTGCCCCCAGGGTAGTTTCTTCCAACTCAGTTATGGTAAATGTAGCGAACAAGTCCTGAAATCCTCGGTTCACATTTGCAAATGAATCAGAATCTTTCTTACCGAAAGATCGACGGTAGTTTCTTGGGACAAATTCTCATCTTCATCCTTTTCCATGATGTGTTCCAGACGCAGAAGAAGAGTGTTTTCGTTCCAAGGTTCTAGAGTTAAAATGTGAACATTGTCACTCAAAGGTGTCTTCAAACTGCTGAATTCACGAGTGTCAAGCTGTTGGGTTATGTCTTGATCGGTGACGAACGCCCAAGGGGCTAACAATTTCTTTTGGGCCACATCTCTTTGGATCGCCGCCAAAGATTTCTCCCCTAGAAATTACCCTTAATAAATTCAACTAATCGTTGCAGCGAATTACCATTTCCAGAGCTGGGACCCAGAATGAGATAGTGCTTGCCCCTGATAATCACTCCTTGGCCGTACTCCTGATCGTTGATGCTATCCCTGACATTTCCTTGACTCCTGTCGTTATGGGTACAAGCTCTTTGTATCTGCAAGAAACTGTTAAATGATTATCACTTAATCTGACCCAACAACCATTATTTCCACTTGACCATCCTCCAGACTGGCCCCACCCTGTGCCCGGTCGTTCAAGATGGCCAGCTCCAACCCCTGTTCCTCGTCCTTCAGCACAATTCTGGACGTGATGGGGTGGTAATTTCCTGCGATAGGTTCTTCATTTGTGTAGTCGAATGTGGGGCGATAGTTTCTAGTTCTTTTGAGCATTTCACGACCATTAGAATCCGTGTAAAAGTTTCCGTCGGTCTGCAAAGGAGTCGTGAATACCGACACCACCTCCCTTCCTATCCCATCGCTGACGTCCACGGGTCCAATAATCCAGTCGATCTCGATGTAGTTGCTGTCGTCGTTGTAGACCTTGATGATTTGTTTGGCCCAACTGTTGAACTCTTGGAGCACTCCTTGGTATATGTCTCCAGAAATTGGAGTTGTTTTGACCTTGTCTTCGGTCACTCGGTGCTTCTCGTTCTCCAAGGGGACAAAAATGTACGCTCCGGAATAACTTCCACTCCTGTAGTAGGCCAGGTCTTGCGAGACATCCATCGTTACTCCGTTCATAGTGATAGATCTCAGCAACCCAGTGTCGTCGTCTATTTCGAAACTAGTGTCTTCATTGCCAACTGTGAGGTGTGGTTGTTCTTCTGGAACTGTCTCAGCTTTGGTGAAAGCGTACACTTTGAATCCCAGAGGTGGTAAATCTTCGGCGGTGAAGAGCAAAGTGTATGGAGAGATTGGGACGTCGTTCGCGTAACTGAAGTCGATGATGGTGGGGTCGGTTTGATAGATGACTTCATTTCCTGACAAAAATTGAAAGTGGTTGGTAATAAACCACCAATCGATAATTGTGCTAACCTTGAGGATCTTCAATCATCCAAGTTTGGGAATCCACGGGTAATTCAATTGGACCCGAAACTGGTCGACTGAGTGGATTGTAGACAGTCACAGTGAACTTGTCAGACTTGCTGGGGCCACAAGAACTGATGTTTGCCAACAGGCACGTATTAAATTTGAAACTGTCGTCAGAAGTACTGCCTATCAGGGTACTACAAAAGCACAAATCAGTTTCAATTGTAAGACACTTAAAATACTTGCGATAAAATGGGATCGACTGCCTGGTTCGCCTCTTCTAAAGCTGTATCAAGCATGCGGACGTAATCCTTCATGACGTCTTCTTTCTCGGTACCGGTGATGGCGTCGTGGTGTTGGATCACCGCCACGGCCTCCTTCAAACGTGTGATTCTGCTCTCGTAGGGTTGGTTGGTGATCGCTGACAGCTGTTTGGCAATCTGAAGGAAGTTGTTGCCTTGGCGTTCAAATCTCTTCTTGGAAGGCCTCGAGGTGTAGAAACCGCTCCAGTAGCCGTAACCGTCAGTCGCGTACGGAAGAAAATCGTCAGTTTTGATGTCTAAATTGTAATCATTGGCTGTGACAAACTCGTTGACTGCTTTGGCGTAGCACGAGGGAGTCGAGTACAAGAGTTTGATGGGTTTGTCGTCGAAAGTTTTGGGGAACAGTTCGAATCCTTTGATGAGTCTGTCGATGTTGAGGAAGTTAGTGAGGGAGGCTTGGTACCGCACGTCGTCCCCCATCACGACCAGAATGTTGTTGGTGGGGTACTGAGAGGCTTGTCCGCGGACGTACTCGGCGAATTCGTCCACCTGAAATCAACGTGACGCAAATCGGGTCGTACAGTGTCTTATTAGTACTAGTAGTACCCTTCTGTCGTAGTTGTAGTCTGGACTTTCCTCATCGTCTATGATCGGCTCGTCTTGGCAAACAATATCGAAGCAGAAACCTTCGGGGAAGCTGTAGGCGCCGTAAAAGATCGAAGTAAAAATGTACGAGTCGTTCAAGTTTTGACTCCCTTTCCACAACAAATCTCCAGTTTTGTCCGCGAGTCTTTTATTTTTGTCGCGGTAGTCCATACGCATGAAGAACAGACTGTCGAAGCCCAGTTTCGCCGAGATCGAAGCTTGCTCGCGACTGTGCCCGAAAGTGTCGATCTGCCAGCCAACCCTGGGGCGTCCGCAAGGACCCAAAGTGTCCTCCAAGAACCTCAAACCCAAAGTGTACTGATCGATTGTCGATTGATAGTTGGTGTTGGCCTCGTCGTTCATGCACCAACCCCCGTTGATAATCTCCAGTTGACCGTTGTTGACCAAATCGATCACGTCTTGTCTCACGATGTCGTTCTGTCTGTCCCACCACTCCTTGAAGTAGGCGGTTTCCACTTGGACGAACCTCCTGTCGGGGTTCTGTTTCAAAGCACCAACCACCGAGCCGATCACGTTCTGGACGTCTTGGAAGTAGTACTTGTCCATTGTTTTGAGCCAGCCGAGGTCGTCGTGCGAGTGTGGTATTAGATGGACGTTGAGGGTGTCGAGGCCGGCTTCAGGACACGACTAAAAAATCAACGAGTCACGGAGGTGATTGGCTCAAGTGGTACCTACCGAATAGCCACAAGATGGTTCGTCCTTCAACGGAGTGGAGTGAGTCAGCACCACGAGGGTACTTAAGAAGAGCAAGTAAAACATTGTGGTGTTGACAAGCGCACTTGTATCAATGAGAAAATAGCTTTGGTATCCAGTTAAATAAGGTAGGTACTTATCAGTATGATCGAAATCAGACTTTTGTTTACAAATCAATTCTAAATTATTGATTGTGATATTTTTAGGCTCGTTTCCAACAGGAGGAACTGGAATAGAAGATCTTGATGGGTCTACGAATCAAAAAGACCCAAATATCTTCTAGTTTCTTTATTTGTCTTCATTGGTACGAGCTTGGTACCTAAAGTGGTACCCCACAAGTACTATTATAATATTTTGAGGCTCCCTCTCTTACATTTGCAAAATTTTCAACTCTGCTTTCATAGATATGCGAACTTTCCTTGTCAGTGGTTGACATTGAGGAAAAAAAGTACTACACATGTTCTAGCTCCAATAGAGCGTGTCGGCTTCGAAGGGCTTGGTCTTGAAGATTTAAAAAAAATAAAAACCTAACGGAAATTGCCAAAGTGACATTGCAATTTGATTTGTTGTGATGATACAGGCTTGGTAACAGTTGATTGTTTATCAACAAGCTTAATCGCAAGTTCAATTGTTTTGATTCTAAACTCGATTCAATCGAACTCAGGTTGGCAACAGAGAATTGCTGAGAGAGTCATGATTAAGATCTGACACTTCAAACAAGGAAGAAAACAATCATATGTGGCAACGCTGTTGAATATTAATTTGTTGTGGAGCACATTTTATTTTGTATTGGCTCTTTGTTCGACAGTCATTGAGGTACTTAGTAGGCGTTGGAAAAAGTAAACCGTTTAGAACAGAACAGTGTAAAGTTTGAATTTCCCGCCGTTTGCCACGAATTATATTTGTTTATGTTTAATCGGGACACAATTGAACATGTTTGTTTTTAGCAAAGGGTGGCCTTAGATACTTGCTTCGAATATAGGAATCGTTAGGTTATTCAATTTTTAGTGTAAAACATTGCAAAGAAAGAAAAAAAGAAAAATCTTTTTGGCTCTAAATTTTAGGTTAGCTGTCAACATGCTCCAATTAATCTACGCTTTAAAAAAGCACAACAATTGAGGTTTCCAACGCCTTCCCAGCCCAGGATTTGTGTTTTGCGAGTCATGACAACAAACCAATTCCAAATCACTGATTATGATATTTTTTTTATCACTTTGTTGTTGTTGATAAGGAAAAACCTTTCGCAAATTGAATTATTTTATTTCAGTGAAGATACATAAACGTTTACATTTAATTGTACGAAACGGTAGCCAAAAATGTTCTGATCTGCATCGGTTGCAGAGTGACTGTCAAATCGTCGACATCTCTCTTCTCAGCTTGGTCGTCGGTAGTACTGCTTCCGGGCCACGACAATCGGACATTCTCTTCCAAGAGCATATTCGCCCCAAGCGTGGTTTCCTTGAGTTCAGTAATACTGAACAAGGTGAACAAATCCTGAAACATTACGGATTAGAACGAATACTGCGCGCTAACTCCTCGCGTACCGAAACGTCAACTGTCACTTCTTGGGACAAGTTGTCATCTTCGCCATTTTCCAGGACGTGCTCGAGCCTAAAGAGAAGAGTGTTTTCGCTCCACGGTTCCAGAGTCAAAATCTGCACGTTATCCGGAAGGCTGTTCTTCAACCCGCTGAACTGCAAATTGTTCAAGTTGTCGACTTGCTTGGTGACGAAGGTCCAAGGACTCAACAGTTTTCTCTGGGCAACGTCTCTTTCAACTGCAGCGATAGATTTGTCTCCTGAAACTGTGACATTTAGAGATTGCAAGCGCTGAATACCAATCTGAGTACCGTTTCCGCCCTTGGGTCCCAAAACTAGGAAGTGTTTGCCTCTGACTCTGATCCCGTCGCCAAACTCTTGCTCGTTCAAGTTCTCCCCCACTCCTCTACCGTCATCGTGTTGACACGCCCTGTGCACCATCAGCTCCACCTCTCCGTCGTTGATGCTCGAGCCACCTTGCGATCTATCTGTCAAGACGGCGAACTCGACGTCGTCGTCTTCGATGACGATTTTGCTCGTGACGGGGTAGTAATTCCCGGCGATTGGTTGTTCGTCGGTGTAGTCGTAGTCGGGTCGCGAGTTCCTGGTCCTCTGCAGTACTTCTCGTCCGTTGGAGTCTGTGTAAAACTGACCGTTCGTCTCCAAAGGTGTCGAGAACTTGCTGACCACTTCTTTGCCCACGCCGTCACTGATGTCGAGGGGACCAACGATCCAATCAAATTCGATGTAGCTCTTGTCGTCGTTGTACACTTTGATGAATTGTCTGGCCCAGCTGCCAAACTCTTGCAACACCCCTTGGGACACATCTCCGCTGACTAGGGTGGTAGTGATGGGACCTCCAGCGACCCTTGAGGGATCGGTTTCAACCGGGACGAAAATATAAGCCCCAGAACTGTTTTGACTCGTGTAATATTGAAAATCTTGAGTGACTTGCAGAGTGACTCCGTTCATGGTGATCGACTCCAACAACCCTGTTTGTTCGCTGATTTCGAAACTTGTCTCCTAAAACTGTCATCAAGACCTGAAGTACAACGAGTTGATGTAACTTACTTCGTAACCGACTGAGAGATTGGGTGTCTTTTTAAGCAGAGGATTAGATTTGGGTTGCTTGTCGGCTGCCGAGAAACGATAAACCTTGAAACCTAGCGGAGGAAGGTCTTTCGCGGCGAACTGCAGGGTGGTTTGGGAAGTCCTGGCGTTTTCGACGTAGCTGAAATCTGCCAAAGACGCGTCCAGTTGGTACGGAACGTCGTTGTCATCGGGATCGCGAATTTGGTAGTTTTGTTGGTCAAAAACTGGAAGAGTTACGATCGCGGTTTGGGTACGACTCAGAGGATTGTACACTGCTACTGTAAACGTGTCGGATTCGGTCTGGGTGCAAGCGCTGACGTTCGCGAGGAGGCAAGAATCGAACTCTAAGTTGGTATCATCGCCGGTGATCAGATTGCTGCGAGACAATTGAAATCAAAGCTGGGGCGACTTGCAGCCGGGTACTTACGAGAGTACTTGTCCTGCGGCATCGGCAGCGCTTTGCATCCCGCGCGACAGGCGCAAATAATAATTGTTGGCCACGTGTTGCTTCTCAGTACCGGTGATGGCGTCGTGGTGTTGCATCACTCCGACAGCTTCCTTCAAAGTGTTGATTTGCTCGTTATCGTAGGATCCTTGAGCGTTAGCTGCTAGTTGTTTGGAAACCTGAAAGCGCGAGCTTATCAATTGTACAGAGCAGTACCGAGTAGTACTTGTAGAAGGTTGTTGCCTTGACGTTCGAAGTGTTTGGAGGTGGCTCTGGACGTGAAGTACCCAGTCCAGTAGGTGTTTGTCCCGTCAGCGTACGGGAAAAAGTCGTCTGTTTTTAACTCCAGATTGTAATTGTTGCTGTTGACGTAATCGTTGACAGCCTTGGTGTAACAAGATGGCGTCGAATAGAACACTTTGATGCGCTTGTCGTTGTAGGTTTGCTCAAACAAATCGAATCCCCTTGATTTGGGTTAGTACCAGAAAGTACTGTAACACTCACTTGATCAGCAGATCTAGGTTCATGTAAGTCGTCATGGCGGCCTCGTACCGGAAGTCGTCTCCCATCGTTACCAGGATGTTGTTGGTGGGGTAATGCTCAGCTCGGTCTCGCATCTGATCAGCAAACTCTCCGACTCTTTTTTCAAGATTGTAGTCTGGGTCTTCTTCGTCGTCGATGATCACCTCGTCGTTGCACACGATGTCGAAACAGAAGCCCCCGGGGGCGCTGTAATGCTGGTACAAGACTGAAGTGAAGATGTCCGCGTTGTTGCCCAAGTTGGCGCTTCCTCTCCACAGAAGGTCCATGGTTTTGTCGTCCATTCTCCTGTTCTTGTCTCGATAATCCAACCGGGCGAAAAACATGCTGTCGAAACCTAGTTGCGCGGAAATCGAGGCTTGCTCGCGACTGTGGCCGAACGGGTCTATCTGCCAGCCGACCTTAGGCCTGGCGCATCGTCCCAGGTTGTCTTCTATGTAGCGCAAACCAAGAGTGAACTGGTCGATGGTTGACTGGTAGTGGACGGCGGCTTCGTCGTTCATGCTCCAGGCGCCGTTGATGAACTCGAGTTGGCCGTTATTGACCAGATTCTGCACGGCTTCCTTGATGATATCGTTCTGCCGGGACCACCAAAGCTTGAAGAAAGCGGTCTCGACCTGCACAAATCTAAAAAAAGGTGTGCAAAGCGACTTCGACCAGAACCGTTTGTTACCTTCTCTCCGGGTTCTGCTTCAACGCATCGACCACGGAGCTGATCACGTTTTGGACGTCTGCAAAGTGAGAGTTTGAGACATTTGTACACATTGACTATCGAAAGTGACCTTGGAAGAAGTACTGATCAACAGTTTTGAGCCATCCGACGTCGTCGTGGGAGTGCGGGATTATGTGGATGTTGAGAGTGTCGGGACTGGCTTCTGGACACGCCTGGAATCACAACGCTTAGAAGATTTTTCCACAAGGAAAAGTAGTACCTCGTAGCCACAAATCGGATCGTCTTCGACCACAGGTTTGCCGTCAACGCTTAAGGCGATAAACACGCAAAACAAAAGCGCCGCCAAAGACATTTGCAACACCAAACTGACTACACTCTTGATATTCTTCTCAATCGGAGTCGAGGGTAACTTCATAACTGCACCTCAATCAAACAACTTATTTGATTTATAATCTTTTATTACTGAAATACCTACACTTGGTAACAGAGTTTGATTGGTATCGGACCTTATCTACTAAACAATAACTTTTTTGATAGCCTTTCAAGTGTCTGAAGGATCTAAACACACAAACAATATTATTTTTTCTTAAACTCGATTACAAAAGTTCTGATCTGCATCGGGTTCAAAGTTATCTGATAGTCGTCAAGCGCCTGGACTAGTGTCGCCCTCTTCTCGTTCTTCTTCGTTGAGAACTGCAACCTGTTGTTCTGTTCCAACCACTGGTTCGCCCCCAAAGTGGTCTCTTGCACCGTGGTAATCTCGAAGGGAGTGAACAGATCGCGCAAGTTCACCACCGCAGGCTGCGACAGAACCTCGTCCTCGCCCTTTTCGAACACGTGTTCCAGTCTCAGCAGGAAACTGACACCCTTCCAAGGCTCCAAGGTCAAGATTTGGACGTTGTTGGGTAGGGCGCGCGGCAATCCGGAGTACTGCAACAAAACCGGGTTGTGTCTTAGGCTGGTGGGATGTCCGGGGCGTGGGCGGAGTTTGGCAATGGGTGGGGTTTGGCACAGTTAACCAACGAAGATTGTCGAGGTCAGTGGGCGGGGACTCGCCACGACCAAGAGCAAAAGCAGTGCTGGCCCTGTAAACCGAGCACGGTGGCCAAGCGCCTAGCGCGCCACTTTGCATTCGGGAGGTCCCGGGTTCTAACCCCGGTGCGGCCTGATCTAGTGTGGGTTTTTTCAGAGGTTTCCCCACACCATCACATCGTGGGATGTCTAATATCACAGATAAGGCGAATGCTGGGTCAGTATCAACTTCTCAGTACCTACCACCTTCCTTCCGCACCCATCCTCACCGTACCCATCCCGAATCTTCCCGTCAGTGTGGCTGAAAAGGCTCTGGAAAGCCTCAGCAGCCCGCCCCCCTTCGGGGGGGAATGAAAAATGTATTCCTTCCTTCCTGGTCCTGTAATAACGTCACAAATCTCACCTGCGAAAGGTAACTGCTGTCGTTATAAGCAGGCGAGATGAGGACCCAAGCGTCGAGAACTTTTCTTTGGGCGATGTCCCTTTCCTGGGCGGTGGTACTGATCTCTCCAGTCTTGTTCGTGTGCGGACCTACAACCAAGAAGTGCGACCCTCTGGCGACTAAACCCTTGTCGAAAGCAATCTCGTCGAGTGCTTCGCCGACTCCGAAAGCGTCGTCGTGGAGGCAGTTTCTGTGGATCATCATTTCGAGCTGGCCGTCTTTGAGACTGCTGCCACCTTGCGCCCGGTCTGTCAAAAGTGACAGTTGAAGGTCACGGCTGTCATCCACGATTGACAGTTTTGACGTGATGGGGTAGTAATTGCCCGCGACTGGTTCTTCGAGGGTCAGATTCCACGTGGGGCGGGAGTTTCTCACACGTTTCAGCATTTCTCGGCCGTTGGAGTCTGTGTAAAACGTGGATTTGGTTGCGAAGTCTGTGGTAAATCGAGTGATCACTTCTTTGCCGTTAGCGTCCCTGAAATTTATTAAATGCATTTTTTTTTGGGGGGCAACGTTTGAACTTACTGGTTGGGGATGGGTCCCACAAGCCACTCAAACTCTATCAGATTCTCTTGGTCGTAGATTCGAATCGTTTGACTGACCCACTCGTTGAAAATTTGTTGCGCTTCTGCCACTATCGTGCCTCTGAATATCTTTACCTGTGCCTTTTCGGCAACCACGACGGCGTCCTTGTCTGGAACCGGCCGAAAGATGTACGCCCCAGAAGACCTATTCTTCGGTTCTTCATTATCCCCCACGAAACCCTCGTAATAGAGAAATTCTTGGGCGACTTTGACCGTCTGACCGTTCAAGATGACCTCTTGCAAAAGCCCCGTATTGGGGTCTAGTACGACCCCGACCCCCCCAGACTTCAATTCAGTAACATCCTCTTCCTTAAGTATCTCGTTTCCACTCTTCTTTTTTACTGAGTAAGACTTGAACCCTAGTGGCGGTAGGTCCGCGGCTTTGAAAACCAACTCTACTTTAGCTTCACTTTGTCGTCCGGGAATCTTCAACACCGGTTCCGGAATCGGGATCAACTCCACCACAAGACTCGTTCCTGCGGGATCTTGTACCTCGTACGCCTGTCCCAACACCGGCAGACGTACATATTTAGTGACAGGTCGGCTCAAAGGATTGTAAACTGTGACGACAAACTCGTCCTGATTCTCGCTGAACGAGCAAGAACTGACGTTGGTCCACCAGCAGGAATTCAAAGGAAGTTTGGGGGTTGGATTGTCTCCTGTGTTGTTCTCTCCGGTGATTATCTCGCTCAGCGCTGAGTTCACGATGAACTGACACTCGTCGATTCCTCCTTGGAGGATTCTGGCGTAGTCCTCCGCCACATGTTGCTTTTCAGTACCGGTGATGGCGTCGTGGTGTTGCATCACACCCATGGCTTCGCGTAAGGCGTTCAGATCCACCCAATCCTCTGGTCCCAAATCGTCCAAAGCGTACAGTTGCTTGCACACTTGGAGGAAGTTGTTGCTTTGACGCTCGAAACGTTTGAGAGTGGGTCTGGAGGTGAAGTAGCCGGTCCAGAAGGAGTTACCGTCGGAGGAATACGGGAAGAAGTCGTCTGTCTTTGAAACAAGGTTCGGGTTGGCATCGTGGACGGCTTTGACGTAGCAAGATGGAGTAGAGTAGATAAGATTGTATTTGGAACCGTTCTCTTGTCTCTGATTGGCGTAGCTGCAAACAGATGATTATTTTGAGTGATGGCTCTTGGTTCAAGTACTGACTAGATGAGCTTGTCCAAATTTTTGAACCAAGTGTGGGCGTCCTGATAGTGGAAGTCTTCGCCCATGGTGAGGATCACGTTGGACGTGGTGTAGACTTTAGTCATGTTATCCAAATGGGCGAAGAAGTCGTCGATCTACCACAAGAAAATAAGAAAATTATTTACGATGGAAACAAGAGTACAGTCGTACTTTTCGGTCGATGTTGTAGAGGGGACTTCTCTTGTCGTCCACCAGAGGCTCGTCGTTGCACATGATGTCGAAACAGAAGCCGCTAGGTGGCGCGTACGTGTTGTACATGGCTCCGGTGAAGATCTCTGCGTCTATGTTGTCGCTCCCTTTCCAGACCATCTCCATTGTTTTGGTCGCAAACTTGTTGACTTTGTCTTCGTAGTCGATGCGGCCCAAGAGCAGACCGTCGAAGCCCAACTGGGCGAAGATCGACGCCATTTCGCGACTGTGCCCGAACGGGTCGATCTGCCAGCCGATTTTGGGGCGGCCGCACTCGCCAAAACTGTCATTCAGTTTCCTAAAATCCCCCAGATATTGCTTGTCCTTGCAGAGATTTTGTTTTACCTCAAGCCCCACGTCATCTGGTCGACTATCGAGTGGTAGTGAGTGGTGGCTTCGTCGTTCATGGTCCACCCCCCACCTATAAACTCCAGTTGGCCGCTGTTGACGAAAGCTTTGACTTGGTGCTTGACGAAGTCCTGCTGGTGGATCCACCACTTCCAGAAGAACGCCGTTTCCACGTAGATGAACCTTCTGTTGGGGTCTTTCTTCAGTTCATCCATCACCGAGTCGAGAATGTACTGCACCCCAGCGTTCTGGATGGTGTTGTTGGCACCGTAGTAGTACTGGTCTACCGTTTTCAACCAACCGACGTCGTCATGAGTGTGCGGGACGAGATGGACGTTGACGAAACCGTCCTTGAGCGGTTGACACGACTGGAAGCTTCAAATGAGAAAAGAACTGAATCTTTGACTGGTACTCACTTGGTAGCCGCATTGCGGGGCCTCAACAGGCGCACCCGCACACAAGTTGCTGTAAATTCCGGCCAAAATTAACGCCCAGATCGTCTTCATTTTCCACATGATTTGTACCGACGACGCGTTCGTTACTACTGTGCATGTGATTGATAATTCTTGCTAATCAGCTCGGACAACATGTGTTATCGCTCCAGTGAAAATATTATTGTTATGATACTGTGACAGGAATTTATTCTTATGAGTGTAGAGTTCAAAGGACAGCAGCAACTGACCAATTGTTGTCACTTAGAGTGCAGTCGTTGTCCCAATCAGTGCCATTTGGTTCGCACGAATCGGTGTAGGTGTCATCACCGTGCGCTAGTTCTGACATTCGCCGACTCTAATAAAAGATTAATGCGATATTGATGCCCATGACTGGCAGATTTCAGAGTGTTTTTTTTTGCTCTGTGTGGGTGATAAATCAGTAATTCGAAGCTGTCGCTGTCGTGTAATTATTTGCACAAATAGGAGAATTTTTCGGTTTGAAAGTAGAAAAAAAAAAGTCAGGATAAATCGCAATTTACGAGGTCTTTATTGATCTGCGCGAAAGGAAAAACGGTTCTGTCTTTGCTTGTACATTATTAATATTTGTTTTGTTTGTTTATTCTTTATTTATAGGACTATTTCCGTCAATTGACTTGTACTACTTTCTTCCACAACTTCCAAGTAAAAAAAGAAGTGGGTATTTGAGGAAAAAAAATCCAATACTTATCTTATTCTTATTAACTTCTGTAAATATGAGTCAGTACAAATGAGTAATAATTGATCAATCATCTTTATTGGAATGTACGGTAGTGGACATAAAGATTACATTTTAGAACTTTTATTATTAATTAATCATCATCATCATCATCATTATCATGTTGATATCTGTTTACTAAGAAATCTTTCATTTTGTCGACGAATTGATTAAAGTTGTTTTTAAACTATCAACATGATCCCACGTGCTTTCCGTTGGGTTCAAATCAGGACACCGTGAGGGACACCACTATTATTACTGGTTTCTGGTCTTATCTGAATCAACTTTGTACAGTTGCGGTCACGGAATTTTAGACGTCAAATTTATGTCAATTCAAAAAATGTCAATGTAAACCACGCTTTATTGTCATTATAATTGACGTTACTATTGACATTTGAAAGTTTATTTTTGGCATGTCAGGATGATAAAAATTACAAAAGTGAGGTTAGTTGTACCTGAAGCCAGTTTTACATTTTTATGTCAGTTTCCGTTTCAGGAAAATGGTGAATTGTATTCCATAAAAACTTGCGTTGAAGATTTTCGAAATGCATTCCGTAATTTTTCGATTGAATGTCCAAAAACTCTGTAACTGTTTAGATTTTGTAAAAGGCGTTTGAAAATACCGTGAGATCGAGGAAAAAAATAATTAGAGTTGGCTGTGACCAAAAATTTCAGTTGGCAATTCGTTAACATTTCAATTATCAGATGTCAGTCTTAAAAGTTAAGTTAGTGATTTTGAGCACGTTGAAATTTTGATTTTCATAAAGGGGTGCATTATGTGTGACCTGTCGATTCTAAAAGAATCATGAGGAGCTCCAATCACACTTACGAACTAGAGTAAAGGTTCGAAATGTCTGCCTTCAGCTTCCAAACACAATGCTGCTCTCTTCGCTTCATGTTTTCAAATGACCTTCGCAAAGTCGGGACATCAATTAAATTGCAGTTATCAGTAATTACTTGCATTAATTCGGGAATTGTGCCAGGCCTGTTTTTGAACACGTTGTTTTTCAGGTATGGAAAAATTGTTAATAAATTGTTAAAATTGCGTTATTCTCTAGCTCTTCATTTGCTGTAAATCACAGATTAAAACGAACGAGAGAATCCTAAAAGTCAACATGTTTACATAACCTCTTATTTATACAGCGAGTCAATTGACAGGATCTGCACAATCAACAGTCAATGTTGCCAATCTAATTTAAAAATCATAGCCTACTTTAATTATACATTTAAATGAAAGCTCCGTATAAATATTTTTTGCATATCGTAATGAAAGTGTCACTTTTTTACACGCAAAATCGTAGTGAAAGTAGTACTTTTTTTACAGAAAAAATCGTAGTGAAAGTAGTACTTTTTTGCATCATTTTATTCCATCTCTTTGGAGATGATTGTCAAAGCATACCTTTTTTTTGTAATTTTTCATAAATCCTTTAAACCAAATTTCTCAACTTTTTTCGATATGCAAAAAAAATAGTGTGTACAACACCTTATGAAAGTATCTTTTTTCATAACTAGTTGTACAAATAACTAATTCGAAACTGGTAGTCGAAGAAAAACAACTCCATAAATTTATTATTTACAATTTATTACCATAATCATCTCCAAGTGTTTATGTTTGATAACATTTATCATTTTCCGCTTTATTTATATCTTGCTTGGCCATTACATTTTTTGCAATATTGTTTTAAAGATGTACACTTTGTTATCTTCGTTCTTTTATCAGTTATTATTCATTCAAGGTTAATCAAGGAAAGATTAAAATTTTTATGTAGGTACACAAAGATTACATTTTCAAATCGCAAAATTTTAATAACGACACCCGCGAAAATGACTCAAAGGTGTAATTTATCCAGAAAATCTCTCCCTTAACTGATAACACTTCACCAATTCTAAAATCCTTTTAGTGTTTCCTGGAAAAATCGATGTCAAATTTTGGTACGCATCTGTCCAGCTCTCACCACAGTTTTTCTATAGATGTCAAATCCGACATCTGCCGTGGCCACTTCCTCGGTCTTATAAATTTAACAATTGAAATAATATTTGCATTCATCTCTCGTAAGTCTATTTAGTTGTCAAATGACAGTTTTGTTCAAATAAGCAGGGTTAACATATTTTTGCAAAGCTAGTGTTTTTTTTCAAATTTCTTTGTGTTTATAATATCAATTTTCGATTAAACAGAATTTACATGAATTAGATCAGATAAAATCTATAGATTGCAATTATTACATAAATTTTTAAATAATTGTTTATGTTGGGACAATCAAAAAGGTTGATAAAACCTGACTAATGCAGAGGATGAATCACGTAATAATCTTTTAATTTTAATTTGTTATAAACAAAATCAGAAATGACTCATTTGACTTTTGGAATCCTGGCACTTAGACCAACACTCAGATATGGTTTATAACAGTTAAATAACTGTTGTGCAAAAGTAATTTTCTTCATTGAAAAATATCCTAAATCGATTCTTTTCAGTATCTACCTACTTACAGACAGTTCTTCAACTGTATGGGTTAGATAACTTTTATCGTCAGCACGATTAACCCTATTAAAAAATTAGTAAAAATTAAGAAACTTTAGGGTTACATGCCCTTGATATAAGACTTCAAATGTATGTAACCAATTTTCACTTATCACTTAATTCAAAGCCATAAAATTTAAAAAATCGTTTTTAGTACACGCTCATAATTCACAATTAATTCAAAGAACACATTTACGAAACTTTGAATTATTTCAATTTTAACATTAAGGGGGAAAAATGACCAAGATTTACAACTGCAGTGTCATAAATAAATATCTCATTGTTGGGAAACATCTGTTGACCACTTTTCTAGTAATTCTTAAGTCCCTAACGGGTATCATAAATAACCTACGTCAATTTCTTTTGTGGATCTGACCGCCCAATTTAATAATAAATCATAGCTAAATTTTACGCTTTAATATCAAATTCCATTTATTTCAAAAACCGGTGATGTTTTCATGATTTCAATAACACCAAAATTTTCCTGAATGTTTGAAAGGACTCTCAGTGAAAAATTATGTAAATTAATGTAGCAGTTATTGAATTAAAACAAAATCTTTACCTGTTTTACTAAAAATTTTGAAATTTTTACAGACTGTTCTAATCTAGAGTGATACACAATCATTCCTGAATTTTTTGAGAATTTTAAATTGATTAGAAGTGGATGTTTTCGCACTGACGATAAAACTTATCTCACCCGGTACAGTGCTGGATGTTTTTTTTTTGGCGTCGAAGTTGGCGTTGAAAAATCGATTGTGAATGAACCACTCGTCTTAAAAACACTGATTTTTCAAATTGCAGATTAAAAACACAAACAACGCGAAAAGTGAGGTTAGATTTAAACAGCTGATTAACCACTCGTTTTAAAAAAGACTGCATTTAAGATTTTTCAAATCTGCATATTAAAAACACGCAAAAAGTCAGGTTAGATTTAAGCAGCTGATCACCATTAGTGTCATTAATAAAGGACAATTATTAAAAATCATTTTGAAGTTTTTATTGTGTCATTAAAAAAGCTGGGAAATGGCATTATCGAGTCAAAAGTTGGGGTATACTCGATAAAGGCCAGTTCACACATATTTGTCAGTTAAATGTCAGTTGTGGTCAAAATTCCGTGTCCGGAATAGTACTATAGTTGATTTCATATAAATGTTCATCAAGTGAGCTGTGCATGTGTAAAAGCACCTTTAATTTACTTACATTACAAAAGTCACATTTATGAAGGTCATGTCCAATAAATCTTTACTTGGTAAAAATACAAAGACAAAAACAAATAAGAATTACTTTAATTTAATCAGTAAAAAGACGTAACATTGCTTTTGAAATCAGCAATGTTAAAATGGACAAAAAATGAAAAATTAGTCAAATAGGGTTCGCGCAGAGCAAACAACTTTGAAAGTCAAAGTCACTAGCTTTAGCTTTAATACCAACAGAAAATCACATTTTCATGGCTTGCTTAGATGCACATTTATATGAAATTGAGTATAGTTCACGCGAGTCGTATCATCTACGTTTAAGAAACTTTTGTCTGCTAAAGACCTTGAGGTGTTTATTGATTTATTAAAAAACTTTGCAAAACTAAGAAATTATATAATCTGTTTCAAAATCAAAAATCCACCAACACTGCATTCTACCTCGAAAATACAACCGACAACGTCGTCAACTTTTGTTTTTAGTGTGTCTGCATGTGTCAGAAAAAAGTAGGGTTATGAAAGAAAACGGTTGACAGACGTTTTGGTCTAGTTCATCGTGTTTTTTTATACTCATTTTATTATTTTACTCAAAAGGTATGATATGGTAGCTACCACCTTTTTGCACATAATAATGATTTTGTGTTAGGTAAATAAACTCAACAGTTAAATGTCAAATTTTGGCAGGAGGTTGGGCCAACCCAAAAAATGAAACTTACTCTAGGGATTTCTTTTTTTCTGCCAACATAATTCAACATGTGGTGGATTTTTGATTTTGACACAGATTATAGAATGTTTTTTCCTTTTTGATAGTTTGACAAGGGTGTTGTTAATGTTAACTAATCGATGATTTTTTAATTGGATAATAACGCTGGTGTACGAAGAGATCCTTGCGGTACGTTTAAAATATCAGTGCAAACTTGACCTACGGGTCGGTCGTTGCTTTAGATCAATCGCCAACAAATTCGGAATGGTGAAATATTAAAAGATGAGCGTAAATTTCCCACATCAATAATAGAGGAATGAGCCGAAGTCGTCCTGAAACGCCATCAATTCCTCATGAATAATGAAACCTGAACGTGAATCGCAATCGATACGCGAGCAACAGGCAAATATCGCCATCAAATCCATCGAGCCACTCCAAACAACAACACCCGCCACGTCGTTTTATCTTATCTCGAGAACCCTTCCATATCCACACCTGATAAACTGATACCACACGTAAATCAATTTGGTTACGCAAACAGTGCACACAACTTTGCGTTTGTTCGGCGAACAGGTGTTAGACGTGCATGACTCACCTCGAGATCTAGGAGCCGTCGAAAATCCTCAGTGAAATATGCCATGTCGCAGGGTAAGGACAACCTATCGGTGCCGGGGATAGGGCAGGAGTCCCGCGACCACCCCTACCGCCACAGCTTGCAGCCCAAGTCGGTCCAGGAGGCGCAGATCTTCCGGCACACCAAGTCGCAGAACTACGGCGCCAAGAAGAAGAAGGTGAAGACGCAACTGCCGCCGACGTCGATCCCGGAGGTCGACGTGACGGATGGAGATTCGGTCAAGATCACCGTCGATGCCCACAATGACAACGTCAAGCTGTCGCTGTCGGACAAGAGCGAGAAGAAGAGGCACAGCAGCAGGCTGTCGAAGAAACACAGTCAGTCCAGCAGGGAAGGAATCGACAACGCTGCCTTCGAGGTGGACAACAGCCTGCCGAGGTCCCGCGCGAACAGCGCCGCCAGCAGTGTGAGGTCGTCGTTGAGGGATCCCAGCGTGCAGAGTCTTTCGTGAGTTCCACTTTACGTAAATTTACACGAAATTTTCCTTTTCACCTGTCATTTTCAAAATTATTTCTCAACTGTTTACGTAGTAAAGTTTGTATTTTTCGATGGAGATAATTTTGGCGCTTCAACTCTCTTATCTAAAACTAATCCTTGATATTTCACATTTATTGTTGATATTTACATTTTTTTTTTTATATTTAAATGCATTAAAAAAACAATTTCCACATTTTAGTCAAATAGCTGAAAGTCGTAGTAGATTAGATAAAAGACTGAACAAAACAATACACCAGACTGAAATAAGATTAAGATCTTTATCACCTAAAGAAAAAGAAAGAAATCTCACCAAGAACAAACTGGTTTGTTGTATATTATGTCACGCTGAAAGCTGATGTATTTATTATTATCGATACTTAATTCAGAGTTTTATCTCGCATTTTATTTTCTCCATGATAAGCCATACACATACCTATTAAATCTGACAATGAAAACTCATTTTAAGTCACATCCATTTTTCTTGCATTAACAAGATAAATATTTCGAAATATTTGGGGATCAAAATGATTAATAGATGTTTTGGAGTATCGCATGTATGACGTCAGAGAAAACCCATATCAAGAGTTGCAGAAAATATCAGCAAAGTACAAAGTAAAAAGAAAAAGAAAATGAATAACATAACAAATGATGAGTATTGCGAAGGAAAATGTTTCAACAAAAAGGAACAAAAACCATTGGCGTCTTTTTGAAAGTTTGCAACCACAAGATAATGGGTACGTATTATAATGAATATGGGGCGTGACAGGAAGATACAAAAAAGACTGTACCGAAGAAGAATAAAAGAAGAGTAAAAAAATGAACTGCGGATGCAAGAGAAAGTAAAAATTAAAAGTAAAATATAAGTACAGATGCAGCTTTGGGAGGCTTCCACGGTCGGAGTCAGTGAACAACTTCTCTTGTTTTATAGCAAGTTTCTTCAGGAATTATTGATCTTTCAATGTAGGAAAAAGGATCTCGACAATTTCTCTTCTGAGGGACTGTGGGGGTTGGTGGGATTTGTGTAAAAGAAATGGAGAGGAATCAGGAAATTTTTGAGGATGAGAGAAGAGTCCTGTAGATGCTTCTGGAGAATAGGGGATGGAGCTTACCTTTGGATATTTTTTTTACACTAAACTCTAAGATTTTTGCCGGTGCGATTGGTTGCTCCATAAACCACGAATAGAAAAATTATGAAACCTAGAGAACGATGGGAAAGGAATCGGAAAGAAAGTGGGAATATTAATTGGAGGAAGAGACGAAGATGAGACAAAATTTTTGATGAATCAACGGGGATTTAGACTCTGCAGTCACAGAAGTTTCCAGTCACGTGATTAAAATAAAGAGGATAATTACGCTGTCTGAAAATTTTTATTGGGTGGGATGAGAAAAATCGTAAAATAAAAATAAGATGGAATTGGGTTAAAACGGAAGAAACGAAAAGAGGAAAGAAACACGAAAAATACTTTTACATACTTTTATTTATTTATTTATTTTTGAAACAGACTATACAGGCTTATTCATATGAGGAGCCTGACCAGGTAAAAATGCAGCCCAAAATACAATTTATAAAACTATTTCGATTCCTATTACATTATCATAATGCACATAAAACATATGTAAATAGCTTTTAACGTCAGCCTAATGAAAGTCAACTTCTGACAGAAAAATACCTCTCTCAACAAAGTATGATTTAATAACAATAACTGAACATTTCTCAAATGATATTGGGATGAGTTTTGGTATTGATAAGTGTAAAATGCAATCAATATGTCGCGGTCATTACGAACATTTAGAATATATAACTCAAGAAGGAGAAATCATTAAAAATTTAAATAAAGGAGAATTTTATAAATATTTAGGTATTAATCAATCAAATCATATTCAACACTCAATTATAAAAGAAAATTTAGAAAAGCAATTTTATTTAAGAATTAAATCTATTTTAAAATCAAAATTAAACGGTAATAATTTAATTAAAGCAGTTAATACATATGCTGTTCCATTGTTGACCTATTCTTTTGGTGTTATAAAATGGTCCAAAACTAATTTACAGAATATAAATATTCAAACTAGAGTTCTTTTTACCAAATTTAGTAAACACCATCCTAAATCTGTTATTGAAAGATTTAATTTACCACGCGAAAACGGTGGTAGGGGTTTTTCAAATCTAGAAATACTGCTAAAAAATCAAATTGCTTTACTAAAAAATTATTTCCTCAATAGAGCTCGTGATAACACCTTTTTCAATGCTTTGGTTTCAGCCGATAAAGGCTACACACCTTTAAATTTAAGTCATAATATAATTTCAGACATTGTTAAGCCAAATATACCTGACACAATAGCAAATATAAAACAGAAGTCTTTACATGGGAGATACTTTAAAGAACTGGAACAACCAGAAGTTAATATTCAGGCCTCTCATGCATGGCTTAAGAAATCAAATATTCACCCTGAGACGGAGGGTTTTATATTTGCAATACAAGATCGTGTTATAAATACAAGAAATTATAAAAAACACATATGCGGTTTACAATCGATCATTGATAAATGTAGGATTTGCGGAACTGAAGGGGAAACCATTGACCACATCATTTCTTCTTGCACCGTTTTGGCTCAAAGCGAATATAAAAAACGTCATGATATATTCGCAAAAATTATACACATGAATTTAGCAGTTAAATTCAACTTATTAAAGGATACACAACCACATTATATTTATAAACCCGAAAGTTGTTTGGAAAATGACAATTACAAATTATATTTTGATCGTACAATTTTAACTGACATTCATATTAAGCATAACAGACCAGACATTATAATTTTAAATAAATAACAAAAGCAAGCATATCTTTTAGATATAGCTGTTCCAAATTCACATAATATAACACAGACATATAACACAAAAATTAATAAATATTTAGAGCTCTCCGTTGCTATGAGAAATCTTTGGTGTTTAGAAAAAATTTCGATTTTACCACTTGTAATTTCAGCAACGGGAATAGTACCGCAATCTCTTTTAAAAAATTTAAAAATTCTGGATTTAGATAACAAATTGGTAGTTGAAATTCAAAAAGGTATATTATTATACTCATGTCACATCGTGAGGAAGTTCCTTAACATTGACACAGAACATAATACACAACAAAGTCAAAATGCGGAGGCGAGACGCCGGTAATTATGTTGATAAGCACTGCACTATTACTTGATAGTATTATCCGTAATAGTGTATGTACTCCGGCAAAATTGCCGTGCCGCCGGGTGGAGGTGGGATAGTATAAATAATTTAAACCACAAAACTATTGGGTAAGTAGGATCATGTCGGTCCTGTTATCATTCGAAAACATTGTCTCTAAATATGAACGAAAAATGCAATGACAGAAAAATACCTCTCTCAACAAAGTATGATTTAATAACAATAACTGAAAATTTCTCAAATGATATTGGGATGATATACTATTCCGGACTTTTCTAAAAAAAATGATGTAAACCAAGCATTTGTGACATTAATAAATGACAATTATTAAAAATCACTTCAAAGTTTTCCTTGTGACATCAAAAAAGCAGAAAAATGGCATTATCGAGTCAAAAGTTGGGTTATATGCAATAAAGGCCAGTTCATACATATTTGTCAGTTAAATGTCAGTTGTGGCCAAGATTCCGTGTCCGAAATAGTACCTTTCAAACTAATACAACGTGATCAAGAATGACTGAATCTGTTGATAACAATGAAAATTTGAATGATTTTGGTACCACTGTAATCTAAACACATTTCCGGTTGTCAGGTTTGACAGAGTTGACAGGCGAATTTGACGTTTAGCATCAAAGGGTCATTTTGCTAATAGCATAAACATACCCGACATAAACTATTTTTTTTTTTTTAATGTCTTGTCAAGTTAAAACATCCGGTCAGTGCCAATTATGAAACAGAATATTGTTCAATTGTTTCATTGCCAAAACAGACTCAGTCATTGTTGATCACGTTGCAGGATACCTAAAATTATGACATTATTTGATTCAAAATAAAATTAAATTGCTTTGAATGTCGTTCAAATTGTTTTATTATTGCTCAGCACGTTTCATTTATTTATTAATTCTTATTATTTTTACTTAAACATGCCCAGATAAACAAGAAACTTAATACTTAACCTCAAAATTATAATTTTCACCAAATTTTACACTAGACAGCGTTGCCGATAGTAATTATCGAGGAAAATCGACGTTGGTGGTTTTTTGATTTTTGAATGAACTATACTTATTAATTAATATAAATTAATTTATAACCTAGTCATCCATGGATTTGAATCCGTATATTTTTTGCGATTGATACGCGTAATTGTAGGATCTAAAGTTACGTCATTTTAAAGACTTTTTAAAATTGAATTGGTTTTCAGAAATTTTACAAATGTAATTTGTGAATAGATCCGAAAAAACTGTAGACTCCACCTCTAGGTAATTTTGTTGTTAATTTAAATTTTTCGTCAGAGTCTAATCCTGGGTATTCGTTGTAACCTTAACCACCATTGCATGAAATGTCAACTGTCAAAACCTAACGCGTGTTTTCACGCTGCGATTATTGGAGTGTGGAGTTCAAGTAACGACATACGATTTCGAATTCATGGATGACTCGATCACAAATTAATTTGATCGCTCGATTTCCCAAAAATCGTAACCCCACTTTCGAAGTGAAAAGATGATTTTTTTCCAGTTTTTGGTTCGACTAACTTTTTTTTTTAATTTGTTACAGGGTTGTCCGCGAGCAATACTGCTGCTGCTCGAAGTGGTCCCCTTGCGAGAGAACCCTCTGCGCCGCCGTCGGTGTCCTATCTTTCATAATATTAATTCTAGTCATAACTGTAGCGTTACTAGCTGCAAGACACAACGGTAAAGACCCAACAGAAAAAGGACTTTTTTCCGTGTTCAAATTATAGTCGAAGGGTGGCCAACAACGTACAATCAAAGTCCCCGTCCATCCTCGACCGCAAGTGCCATAAATATACAAATACACTACCAATAATTGTTAACCCATTTAACGTTTACATTACATTTTTGAAAATTGTTGCGGCGCCTATCTTTTCGTCCCCACCCCGTGCGTCTTAATGAAGTGGCAACGAGGGTGGTCCCATGATCGTCCCAAAATCCCGGAGTGCATCCAGGATAAAGAAGCAAATATAGAAGCAATCCCGAATGCGTCGTTCGCCCTCGTCCGTGCACGCTTCCCGACACTCGAAACTGCTTTTCGTCGAGTTTTGATCGTCCAGGAGGCCGTATTGATCACGTCTGGACCGCGACACAATCTCGATATTTTGTTCCCTCTCTGGTGGCGGTGCCGAGATGGGGAAAACGCCACGACCACCAAGTCTTTTTGGTCCAGACTTTTCATCTGTACATTTTCCGTCGCGCTGAACGGTCGCATCTTCGCACCTCCATCGAGCTCTAAACACGAGAGTGTCATCATTGAAAGGGTAGTGTCCTGCTGGAGAGAAATTCCGGTGTCGTCGGTGCTTTTCCCTGGGTAAATGATAATTGTTTTTCATTGGTGTATCCATTGATGTTGTTCAAATAAAACCGAGTCTGTTCTGTTTTTCTTTTCTCTTTTCTTTTTCTTTTTTTTTCCTCTTGTCGATGGCAAGGGATAGTACGGGACCGCTCCGGAGACAGGTGGCGTTGAATCTAGGCTATTTTTAGTCGCCATGTTTGTTTTGACAGTTGTAAATACAAACGTAGATAGTAAATTTTGAACAATGTCAATAACATTTTCAACAAAAGAACAATATCTTTTCCAAAACAACAACCTTCATCTTCATCTTTTTTCATTACCTCTTCTTCAAAAAGACAAAAAAAATTTGCTGTAGTAACAAAACAATCGACCTATGCAGTGTGACGTAGTAATCAATAAAATGAGAGATATAACGTATCTACCAACAGTTCTTCCTGCAAAATTTTATTTCCCTGTTACTTTGTGCTAACGTCCACAAATTTGCGTTTTGTAAATTAGAGTCGAAACAGATGTCATTTCCCGAGAAACTATGTAGACGTAGAATAAATCATTTTAGGTAATTTTTTTTCCATGCATGATTGTAGAAATAACTTTTCTGAATAATCTCAAAAAACAACTCCTCTTCTAAGTCAATGTTTTCTCCTCTGACAGTTTGGGATGTACCCTAATTGCCCCCACCTGAACCCCACTTGAACCCCGAGATGGCTCAATTTGTGACGCACATCCAACCCACCCTGGTGGAAGCTTCCCACCACCATCTGCCTCACCACCACAAAGACTCCCACATCAAGGACCACCATCTCTTCCACGTGAAAGAGCCCCATCCCCATCACCACGAAATCAACGTGAACCACCACAAAGACCATCACAAAGAAAGCCACCACAAGGAGACTCACCACAAGGAGAGTCACCACGCTAGGGAATTCCCCGTTTTGCCTCACCCCCACATGGAGCAGTCGTCGCACAACGGCCACGAGGCCCACGACGCCGACTACAAGACCAAGCGGGACTCCGGACAGTACATGGACTCCCACGGGGTCAGCCACACGTTCCAGTTGCGCTTCGTGGACTCCCAGGGGATCCACAGGGACTGTCACGGGCACGGGATCAATCGGGAGGTCGAGAAGGAGAGGCACCAGAAGCAGAGGGACCACCACGAGGACAAGTCGCCTTACAAGAGCGTGGAAGAAGGGGCCAAGCCGGTGCCGCCGCAGTTTATAGATCTGCACGGTCCTTCGGACAACAAAAATGTAAGTTTGTCGGTGTCGTGCAGAGTACAATTAAAACAAAAAGAAAGTAAAGTTGACAAAGCAATAAAAGAAAACACTCAGTCTGGCAACGGATTTGGCAAAGTTTCCTAATTTGTGTTCGCGGATAAAAAGAGTTGCTGGCGCTATCGGAGCGAAGGTGGCGCCAGCTGAGCGTCGCGACGCTCCCGATCGATACGGAGGCGCCAGTCTGGACGGTGTTAAAGCCGGCCGTCTCGCCATCAAAATGCTTCCTCTTGCGTGTCTTTTTTGCAATTACTGCGTTATTAAAAGGCCATCAAAGCAGTCTGAACATATTTAAATGCGTCGTTAGTTCGCGTCACGGATTTTGGTTTTGTTTGTCGAGGAATTACGCCGAAAGCTGCTCAGATGAATGCAAAGCAGGTCGCGAGTGGGACGAGAAGATGCCGTTTGAAATAAAAAAGACAGTCGAGGGGGAGGAAAGCGGGAGGATTGTTGTTACGAAGGAGGCGATTGATCGCCGCATGAGCCTCGTATGAACCTAGATTCTGCTGAATTGTTCCGGATAATTGAGAAATGAATTTAATTACGTGAGAATGTATAAGTGTGAATAGAACGGCGTGATTATGTAACAACTGACGTAACAATACGTTTCCTGCGTAGGCAACCAACAATACATCATCGAATATAAATAACCGAACAATCACGCACGGCCTTGAAATGCATATTTGCGTTCCTCATTATCGACATGAATATTCAACAATATTTCGAACGATCCCTGGATACAAATTTAATTTAACAATAATTCCTATGCAAATGTAGGGAGGCATTTGCGATAATCGCCGAAAAATAAATATTTCCTGAAATAATATTTCGGAGCTTTGCAAAGGTCAAACAGTCACACGACCACGCTAAAATAAAAAAATAAATTGCTCCACCCTTTCAAAAAATCAAAGTAGACACTCTCGGTCTCGTCTCGCCAATAAATTTCCCCGAAACCTAATTTCCATCGTGAAACTTTGGCCCCCGGCATCCATCTTGGGCGCCATTAAACTCCGTCGAAAGTCTAATCGGATCACCCCTTTTAAAACGCCAATCTGTCCGTCACCCCCGATATCGTAATTTTTTATCCCGGAATCGTCGGCAACAGAACTTTCACAGCCATCACCATCGATTATCCTGGGAGCGTTTCCTGCTGACCTTGAGATGGGGCGTGGCCTACGGTCCGCTCGACCAATCAATCGCGTTCAAGTTTTACAGTAGCTTGAAAACGAGCAAATAACCGGAGTCGCAATGCGGCCAAACCGTGTCGATTTTTAGGTTAGGACTAGGACTGCGGATGGGTCCTTCTTTCAGTTTGTTCTTATCCGGCGAACCACCACATCCTCGAGACACAGTCCGAGTCGGTGCTCTTGTACATGATGACCGGTGGCCCTCCACTATTCGTTAGACACGCACATCTGACGGTTGTTAGGTAAACTGGAAGAATGGAGAGATGAGACGGCCAAGATGAACCACGTCGTGGCGATGAACGACACCAACAAAAGTCCCAGTTCTGTGAGTAGCTCCTCCTGTTTAAAATTCTTTTGACGGCTGTTTGGGACGTGCTTCAGCTATTCCGGACGATTATTGCGCAATAAAAATTTAAATACTGAATCGACACTGATAATGACTCGTCCTCTCATAATAAAACGCTTTCGCAGTTTCAAATTTCCTCGAGAGAAAAGCGAAGAGTCGCGGGTCAGGCTGCCGCAACCTTTTCCTCCGACTGTCGAAGGATGACAAGGTCTATTTTAGATGATCTGAGGTCGCGACGAGTCAATATTCTAAAAATAAGAGGTGAAATTTCATTACAAGAGAAGTTGATGCATGACGCCATCCCGCGTTCCATTCCGGACATCGCGTTTACCTAAATTGCTCCAAATTGGACAAATTTCTCCGGCTTGAATGTAAATGCGTGGGGAAAAATCCAGGACCCGGACTAAAATTAGCAACGACTCTTCGGGGATAATTTAATTGGATGTGGTTAAATGTCGCGGAAAAGCGATTTCAAATCGGGGGCCTCGACTGCAAAAGAGCCACGGGGCTCTCCGTGGGAGCGGAAATGTCTAAAATAGGTGCGCCATAAAGGGTGCAAATTTATCGGTGCTAAACCAAGGGATAGGCCGTAAACCTGAATACGATTGTCCAACATTTTACTAGAGAAGCTCTAAAAGAGCATTTACGAGGTTGTAAAAAATATAAAACTGGTCGGTCGTTTCATGTTTTGGTATTTAGCAAAATATGCACAATCCAATTAAAGTTTGTAGAGTCAGCGACCAAAACATTTCGAACAACTGGTGCCAACTCATTTTTCGAAATTCCTCGACACAAAGTGTGCGGGCCAGATTTTCCAAAATTTTTTCCACCAAGCGAAAAAAATGCGTGTATGTGCGGCTGTGATGTCAGAGGATCGTATACTATGGTCGAGTTTTCGTGTCGGTGTAGAAATAGACGAACTTAAACACCGCTAAAAATATATTATATTTGAGTTTTCGCCAGTCTTCCACGCTTCGCACTTGCGTCCCAACGCGATCCCGTCACCTCTTCGGGAGTAATCGAATTAAGTGCGTAAATCCAATTAAAATTAGTGGTGGTGAGCGTGTCAGATCCCGAAACAGTGTTACACTCATTTATCCAATTAGAAAATTAAATTTCGTCAAGTGTCCCAGTGGGACAAACCGCAACCAAACCCGAAAATATCCATATTCAGGTCAAATTATTTACCGCAACTGTCAAAAGATTTCCGAAAAAATAATATTATCATGTGGGGTTATTTCCGTCGATACGTTTGATGTGTACCTGCACCTGTTTAAATTTAGTGTTAAGTGTCTAGAAGAGTACTGAAATGTCACAGTTGATGAAGAAGAGATTCCCGTCTATTACCAGCATCGACGTGGGGGTAATGTTTGCACTTTTCTTGTTTCCTTTCTCATTCTTGTTGCTATTATTGTACGCACTTACGCAACACCCGCCGATTAGTTTTATTGTATCGATTGGAAAGCAGAAGGCGCGAATTAAAAATAAACCGGGGCGATCGCTGTTGTATTTGAAAACAAACAAGAAACAGGATTATGACGCTGCGGAGGAACTGACGCGGGCATAAACGCCCAGAGAAATATCTAAAAGGCGGATTCGACGGATTTGAGGAGCTTCAAGTGAAAGTGAAGGGAGAGCTTTGCGAGCTTTACTGATTCATTTAAAAAAATATAAATAGTTGTGACCGTTCGAACAAGTTGTTTTGGGATGACATCACGATGCAAAGTAAATGCGTTTCATCAACACAAAAAAAGACTGTGACTTGATTTGTTTCATTTTCAGCAGTCCAAGACAATTTTTTTTTATTAAAATGCTGCGGCTAGGTGATTCGAAAATGCGATTTTCAAAAACATTCAAATGGAGTTTCGGGGTTTCTTGTTTCAACAGACAATTGGAAACAGTTTTCTGCTCGGTGGGTCAAAAAGATGGATTCCTGTCGAATGTAGTAGATGTGGTGCAAAATCAGGTCGATGCGGTGGTTAAGCCAAGCAATAACAGATTTGCGACGCTTTTGGCAGCTTTTACAGAAGGTCTTCCAGAATCGAGAGCTTCTGGAACAAGACCCACTGCTTTAGAACAAGTGTTACAAAAGGTCGTGGCAGAAGTTCTCTGAGCTCCAGTTGATGTATTTCCATTTCATAGACCGATAACTCCACTCGATAGCGCCGTCCACGCTCCAGACGCACCTTCTAAATTTTCTCTGGTGCAATAAACGTCACAATAAATCCGTCTCTTCGGCTCGGTCAATTTTAGACCCCAACCACCACAAATCACGTGTTCGAATCGCGATTCTTTCAATCACCAAGTCACCGCGTACGCTAAAATATATTTAGATGTGACACAGTGTTTTGGTTTTGTAAATTTCTTGGTAATCTGCCAGCCATACAAAACGTGCTGCACCGACATACCGATTTGATCCAATCAAAACTAAAATCCAATCAGTCTCGGATTAACCCCGAATCGACCCAATTCTTCAGCGGATTATCCGCACGACCCCTCTCAAGATTCCCTCTGTATCGATTCCGTCTGCACGGTTGGCGGCGCTGGGTCTCAGCTGAGCGCCTCCTGGGCCACCCCAACATATTGATCCGGGGCTCATATTTTATGAATTGTGCCACTTTTGTTGCAATTTCTTTGATGCCTCCGCAGGACTTGTCAAAAGGATCAAGAACAAAGACCAAAATGAGGGTAGCACCAAATCACTTTCCAAATATATACAGGGCGGTCAAATGAAGAGAAACAGTTGTCCAAAAGACCGGTCCGTACTTCCTACGTAAAAAGTGTCTCTGGGGGGCAATTCTTCCAAATTTACAAAAATTTCTGTCCACGATGGTTGCGTTTTGATTGGTTTTCCCAAAAATTGAATCAAGTCTTCAAACCTTTTTTTAGTAAAAAAAAATTTTTAGTTTAAAAAAAAAATTTTAGTTTAAAAATTTTTTTTTGAAAAATTAAAATAAATGAGGATCATGTCTTTTTTCTGATTTTTGGCTTTAATATCAAAGATAGTAGACTAAAAGCCATCGTGGATTCAGTTATTATTATTTTCAAAATTTGAAATCAAGAGATTGTTGCAATATGTATAATGGGTTGCGGCAAAAAAAAATTCGTGAATAGCCTTGTAATGCATATGTATATCATGTTTTTTTTTGTAATTCCACCCCGTAGCGGCGTGTCTGGTGGTGCAAACGCGAGTCTGCCCCGGAGACACACTATCAAAACTTCTTTCCGGTCGATAACGGGGTTGCTCCGTGCCATTGGTTCAGTACCCGGAGTCGGCAGTGGCGAAGAAGTGGTCACACGACGAATATGAAGCCGCTTACTTAGCAGTGAGCGAAAAAAATTCGTGGTTCTGACTTTTGCTCAACGTAACAGTTCTGTGGTAAATCTTAGAGATCTAGAGGTAGAAGAAGCCCAGAGATGGTCACCGAGAATGGCCAGGTATGCCAAATTTATTAACATATTCGAATCAAATCTGGCCGATCCGATGGCCATCAATAATTTTACGGCGTGATCATCGTCAATATCGTCGTCCATTTACGGCCGCGTAAACGGCCACAGTTGCGCTTTTATTACTAATTAAGCGTTATCATCATATGGTGTCCCATTTTTCGGTGATGTCAGCCGTCATTATCGTGTCACCCTTCCTGGCACGCGACTAGAAAAAATTAACATATCACCCTGCGATGACGTCACCGTGTTATAATCGCGGTTGTCCTAGCCATCAAAAGTTGCCCTTCTTGGCGAGGCCAGATTGGAAGCGGACGCCACTGGATGCGCCGTCGCGACGCCCGTATTGACTGATGACGTCACAAGGCGTCGCCAAAATGCCCTCTTTCGCTTCTTTTTCGCTCCACCTCATTCCGCTCGTGCCGGGTCCATAGTGACACATTTGTAGGGGTGACTTTCGTCCCGTTCCGCAAAAATAGAACGCGCTTGAAACGAATTTATTCCGTGGACCCCACGTCCCTGCGGTGATTGTGCGATTTTTTTCTGTTATGCGGAGGAGTCGGGGTGCAAGGTGTGCGCTTTTAAAAGGGAACGTGTGTCACCTGTTGAATTATAAATGAGAGTGTGGCGGATGATGGGTGGTATGGTGGCCGAAGGGATTCCCTCGATTCGGCACCTGTTCGTCCTGTAAATATGGCTTCGTGTTTGAAGTTTTTACGGATGGTGAGTCGATCAATTAGGGGGTGATGTACAGAGGCGGCGATGGAAATGTGGGGATATCATCGGGGTTATTGATTTGTTGTTGGCGAGGTGATGGTTTCTTTAATTGGTTTGTTTGGCTCAAGTTTCCTGCTTTCATGGTCGCGGCCTTACGCTCTCCCAAAGCACGTCTTTTCATTTCTCCTCGTTTGCTTTTACGATATTCTTAAATCCTAGCCCACTTTCAGCTTCAGTATTAGTTTCTCTTAAATTGTCTTTACTTCGAAACTACTTTTTCTTATTTAACTTTCCAACTTTTATTACCACGGTTTTATCGTCAGTATTTTCGTAGAAAATTACTTCGTCTAAAAAAACTCACTATCTTTTCCTCCATTTTTTCCTCCAATCTTCGTTTCCTCTGAACTCCACACAATTCAATAAAAATTTTCTTTCTTTACTACCTTTTATTTGAAATGCTTTGCGTTTGATAATAAATAATAATAATAATATCTTTGCAAACTTCTAATAGTATATATTATTTGAAGAGCTAATAATGCCCATCATAATCCATGAGAGTGAAAGTTAAAAAACGAGCCGCAGGCGAGTTTTTTAATCATCAGAGTAGATTATAGGCATATACGACGTTTTATCTACGACCTACGACTTTTTTTCATAAAACACTTAGCTTACAAAATTTTTAAGATCTGTGACTTATGATAAATCACAAGCGACTTATAATAAGTCATGGGTGTAATTTATGACTAGCATAATGTATCTATAGTTACGTAAATAATAAACGTATTATTTAATGGTCGTAGATAAATAAATTATTTTCGAATTAGCAATGGAATATCGATTTATAATCAAAATGTTAAATCAACAGAGGCTATAAATAATCAAATTCTAATTTTTGATAGTTTTTAACAAACAGAAAAATAACGAATTTAATTTTAGGTCTGATAGGAAATGTAACGAGCGTTCAAAAAAAAAAAATTGTGTGGTCAAGTGTCCTGGTGTCTAATTGTGTTTCCGTTAACATGTGGCCCAGCTCCACCCATAGATGTCAAATGTCATTTATTCACACACCAAACATGGTGGTGTGAATTATTTCATTTGCAAAAACAAGACTTTTGCTGGTTTTCTGTATCAATTAATGATTTCATTTAGATTAAAATGACGGCCAAAGTGAGGTTAGGTATCTAAAGAAAATGTCAAAGCTTGGCAACTAAAACTTTGCGTTTGTAAAAGAACGAGAAAACCGTGGCCTACTAGAGCATAATTTTTTAGAAAGGTCGATACTTTCTCGATAAATGATTATTTAACAGGAGATTTTTTTCATTATGAAGTATAACATTGATTTGGAGGTTTGAAAGACACTCTAAAATTTAGTAACATCTATTTTCGCGAAAAATGAAAGAAAATTAAAACAGTTTAAAAAATATAAAATGTCGTCTCAAAAAATAAAGTTGGTTGTTCTTCTGGCAAAAGAATAAAATTTATCACTACTGAATTTATTCCAAAATTCATCTTAACTGATTGTCAATTATCATAATTATGATTACTATTATATTTTAATTATTATTATTCTTTCCTTCTTAGATATTTAAATAAATTTTTTTCTGCTGCCACATGTTTTTGTCTTCTTTTTTCTTCCTTCGTATTGAAGTACGCCCACATCACTTTTCCATTCACCTAACACGATTTGCATTTTCGATTTTTCTTTAATGGACAGATACCAATCTAGTTCCATGTTTCGTGTTTTCCTTTTTAATTGTTTTAATTTCCGGATTTTTGTTTGTTTGACATTCTTCACCTTTCGATATATTTAATAGGTATTTCTCCAGTTTTTTTCTTTCTATACAATTTCTAACATCTACAAACCTATTATTATTATTATTATTAAATAAATATTTTTGAAAATAAAATAAATATGTTGTCACGGAAAAATACAAATATTATCCTGCGTAGCGCCCTGCAGCCGAAAAAGCCGAGAAAACCGCGTGCACCAGCTGTGTTTGCGTCGATTATTTCCGGCTGACCGCCGCGCCGCCTTATCCGCAAAACCTCGAATTTATTATTCCCGTCACAACTGTCGTTACATAAGCGCGTTTAAAATTAACATTTCCAAATCGATGCCGCCCCCCGCCGCCGCCCTCCCGTGCATCCGTACAACGGTGCACTTTCGTGTGCGTTATGTATTCACACATCCGGGGGTGCATAATGGAGCACGTGGGGCCGAAATGTTTGAATTTCGTGCGGATTTGGCGGTAATTAACCCTCGCAGGACGAAGGCGGCGGTCACGACAATACACACACGCTCTCCTTGCGGTCGATAACGATGATTACTTTCAAATATTTATCTAACGTGGTGTTTAAATAGAAGCGTGTTTATGGAGTGGCGGCGACCTATTTTGTTCCAGTTAACGAGGAGAAATTCGCCGGAGCCCATCGGGAAAAATACGTTCGAGCCGAAATGAAAATTTAATCGCGAGTTAAAAATAGGGCGACGGCGTAAATAGATGGGAGTGGCACTGGTGTCTCGGATTCGTGGTGAATCATTTTTTGGAGACGAGAAGTGCGCCAGTGGGGGCGCCAGTGGCGAAACAGAGGAGGTGCCAAAAAAAAAATACATTTCAAAAGATATCTCACAATTTCATGGATTCATTGCAAAATCAAGCGAAAAAAATCACCACAAATATTAAAATAGAAATATGTCTTTTTTTGTTCGACACTGTCAGAATTTGAGAATTTTCTCCTGTGTGAACGGATTTTGATAAATTTGACAACTTGTCAAAATGACACGTCAAACTAATTTTAAACATTTTAAGCGATTTGGAACCTTTAAGGGGCTCGTCGAACAAAAAAACGTTGTATTTAACTCGTCGAATAAACTACTATTTTATTTTTGTTAGTTGGTAGCAACTTTTTGACAAGACAATTTTGTTTCAGACTGATGGAAATACGTCTTTTCTACGCGCGGCGCGCAACGGTCAGCTTGAAAAAGTCTTAGAACACTTAGAATCAAATATCGATATCAACACCAGCAACGCAGTGAGTATGATCGAAACCATAACTTTATGCTTCCATATTTGAATAAAAAAAAACTCTAAACGATGAGTCTGACCTGCACTCTTGAAATCAACATTTTTCCTCTCCTGGAGTGTTTCCAAATAAAAAGCAAAACAGCGCAAAAAACTGTAAAATGAATGGTGAAGAATAATTATTGCATCCCGACAATATGAAATTTATTTTGAATAATTATTTCTTGGTTTCAATTGAAAAGAAAATGATGAATAGTTTTGCAAATAAAAAATTGTGGAATTCCCTATTCATTTTTGCCTAGTTTATTTACGTTACATTTTAGTGAATACTGAGCAAATTTAAATATTCCCTAACTTGGTCACGTTGGGCGCCATTATGTTACCACTGGCCCTCTGGAGCAGCCTAACTGTCTAATCCACCTTCGGGGCCGGTGACGATTTGTGGACCGCCGAAGCGACGCTGGAAAAAGCCGGTTGGGTCCCGCCTCTCGATGTACCTTGTCTGGTTTTTACGGAGCCGCAGTCTTTTTTGCAGAGAGAGAGGGGAGGAGCGAACGAAACAAAAACGTTTAGAGCGTGAACGAAAGTGAAAAAATTTGACCTATCAGAAAGTTGGGACAAAACGCGGGACGAACGGAGCTCGCTCATTGGCTGACCAATGAGCGCGCAGAGTACCTCGAACAAAACCGGGACACAGCGCTGCCCGGTATCAAATATAAGCAGTGCCTTGATAAAAATAATTAAACTAAAAACGTTCACTCAACTTATTGTCAAAAGTAACAATAAATTAAGAACAGGAAGTTATGCAGAAATCGGTTTTGCTGAATTAAAATTTTCCAATTCTCTCTATCAGAATAGTTGAACAGAATAGAGAAAAACTGAATCGAAATAGTATTTATGAGTGGTTTTCGTTCAGGTCGGTTCAATCGGTTGATGATAATAAAGCAAAATTGTGTTTTTTAGTAGACCTATACAATGTGATCAAAAAGAAAACAAATCAGAACAGACAATATATCGATTATGTAGTAGCGGAATTCTATGCAAAGAAGCATTCAATGCAGGGGCGTAGACAATTTGCTTTATAATAAATGATACCTCATGAACTTTAGACAGATGTGCATTTTATTATTATTAACTGATAATGGAGACATTTTATAAAACAAACAAGAGCCACATTTTACATTCGTCCGTCAGAATGAGCAATTTACCTGCTTTATTGCCAAACGCGACGCCACTGGCAAACAGATTTTTCGCGGAAATGTCAAAGAAACGGCAACGATTTTTTCGATTTCGGTAAAATTTACAGTTTACTGTAATTGTAAGCAAGCATTTTCCCAGAATAAGTGGTAAAATGGATTTTACCATTGAAGATAAAGCATTAATTAATTTTTACTAGATTTTTTTGAGAGGTAGGCAACCAATAAAACGACTCTGCAAGTATACATAAGCGTATGAGCCAATCTAAGACGAACTTTTCGATAAAGCAAAGGATGAGGTAGCACTCTTGATTTGTTTTCTTTTTGATCACTCGGTATGTAATTGGTGTTAAAAACGGCCAAGGCTGCACTACATAAAATGAAACTTACGAATATGAAGAAATGTATAAAAGTAATACCCAGTTAGTTTAAAAATGCACAAACAACTCCAAACCGCTCGTTCTGTTGTGTTCAGAAATGTTACAAATGCCATTCTAGGCAAACTTTATCGCTGAAACTGTTAACTCTAAAAAGAAATTCTTAATTTAATCATCATCTACAGAAATAAATAGAAAGAAATATATTCTTTATATTTACATAATTGCTATTTATTCTTGTACAAAATAATTATTTTTTCAATAAGATAAACATATTTGAAATGTTTATCCAAGAAATAAACTTTGAATTCTGACTTGTATAATTTTATCTTTTTTATATTTACATACATATTATCATAATTCTTTTAATAAAATAAATATGTATTAAACAACAGACAATGCTTTATTATTTACAAAATGAAGACCATCAGCGAAAACCTACGTGCAAATGTTTTTTAAGTGAGTCTCGAATATAATACAAAAAGTAGAATGAAAAACGTCTACAAAGCTGTGTTCGCCTTGATTAGTTCTACCTACACGCCTTTTCTTTTTTCTTAACACATTTTAAAGAAATCGTTATCCAAAGGAAAAACCTCATATTTATGTAGATATTTATTATATTATTTATTTTGTATATAATAAACTTGAACAAAAATAAATAGAGCAGCATCATCAAGTTGTTGGGGAATTTTTAATGTCCTTGAAAGTACAGTAACGGACAAAAAAATTGTCGTCACTCACTTGACGGCACTGTCATTTTATTTAATATTTCATTAATGTAAATCATACTTCTAACTTTGAGGTTAACCAATGTCTGTCAAATGACGTGGCATTTTTAAATTATTTAAAAATATTTGTCACTTATGACATATTATTGTGAAGGGTCGCAAGCATGTTTTACATAATAAAAAAAATGAAACACATTTTGGAGACAATTTTTTTGTCCGTCAGTTTACAAACTCGCATTTAAAATTTTAACGTGTTATTAAATGCCTCCCAAAGTGAGACATTTATTAAACCCTCAAATTAGCTGTTATTAGTTGTTATTAACTTTATTAACATGCTGTGCTATAGTCTAATTTTTACCCTTTTGAGGTGACGTCACGATTTCCTTCCTCGATTTCTCTTTATTGAAACGACAGAAACAGAAAAAAACAAAAAAAGGCACATTTATTTATTGATGGTCACTTTGAGGTTATTTTATGCTCCTGTCAATTTGACAATTTTTAATTTATTTCACTTATTACATTGATTACAAACATAACCTTTCGAAGCAATTGTCAACAAATTTGAAACATTATACCGGGTGACTATAAATGATTGAAGGAAAATAGTGGATTGGCAACACTGATGCAGTTGGTAGTGCAAGTCTTCTCGTGCATCATTTGTCAATCATTTCTATTTAGGTTAGGTTAAGTCACGAAGTACATTGTCGATTTAGATTTTTTTGACGTTTGTTTCAATTTTAAAAATTAAGTGTGTCATGCCAACGATGTTGCCAACTAAAGATTTCAAATGTGTTACCAACATAACAAAATAATTTTCAATCATTTATAGTCACTCGGTAGTTATTTATGATCAATTAAAATTTGTTTCTGATTCTAGCTCAAACATACGTAAAGTTACTAGATAATGACGTCATCGCAAAAGGGTAAAAATTGGACTATACTAATACCGGGAGATTTTAAAAGATTGTGACTTTTTTTCTTAAGTTGGGAACATTTTTCATAAATGATTTTGGCAAACTTGATACCTTAATCAATACATTGGCGTACGTACGTCATTTGGACATTTTATGTATTAATGAATGGCGAACTCTATAACAAACCGTCAATCCGTCAAATAAGCGAGGACGCCTATGTCTTTGTCAACTATCACATTAAAAAGCAGAATAACCAACAATATATAATATTACCAACCTATGAAAAAAAGTCACATTCATTTAAAATCACCAGGTACCTCTAATAACCTCAATTTTTATATGATGAGATTTTTCATCCTACGTCAAAAGTGTACAATGTTGCCAGCTCTATTTTGGGTGTAAATTGCGGTGTTGTGGTTCTTTGATTAAAAAACAGATAATATTAACTTTAATACAACAAATACTTTTCGTATTTAATCTGTCGTAGACACCGAAAACAAACAAAACATTTTTCAATTAATGTCTGCAAAATGTTCGAAGAGAAAGTTTACTGAATTAATTTCATTGAGTTGAAAAATGTTTCTCAAATAAATTACTTATTGTAAATCATAAAAGTCAAAATCTATAACATGCAATAAAATATGTTCATTTTATTTATACCTAAGAAAAGGTAAAGCGTGTAAATTTTGAAGCAATGAAACTAAAATGTTGTCAAAAACATCATTTGTAGTTTTAAAATAGAAATTTCTGCAGGTCCATTTTCACACCGTCTCGTTTTTCCCGCTTTCCAGAATGGCCTGAACGCCCTACATTTAGCCTCCAAAGACGGCCATGTAGAAATAGTAAAAGAGCTCCTGAAACGCGGCGCCGTAATCGACGCCGCCACCAAAAAGGGCAACACCGCCCTCCACATAGCCTCTCTAGCCGGCCAAGAGGAAGTAGTGAAGCTTCTAGTCACCCATGGCGCTTCCGTCAACGTACAAAGCCAGAACGGCTTCACCCCCTTGTACATGGCCGCCCAAGAAAACCACGACAACGTCGTCAAGTACCTCCTGGCCAGCGGGGCGAACCAGAGCCTCTCCACCGAGGACGGTTTCACCCCGCTGGCGGTGGCCATGCAACAGGGTCACGACAAGGTGGTCACCGTCTTGTTGGAGAACGACACCAGGGGCAAGGTGCGTCTTCCCGCCCTCCACATCGCCGCCAAGAAGGACGACGTGAAGGCGGCCAAGCTCCTCCTAGAGAACGAACACAATCCGGACGTCACCTCCAAATCTGGGTTCACGCCTCTGCACATCGCCTCCCACTACGGCAACCAGTCCATCGCCAATCTCCTGGTGCAGAAAGGGGCGGACGTCAACTACGCCGCCAAGCACAACATCACTCCTTTGCACGTCGCCGCCAAGTGGGGCAAGACCAACATGGTGACGGTGCTGCTGGAACAGGGGGCCAACATCGAGTCCAAGACGCGGGACGGGCTGACGCCCCTCCATTGTGCCGCCAGGAGCGGGCACGAGCAAGTCGTGGACATGCTGCTGGAGAAGGGGGCGCCCATCAGCTCCAAAACCAAAGTGAGTGACTGTCTTTTCTTTGCAGCCGCGACCAGTCAATGACGGTCTTTTGTAGAACGGTCTAGCACCACTTCACATGGCCGCTCAAGGGGATCACGTTGACGCGGCCAGGAAACTCCTCTATCACAGAGCACCTGTAGACGAAGTCACCGTCGACTACTTGACAGCTCTTCACGTGGCGGCGCATTGTGGACACGTTCGAGTCGCCAAACTCCTCTTGGATCGACAAGCCGACGCCAACGCCCGAGCCCTCAACGGCTTTACACCCTTACACATCGCCTGCAAAAAGAATAGGATCAAAGTCGTTGAGCTGCTCTTGAAACACGACGCCAGTAAGTCACAATCGCGTTTCGATCGAGCAACCGCTACTGTCACTGTTGACAGGTATCGGCGCCACCACCGAGAGCGGCTTGACACCGCTACACGTTGCCAGTTTCATGGGCTGCATGAACATCGTCATCTACTTGCTCCAGCATGAAGCCAAACCCGACGTCCCGACGGTGCGAGGAGAGACTCCTCTCCACCTAGCCGCCAGAGCCAACCAGGTGAGCCGCCCCCACCACGCTCGGTACCAGAGGTGCAACCTACTGTTTCAGACCGACATCATCAGGATTCTTCTGCGCAACGGCGCCCAAGTGGACGCACGAGCCCGCGAGCAGCAGACCCCTCTTCACATAGCGTCGCGTCTCGGAAACGTCGACATCGTGATGCTCCTGGTCCAGCACGGGGCCAAAGTCGACAACATCACCAAAGACATGTACACCGCCCTCCACATAGCCGCCAAGGAGGGCCAGGACGAAGTCGCCGCCGCGCTCATCGACAACGGCGCGTCTCTCGACGCCACCACCAAGAAGGGCTTCACGCCTCTGCACTTGGCCGCGAAGTACGGCCACCTGAAAGTGGCGAAGCTCCTCCTCCAGAAGGAGGCACCCGTGGACGCCCAAGGCAAGAACGGAGTGACCCCTCTGCACGTGGCGTCCCACTACGACCACCAAAACGTGGCGCTCTTGTTGCTGGAAAAGGGCGCTTCGCCCTACGCCACGGCGAAGAACGGCCACACGCCTCTCCACATCGCGGCCAAGAAAAACCAAATGGACATCGCCAACACGCTACTGGAGTACGGCGCCAATCCCAACGCCGAGAGCAAAGCCGGGTTCACTCCTCTGCATTTGAGCGCCCAGGAGGGTCACTGCGACATGAGCGACCTCCTCATCGAGCACAAAGCCGACCCCAATCACACGGCGAGGAACGGTTTGACTCCTCTCCATCTCTGCGCCCAAGAAGACAAAGTCCCGGTGGCGGAGATCTTGGTCAAAAACGGCGGCGAAGTCGACGCCGCCACCAAAAGCGGATACACACCCCTCCACATCGCCTGCCACTACGGCCAAATCAACATGGTCCGGTTTCTGCTGTCGCACGGTGCCAACGTCAAAGCCACCACATCCTTGGGGTACACGCCGCTGCACCAAGCCGCCCAGCAGGGCCACACCAACATCGTCAACACTCTCTTGGAAAATTCTGCGCAGCCCAACGCAGTCACCAATGTGAGTTTGCAACGCCGTGACGAGATGCGATCGTAATTGCGTTTGGCGCGGTTTCAGAGCGGACAGACTCCTCTCCACATTGCCGAAAAACTGGGTTACATCACGGTGATCGATACGCTGAAGGTTGTGACGCAAGCAACGTCGCCGACGACCACCTCTCCCATCTCCAACGAGGAGAAGTATCGAGTGGTGGCGCCGGAAGCCATGCACGAGACCTTCATGTCCGACTCGGAGGAGGAAGGTGGTGAGTGCAGAAACTTTTTACTTGATGGAAAGGAGCTGCGATGTGTGCGGTGTTTGCTATCTCATCACTTAAGCAAAGCTGGTGGAGACGACGCGATTAAAAAAATACGAATAGGCATCTCAACCAGATTTGTAGCAGATCCAAGAAAAAACAGCGAGACAGCAACAGTCGCTAGATGTAAATCTTGTAGAACTGTGTTCATCCAACTTAGCACCATTGTGACCCAAGTACCGGATGTTTCCAGAAATACAAAATTCTGAAAATACAGGATGTTTTTGAAATGCGTGTACAAATTTTAACCACGACTACTGGCTTCATGCAGAACTCGGAAAAAATATTGAAAAAATTCTGTCAAAAAATAAAATCACATTTATTTTTTGAGCTACAATTTTTTAAAATTGATTTTAGTCTTCTTCTTTGTCCCACAATCTCGTAGGCAAAATTTCGGCACATTTTAAAAATACACCCTGTATATCATATTTTATAAAATGTACGGCAATGCTAAGTAACCTCTAGGAAATATGCTTTAAAACAAGGAAATCGCATTGGTATACATTTTATAAAATATGATAGATATACAGGGTGTATTTTTAAACTATGTCGAAATTTTACCTACGAGGTTGTGGAACAACGTAGAAGACTAAAAGCAATTGTAGCTCAAAAAATAAATGTCATTTTATTTTTTGACTTAGAATGAGGCCAGTAGCTCGTGGTTAAATTTTGTACACGCATTTCAAAAACACCCTGTATAATTATTTTGGAAAAATGTTCCTTAGAAACATCTGTTACAAATTTACTCTCCTTGTCTTATGTTATGGGCATGCGCTTCGCTCTTTTGCTTATTCATTTTAGTCGGACAGACTTAGTGCATGACTTTTAGTCATCACAGTCATCATTCATTTATTCATTCATTCATTCATTCATTCATTCATGATCATACAACTGTGTCGAATAGAAACAGATTTTGTCCAATTTTTGAAAAAAAAAAAACAGTTAGATGAGTACTAGTGGCCCATAGAACTAGACAACAGCAACAACAACATCGATTTTTCTTAGGCAGAATGTCCTATTTAGTCATAAAAAAGAAATCAGAACCCCTTCGACAGCTTTGATACAAAACCGCTTTCCATTTGCTTAACACTATCATTGAGATTTAACGAATTGTTTAATCGTGAAAGCAGGGGAGAATATTTTGGACGGATTCGGTACGGCCCCGCACCAACGACACGTGTACCTCCCCTATTTCAATGGTACAACTTTGCTCACCAGTAAGTCTTGACCAATATTGTTACACACAAACACAATTCATGATTGTATTGAAAAATTGGGTTTATTTGCAAGCTGACACGCTATTGTACTAACTTTTGTTCCGTTCCATCATTTTTTTAATTACCTGACACAGAAAATTGTACCGATTGGAGTCGATTCCTCGACTGACGGAGATCTTGTTCGCAGGAGAAGATACGGTCTTGGGCGACCAGACTTACAGGTATCTGACCGCCGACGAGATGAAGAGTCTGGGTGACGATTCGTTGCCCATCGACGTCACCAGAGACGAAAGGATAGATTCCAACAAGATGGCGGCCAGCACCGAAAACATGCTGCCACCGCGTCACATAGAAGACAACATCAGTCCGGAGCATGTACAACAGAACTATGTGGAGTACATCAAGAAGTACACCCCTGACAATGTGGACATTGACAAACATCCGATCAGTATAGGGTGAGTCGACTCTCTAGCGCCTAATCGTACAATGTTTTGTCATCATAATTTGGGTTTTTGCGAAACTAACTTGTCCTTAATGTGTTTGGTTTTGCTGCAGGAAGCTTCATTGGAAGAAGTAAGTTTATTGTCTCGTGTAGTTCTCTTTGTTCTTTCACATTTTCCTTCATTTTCCCCAATCCTCCACATCTCCCGCCGATGATGGGAACAACTCAAAACTCCTCCCCCTCAAATGCACAATATTCAATGTCTCGGTGGCGTCCCAGGCTCTAAACTAAACAAGTTTGTCTGTCTTCAGCTTCTTGGTGTCTTTCTTGGTCGATGCTCGGGGCGGCGCCATGCGTGGCTGCCGCCACTCCGGCGTCCGCGTCATAGTCCCCCCCAGATGCGCCTCCAGCCCCACCAGAATAACCTGCAGATACGTCCGCCCCCAGCGAACGCCCCATCCGCCCCCGCTGATGGAGGGCGAAGCCTTGGCCAGCAGAGTCCTCGAGCTGGGTCCGGTCGGAGCCAAATTCTTAGGGTAAATCGCCCCCACCGCCACCAACCCCCGCTGACAAAATTCTTGCAGCCCCGTGATCATCGAGGTCCCGCATTTCGCCGCTCTCCGTGGCAAAGAACGCGAGATCGTGATCCTCCGCTCGGACAACGGCGAGTCGTGGAAGGAGCACACGGTGGAGGCGACCGAGGAGGTCCTGAACGAGGTCCTCCACGACAGTTTCGAGGCGGAAGGTCGGTGTCAGAGTGGGACACGATTGTCGGTGCTGACGCAGGTCTTCCACTTTCAGATTTGAACCAGCTGGAAGACGTGTCGTTGGGCAGGATAACGAGGATCGTGACTCAGGACTTCCCGCAGTATTTCGCCGTGGTCTCCAGGATAAGGCAGGAGGTGCACGCGATCGGGCCGGAAGGCGGCATGGTCTCGAGCACGGTGGTGCCCCAGGTTCAGGCGGTGTTCCCCCAGGGGGCGCTCACCAAGAAGATTAAAGTCGGACTGCAGGTAAATCTCTTCAAACCACGCAAAGGGGTGCCCAAGGAAAAGTTGCGTAAAATCACGGTCAACCACATACCGAAAAAGAAAAGATGGTCGCTGATATGGTGATTGCGAAATGTAAATAAGTAGATCTTAGAGGTTAACATTGCCAAATGATTTGTACCTACCTGCGTTAAGAGTCAACTGCGATTCAAACAAAAGAGTGTAGCAAGTTTCATATTTTTATCATTATTATTATTGAAAAAAAATGCTAGTTCGAAATTTCTATTTTTCCAATTGAAGAGTACAACTAAACGTAAGATAGAAGAGAACAATTGGTTCTACTGTTAAAATGTTTGCGGTTTCGTTCTAGTCAGCTGTTTAATTTCTAGTCATCTTACATAATACATATACGTGTTTATTTGAGGGGGTTGCGACCCCCGATCGAGCGGCCTAATATCGCGCGTTCAAATGAAATCCGGGGCTGTGCAGGCGTTGGAAAAATTAAACCGTTTAGAACAGTGTAAAGTTTGAATTTCGCGCCGTTTGACACGAATGACATTTGTTTATGAATTATGATTAATCAGGGCATAATTGAACATGTTTGTTTTGAGCAAAGGGTGCCCTTAGATATTTGCTTCGAGAATAAGAATCGTTAAGTTTTTAATGTAAAACATCGCAAAGAAAGAAATAAAGAAAACAATTGTTAGCTCTAAATTTTAGGTTAGCTGTCAACATGCTTCAATACGCTTTAAAAAAGCACAACAATTGACGGTTTCCAACGCCTTTCCAGCCCAGGATTTCATTTGAACGTGCGATACTTACGTCAACACGAAAGTTGGAACAATTGGCAATTTAAAATTTGGCGACAAAGGCTTTATTCAAGAAATACTTACGCGGAGACGAAACTCGCCGTACGTTTAGAAAACAAACAAAATTATTGCCAGTATTATTGAAGAGTTTTTAACCGTCAGAAAACTAGTTCATCACTTGTCCGTCGGCGCTGCACGGGTTTCTAATGTCAATCACCGTGGAAGTGTCATGTGTCATTTTGAATGAGCGCCAATGACGAAATGATGAACTGCTCGAGTTGGAAGTGTTTCAAGTGTCATTATGAGTAATTATGATATGAGTTATCAATTAAAGTCCGTTTTTTTTTAGAATCAATTGTCAATGTCGAAATAGAGTACCTACTTATATTAAAAAATCACTGACATTCGGTCCAGTTCTATCTGTTTCACCCTAGATTTCCCCTAGAATCTAGATCATTATTGAGGTTATGTTGCATATGTTTATGAGTTTGAGACACGTGTTTAATTTAAATTTAAATTGTCAAATGTGACAATCGGTGACAATTACAAAATAGTTTATTCGACGAGTTCTTGTGTAAATTGGGTTTGGCCCAATTGACACACGAACGAACTGAATACAACGTTTTTTTGTTCGACGAGCCCCTTAAAGGCTCCAAATCGCTTAAACTCTTTAAAATTAACTTGACGTTTTGTTTTGACGAGTTGTGACATTTATCAAAATCCGTTCACACAGAAGAAAATTCCCAAATTCTGACAGTGTCGAATTTTCTGCCAACCTGACAACACTTTGACTTTTGATTAGATTGAAATAGATTATTTGATTATAAAAAAAAACAGACTTTAGTTTTCAACCGTCTGTTGGTGATTCGATCACATAAACCAATCAGAAAAAGGAACTGTTTGCGTCTATAGTCATGGTTATGTTATTCATCGTAAAATAAATTGCAAGTGATTAGAAACTTAAGCGGTGCATGAAAATTCGGTTAAGTCAACGAAGAATTTAAACGAAAATAAATATTTGTTAGATTTGTCTGCATTTGAAGAATTGCATGGTTATCAGCCAACTGTTATAATGTGCCTTTTTCCACTGCCAAAATCACGATTATTTCGACTTCGGTCGGTCCTTTGCAAAGACGAGAATCGTCAACGAACGGGTTTCGTCTCTCGACTGAGCCAAAAACGAGTAGAAATGTTGAAATTTTGAAAAATTTCGAAAATTTCTCGACGCCCTCTCATCAAAAATTGTCAAATCGACTTCGACTCTCACCGATTACGCCGTAATCGTGTTGGGAGTTCGTTTTGCGGTGAAAGTTGTCAACTCTCGTGGTGATCCGAGACGGAGGCTTTTGAAAAAAATACCGGTCCGGTGTTGTGGTCTCGTATTTTTTGAAACGGCGCTCCGTGTAGTTGTTAATTGTTTTTGGACACGATGAAGTATGCACCTGAAGATGTATTTAATTAGAGCTAAGCAAGTGTACCAGAATTAGGGACGGGGTCATTCGTATTTGGTTGATCTATTGTGAGCTTAAAGGAAAGAGAAAATTGGTTGTGCGAATGTCCCTAACACAACTGTTGTATCGCATCCTTGCCCGCATCTCTTGTTTCGTTTTTTTGACGCATTAATTTCGTGCTTAATTCTAAGTCATGTCATGTATGTTTTTCTCATTATTAATGTCAACGTTCATCCGCTGAACAAGTTGTATACAGTGTGAGTGCCCAATAAAGTTGAGTTAAAACTAACCGAAACTAACTTTTTCATTGATTTTTGGTCACAATCAGGTGTGTTCAAAAATTTCGCTCCGTACAAAGCACGGTTCGAAACAGTACCGTTATTGGGCTCTCAGCTCAACCGCTTAAGTCACTCTTTCATTTCTCTTCATTGTTGTCTGCACTCTTTGACATTATTGTTTGTGTTGGTTATGTTTGCTGTCGAACCTTGCTTTGTCGCATCACCCTTTCCCGTTTCCCCTCGTGGAGGTAAGTGAGCTTGTGCATTTCTTACCGACGCTGCCAACCGAGTCCTACGAGATATTCGTCACGATTCTCAATCTTAGGCCCAGCCGATAGATCCAGAACTAACGGCCAAACTGCTCGGACACGGAGTCGCCGTCTCTCCGGTGGTCACCATCGAGCCCAGGAGGAGGAAGTTCCACAAGCCCATCATGCTGAGCATGCCGGCTCCGAGGGCCCACTCCCAAGGCATGATCAATCAGTATTCAGGAAACGCCCCCACTTTGCGCCTTCTCTGCTCTATAACAGGTAAAAATTTGCCTATTCTTTTTTTTTTTTGAACAACGAAATAACGAAATCGACGTGACTTTGCTGCAAAGCTGAGCTTACAAAGCTGGCTTCAAATTAATCTGTTTTGTTTTTCGTTTTGTAAATTCTCGTGAGAGCTCGGGGTCCGATCGGACCCGTCCCCTCATCAGTTCGTCGTTATTTTTGCGTTTTTTCGTTACATTCAAATCTGATGTCTTATCGTTGTGTTGTGCCCTATGTATTTTTTGTAAATTGTTTTGTCGTTAAGGGGTTGGCAAGCTTATGTTTTACGGTAGCTATGACGTAGGTAGCTGTAAGTAGACTAAAATTTTTATAGAACTAGGTCCTGTATTTGATTAGATTAGTCCTTATCGAGCATGTACAATAAATGCTTAGAAGTATAACGATCATCCTGTAACATGTCAGTATCCAGTATTTCGACAGGAAAGGAGCTCAAATTTGGAACACCGAAAGAAAACTAAGTCCGAGACGGCACAACCGCACGGGTTCTGAACCTGAGCGGTGGCAACGAAAAAATTCTTTCAAATTTTTGTCACAATCTTCCGGTTCCAAATCTGGGGGCCGCTCGACCTGTTTGTGGTTTTTGAAGTAGGTGCGGAGCGTAATTAGGTAAATTACCACCTCTCGGAGGTAACATCAGACACGATTCCCAACGATGTTGAAAAGTTTGCCAGCCTCGTAATTTTTCCAGCTGACGTCATTGTGACGTCGTCACAACCCAGTTCCCACATGATCCTAACGAGCGCCATAAGTCACGTTTGTCACAAATATACAGTGTGTATTCGTCATGATGACGTCACAGGTGTCAATCGAACAGTCAAACTAATGCGCTAATTGTTGATATTTCACGCGCGTGTCCAGGGGTGTTTCGGAAAAGATCTCTCAAAGGTAACTAACTATATTGTGGGCTGCCCCCCTTTTAGAATGTATATCTATATCTATTTTTTTACAAGTTTTTCATTTTCGTTTCTGTTTTATAAATCGAAACGTTTTTCGTTAGGAATGTGAACGAGGCGAGGGACGTGTACGATTTGGCAACGTTGCGATCGAAAAAATTTTCCTCCCGAAAATGGACCCGTTGGGAAATCGTGCTCATCCACGTCTTTAAAATTTAAGAACTTATCATTACGAATTTTTTCTTTTGCCTTTTAGTGGTTAATACTGTTTTATTTTTTCAAATTTTTATTTTGAAAAATTCACAAAAACACGAATCGCAATTCTCACCTTATATAGATTTGCTGCATTTCATTTATTTGGTTACTTTACGACCGACGATTTTTCTCTTTATTATTATGAAATTTTTCGTTTCAATGACCCTATACATTTGATGCGTCAGATCAGTCGTAGAAAAAAAAATATAAGTACATGCCATAACCTCAAAACACTGTCCGATAAGTTTTATTTGAACCGGAAGTTAGTTGCCACGCGACTGGTCTTTTCTGAAACCGTTCGTATGAATGCTTTGCTTTTTGCCGCTTCAAACCACTGCATTTGCTTCCACTTTGCCAAGACAATGGTCATATACCAACAAGTGCCTGAATGTTAAACGCTTCCTGCTATTATTATTATTATTATTGTTGTTGTATTTTGTCCTGACGATGGTCAAATAGCGCGGACGAAACGTCGGCTGATGCATGCCCCTAGTATGTCTTTGTTTATTTGCTCTTGTCATGAGAGGGGGAGACCGATTCGAACCGGTGGCGCCAAAAACTCGACGACCCATTGGGTCGGAGCTTTTGGCGCGGGGATTTCAAATGTGACCGACACTCGAAACGGGGTATAAGCTTGTCTTTGGTTTTAAGGGGGCACGACGAGGGCCCAGTGGGAGGACGTGACGGGGTCTACGCCACTGAATTTCGTCAACGACTGTGTTACCTTTACCACCACCGTTTCGGCGAGGTTCTGGCTGATGGACTGCAGGAACGTGGGGGATGCCACGAAAATGGCTACCGAACTGTATAAGTAAGGTCATTTAATTTAACCGATTCCCAAAGCCCAAAATATCATCACAAAAGTGAAAACATAACCTCACATTTTTAAAGTCTGAATTTTCACCTTTCAAGGTGCAGACTACTTTTACCGATCACGCTAAATGTTCTCAAACGTACAAAATCGATTGTGTTTTGCAAAAATATTCATAAAACGTACTGAAACTGTCACACGAAAAATTTGAGAAGTCGCAACCTTAGGTACAAGATAATGGCGTAGGTCACAAGTTCAAGTCTTTAAATTTTCATTTAGTTTAGTAAAAATTAATTAAAAACCATTTAAAATCCAGATAGGAGACGTTTTTAACAAGCTCTACTGCACAACATAACCTCACTATTTAAATTTCACATTTTCATTATCAAATCAATGGAATTTTGCAAAAATGAATGTAAAACGTGAAGAAGTTGCAACATAGTTCCAAATTGGAGTCAAAAACACAAAGTACAAATGCTGTTTCTTTTAGGGAGGCCATCCACGTCCCGTTCATGGCGAAATTCGTGGTGTTCGCGAAGCGCGTCGACCCCCTGGAGGCCCGTCTGCGCGTCTTCTGTATGACGGACGACAAAGAAGACAAGACCCTCGAACATCAGGAGCACTTCACCGAAGTGGCGAAGAGCCGCGACGTGGAGGTCCTCGAGGGCAAGCCCCAGTACATCGAGTTCGCCGGCAACCTGGTGCCGATCACCAAGAGCGGCGAACAGCTCCAGTTCTCGTTTAGGGCGTTCAGGGAGAACCGTCTCCCGTTCTCGGTGCGAGTGAAGGACCAACACGCCGAGGCCGTGAGTCGGTGCCTGTTCATGCGCGAACCCAAGCTGCCGAAGGGTGAGCCGCCCCAGCAGCCGATCTGCATACTGAACATCGTCCTGCCCGACGACATCGTCGTCGATACCATCTCCTTGACTGACACCGACTCGTTGAAGAAGCTCGAGAACTTCGACTACTACAGGCCGGATCCGCGACTGGCCGACATGAGCAACCTCCTGGGCGAGGATTGGGTGCCGCTGGCGGCGCAGCTGGGTCTCACCACGTCGGAGATCAACGTGATCAAGAGCGAGTACCCGGACAGCGTGGCCAAACAAGCGCAGTCGATGCTGAGGATGTGGCTGTCGCAGTCCGGGAACAAGGCCCAGACGAATACCCTCGAAAGTGCTCTTAGGAGGATAGGAAGGGAGGACATCATACCTCAGTGCCTAAACGTCGATTATCCGGCTCAAGCGATCAAGGAGATAGGAAAACAGAGACTGATCAAGAAGGGTCTAGAGGAGGCCCTCTACGAAAAAGATATAATCAGAGAGACGGAGGCCGTGGAGCCTTCAAACAAGGTCGAAGAGGAGAAAAAGAAGGAAAACTTCGACAAGTACTCGGCCGAAGAGAAAGTCGTCGAAGAAACATCAGAAGACGAGGATGAGGACTTTAACAGAACGGTGACGGAAAGACGACATCTGATCGAGGAACGACTTTCTGTCGATAGGACAGTTCCGGCGTCTTCGCAACGTGTCGAAATTGTCCAGGAGATCAGTTCTATCAAACGACAGAGCTTGGTGGAGAACAAAAGGGCGGAGGTCGAACAAATGGCCGCCGGTGAAGTCGTCGACGACGTAAAAACCACAGTAACATCGAAAGAGTCGACGATTTCGCCGCCGGTTGACGTTGTCAAAATGGTGGATGGAGACAGGAGGGATTCAGCGTTGCTGGAAGGTGTGACGCAACGATTCGAACAGAAGATGATCACGAAAATAGTCTCAACAGAAGGTAATGATAATAATAATAATAATTAAAATGTGGTGGTCCAACTACTATGAAAGCACTATTATCATTCGATGAGTGAAGTTAAGCAACGTCGGGTGCGGTCCGAATTTGAATGGGAGGCTACTGTCTAATTCGTATATTGTAATTGTAAACAATGAATACATTTTGACCTCCATGTTGTGTAAAAGGTGGGCTTATACAGGGTGTTAGCAAATGGTTGGGAATAAATTTCAGGGTGAATTCCTTGCGAAAAATGTGGCTTAAAACCTAAATAAAGTTTTTCGTTAAAATGAATAGATTTCTCAAAAAAAAAAAAAATGTAGTCCACTGTTGGAGAATTTCTCTAATTAGTTCATTTGCCTGCCTAAAATCGCATTAGTTTTTTTTTTTTTTTAATTCAACCACGTTTAAATTTTTTCTTTAAACCATTATTAAAAACTTTATTTAGGTTTTAAGCCACATTTTTCGTAAGGAATTCACCCTGAAATTTATTCCCAACCATTTACTAATACCCTGTATAAAATACAGGGTGATTTACGAGGAATAATGAGCCCGACGGAATAGAAAATGCAACCCACAATACATTGCAACAAAAAGCCGGACATCGAAGCGGTAAATGTCCGGGTTTTTCTCCTGATGAATTGCGGGTTGCATTTTCTATTCCGTCGGGCTCATTATTCCTCGTAAATCACCCTGTATATGATAATATAAAAAAATAGCGCTCTGAAAACAATCATTATTACTTGATAGAAATATCCGTAATGATACATAAATGCGGCCTCGATGCCGTGGTTTATAAAAATTTTTTCTGGTTATAAATCGATATTAAAATTTTTAGGAACTGGACCAAATAATTTTTTGAACAAATAAAGCCAATTTTTTCCAATACATCGATTGATATTTCATCTTTCCTTTTTGTTTTAATTTTTTTGCTCATAGACATTTTACTTCCGCCTTGACTACGATCAACGAATGTTTAATTTTTTTGTGTATTATTAAGTCGTAATTAAATAATAATTATTATTCTATTGTTAAGTATAATAAAGGAGGATTCACAAGAGGAGGCAGATCAAAGAAGAAAAGCCAGAATAAATTAAATCAGAAATCATTTTTTTAGTCTTTTTTTGTTATGTCTATGGTAGTCGTATCTAGGTCATGTACCATTTCACCGCGGTTTCCGTTTTCTTTAAACTTTAAAGTGAAAAACTGATACAAAAAGAGAGGGTGGTGGTGGTTTTTAGTTTATTGGTGATAACAGTGTTTTTAAATTCCGGGAACTGTGATTATCAAAAGAAAGGTGCCGGTGGTGTAAAAAAATGGGATGCCGGTGGGTTACTTAACCTCACATTTTTAAATTTATATTTATGTTTATATTCGATATACAATAAAATGTCCGCATTGTTTCTAATATAAAACAGACATCAATGGGTCTACTCAGCGAAAATGAGAGAAAATGCCGTTTTCCATTCTAAAATAAAACGGAAAAACAAAAATTTAGAGGGAAGCCTAGAAAATCAGGTTATTAAGCAGCGTCATTTGTTTCAATTGTTTTAAAAAATGTCGGACGTGAGGGCAAGTAACCAACATTTGTACGTAATATGCAATTTGCTTTTTATACGGGAATATCACGTGTAATATTATAATTATAAATCGGGTGTTTATTTAAATTTATCCTCAAGTAATAGTGTTCTGACTGCACCGCCACCGGTAAGAAAATTAATTTGCAATTTTCCATCCGAGAACTACTCATTATTGACAACAATTTATTTTTACAGATTTGGTTGTTTATGACTTGCTAATGATCACCCAAAATTTTCCTCGTTAGTTTTAACACAAGTCGTTAATCTTGCAGTTCTTGGATTTACGCAAACTATTTGTCGGACAGAGTTGTTAAATAATTTTAATTAAATGTCTTTTTGAATAAACTCCCTTTTAAAGGCACCTTTATTCATATTTTAAGGGACAAGGTCTGGCCGTGAAGAATCTCCATCGCAGTTCACTGTTGTCCACTCTTTAGGACTTTTTAGCTCGTGACCTCCGAAAAGACGAATTCAAAGAATTGATTTTTAAATAAAGTTTTACGAAAGTTTTTATAACAGCCTATTGCTATTTTCTAACATACTTTTTTTATTGGAAAACCTAGGCGAGAGACTCGTTTGTAGTTAATGCAGCACCAATCTACGCTGGAGCGGTAATGCCTTTTTAAAATTATTTATGTTTTTGGACCTAAATGTTACCGTTTTGTTTATTAAATTATTGGTCTCTTCTTGTATGGATTATTAAAAATAACATCCTGTTTTCATCCATTCCCATCAAATTTTGCATCTTTTCACAAAGTTACAAACACAAAAAAAAAACAACAGAAAATACCGGTTGACAGGTTCAGGTGGGAATGGTAAAATTTCCGAATCAAGTGATATCTTTCTACAGTGTGATCAACAATGACTGAGTCTGTTGGTAATGAAACAATTGAAAAATATTGGTGTTTTTTTGTCTCGTATTGACACTGACTTGATACGACATTAAAAAAAATAAGGTTATGTCGGTTATGTTTATGTTAAGTGTTACAAAAATGAACCTTTGATGGTAAATTTCAAATTTGCCTGTCCATATTGCAAAGCTGGCAACCGGAAATGCGTTTAGATTACTGTGGTACCAAAATCATTCAAATTCAGATTCAGTCATTCTTGATCACCCGGTATAAAGTAGTCACAAAGAAATACAGTTTTCGTGAAAAATATATGATTATATCCTTGGATGTCTCTTTCAAAATTTACAAAGTTTCAATGCTTTCAGATCCCAAATCTCCGAAAGTGTCGAAGACTCCACCACCCAGCCCAGCCGACTTCATTACCAGAGAACAGGCAGCCTCAATCCAAGGTAGGAACTTGCAATTTTCACACAGACACCTAGCTTGAATTTTAAAGCAGCGCTTTATAGTAGAAAGTGTGCGAGAAATATTCAATGTGGGTTTTTCGAACCTGATCAATCTACACGAATCGAACAAACCGAGCGAAGAATATTTCCTGCACAAAATGTGGCATATCAATCATGAAGAAAGTAATCGCATTACGACCCAACGAGGTCGGACAGAAAACTTATCAATGCTCCCTAATCCCGACTATCGTTGAACAGAGAAAAATCGAGAAAAGTCGCAACCAAGATTTATTCATTTTGTCATCGGACTATGATAAATGCAATTTTTTTCCGATTGAAATTAGACGCTCCAGTTGGCTAATTGAATTGTGACTGACTAGAACTAAAGTATCGATATCGCGATAGATCGATCGCCGTGACTATTTTTTGATCCTTGGATATCGTACGGTTTCTAAGCCGGTTTAAGTCATAAACCGTGTCTTTCCCTGGAATGTATCCAGTTCGTCGCGACCATTCGTGCCGTTTGTTTGTGATTTGCTAATTTCTTTTTCAGGCGGGGTGAGTACAATTTTTTCTTTTATACTATCTTTCGACGAACTAACATCACCGTCCCATTGATATGCCACATTAATATGGAGTTTGCAGTTGGTTAAACAAGTTTAGAATTTTTATGTTGGTAGCAGCAAAAAAGATTGTTATGCTTGTTTATTTTCTTATGAGATTGTAAACGATTTTTACAAGTGAATCGAAAAATGTGATTTATTGCCCCCATCCGACATCCGACTTTCCTTCGGTGCCGCACCCACCCCGTTGACGAAAACGTGACGATTTCCCAAAATCGTCACCTTTTCGTTCACACACACCAGATTAACTAACAAAAATTAATATATACATTACTGAATGTGCAACAATGCTTTGGTGCAACAAGCTTTTGCCTACTATACTAAACAGTGATTAAACAGAAATTAATTAACAAGTACAGCCTTGGACGATTAACGATTGGCCCCTTCTTCTTGACGAATATTGCAGAAAATAAATCATCTGTGTGGGCGTCAGTGTCAGTTTTGTTTCTTCGATCATGTTTGTTTTTTCTTTTACTCTATAATTTAATTTAAACGCTTTTAATATACACACACACGAGCTTCCGTGCCAAGCCTTTGTAAATAGCAGTCTCAGCTTTTTTCAGTTCAGTTTTTATTAACCTTGATTTAGCAATTATTGTAGTGAGTGTTCTTCACACTTCATGCCGCATGGCTTTTGGGTTACAAGGACCAAAAAAAAACCTCTACTAATTTGTAACAATATCTCTATGGTCGTGTCGATGTGTGAATCTTTCGAGAGTTCATTCCAAGAACAGATATTATTCAAGCATCAGTTCCTGCACTGGCACTTCTCTTTCACTGAAGACTGTTTCAGTAATATCTGTACCTGAATCATTTAGTTGTATTCGATACGAACTTTGATTTCCGTTTCTACCTTTTGTAGATAAATGTACATGCTCTTAGTTTTGTACAATACAGCTAAGTGTTACTTGTTTACCATTTCATACACACAACATCCATATTTTTTGTTGAAAAAAAGACATTAAACAATCGATCTTTTCAAAATACTCAATTTTTCGACACAACGACTGTTGTACTATCAAAAACGGAGTATTTTGAACTGAAGCGTTAAGAATCGTCCATAGACATCCTCCTTCTTCTGTCACGCAGTCCGTCCAACTTTCTCCTGTACGTTGGCTTGGTGAACCATAATGCAAACTCCATGATGATAGGGACTAAAAATGATTTTGTACATATTGTGCATGTTCACCTTTGCCACTTCTCGCAGCCGTTTCTGTTCAGTTCATGTTATTATTATTTTTTAAAATTTCGAGTCGATTCGGTGACGAGAAATGGTCAGGGTGAAGGAGATTGTGTCATTTGGGTCTTTTCGCGGCCTCGGGCTTCGTGTAGCAAAGGCTATACAAAGGTTAGTGATTTTGGTTAGTTTCGTTTCCTTTTCATTTGGGAGTTGTCCGGACCAATTAAGTACAAAGAGACTGTCGTCGGTTTTTATTTAATTTGTCCCCAGCTCCCTTTTGCTAGTTTGGGCATTTAAAACTTGTTATTATTACCATTGTTGGCATCTCTGCTTCCGGAATTATGCTGTTTATACTATCGAGAGATTCTTTTTTGATATTATGACGACCAAAGTAGAAAGCTTATGGAAATGCGGAATGCCTTAGCCGGCTTATATTATTACTCGAATTTTTAGCTGTCGTCTCCCGATCTCCTCCTCCCTCCTGCTCCCGAAACTAACACATCTTCTCCACCACTCATCTCATAATTTATTGTATGGGAGTTGAGGCAGTGCCTCTTGCCATGATTTATTTTCTGAAATAAATTACCAAAAAAATGTGACAAAATTTGTGAGAATCCTGTTGCACTTGGGACAGATTAAACACTGTTTTTCCACCGACAACCTCCTTTTATGTTATTCCTTGCGACAGCAGCATCGGCATCGCCTCAAGACGACGACGACTCGCTGGACACGGACGGCTTCCGCGAAGACCAATGCCTGTTGGAGACGCCAACTCCCGGCGAGGACACCTCGATCGAGGGCAAAGACTACTTATCCAATTATCGTGCCGGTGATATAGAACTCGAAGAAGTGACCCCATACGACGACATCCGTCAGTACCACCAACACCAAGCGCGATTGTTTTCCGGTGCGCGCAAACGTTTAGCCTCGACCGAAGACTTGGAAGTCGACGGTTCTAATCCTTCCATTGACAATAATTTGCCTTCCAACCGTGATATTGCTCGTGTAAGTTTAGAAAGTTATAGAATTATCGAATCCGATCCCGTATTGCGACCGGGCGAGTTGAAAATCCTCAAGGGATTTCACTCGCCCGAGGAGAAAGGTGCTAAAGACTCGAAGAGACCGGAAGACTGGGAACGCAAAGAGAGGAAGACTGTCGAGAGATTGCACGGAGGCGGCGGCAAGGGAAAGATCCCGCCGTCGGAGGAAGAATTTCGAATCAAATCGACCCCCGACAAGAAAATCGCGGTAGCCTATACGGAAACCGCTGACAAGTACACCAACGAGGAGTACTTGAATCATGTGAGCAGAAGCACCTCACCGTTGACACACAAGGAGATCGCTCCCACGCCAGAAACCACACCCAACCTACCCAAAACCTATCCCACTCCCACTTTGGAACTCGTGATCGGTCGAAAAGAAGTGCGAACGAAAGAGGCGTCTGCGACCGCAGAAAGTCGCCTCACGTTATACGGTACTAATGACGTTGAAATCTCGATAAAGTCGCAATCGCATATTTCAGTTACTACGAAGAGGAGAGACGAATCGGGAGTGGAGACCTCGGAAACTGTCGACGTCGGAGTCTCGAATACGACGGAGAAACGAGGAAGACCTGTCGAAAAATCCGATTATATCATACCTCCGCCTGCCCTAGAGACTGCACAGAAAAAACGCGAAGAAACTGTCAATTTTAGCGGCACTAAATTAGTCTATACATATGATAATTTGAGCGAGAAAGACGAATCCCACGCTGGCTCTCTAGCCACGGACGACAGCTTTTCGCACCACGTCACGGACACTGGAATCTCTCTGACGAGGGGTACCACGGAGACCATAACGAGTCCTGTGGCGAAGGCGCCTGACGTCTTGCACGGCCTACAAACCACAGGCTTCGTGTCGGACACGGCTGTGGATGTCGAATTGGAGGAGTTCGAATGCACTGACGCCGGTTTGAGTCCGATCCAAGCCGACGAGAGCCTTCCTCAAGAGCCTTATTTCGAGGAAGAGGTCCATTTCGTCGACGCCAATACTAGTCCCATCGAATTCCCGGAATCCGCATCCATGGCCTTGTCGCAAGTCGACACATCAGAAGCTGCCACACTAACCGATCAAATAGACACCAAAGACGCCTCCAACAGTCCGATCAAACCCGAAGAAAGTCCGCCTTCCATATCCGACAAACTTAAAGACGAAGACATATTGCAAAGTCGTCGAGGTTCCGGTGATGTCAAAGCGAAAGTAAAGTTGTTGGAACAAACGATAAAATCGCCGTCACATGTGATGAAACGGAAAAAAGAAGTTCTGGATTCGGAGGATGAGATCAGCAGTATGAAAGAGGAAGATTATCGCGGTTCGAACGAGACTTTGGCTCAAATCGACGACGACTATGACAAAACTGAAACCGTTTCAGAAGAGATCGACTACAAGACTAAACATACAGTTTCGACTCATACCAAGCAAGTCGGACGCAAAATAGCAGAGTTGCAAAAAATTTTCTCGGGATCTAGCGATTTGGACGATAGTGAGGAAGAGCAAAAACGTTCTCCTCACAAAACTGTGAAAATTAAAGAAAAACGAGAGGTCATCGTGAAAGAAGAGAAGCCTAAAATTGAAACCCCTCCGGTGGTGGACGGGGAACTTGTCCCTAATGGTCTCGATACTTCTGATAAATCGGATGAAATCGAGATAAAATCCGTGAAAGACAAACGAGCCTTGTTTGAAGAATTAATATCGAAATCTCAGGAAGGCACGCCGAAGAAAACTGTCGTACAGCAGGAACGAGTTTATACGGAAAAGGAACTGAGCGAATGCATTCTAAAAATCGAGGAACAAGTAATAGTCGAGCCCAAAATAAGTCCGAGGAGAAGATCTGTTACGAAACTTGCAGAACCTTTAGAAGAAGAAAAGCCGTCAACGGTGCCGGTTTGCGAACCTCCTTGTGAAAAAGTAATTGTAGAGCACAAAACACCGTCACCGCTCGCTCAAGAATCTGAATCGAAAATTTCGACAGTAGAACCACAAGTAGAACATGAATCTAAAATGGCTGTGGAGATGGCGAAAATTTTTAAAGAACACACTGGTATCGTTGAAAGTATAAGCGGTCAAAGTTTGGAAGTGTGCGAAGAGCCTTGCGTTAGTGTTTCTGTGTGTAAAGTTAAGCCACAAACTCAAGAAAGTGTGCAGCTTGATAGTCGCATTATCAAAGAAGCTCTAGTTTCTAACGTTAAGTTGTTGACAACTATTGCTTTGCCTCCACAAGTGTTGGAGACGGAAACGGTTAAACTGGACGAGGTTATGTCTCAAGTTGATATCACCGAGGAACTGGAAAAGGAAATTTTGCAGCAACGGATGAAGGAGGAAATGGAATTGAGTAAAAGATCTCTCCAGTTGGATACCAGGGAAAAATCTCCAATAATTAGTGAAAGACAAGTTCAGAAGCTAATGTCTGAAGTTCTAGAGGCGACTATTCAAATTCGAGCTGAAGTCAAAGAGCTAAAACCGGATTTAACACCAACGCCTGAAGGACAATTGATATCGATTGTAAGTTCCACGTCGGCCGATCATATCAGAGATCTGGAGCAAATTGACGAAGAAGTTCCGAAAGATGATGTTACGAAGGCATTGCCTATTATGACCAATAGTTTTGTTGGTGAAAACGATATCGACTACTTACATGATGAAGGAGAAGAATACTTTTCTGAAGATGGAAAGGATGAAAGTTCTGATACTCGTCACGTTGAAGTATTGTCACCAATAAAGGAAAGAAAGGTATTTGCCAAGGTTCGTACTGAGTTTCCAATCAGAGATGACATTACTGCGGACGAAGATGTTTTCACCGCTAAAAAACGAATAATTAAAGAGGCATTGATTACACAAAAATTTTTAGAAACTTCAGAATCAGCACTATTGGAAAAAATTAAATCGAAAGAAAGGAGTGAATTAAAAGAGAAATTAATAACTGAAGCGATCTTCCAGGACGGAGATGAAGAACTAACCGATGAAGAGTACTATATAGCATCTAAATTACAATTTATGTCAAAAACATCCGATAAGGATGATCTTAAACTAGAGGACAAAGTGCCTGGTTCAGCTGAACTAGATGACAAGGAAAAAATCTGTAAAAAGAAAGATGTTCAACTCGATGAAAGTTCAATTATTTCTCAAGACAAAACATTTGAAATTTCTACTGAAATCAAAACTAAAGACGATGAAAACATAGAAAAGGATAAATATTTTGCAAAGAAAATTGTCGTGAAAGAGACGGAAATCATTACCAAAGGTAAAACCACGATTTCTCACATAGGTACCAGAATCGAACCTCGGGTCAAAGATTTTGGAGCAAAAGATAAATCATTTCAAAAGGAAACGGAAGAAGATGAGTCAATAAAAGTTGAAATAGAAAAATCGACAGTAAGGAAAATTTTTGACGAGGAGAAAGACAAAGACACCACACTTAAAGACAAATCTCCGATTACAGAAATTCCAGCGGAAATAAAACTCGAAGTGGAAGAAATTGTCGCAAAAGAGAAAACACCTGTAAAAGAAGTAGAGAAGAAAAGGACACCAGAAGCGGAAATTTCCGTTAAGGAGAAAAAAGTGTCGATTCCTAAAGACAAATCGTCCACTCCCGAAATTCCAACAGAAATAAAACTCAAAGCGGAAGAAATTGTCGTGAAAGAGAAAACAGTAAAGGTAGTAGAGAAGGAAAAGACACTGGAAGCGGAAATTTCCGCTAAGGAGGAAAAAGTGCTGACTTCTAAAGACAAATCTCCCACTCCCGAAATTCCAACAGAGATAAAACTCAAAACGGAAGAAATTGTCGTGAAAGAGAAAACAGTAAAAGAAGTAGAGAAGGAAAAGACACCGGAAGCGGAAATTTCCGATAAGGAGGAAAAAGTGCCGATTCCCAAAGACAAATCGCCCACTCCCGAAATTCCAACGGAAATTAAACTCAAAACTGAAGAAATTGTCGTGAAAGAGAAAACACCTGAAAAAGAAGTAAAGGGAAAATCTCCAGAAGCGGAAATTTCCGATAAGGAGGAAAAAGCGCCGACCCCCAAAGATAAATCTCCCACTCCCGAAATTGCAACAGGAATAAAACTCAAAGCCGAAGAAATTGTCGTCAAAGAGGAAACAGTAAAGGAGGTAGAGAAGGAAAAGATACCGGTAGCGGAAATTTCCGATAAGGAGGAAAAAGTGCCGACTCCCAAAGACAAATCTCCCACTCCAGAAATTCCAACGGAAATTAAACTCAAAGCGGAAGAAATTGTCGCGAAAGAGAAAACACCTGAAAAAGAAGTAAAGGAAAAATCTCCAGAAGCGGAAATTTCCGATAAGGAGGAAAAAGCGCCGACTCCCAAAGATAAATCTCCTACTCCAGACATTCCAACGGAAATTAAACGCAAAACTGAAGAAATTGTCGTAAAAGAGAAAACAATAAAGGAAGTAGAGAAGGAAAAGACACCGGAAGCGGACATTTCCGATAAGGAGGAAAAAGTGCCGACTCCCAAAGACAAATCTCCCACTCCCGAAATTGCAACAGGAATAAAACTCAAAGCGGAAGAAATTGTCGTGAAAGAGAAAACAGTAAAGGTAGTAGTGAAGGAAAAGACACCGGAAGCGGAAATTTCCGATAAGGAGGAAAAAGTGCCGACTCCCAAAGACAAATCTCCTACTCCCAAAATTCCAACGGAAATTAAACTCAAAACTGAACAAATTGTCGTAGAAGAGAAAACAATAAAGGAAGTAGAGAAGGAAAAGACACCGGAAGCGGAAATTTCCGATAAGGAGGAAAAAGTGCCGACTCCCAAAGACAAATCGCCCACTCCCGAAATTCCAAGGGAAATTAAACTCAAAACTGAAGAAATTGTCGTAAAAGAGAAAACACCTGAAAAAGAAGTAAAGGGAAAATCTCCAGAAGCGGAAATTTCCGATAAGGAGGAAAAAGCGCCGACTCCCAAAGATAAATCTCCTACTCCAGACATTCCAACGGAAATTAAACGCAAAACTGAAGAAATTGTCGTAAAAGAGAAAACAATAAAGGAAGTAGAGAAGGAAAAGACACCGGAAGCGGACATTTCCGATAAGGAGGAAAAAGTGCCGACTCCCAAAGACAAATCTCCCACTCCCGAAATTGCAACAGGAATAAAACTCAAAGCGGAAGAAATTGTCGTGAAAGAGAAAACAGTAAAGGTAGTAGTGAAGGAAAAGACACCGGAAGCGGAAATTTCCGATAAGGAGGAAAAAGTGCCGACTCCCAAAGACAAATCTCCTACTCCCAAAATTCCAACGGAAATTAAACTCAAAACTGAACAAATTGTCGTAGAAGAGAAAACAATAAAGGAAGTAGAGAAGGAAAAGACACCGGAAGCGGAAATTTCCGATAACGAGGAAAAAGTGCCGACTCCCAAAGACAAATCTCCTACTACCGAAATTCCAACAGACGTAAAACTCAAAGCGGAAGAAATTGTCGTGAAAGAGAAAACAATAGTGGAAGCGGAAATTTCCGTTACGGGGGAAAAAATTCCGACTCCCAAAGACAAATCTCCCACTCCCGAAATTCCAACAGAAGTAAAACTCAAAGCCGAAGAAATTGTCGTGAAAGAGGAAACAGTAAAGGAGGTAGAGAAGAAAAAGACACCGGAAGCGGAAATTTCCGATAAGGAGGAAAAAGTGCCGACTCCCAAAGACAAATCTCCCACTCCCGAAATTCCAACAGAAATAAAACTCAAAGCGGAAGAAATTGTCGTGAAAGAGAAAGCAGTAAAGGAAGTAGAGAAGGAAAAGACACCGGAAGCGGAAATTTCCGATAAGGAGGAAAAAGTGCCGACTGCCAAAGACAAATCTCCTACTACCGAAATTCCAACAGACGTAAAACTCAAAGCGGAAGAAATTGTCGTGAAAGAGAAAACAGTAGTGGAAGCGGAAATTTCCGATAAGGAGGAAAAAGTGCCGACTCCCAAAGACAAACCTCCCACTCCCGAAATTCCAACAGAAATAAAACTCAAAGCGGAAGAAATTGTCGCGAAAGAGAAAACACCTGAAAAAGAAGTAAAGGAAAAATCTCCGGAAGCGGAAATTTCCGATAAGGAGGAAAAAGTGCCGACTCCCAAAGACAAATCTCCTACTCCCGAAATTCCAACGGAAATTAAACTCAAAACTGAAGAAATTGTCGTAAAAGAGAAAACAATAAAGGAAGTAGAGAAGGAAAAGACACCGGATGCGGAAATTTCCGATAAGGAGGAAAAAGTGCCGACTCCCAAAGACAAATCTCCCATTCCCGAAATTCCAACGGAAATTAAACTCAAAACTGAAGAAATTGTCCTAAAAGAGAAAACAATAAAGGAAGTAGAGAAGGAAAAGACACCGGAAGCGAAAATTTCCGATAAGGAGGAAAAAGTGCCGACTCCCAAAGACAAACCTCCCACTCCCGAAATTCCAACGGAAATTAAACTCAAAACTGATGAAATTGTCGCGAAAGAGAAAACGCCTGAAAAGGAAGTAAAGGAAAAGACACCGGAAGCGGAAATTTCCGATAAGGAGGAAAAAGTGCCGACTCCCAAAGACAAACCTCCCATTCCCGAAATTCCAACGGAAATTAAACTCAAAGCGGAAGAAATTGTCGCGAAAGAGAAAACACCTGAAAAAGAAGTAAAGGAAAAATCTCCAGAAACGGAAATTTCCGATAAGGAGGAAAAAGTGCCGACTCCCAAAGACAAATCTCCCACTCCCGAAATTCCAACAGAAATAAAACTCAAAGCGGAAGAAATTGTCGTGAAAGAGAAAACAGTAAAGGAAATAGAGAAGGAAAAGACACCGGAAGCGGAAATTTCCGATAAGGAGAAAAAAGTGCCGACCCCCAAAGACAAATCTCCCACTCCCGAAATTCCAACGGAAATTAAACACAAAACTGACGAAATTGTCGTAAAAGAGAAAACAATAAAGGAAGTAGAGAAGGAAAAGACACCGGAAGGGGAAATTTCCGATAAGGAGGAAAAAGTGCCGACTCCCAAAGACAAATCTCCTACTCCCGAAATTCCAACGGAAATTAAACACAAAACTGAAGAAATTGTCGTAAAAGAGAAAACAATAAAGGAAGTAGAGAAGGAAAAGACACCGGAAGCGGAAATTTCCGATAAGGTGGAAAAAGTGCCGACTCCCAAAGACAAATCTCCTACTCCAGAAATTCCAACGGAAATTAAACTCAAAACTGAAGAAATTGTCGTAAAAGAGAAAACAATAAAGGAAGTACAGAAGGAAAAGACACCGGAAGCGGAAATTTCCGATAAGGAGGAAAAAGTGCCGACTCCCAAAGACAAAGCTCCCATTCCCGAAATTCCAACGGAAATTAAACTCAAAGCGGAAGAAATTGTCGCGAAAGAGAAAACAATAAAGGAAGTAGAGAAGGAAAAGACACCGGAAGGGGAAATTTCCGATAAGGAGGAAAAAGTGCCGACTCCCAAAGACAAACCTCCTACTCCCGAAATTCCAACGGAAATTAAACTCAAAGCGGAAGAAATTGTCGCGAAAGAGAAAACACCTGAAAAAGAAGTAAAGGAAAAATCTCCGGAAGCGGAAATTTCCGATAAGGAGGAAAAAGTGACGACTCCCAAAGACAAATCTCCTACTCCCGAAATTCCAACGGAAATTAAACTCAAAACTGAAGAAATTGTCGTAAAAGAGAAAACAATAAAGGAAGTAGAGAAGGAAAAGACACCAGATGCGGAAATTTCCGATAAGGAGGAAAAAGTGCCGTCTCCCAAAGACAAATCTCCTACTCCCGAAATTCCAACGGAAATTAAACTCAAAACTGAAGAAATTGTCGTAAAAGAGAAAACAATAAAGGAAGTACAGAAGGAAAAGACACCGGAAGCGGAAATTTCCGATAAGGAGGAAAAAGTGCCGACTCCCAAAGACAAAGCTCCCATTCCCGAAATTCCAACGGAAATTAAACTCAAAGCGGAAGAAATTGTCGCGAAAGAGAAAACAATAAAGGAAGTAGAGAAGGAAAAGACACCGGAAGGGGAAATTTCCGATAAGGAGGAAAAAGTGCCGACTCCCAAAGACAAACCTCCTACTCCCGAAATTCCAACGGAAATTAAACTCAAAGCGGAAGAAATTGTCGCGAAAGAGAAAACACCTGAAAAAGAAGTAAAGGAAAAATCTCCGGAAGCGGAAATTTCCGATAAGGAGGAAAAAGTGACGACTCCCAAAGACAAATCTCCTACTCCCGAAATTCCAACGGAAATTAAACTCAAAACTGAAGAAATTGTCGTAAAAGAGAAAACAATAAAGGAAGTAGAGGCGGAAAAGACACCAGATGCGGAAATTTCCGATAAGGAGGAAAAAGTGCCGTCTCCCAAAGACAAATCTCCTACTCCCGAAATTCCAACGGAAATTAAACTCAAAACTGAAGAAATTGTCGTAAAAGAGAAAACAATAAAGGAAGTAGAGAAGGAAAAGACACCGGAAGCGGAAATTTCCGATAAGGAGGAAAAAGTGCCGACTCCCAAAGACAAATCTCCTACTCCCGAAATTCCAACGGAAATTAAACTCAAAACTGAAGAAATTGTCGTAAAAGAGAAAACAATAAAGGAAGTAGAGAAGGAAAAGACACCAGATGCGGAAATTTCCGATAAGGAGGAAAAAGTGCCGTCTCCCAAAGACAAATCTCCTACTCCCGAAATTCCAACGGAAATTAAACTCAAAACTGAAGAAATTGTCGTAAAAGAGAAAACAATAAAGGAAGTAGAGAAGGAAAAGACACCGGAAGCGGAAATTTCCGATAAGGAGGAAAAAGTGCCGACTCCCAAAGACAAATCTCCTACTCCCGAAATTCCAACGGAAATTAAACTCAAAACTGAAGAAATTGTCGTAAAAGAGAAAACAATAAAGGAAGTAGAGAAGGAAAAGACACCAGATGCGGAAATTTCCGATAAGGAGGAAAAAGTGCCGTCTCCCAAAGACAAATCTCCTACTCCCGAAATTCCAACAGAAATAAAACTTAAAGCGGAAGAAATTGTCGTGAAAGAGAAAACAGTAAAGGAAATCGAGAAGGAAAAGACACCGGAAGCGGAAATTTCCGATAAGGAGGAAAAATTGCCGACTCCCAAAGACAAATCTCCTACTCCCGAAATTCCAACGGAAATTAAACTCAAAACTGAAGAAATTGTCGTAAAAGAGAAAACAATAAAGGAAGTAGAGAAGGAAAAGACACCGGAAGCGGAAATTTCCGATAAGGAGGAAAAAGTGCCGACTCCCGAAGACAAACCTCCTACTCCCGAAATTCCAACGGAAATTAAACTCAAAACTGAAGAAATTGTCGTAAAAGAGAAAACAATAAAGGAAGTAGAGAAGGAAAAGACACCGGAAGCGGAAATTTCCGATAAGGAGGAAAAAGTGCCGACTCCCAAAGACAAATCTCCTACTCCCGAAATTCCAACGGAAATTAAACACAAAACTGAAGAAATTGTCGTAAAAGAGAAAACAATAAAGGAAGTAGAGAAGGAAAAGACACCAGATGCGGAAATTTCCGATAAGGAGGAAAAAGTGCCGTCTCCCCAAGACAAATCTCCTACTCCCGAAATTCCAACAGAAATAAAACTTAAAGCGGAAGAAATTGTCGTGAAAGAGAAAACAGTAAAGGAAATCGAGAAGGAAAAGACACCGGAAGCGGAAATTTCCGATAAGGAGGAAAAATTGCCGACTCCCAAAGACAAATCTCCTACTCCCGAAATTCCAACGGAAATTAAACTCAAAGCGGAAGAAATTGTCGCGAAAGAGAAAACAATAAAGGAAGTAGAGAAGGAAAAGACACCGGAAGGGGAAATTTCCGATAAGGAGGAAAAAGTGCCGACTCCCAAAGACAAACCTCCTACTCCCGAAATTCCAACGGAAATTAAACTCAAAGCGGAAGAAATTGTCGCGAAAGAGAAAACACCTGAAAAAGAAGTAACGGAAAAATCTCCGGAAGCGGAAATTTCCGATAAGGAGGAAAAAGTGCCGACTCCCAAAGACAAATCTCCCACTCCCGAAATTCCAACAGAAATAAAACTCAAAGCGGAAGAAATTGTCGTGAAAGAGAAAACAGTAAAGGAAATAGAGAAGGAAAAGACACCGGAAGCGGAAATTTCCGATAAGGAGGAAAAAGTGCCGACCCCCAAAGACAAATCTCCTACTCCCGAAATTCCAACGGAAATTAAACTCAAAACTGAAGAAATTGTCGTAAAAGAGAAAACAATAAAGGAAGTAGAGAAGGAAAAGACACCGGATGCGGAAATTTCCGATAAGGAGGAAAAAGTGCCGACTCCCAAAGACAAATCTCCCATTCCCGAAATTCCAACGGAAATTAAACTCAAAACTGAAGAAATTGTCCTAAAAGAGAAAACAATAAAGGAAGTAGAGAAGGAAAAGACACCGGAAGCGAAAATTTCCGATAAGGAGGAAAAAGTGCCGACTCCCAAAGACAAACCTCCCACTCCCGAAATTCCAACGGAAATTAAACTCAAAACTGATGAAATTGTCGCGAAAGAGAAAACGCCTGAAAAGGAAGTAAAGGAAAAGACACCGGAAGCGGAAATTTCCGATAAGGAGGAAAAAGTGCCGACTCCCAAAGACAAACCTCCCATTCCCGAAATTCCAACGGAAATTAAACTCAAAGCGGAAGAAATTGTCGCGAAAGAGAAAACACCTGAAAAAGAAGTAAAGGAAAAATCTCCAGAAACGGAAATTTCCGATAAGGAGGAAAAAGTGCCGACTCCCAAAGACAAATCTCCCACTCCCGAAATTCCAACAGAAATAAAACTCAAAGCGGAAGAAATTGTCGTGAAAGAGAAAACAGTAAAGGAAATAGAGAAGGAAAAGACACCGGAAGCGGAAATTTCCGATAAGGAGAAAAAAGTGCCGACCCCCAAAGACAAATCTCCCACTCCCGAAATTCCAACGGAAATTAAACACAAAACTGACGAAATTGTCGTAAAAGAGAAAACAATAAAGGAAGTAGAGAAGGAAAAGACACCGGAAGGGGAAATTTCCGATAAGGAGGAAAAAGTGCCGACTCCCAAAGACAAATCTCCTACTCCCGAAATTCCAACGGAAATTAAACACAAAACTGAAGAAATTGTCGTAAAAGAGAAAACAATAAAGGAAGTAGAGAAGGAAAAGACACCGGAAGCGGAAATTTCCGATAAGGTGGAAAAAGTGCCGACTCCCAAAGACAAATCTCCTACTCCAGAAATTCCAACGGAAATTAAACTCAAAACTGAAGAAATTGTCGTAAAAGAGAAAACAATAAAGGAAGTACAGAAGGAAAAGACACCGGAAGCGGAAATTTCCGATAAGGAGGAAAAAGTGCCGACTCCCAAAGACAAAGCTCCCATTCCCGAAATTCCAACGGAAATTAAACTCAAAGCGGAAGAAATTGTCGCGAAAGAGAAAACAATAAAGGAAGTAGAGAAGGAAAAGACACCGGAAGGGGAAATTTCCGATAAGGAGGAAAAAGTGCCGACTCCCAAAGACAAACCTCCTACTCCCGAAATTCCAACGGAAATTAAACTCAAAGCGGAAGAAATTGTCGCGAAAGAGAAAACACCTGAAAAAGAAGTAAAGGAAAAATCTCCGGAAGCGGAAATTTCCGATAAGGAGGAAAAAGTGACGACTCCCAAAGACAAATCTCCTACTCCCGAAATTCCAACGGAAATTAAACTCAAAACTGAAGAAATTGTCGTAAAAGAGAAAACAATAAAGGAAGTAGAGGCGGAAAAGACACCAGATGCGGAAATTTCCGATAAGGAGGAAAAAGTGCCGTCTCCCAAAGACAAATCTCCTACTCCCGAAATTCCAACGGAAATTAAACTCAAAACTGAAGAAATTGTCGTAAAAGAGAAAACAATAAAGGAAGTAGAGAAGGAAAAGACACCGGAAGCGGAAATTTCCGATAAGGAGGAAAAAGTGCCGACTCCCAAAGACAAATCTCCTACTCCCGAAATTCCAACGGAAATTAAACTCAAAACTGAAGAAATTGTCGTAAAAGAGAAAACAATAAAGGAAGTAGAGAAGGAAAAGACACCAGATGCGGAAATTTCCGATAAGGAGGAAAAAGTGCCGTCTCCCAAAGACAAATCTCCTACTCCCGAAATTCCAACGGAAATTAAACTCAAAACTGAAGAAATTGTCGTAAAAGAGAAAACAATAAAGGAAGTAGAGAAGGAAAAGACACCGGAAGCGGAAATTTCCGATAAGGAGGAAAAAGTGCCGACTCCCAAAGACAAATCTCCTACTCCCGAAATTCCAACGGAAATTAAACTCAAAACTGAAGAAATTGTCGTAAAAGAGAAAACAATAAAGGAAGTAGAGAAGGAAAAGACACCAGATGCGGAAATTTCCGATAAGGAGGAAAAAGTGCCGTCTCCCAAAGACAAATCTCCTACTCCCGAAATTCCAACAGAAATAAAACTTAAAGCGGAAGAAATTGTCGTGAAAGAGAAAACAGTAAAGGAAATCGAGAAGGAAAAGACACCGGAAGCGGAAATTTCCGATAAGGAGGAAAAATTGCCGACTCCCAAAGACAAATCTCCTACTCCCGAAATTCCAACGGAAATTAAACTCAAAACTGAAGAAATTGTCGTAAAAGAGAAAACAATAAAGGAAGTAGAGAAGGAAAAGACACCGGAAGCGGAAATTTCCGATAAGGAGGAAAAAGTGCCGACTCCCGAAGACAAACCTCCTACTCCCGAAATTCCAACGGAAATTAAACTCAAAACTGAAGAAATTGTCGTAAAAGAGAAAACAATAAAGGAAGTAGAGAAGGAAAAGACACCGGAAGCGGAAATTTCCGATAAGGAGGAAAAAGTGCCGACTCCCAAAGACAAATCTCCTACTCCCGAAATTCCAACGGAAATTAAACACAAAACTGAAGAAATTGTCGTAAAAGAGAAAACAATAAAGGAAGTAGAGAAGGAAAAGACACCAGATGCGGAAATTTCCGATAAGGAGGAAAAAGTGCCGTCTCCCCAAGACAAATCTCCTACTCCCGAAATTCCAACAGAAATAAAACTTAAAGCGGAAGAAATTGTCGTGAAAGAGAAAACAGTAAAGGAAATCGAGAAGGAAAAGACACCGGAAGCGGAAATTTCCGATAAGGAGGAAAAATTGCCGACTCCCAAAGACAAATCTCCTACTCCCGAAATTCCAACGGAAATTAAACTCAAAGCGGAAGAAATTGTCGCGAAAGAGAAAACAATAAAGGAAGTAGAGAAGGAAAAGACACCGGAAGGGGAAATTTCCGATAAGGAGGAAAAAGTGCCGACTCCCAAAGACAAACCTCCTACTCCCGAAATTCCAACGGAAATTAAACTCAAAGCGGAAGAAATTGTCGCGAAAGAGAAAACACCTGAAAAAGAAATAACGGAAAAATCTCCGGAAGCGGAAATTTCCGATAAGGAGGAAAAAGTGCCGACTCCCAAAGACAAATCTCCCACTCCCGAAATTCCAACAGAAATAAAACTCAAAGCGGAAGAAATTGTCGTGAAAGAGAAAACAGTAAAGGAAATAGAGAAGGAAAAGACACCGGAAGCGGAAATTTCCGATAAGGAGGAAAAAGTGCCGACCCCCAAAGACAAATCTCCTACTCCCGAAATTCCAACGGAAATTAAACTCAAAACTGAAGAAATTGTCGTAAAAGAGAAAACAATAAAGGAAGTGGAGAAGGAAAAGACACCGGATGCGGAAATTTCCGATAAGGAGGAAAAAGTGCCGTCTCCCAAAGACAAATCTCCTACTCCCGAAATTCCAACAGAAATAAAACTCAAAACTGAAGAAATTGTCGTAGAAGAGAAAACAATAAAGGAAGTAGAGAAGGAAAAGACACCGGAAGCGGAAATTTCCGATAAGGAGGAAAAAGTGCCTACTCCCAAAGACAAACCTCCTACTTCCGAAATTCCAACGGAAATTAAACTCAAAGCGGAAGAAATTGTCGCGAAAGAGAAAACACCTGAAAAAGAAGTAAAGGAAAAATCTCCGGAAGCGGAAATTTCCGATAAGGAGGAAAAAGTGACGACTCCCAAAGACAAATCTCCTACTCCCGAAATTCCAACGGAAATTAAACTCAAAACTGAAGAAATTGTCGTAAAAGAGAAAACAATAAAGGAAGTAGAGAAGGAAAAGACACCAGATGCGGAAATTTCCGATAAGGAGGAAAAAGTGCCGTCTCCCAAAGACAAATCTCCTACTCCCGAAATTCCAACGGAAATTAAACTCAAAACTGAAGAAATTGTCGTAAAAGAGAAAACAATAAAGGAAGTAGAGAAGGAAAAGACACCGGAAGCGGAAATTTCCGATAAGGAGGAAAAAGTGCCGACTCCCAAAGACAAATCTCCCACTCCCGAAATTCCAACAGAAATAAAACTCAAAGCGGAAGAAATTGTCGTGAAAGAGAAAACAGTAAAGGAAATACAGAGGGAAAAGACACCGGAAGCGGAAATTTCCGATAAGGAGGAAAAAGTGCCGACCCCCAAAGACAAATCTCCTACTCCCGAAATTCCAACGGAAATTAAACTCAAAACTGAAGAAATTGTCGTAAAAGAGAAAACAATAAAGGAAGTAGAGAAGGAAAAGACACCGGATGCGGAAATTTCCGATAAGGAGGAAAAAGTGCCGTCTCCCAAAGACAAATCTCCTACTCCCGAAATTCCAACAGAAATAAAACTCAAAACTGAAGAAATTGTCGTAGAAGAGAAAACAATAAAGGAAGTAGAGAAGGAAAAGACACCGGAAGCGGAAATTTCCGATAAGGAGGAAAAAGTGCCTACTCCCAAAGACAAACCTCCCACTCCCGAAATTCCAACGGAAATTAAACTCAAAACTGATGAAATTGTCGCGAAAGAGAAAACGCCTGAAAAGGAAGTAAAGGAAAAGACACCGGAAGCGGAAATTTCCGATAAGGAGGAAAAAGTGCCGACTCCCAAAGACAAATCTCCCATTCCCGAAATTCCAACGGAAATTAAACTCAAAGCGGAAGAAATTGTCGCGAAAGAGAAAACACCTGAAAAAGAAGTAAAGGAAAAATCTCCAGAAACGGAAATTTCCGATAAGGAGGAAAAAGTGCCGACTCCCAAAGACAAATCTCCCACTCCCGAAATTCCAACAGAAATAAAACTCAAAGCGGAAGAAATTGTCGTGAAAGAGAAAACAGTAAAGGAAATAGAGAAGGAAAAGACACCGGAAGCGGAAATTTCCGATAAGGAGAAAAAAGTGCCGACTCCCAAAGACAAACCTCCCACTCCCGAAATTCCAACGGAAATTAAACTCAAAGCGGAAGAAATTGTCGCGAAAGAGAAAACAATAAAGGAAGTAGAGAAGGAAAAGACACCGGATGCGGAAATTTCCGATAAGGAGGAAAAAGTGCCGTCTCCCAAAGACAAATCTCCTACTCCCGAAATTCCAACAGAAATAAAACTCAAAACTGAAGAAATTGTCGTAGAAGAGAAAACAATAAAGGAAGTAGAGAAGGAAAAGACACCGGAAGCGGAAATTTCCGATAAGGAGGAAAAAGTGCCTACTCCCAAAGACAAACCTCCCACTCCCGAAATTCCAACGGAAATTAAACTCAAAACTGATGAAATTGTCGCGAAAGAGAAAACGCCTGAAAAGGAAGTAAAGGAAAAGACACCGGAAGCGGAAATTTCCGATAAGGAGGAAAAAGTGCCGACTCCCAAAGACAAATCTCCCATTCCCGAAATTCCAACGGAAATTAAACTCAAAGCGGAAGAAATTGTCGCGAAAGAGAAAACACCTGAAAAAGAAGTAAAGGAAAAATCTCCAGAAACGGAAATTTCCGATAAGGAGGAAAAAGTGCCGACTCCCAAAGACAAATCTCCCACTCCCGAAATTCCAACAGAAATAAAACTCAAAGCGGAAGAAATTGTCGTGAAAGAGAAAACAGTAAAGGAAATAGAGAAGGAAAAGACACCGGAAGCGGAAATTTCCGATAAGGAGAAAAAAGTGCCGACCCCCAAAGACAAATCTCCCACTCCCGAAATTCCAACGGAAATTAAACACAAAACTGACGAAATTGTCGTAAAAGAGAAAACAATAAAGAAAGTAGAGAAGGAAAAGACACCGGAAGGGGAAATTTCCGATAAGGAGGAAAAAGTGCCGACTCCCAAAGACAAATCTCCTACTCCAGAAATTCCAACGGAAATTAAACTCAAAACTGAAGAAATTGTCGTAAAAGAGAAAACAATAAAGGAAGTACAGAAGGAAAAGACACCGGAAGCGGAAATTTCCGATAAGGAGGAAAAAGTGCCGACTCCCAAAGACAAACCTCCTACTCCCGAAATTCCAACGGAAATTAAACTCAAAGCGGAAGAAATTGTCGCGAAAGAGAAAACACCTGAAAAAGAAGTAAAGGAAAAATCTCCGGAAGCGGAAATTTCCGATAAGGAGGAAAAAGTGACGACTCCCAAAGACAAATCTCCTACTCCCGAAATTCCAACGGAAATTAAACTCAAAACTGAAGAAATTGTCGTAAAAGAGAAAACAATAAAGGAAGTAGAGAAGGAAAAGACACCAGATGCGGAAATTTCCGATAAGGAGGAAAAAGTGCCGTCTCCCAAAGACAAATCTCCTACTCCCGAAATTCCAACGGAAATTAAACTCAAAACTGAAGAAATTGTCGTAAAAGAGAAAACAATAAAGGAAGTACAGAAGGAAAAGACACCGGAAGCGGAAATTTCCGATAAGGAGGAAAAAGTGCCGACTCCCAAAGACAAATCTCCCACTCCCGAAATTCCAACGGAAATTAAACTCAAAGCGGAAGAAATTGTCGCGAAAGAGAAAACACCTGAAAAAGAAGTAAAGGAAAAATCTCCGGAAGCGGAAATTTCCGATAAGGAGGAAAAAGTGACGACTCCCAAAGACAAATCTCCTACTCCCGAAATTCCAACGGAAATTAAACTCAAAACTGAAGAAATTGTCGTAAAAGAGAAAACAATAAAGGAAGTAGAGAAGGAAAAGACACCAGATGCGGAAATTTCCGATAAGGAGGAAAAAGTGCCGTCTCCCAAAGACAAATCTCCTACTCCCGAAATTCCAACGGAAATTAAACTCAAAACTGAAGAAATTGTCGTAAAAGAGAAAACAATAAAGGAAGTAGAGAAGGAAAAGACACCGGAAGCGGAAATTTCCGATAAGGAGGAAAAAGTGCCGTCTCCCAAAGACAAATCTCCTACTCCCGAAATTCCAACAGAAATAAAACTTAAAGCGGAAGAAATTGTCGTGAAAGAGAAAACAGTAAAGGAAATCGAGAAGGAAAAGACACCGGAAGCGGAAATTTCCGATAAGGAGGAAAAATTGCCGACTCCCAAAGACAAATCTCCCACTCCCGAAATTCCAACGGAAATTAAACTCAAAGCGGAAGAAATTGTCGCGAAAGAGAAAACACCTGAAAAAGAAGTAAAGGAAAAATCTCCGGAAGCGGAAATTTCCGATAAGGAGGAAAAAGTGACGACTCCCAAAGACAAATCTCCTACTCCCGAAATTCCAACGGAAATTAAACTCAAAACTGAAGAAATTGTCGTAAAAGAGAAAACAATAAAGGAAGTAGAGAAGGAAAAGACACCGGAAGCGGAAATTTCCGATAAGGAGGAAAAAGTGCCGACTCCCGAAGACAAACCTCCTACTCCCGAAATTCCAACGGAAATTAAACTCAAAACTGAAGAAATTGTCGTAAAAGAGAAAACAATAAAGGAAGTAGAGAAGGAAAAGACACCGGAAGCGGAAATTTCCGATAAGGAGGAAAAAGTGCCGACTCCCAAAGACAAATCTCCTACTCCCGAAATTCCAACGGAAATTAAACACAAAACTGAAGAAATTGTCGTAAAAGAGGAAACAATAAAGGAAGTAGAGAAGGAAAAGACACCAGATGCGGAAATTTCCGATAAGGAGGAAAAAGTGCCGACTCCCAAAGACAAAGCTCCCATTCCCGAAATTCCAACGGAAATTAAACTCAAAGCGGAAGAAATTGTCGCGAAAGAGAAAACAATAAAGGAAGTAGAGAAGGAAAAGACACCGGAAGGGGAAATTTCCGATAAGGAGGAAAAAGTGCCGACTCCCAAAGACAAACCTCCTACTCCCGAAATTCCAACGGAAATTAAACTCAAAGCGGAAGAAATTGTCGCGAAAGAGAAAACACCTGAAAAAGAAGTAACGGAAAAATCTCCGGAAGCGGAAATTTCCGATAAGGAGGAAAAAGTGCCGACTCCCAAAGACAAATCTCCTACTCCCGAAATTCCAACGGAAATTAAACTCAAAACTGAAGAAATTGTCATAAAAGAGAAAACAATAAAGGAAGTACAGAAGGAAAAGACACCGGAAGCGGAAATTTCCGATAAGGAGGAAAAAGTGCCGACTCCCAAAGACAAATCTCCTACTCCCGAAATTCCAACGGAAATTAAACTCAAAACTGACGAAATTGTCGTAAAAGAGAAAACAATAAAGGAAGTAGAGAAGGAAAAGACACCGGAAGGGGAAATTTCCGATAAGGAGGAAAAAGTGCCGACTCCCAAAGACAAATCTCCCACTCCCGAAATTCCAACAGAAATAAAACTCAAAGCGGAAGAAATTGTCGTGAAAGAGAAAACAGTAAAGGAAATAGAGAAGGAAAAGACACCGGAAGCGGAAATTTCCGATAAGGAGGAAAAAGTGCCGACCCCCAAAGACAAATCTCCTACTCCCGAAATTCCAACGGAAATTAAACTCAAAACTGAAGAAATTGTCGTAAAAGAGAAAACAATAAAGGAAGTAGAGAAGGAAAAGACACCGGATGCGGAAATTTCCGATAAGGAGGAAAAAGTGCCGTCTCCCAAAGACAAATCTCCTACTCCCGAAATTCCAACAGAAATAAAACTTAAAGCGGAAGAAATTGTCGTGAAAGAGAAAACAGTAAAGGAAATCGAGAAGGAAAAGACACCGGAAGCGGAAATTTCCGATAAGGAGGAAAAATTGCCGACTCCCAAAGACAAATCTCCTACTCCCGAAATTCCAACGGAAATTAAACTCAAAACTGAAGAAATTGTCATAGAAGAGAAAACAATAAAGGAAGTACAGAAGGAAAAGACACCGGAAGCGGAAATTTCCGATAAGGAGGAAAAAGTGACGACTCCCAAAGACAAATCTCCCACTCCCGAAATTCCAACAGAAATAAAACTCAAAGCGGAAGAAATTGTCGTGAAAGAGAAAACAGTAAAGGAAATAGAGAAGGAAAAGACACCGGAAGCGGAAATTTCCGATAAGGAGGAAAAAGTGCCGACCCCCAAAGACAAATGTCCCACTCCCGAAATTCCAACGGAAATTAAACTCAAAACTGACGAAATTGTCGTAAAAGAGAAAACAATAAAGGAAGTAGAGAAGGAAAAGACACCGGAAGCGGAAATTTCCGATAAAGTGGAAAAAGTGCCGACTCCCAAAGACAAACCTCCCATTCCCGAAATTCCAACGGAAATTAAACTCAAAGCGGAAGAAATTGTCGCGAAAGAGAAAACACCTGAAAAAGAAGTAAAGGAACAATCTCCGGAAGCGGAAATTTCCGATAAGGAGGAAAAAGTGACGACTCCCAAAGACAAATCTCCTACTCCCGAAATTCCAACGGAAATTAAACTCAAAACTGAAGAAATTGTCGTAAAAGAGAAAACAATAAAGGAGGTAGAGAAGGAAAAGACACCGGAAGCGGAAATTTCCGATAAGGAGGAAAAAGTGCCGACTCCCAAAGACAAACCTCCTACTCCCGAAATTCCAACGGAAATTAAACTCAAAACTGAAGAAATTGTCGTAAAAGAGAAAACAATAAAGAAAGTACAGAAGGAAAAGACACCGGAAGGGGAAATTTCCGATAAGGAGGAAAAAGTGCCGACTCCCAAAGACAAACCTCCCATTCCCGAAATTCCAACGGAAATTAAACTCAAAGCGGAAGAAATTGTCGCGAAAGAGAAAACACCTGAAAAAGAAGTAAAGGAAAAATCTCCGGAAGCGGAAATTTCCGATAAGGAGGAAAAAGTGCCGACTCCCAAAGACAAATCTCCCACTCCCGAAATTCCAACAGAAATAAAACTCAAAGCGGAAGAAACTGTCGTGAAAGAGAAAACAGTAAAGGAAATAGAGAAGGAAAAGACACCGGAAGCGGAAATTTCCGATAAGGAGGAAAAAGTGCCGACCCCCAAAGACAAATCTCCCACTCCCGAAATTCCAACGGAAATTAAACTCAAAACTGACGAAATTGTCGTAAAAGAGAAAACAATAAAGGAAGTAGAGAAGGAAAAGACACCGGAAGCGGAAATTTCCGATAAGGAGGAAAAAGTGCCGACCCCCAAAGACAAATCTCCCACTCCCGAAATTCCAACGGAAATTAAACCCAAAACTGACGAAATTGTCGTAAAAGAGAAAACAATAAAGGAAGTAGAGAAGGAAAAGACACCGGAAGCGGAAATTTCCGATAAGGTGGAAAAAGTGCCGACTCCCAAAGACAAACCTCCCACTCCCGAAATTCCAACGGAAATTAAACTCAAAGCGGAAGAAATTGTCGTGAAAGAGAAAACAGTAAAGGAAATAGAGAAGGAAAAGACACCGGAAGCGGAAATTTCCGATAAGGAGGAAAAAGTGCCGACTCCCAAAGACAAATCTCCCACTCCCGAAATTCCAACGGAAATTAAACCCAAAACTGACGAAATTGTCGTAAAAGAGAAAACAATAAAGGAAGTAGAGAAGGAAAAGACACCGGAAGCGGAAATTTCCGATAAGGTGGAAAAAGTGCCGACTCCCAAAGACAAACCTCCCACTCCCGAAATTCCAACGGAAATTAAACTCAAAGCGGAAGAAATTGTCGCGAAAGAGCAAACAATAAAGGAAGTAGAGAAGGAAAAGACACCGGAAGGGGAAATTTCCGATAAGGAGGAAAAAGTGCCGACTCCCAAAGACAAACCTCCTACTCCCGAAATTCCAACGGAAATTAAACTCAAAGCGGAAGAAATTGTCGCGAAAGAGAAAACACCTGAAAAAGAAGTAAAGGAAAAATCTCCGGAAGCGGAAATTTCCGATAAGGAGGAAAAAGTGCCGACTCCCAAAGACAAATCTCCCACTCCCGAAATTCCAACAGAAATAAAACTCAAAGCGGAAGAAACTGTCGTGAAAGAGAAAACAGTAAAGGAAATAGAGAAGGAAAAGACACCGGAAGCGGAAATTTCCGATAAGGAGGAAAAAGTGCCGACCCCCAAAGACAAATCTCCCACTCCCGAAATTCCAACGGAAATTAAACTCAAAACTGACGAAATTGTCGTAAAAGAGAAAACAATAAAGGAAGTAGAGAAGGAAAAGACACCGGAAGGGGAAATTTCCGATAAGGAGGAAAAAGTGCCGACTCCCAAAGACAAACCTCCCACTCCCGAAATTCCAACGGAAATTAAACTCAAAGCGGAAGAAATTGTCGTGAAAGAGAAAACAGTAAAGGAAATAGAGAAGGAAAAGACACCGGAAGCGGAAATTTCCGATAAGGAGGAAAAAGTGCCGACCCCCAAAGACAAATCTCCCACTCCCGAAATTCCAACGGAAATTAAACCCAAAACTGACGAAATTGTCGTAAAAGAGAAAACAATAAAGGAAGTAGAGAAGGAAAAGACACCGGAAGCGGAAATTTCCGATAAGGTGGAAAAAGTGCCGACTCCCAAAGACAAACCTCCCACTCCCGAAATTCCAACGGAAATTAAACTCAAAGCGGAAGAAATTGTCGTGAAAGAGAAAACAGTAAAGGAAATAGAGAAGGAAAAGACACCGGAAGCGGAAATTTCCGATAAGGAGGAAAAAGTGCCGACTCCCAAAGACAAACCTCCTACTCCCGAAATTCCAACGGAAATTAAACTCAAAGCGGAAGAAATTGTCGCGAAAGAGAAAACAATAAAGGAAGTAGAGAAGGAAAAGACACCGGAAGGGGAAATTTCCGATAAGGAGGAAAAAGTGCCGACTCCCAAAGACAAACCTCCTACTCCCGAAATTCCAACGGAAATTAAACTCAAAGCGGAAGAAATTGTCGCGAAAGAGAAAACACCTGAAAAAGAAGTAAAGGAAAAATCTCCGGAAGCGGAAATTTCCGATAAGGAGGAAAAAGTGACGACTCCCAAAGACAAATCTCCTACTCCCGAAATTCCAACAGAAATAAAACTTAAAGCGGAAGAAATTGTCGTGAAAGAGAAAACAGTAAAGGAAATAGAGAAGGAAAAGACACCGGAAGCGGAAATTTCCGATAAGGAGGAAAAAGTGCCGACCCCCAAAGACAAATCTCCCACTCCCGAAATTCCAACGGAAATTAAACTGAAAACTGACGAAATTGTCGTAAAAGAGAAAACAATAAAGGAAGTAGAGAAGGAAAAGACACCGGAAGGGGAAATTTCCGATAAGGAGGAAAAAGTGCCGACTCCCAAAGACAAACCTCCCACTCCCGAAATTCCAACGGAAATTAAACTCAAAGCGGAAGAAATTGTCGTGAAAGAGAAAACAGTAAAGGAAATAGAGAAGGAAAAGACACCGGAAGCGGAAATTTCCGATAAGGAGGAAAAAGTGCCGACCCCCAAAGACAAATCTCCCACTCCCGAAATTCCAACGGAAATTAAACTCAAAACTGAAGAAATTGTCGTAAAAGAGAAAACAATAAAGAAAGTACAGAAGGAAAAGACACCGGAAGCGGAAATTTCCGATAAGGAGGAAAAAGTGCCGACTCCCAAAGACAAACCTCCCATTCCCGAAATTCCAACGGAAATTAAACTCAAAGCGGAAGAAATTGTCGCGAAAGAGAAAACAATAAAGGAAGTAGAGAAGGAAAAGACACCGGAAGGGGAAATTTCCGATAAGGAGGAAAAAGTGCCGACTCCCAAAGACAAACCTCCTACTCCCGAAATTCCAACGGAAATTAAACTCAAAGCGGAAGAAATTGTCGCGAAAGAGAAAACACCTGAAAAAGAAGTAAAGGAAAAATCTCCAGAAACGGAAATTTGCGATAAGGAGGAAAAAGTGCCGACTCCCAAAGACAAATCTCCCACTCCCGAAATTCCAACAGAAATAAAACTCAAAGCGGAAGAAATTGTCGTGAAAGAGAAAACAGTAAAGGAAATAGAGAAGGAAAAGACACCGGAAGCGGAAATTTCCGATAAGGAGGAAAAAGTGCCGACCCCCAAAGACAAATCTCCCACTCCCGAAATTCCAACGGAAATTAAACTCAAAACTGACGAAATTGTCGTAAAAGAGAAAACAATAAAGGAAGTAGAGAAGGAAAAGACACCGGAAGGGGAAATTTCCGATAAGGAGGAAAAAGTGCCGACTCCCAAAGACAAACCTCCCACTCCCGAAATTCCAACGGAAATTAAACACAAAGCGGAAGAAATTGTCGTGAAAGAGAAAACAGTAAAGGGAATAGAGAAGGAAAAGACACCGGAAGCGGAAATTTCCGATAAAGAGGAAAAAGTGCCGACCCCCAAAGACAAATCTCCCACTCCCGAAATTCCAACGGAAATTAAACCCAAAACTGACGAAATTGTCGTAAAAGAGAAAACAATAAAGGAAGTAGAGAAGGAAAAGACACCGGAAGCGGAAATTTCCGATAAGGTGGAAAAAGTGCCGACTCCCAAAGACAAATCTCCCACTCCCGAAATTCCAACGGAAATTAAACTCAAAGCGGAAGAAATTGTCGTGAAAGAGAAAACAATAAAGGAAGTAGAGAAGGAAAAGACACCGGAAGCGGAAATTTCCGATAAGGTGGAAAAAGTGCCGACCCCCAAAGACAAATCTCCCACTCCCGAAATTCCAACGGAAATTAAACCCAAAACTGACGAAATTGTCGTAAAAGAGAATACAATAAAGGAAGTAGAGAAGGAAAAGACACCGGAAGCGGAAATTTCCGATAAGGTGGAAAAAGTGCCGACTCCCAAAGACAAATCTCCTACTCCAGAAATTCCAACGGAAATTAAACTCAAAACTGAAGAAATTGTCGTAAAAGAGAAAACAATAAAGGAAGTACAGAAGGAAAAGACACCGGAAGGGGAAATTTCCAATAAGGAGGAAAAAGTGCCGACTCCCAAAGACAAACCTCCCACTCCCGAAATTCCAACGGAAATTAAACTCAAAGCGGAAGAAATTGTCGCGAAAGAGAAAACAATAAAGGAAGTAGAGAAGGAAAAGACACCGGAAGGGGAAATTTCCGATAAGGAGGAAAAAGTGCCGACTCCCAAAGACAAACCTCCTACTCCCGAAATTCCAACGGAAATTAAACTCAAAGCGGAAGAAATTGTCGCGAAAGAGAAAACAATAAAGGAAGTAGAGAAGGAAAAGACACCGGAAGGGGAAATTTCCGATAAGGAGGAAAAAGTGCCGACTCCCAAAGACAAACCTCCTACTCCCGAAATTCCAACGGAAATTAAACTCAAAGCGGAAGAAATTGTCGCGAAAGAGAAAACAATAAAGGAAGTAGAGAAGGAAAAGACACCGGAAGGGGAAATTTCCGATAAGGAGGAAAAAGTGCCGACTCCCAAAGACAAACCTCCTACTCCCGAAATTCCAACGGAAATTAAACTCAAAGCGGAAGAAATTGTCGCGAAAGAGAAAACACCTGAAAAAGAAGTAAAGGAAAAATCTCCGGAAGCGGAAATTTCCGATAAGGAGGAAAAAGTGACGACTCCCAAAGACAAATCTCCTACTCCCGAAATTCCAACGGAAATTAAACTCAAAACTGAAGCAATTGTCGTAAAAGAGAAAACAATAAAGGAAGTAGAGAAGGAAAAGACACCGGAAGCGGAAATTTCCGATAAGGAGGAAAAAGTGCCGACTCCCAAAGACAAACCTCCCATTCCCGAAATTCCAACGGAAATTAAACTCAAAGCGGAAGAAATTGTCGTGAAAGAGAAAACAGTAAAGGAAATAGAGAAGGAAAAGACACCGGAAGCGGAAATTTCCGATAAGGAGGAAAAAGTGCCGACCCCCAAGGACAAATCTCCCACTCCCGAAATTCCAACGGAAATTAAACCCAAAACTGACGAAATTGTCGTAAAAGAGAAAACAATAAAGGAAGTAGAGAAGGAAAAGACACCGGAAGCGGAAATTTCCGATAAGGTGGAAAAAGTGCCGACTCCCAAAGACAAATCTCCTACTCCAGAAATTCCAACGGAAATTAAACTCAAAACTGAAGAAATTGTCGTAAAAGAGAAAACAATAAAGGAAGTACAGAAGGAAAAGACACCGGAAGCGGAAATTTCCGATAAGGAGGAAAAAGTGCCGACCCCCAAAGACAAATCTCCCACTCCCGAAATTCCAACGGAAATTAAACTCAAAACTGAAGAAATTGTCGTAAAAGAGAAAACAATAAAGAAAGTACAGAAGGAAAAGACACCGGATGCGGAAATTTCCGATAAGGAGGAAAAAGTGCCGACTCCCAAAGACAAATCTCCTACTCCCGAAATTCCAACGGAAATTAAACTCAAAACTGAAGAAATTGTCGTAAAAGAGAAAACAATAAAGGAAGTAGAGAAGGAAAAGACACCGGATGCGGAAATTTCCGATAAGGAGGAAAAAGTGCCGACTCCCAAAGACAAATCTCCCACTCCCGAAATTCCAACGGAAATTAAACTCAAAGCGGAAGAAATTGTCGCGAAAGAGAAAACACCTGAAAAAGAAGTAAAGGAAAAATCTCCGGAAGCGGAAATTTCCGATAAGGAGGAAAAAGTGCCGACTCCCAAAGACAAATCTCCCACTCCCGAAATTCCAACGGAAATTAAACTCAAAGCGGAAGAAATTGTCGCGAAAGAGAAAACACCTGAAAAAGAAGTAAAGGAAAAATCTCCGGAAGCGGAAATTTCCGATAAGGAGGAAAAAGTGCCGACTCCCAAAGACAAATCTCCTACTCCCGAAATTCCAACGGAAATTAAACTCAAAACTGAAGAAATTGTCGTAAAAGAGAAAACAATAAAGGAAGTAGAGAAGGAAAAGACACCGGATGCGGAAATTTCCGATAAGGAGGAAAAAGTGCCGACTCCCAAAGACAAATCTCCCACTCCCGAAATTCCAACGGAAATTAAACTCAAAGCGGAAGAAATTGTCGCGAAAGAGAAAACACCTGAAAAAGAAGTAAAGGAAAAATCTCCGGAAGCGGAAATTTCCGATAAGGAGGAAAAAGTGCCGACTCCCAAAGACAAATCTCCTACTCCCGAAATTCCAACGGAAATTAAACTCAAAACTGAAGAAATTGTCGTAAAAGAGAAAACAATAAAGGAAGTAGAGAAGGAAAAGACACCGGAAGGGGAAATTTCCGATAAGGAGGAAAAAGTGCCGACTCCCAAAGACAAATCTCCCACTCCCGAAATTCCAACGGAAATTAAACTCAAAACTGAAGAAATTGTCGTAAAAGAGAAAACAATAAAGGAAGTAGAGAAGGAAAAGACACCGGAAGCGGAAATTTCCGATAAGGAGGAAAAAGTGCCGACTCCCAAAGACAAACCTCCCACTCCCGAAATTCCAACGGAAATTAAACTCAAAGCGGAAGAAATTGTCGCGAAAGAGAAAACACCTGAAAAAGAAGTAAAGGAAAAATCTCCGGAAGCGGAAATTTCCGATAAGGAGGAAAAAGTGCCGACTCCCAAAGACAAATCTCCTACTCCCGAAATTCCAACGGAAATTAAACTCAAAACTGAAGAAATTGTCGTAAAAGAGAAAACAATAAAGGAAGTAGAGAAGGAAAAGACACCGGATGCGGAAATTTCCGATAAGGAGGAAAAAGTGCCGACTCCCAAAGAAAAATCTCCCACTCCCGAAATTCCAACGGAAATTAAACTCAAAGCGGAAGAAATTGTCGCGAAAGAGAAAACACCTGAAAAAGAAGTAAAGGAAAAATCTCCGGAAGCGGAAATTTCCGATAAGGAGGAAAAAGTGCCGACTCCCAAAGACAAATCTCCCACTCCCGAAATTCCAACGGAAATTAAACTCAAAGCGGAAGAAATTGTCGCGAAAGAGAAAACACCTGAAAAAGAAGTAAAGGAAAAATCTCCGGAAGCGGAAATTTCCGATAAGGAGGAAAAAGTGCCGACTCCCAAAGACAAATCGACCACTCCCGAAATTCCAACGGAAATTAAACTCAAAACTGAAGAAATTGTCGTAAAAGAGAAAACAATAAAAGAAGTAGAGAAGGAAAAGACACCGGAAGCGGAAATTTCCGATAAGGAGGAAATAGTGCCGACTCCCAAAGACAAACCTCCCACTCCCGAAATTCCAACGGAAATTAAACTCAAAGCGGAAGAAATTGTCGCGAAAGAGAAAACACCTGAAAAAGAAGTAAAGGAAAAATCTCCGGAAGCGGAAATTTCCGATAAGGAGGAAAAAGTGCCGACTCCCAAAGACAAATCTCCCACTCCCGAAATTCCAACGGAAATTAAACTCAAAGCGGAAGAAATTGTCGCGAAAGAGAAAACACCTGAAAAAGAAGTAAAGGAAAAATCTCCGGAAGCGGAAATTTCCGATAAGGAGGAAAAAGTGCCGACTCCCAAAGACAAATCTCCTACTCCCGAAATTCCAACGGAAATTAAACTCAAAACTGAAGAAATTGTCGTAAAAGAGAAAACAATAAAGGAAGTAGAGAAGGAAAAGACACCGGAAGCGGAAATTTCCGATAAGGAGGAAAAAGTGCCGACTCCCAAAGACAAACCTCCCACTCCCGAAATTCCAACGGAAATTAAACTCAAAGCGGAAGAAATTGTCGCGAAAGAGAAAACACCTGAAAAAGAAGTAAAGGAAAAATCTCCGGAAGCGGAAATTTCCGATAAGGAGGAAAAAGTGCCGACTCCCAAAGACAAATCTCCCACTCCCGAAATTCCAACGGAAATTAAACTCAAAGCGGAAGAAATTGTCGTGAAAGAGAAAACACCCGAAAAAGAAGTAAAGGAAAAATCTCCGGAAGCGGAAATTTCCGATAAGGAGGAAAAAGTGCCGACTCCCAAAGACAAATCTCCTACTCCCGAAATTCCAACGGAAATTAAACTCAAAACTGAAGAAATTGTCGTAAAAGAGAAAACAATAAAGGAAGTAGAGAAGGAAAAGACACCGGAAGGGGAAATTTCCGATAAGGAGGAAAAAGTGCCGACTCCCAAAGACAAATCTCCCACTCCCGAAATTCCAACGGAAATTAAACTCAAAACTGAAGAAATTGTCGTAAAAGAGAAAACAATAAAGGAAGTAGAGAAGGAAAAGACACCGGATGCGGAAATTTCCGATAAGGAGGAAAAAGTGCCGACTCCCAAAGACAAACCTCCCACTCCCGAAATTCCAACGGAAATTAAACTCAAAGCGGAAGAAATTGTCGCGAAAGAGAAAACACCTGAAAAAGAAGTAAAGGAAAAATCTCCGGAAGCGGAAATTTCCGATAAGGAGGAAAAAGTGCCGACTCCCAAAGACAAATCTCCCACTCCCGAAATTCCAACGGAAATTAAACTCAAAGCGGAAGAAATTGTCGCGAAAGAGAAAACACCTGAAAAAGAAGTAAAGGAAAAATCTCCGGAAGCGGAAATTTCCGATAAGGAGGAAAAAGTGCCGACTCCCAAAGACAAATCTCCTACTCCCGAAATTCCAACGGAAATTAAACTCAAAACTGAAGAAATTGTCGTAAAAGAGAAAACAATAAAAGAAGTAGAGAAGGAAAAGACACCGGAAGCGGAAATTTCCGATAAGGAGGAAAAAGTGCCGACTCCCAAAGACAAACCTCCCACTCCCGAAATTCCAACGGAAATTAAACTCAAAGCGGAAGAAATTGTCGCGAAAGAGAAAACACCTGAAAAAGAAGTAAAGGAAAAATCTCCGGAAGCGGAAATTTCCGATAAGGAGGAAAAAGTGCCGACTCCCAAAGACAAATCTCCCACTCCCGAAATTCCAACGGAAATTAAACTCAAAGCGGAAGAAATTGTCGCGAAAGAGAAAACACCTGAAAAAGAAGTAAAGGAAAAATCTCCGGAAGCGGAAATTTCCGATAAGGAGGAAAAAGTGCCGACTCCCAAAGACAAATCTCCCACTCCCGAAATTCCAACGGAAATTAAACTCAAAGCGGAAGAAATTGTCGCGAAAGAGAAAACACCTGAAAAAGAAGTAAAGGAAAAATCTCCGGAAGCGGAAATTTCCGATAAGGAGGAAAAAGTGCCGACTCCCAAAGACAAATCTCCTACTCCCGAAATTCCAACGGAAATTAAACTCAAAACTGAAGAAATTGTCGTAAAAGAGAAAACAATAAAAGAAGTAGAGAAGGAAAAGACACCGGAAGCGGAAATTTCCGATAAGGAGGAAAAAGTGCCGACTCCCAAAGACAAACCTCCCACTCCCGAAATTCCAACGGAAATTAAACTCAAAGAGGAAGAAATTGTCGCGAAAGAGAAAACACCTGAAAAAGAAGTAAAGGAAAAATCTCCGGAAGCGGAAATTTCCGATAAGGAGGAAAAAGTGCCGACTCCCAAAGACAAATCTCCTACTCCCGAAATTCCAACGGAAATTAAACTCAAAACTGAAGAAATTGTCGTAAAAGAGAAAACAATAAAGGAAGTAGAGAAGGAAAAGACACCGGAAGGGGAAATTTCCGATAAGGAGGAAAAAGTGCCGACTCCCAAAGACAAATCTCCCACTCCCGAAATTCCAACGGAAATTAAACTCAAAGCGGAAGAAATTGTCGCGAAAGAGAAAACACCTGAAAAAGAAGTAAAGGAAAAATCTCCGGAAGCGGAAATTTCCGATAAGGAGGAAAAAGTGCCGACTCCCAAAGACAAATCTCCTACTCCCGAAATTCCAACGGAAATTAAACTCAAAACTGAAGAAATTGTCGTAAAAGAGAAAACAATAAAGGAAGTAGAGAAGGAAAAGACACCGGAAGGGGAAATTTCCGATAAGGAGGAAAAAGTGCCGACTCCCAAAGACAAATCTCCCACTCCCGAAATTCCAACGGAAATTAAACTCAAAACTGAAGAAATTGTCGTAAAAGAGAAAACAATAAAGGAAGTAGAGAAGGAAAAGACACCGGATGCGGAAATTTCCGATAAGGAGGAAAAAGTGCCGACTCCCAAAGACAAACCTCCCACTCCCGAAATTCCAACGGAAATTAAACTCAAAGCGGAAGAAATTGTCGCGAAAGAGAAAACACCTGAAAAAGAAGTAAAGGAAAAATCTCCGGAAGCGGAAATTTCCGATAAGGAGGAAAAAGTGCCGACTCCCAAAGACAAATCTCCCACTCCCGAAATTCCAACGGAAATTAAACTCAAAGCGGAAGAAATTGTCGCGAAAGAGAAAACACCTGAAAAAGAAGTAAAGGAAAAATCTCCGGAAGCGGAAATTTCCGATAAGGAGGAAAAAGTGCCGACTCCCAAAGACAAATCTCCTACTCCCGAAATTCCAACGGAAATTAAACTCAAAACTGAAGAAATTGTCGTAAAAGAGAAAACAATAAAAGAAGTAGAGAAGGAAAAGACACCGGAAGCGGAAATTTCCGATAAGGAGGAAAAAGTGCCGACTCCCAAAGACAAACCTCCCACTCCCGAAATTCCAACGGAAATTAAACTCAAAGCGGAAGAAATTGTCGCGAAAGAGAAAACACCTGAAAAAGAAGTAAAGGAAAAATCTCCGGAAGCGGAAATTTCCGATAAGGAGGAAAAAGTGCCGACTCCCAAAGACAAATCTCCCACTCCCGAAATTCCAACGGAAATTAAACTCAAAGCGGAAGAAATTGTCGCGAAAGAGAAAACACCTGAAAAAGAAGTAAAGGAAAAATCTCCGGAAGCGGAAATTTCCGATAAGGAGGAAAAAGTGCCGACTCCCAAAGACAAATCTCCCACTCCCGAAATTCCAACGGAAATTAAACTCAAAGCGGAAGAAATTGTCGCGAAAGAGAAAACACCTGAAAAAGAAGTAAAGGAAAAATCTCCGGAAGCGGAAATTTCCGATAAGGAGGAAAAAGTGCCGACTCCCAAAGACAAATCTCCTACTCCCGAAATTCCAACGGAAATTAAACTCAAAACTGAAGAAATTGTCGTAAAAGAGAAAACAATAAAAGAAGTAGAGAAGGAAAAGACACCGGAAGCGGAAATTTCCGATAAGGAGGAAAAAGTGCCGACTCCCAAAGACAAACCTCCCACTCCCGAAATTCCAACGGAAATTAAACTCAAAGAGGAAGAAATTGTCGCGAAAGAGAAAACACCTGAAAAAGAAGTAAAGGAAAAATCTCCGGAAGCGGAAATTTCCGATAAGGAGGAAAAAGTGCCGACTCCCAAAGACAAATCTCCCACTCCCGAAATTCCAACGGAAATTAAACTCAAAGCGGAAGAAATTGTCGCGAAAGAGAAAACACCTGAAAAAGAAGTAAAGGAAAAATCTCCGGAAGCGGAAATTTCCGATAAGGAGGAAAAAGTGCCGACTCCCAAAGACAAATCTCCTACTCCCGAAATTCCAACGGAAATTAAACTCAAAACTGAAGAAATTGTCGTAAAAGAGAAAACAATAAAAGAAGTAGAGAAGGAAAAGACACCGGAAGCGGAAATTTCCGATAAGGAGGAAAAAGTGCCGACTCCCAAAGACAAACCTCCCACTCCCGAAATTCCAACGGAAATTAAACTCAAAGAGGAAGAAATTGTCGCGAAAGAGAAAACACCTGAAAAAGAAGTAAAGGAAAAATCTCCGGAAGCGGAAATTTCCGATAAGGAGGAAAAAGTGCCGACTCCCAAAGACAAATCTCCTACTCCCGAAATTCCAACGGAAATTAAACTCAAAACTGAAGAAATTGTCGTAAAAGAGAAAACAATAAAGGAAGTAGAGAAGGAAAAGACACCGGAAGGGGAAATTTCCGATAAGGAGGAAAAAGTGCCGACTCCCAAAGACAAATCTCCCACTCCCGAAATTCCAACGGAAATTAAACTCAAAGCGGAAGAAATTGTCGCGAAAGAGAAAACACCTGAAAAAGAAGTAAAGGAAAAATCTCCGGAAGCGGAAATTTCCGATAAGGAGGAAAAAGTGCCGACTCCCAAAGACAAATCTCCTACTCCCGAAATTCCAACGGAAATTAAACTCAAAACTGAAGAAATTGTCGTAAAAGAGAAAACAATAAAGGAAGTAGAGAAGGAAAAGACACCGGAAGGGGAAATTTCCGATAAGGAGGAAAAAGTGCCGACTCCCAAAGACAAATCTCCCACTCCCGAAATTCCAACGGAAATTAAACTCAAAACTGAAGAAATTGTCGTAAAAGAGAAAACAATAAAGGAAGTAGAGAAGGAAAAGACACCGGATGCGGAAATTTCCGATAAGGAGGAAAAAGTGCCGACTCCCAAAGACAAACCTCCCACTCCCGAAATTCCAACGGAAATTAAACTCAAAGCGGAAGAAATTGTCGCGAAAGAGAAAACACCTGAAAAAGAAGTAAAGGAAAAATCTCCGGAAGCGGAAATTTCCGATAAGGAGGAAAAAGTGCCGACTCCCAAAGACAAATCTCCCACTCCCGAAATTCCAACGGAAATTAAACTCAAAGCGGAAGAAATTGTCGCGAAAGAGAAAACACCTGAAAAAGAAGTAAAGGAAAAATCTCCGGAAGCGGAAATTTCCGATAAGGAGGAAAAAGTGCCGACTCCCAAAGACAAATCTCCTACTCCCGAAATTCCAACGGAAATTAAACTCAAAACTGAAGAAATTGTCGTAAAAGAGAAAACAATAAAAGAAGTAGAGAAGGAAAAGACACCGGAAGCGGAAATTTCCGATAAGGAGGAAAAAGTGCCGACTCCCAAAGACAAACCTCCCACTCCCGAAATTCCAACGGAAATTAAACTCAAAGCGGAAGAAATTGTCGCGAAAGAGAAAACACCTGAAAAAGAAGTAAAGGAAAAATCTCCGGAAGCGGAAATTTCCGATAAGGAGGAAAAAGTGCCGACTCCCAAAGACAAATCTCCCACTCCCGAAATTCCAACGGAAATTAAACTCAAAGCGGAAGAAATTGTCGCGAAAGAGAAAACACCTGAAAAAGAAGTAAAGGAAAAATCTCCGGAAGCGGAAATTTCCGATAAGGAGGAAAAAGTGCCGACTCCCAAAGACAAATCTCCCACTCCCGAAATTCCAACGGAAATTAAACTCAAAGCGGAAGAAATTGTCGCGAAAGAGAAAACACCTGAAAAAGAAGTAAAGGAAAAATCTCCGGAAGCGGAAATTTCCGATAAGGAGGAAAAAGTGCCGACTCCCAAAGACAAATCTCCTACTCCCGAAATTCCAACGGAAATTAAACTCAAAACTGAAGAAATTGTCGTAAAAGAGAAAACAATAAAAGAAGTAGAGAAGGAAAAGACACCGGAAGCGGAAATTTCCGATAAGGAGGAAAAAGTGCCGACTCCCAAAGACAAACCTCCCACTCCCGAAATTCCAACGGAAATTAAACTCAAAGAGGAAGAAATTGTCGCGAAAGAGAAAACACCTGAAAAAGAAGTAAAGGAAAAATCTCCGGAAGCGGAAATTTCCGATAAGGAGGAAAAAGTGCCGACTCCCAAAGACAAATCTCCTACTCCCGAAATTCCAACGGAAATTAAACTCAAAACTGAAGAAATTGTCGTAAAAGAGAAAACAATAAAGGAAGTAGAGAAGGAAAAGACACCGGAAGGGGAAATTTCCGATAAGGAGGAAAAAGTGCCGACTCCCAAAGACAAATCTCCCACTCCCGAAATTCCAACGGAAATTAAACTCAAAACTGAAGAAATTGTCGTAAAGGAGAAAACAATAAAGGAAGTAGAGAAGGAAAAGACACCGGATGCGGAAATTTCCGATAAGGAGGAAAAAGTGCCGACTCCCAAAGACAAACCTCCCACTCCCGAAATTCCAACGGAAATTAAACTCAAAGCGGAAGAAATTGTCGCGAAAGAGAAAACACCTGAAAAAGAAGTAAAGGAAAAATCTCCGGAAGCGGAAATTTCCGATAAGGAGGAAAAAGTGCCGACTCCCAAAGACAAATCTCCTACTCCCGAAATTCCAACTGAAATTAAACTCAAAACTGAAGAAATTGTCGTAAAAGAGAAAACAATAAAGGAAGTAGAGAAGGAAAAGACACCGGAAGCGGAAATTTCCGATAAGGAGGAAAAAGTGCCGACTCCCAAAGACAAACCTCCCACTCCCGAAATTCCAACGGAAATTAAACTCAAAGCGGAAGAAATTGTCGCGAAAGAGAAAACACCTGAAAAAGAAGTAAAGGAAAAATCTCCGGAAGCGGAAATTTCCGATAAGGAGGAAAAAGTGCCGACTCCCAAAGACAAATCTCCTACTCCAGAAATTCCAACGGAAATTAAACTCAAAACTGAAGAAATTGTCGTAAAAGAGAAAACAATAAAGGAAGTAGAGAAGGAAAAGACACCGGATGCGGAAATTTCCGATAAGGAGGAAAAAGTGCCGAGTCCCAAAGACAAATCTCCCACTCCCGAAATTCCAACGGAAATTAAACTCAAAACTGAAGAAATTGTCGTAAAAGAGAAAACAATAAAGGAAGTAGATAAGGAAAAGACACCGGATGCGGAAATTTCCGATAAGGAGGAAAAAGTGCCGACTCCCAAAGACAAATCTCCTACTCCCGAAATTCCAACGGAAATTAAACTCAAAACTGAAGAAATTGTCGTAAAAGAGAAAACAATAAAGGAAGTAGAGAAGGAAAAGACACCGGATGCGGAAATTTCCGATAAGGAGGAAAAAGTGCCGACTCCCAAAGACAAATCTCCTACTCCCGAAATTCCAACGGAAATTAAACTCAAAGCGGAAGAAATTGTCGCGAAAGAGAAAACACCTGAAAAAGAGGTAAAGGAAAAATCTCCGGAAGCGGAAATTTCCGATAAGGAGGAAAAAGTGCCGACTCCCAAAGACAAATCTCGCACTCCCGAAATTCCAACGGAAATTAAACTCAAAGCGGAAGAAATTGTCGCGAAAGAGAAAACACCTGAAAAAGAAGTAAAGGAAAAATCTCCGGAAGCGGAAATTTCCGATAAGGAGGAAAAAGTGCCGACTCCCAAAGACAAATCTCCCACTCCCGAAATTCCAACGGAAATTAAACTCAAAGCGGAAGAAATTGTCGCGAAAGAGAAAACACCTGAAAAAGATGTAAAGGAAAAATCTCCGGAAGCGGAAATTTCCGATAAGGAGGAAAAAGTGCCGACTCCCAAAGACAAATCTCCTACTCCCGAAATTCCAACGGAAATTAAACTCAAAACTGAAGAAATTGTCGTAAAAGAGAAAACAATAAAGGAAGTAGAGAAGGAAAAGACACCGGAAGCGGAAATTTCCAATAAGGAGGAAAAAGTGCCGACTCCCAAAGACAAACCTCCCACTCCCGAAATTCCAACGGAAATTAAACTCAAAGCGGAAGAAATTGTCGCGAAAGAGAAAACACCTGAAAAAGAAGTAAAGGAAAAATCTCCGGAAGCGGAAATTTCCGATAAGGAGGAAAAAGTGCCGACTCCCAAAGACAAATCTCCTACTCCAAAAATTCCAACGGAAATTAAACTCAAAACTGAAGAAATTGTCGTAAAAGAGAAAACAATAAAGGAAGTAGAGAAGGAAAAGACACCGGATGCGGAAATTTCCGATAAGGAGGAAAAAGTGCCGAGTCCCAAAGACAAATCTCCCACTCCCGAAATTCCAACGGAAATTAAACTCAAAACTGAAGAAATTGTCGTAAAAGAGAAAACAATAAAGGAAGTAGAGAAGGAAAAGACACCGGATGCGGAAATTTCCGATAAGGAGGAAAAAGTGCCGACTCCCAAAGACAAATCTCCTACTCCCGAAATTCCAACGGAGATTAAACTCAAAACGGAAGAAATTGTCGCGAAAGAGAAAACACCTGAAAAAGAATTAAAGGAAAAATCTCCGGAAGCGGAAATTTCCGATAAGGAGGAAAAAGTGCCGACTCCCAAAGACAAATCTCCTACTCCCGAAATTCCAACGGAAATTAAACTCAAAACTGAAGAAATTGTCGTAAAAGAGAAAACAATAAAGGAAGTAGAGAAGGAAAAGACACCGGATGCGGAAATTTCCGATAAGGAGGAAAAAGTGCCGACTCCCAAAGACAAATCTCCTACTCCCGAAATTCCAACGGAAATTAAACTCAAAACTGAAGAAATTGTCGTAAAAGAGAAAACAATAAAGGAAGTAGAGAAGGAAAAGACACCGGAAGCGGAAATTTCCGATAAGGAGGAAAAAGTGCCGACTCCCAAAGACAAACCTCCCACTCCCGAAATTCCAACGGAAATTAAACTCAAAGCGGAAGAAATTGTCGTAAAAGAGAAAACAATAAAGGAAATAGAGAAGGAAAAGACACCGGATGCGGAAATTTCCGATAAGGAGGAAAAAGTGCCGACTCCCAAAGACAAATCTCCTACTCCCGAAATTCCAACGGAAATTAAACTCAAAGCGGAAGAAATTGTCGCGAAAGAGAAAACACCTGAAAAAGAGGTAAAGGAAAAATCTCCGGAAGCGGAAATTTCCGATAAGGAGGAAAAAGTGCCGACTCCCAAAGACAAATCTCGCACTCCCGAAATTCCAACGGAAATTAAACTCAAAGCGGAAGAAATTGTCGCGAAAGAGAAAACACCTGAAAAAGAAATAAAGGAAAAATCTCCGGAAGCGGAAATTTCCGATAAGGAGGAAAAAGTGCCGACTCCCAAAGACAAATCTCCCACTCCCGAAATTCCAACGGAAATTAAACTCAAAGCGGAAGAAATTGTCGCGAAAGAGAAAACACCTGAAAAAGATGTAAAGGAAAAATCTCCGGAAGCGGAAATTTCCGATAAGGAGGAAAAAGTGCCGACTCCCAAAGACAAATCTCCTACTCCCGAAATTCCAACGGAAATTAAACTCAAAACTGAAGAAATTGTCGTAAAAGAGAAAACAATAAAGGAAGTAGAGAAGGAAAAGACACCGGAAGCGGAAATTTCCAATAAGGAGGAAAAAGTGCCGACTCCCAAAGACAAACCTCCCACTCCCGAAATTCCAACGGAAATTAAACTCAAAGCGGAAGAAATTGTCGCGAAAGAGAAAACACCTGAAAAAGAAGTAAAGGAAAAATCTCCGGAAGCGGAAATTTCCGATAAGGAGGAAAAAGTGCCGACTCCCAAAGACAAATCTCCTACTCCAAAAATTCCAACGGAAATTAAACTCAAAACTGAAGAAATTGTCGTAAAAGAGAAAACAATAAAGGAAGTAGAGAAGGAAAAGACACCGGATGCGGAAATTTCCGATAAGGAGGAAAAAGTGCCGAGTCCCAAAGACAAATCTCCCACTCCCGAAATTCCAACGGAAATTAAACTCAAAACTGAAGAAATTGTCGTAAAAGAGAAAACAATAAAGGAAGTAGAGAAGGAAAAGACACCGGATGCGGAAATTTCCGATAAGGAGGAAAAAGTGCCGACTCCCAAAGACAAATCTCCTACTCCCGAAATTCCAACGGAAATTAAACTCAAAACTGAAGAAATTGTCGTAAAAGAGAAAACAATAAAGGAAGTAGAGAAGGAAAAGACACCGGATGCGGAAATTTCCGATAAGGAGGAAAAAGTGCCGACTCCCAAAGACAAATCTCCTACTCCCGAAATTCCAACGGAAATTAAACTCAAAACTGAAGAAATTGTCGTAAAAGAGAAAACAATAAAGGAAGTAGAGAAGGAAAAGACACCGGATGCGGAAATTTCCGATAAGGAGGAAAAAGTGCCGACTCCCAAAGACAAATCTCCCACTCCCGAAATTCCAACGGAAATTAAACTCAAAACTGAAGAAATTGTCGTAAAAGAGAAAACAATAAAGGAAGTAGAGAAGGAAAAGACACCGGATGCGGAAATTTCCGATAAGGAGGAAAAAGTGCCGACTCCCAAAGACAAATCTCCCACTCCCGAAATTCCAACGGAAATTAAACTCAAAGCGGTAGAAATTGTCGCGAAAGAGAAAACACCTGAAAAAGAAGTAAAGGAAAAATCTCCGGAAGCGGAAATTTCCGATAAGGAGGAAAAAGTGCCGACTCCCAAAGACAAATCTCCTACTCCCGAAATTCCAACGGAAATTAAACTCAAAACTGAAGAAATTGTCGTAAAAGAGAAAACAATAAAAGAAGTAGAGAAGGAAAAGACACCGGAAGCGGAAATTTCCGATAAGGAGGAAAAAGTGCCGACTCCCAAAGACAAACCTCCCACTCCCGAAATTCCAACGGAAATTAAACTCAAAGCGGAAGAAATTGTCGCGAAAGAGAAAACACCTGAAAAAGAAGTAAAGGAAAAATCTCCGGAAGCGGAAATTTCCGATAAGGAGGAAAAAGTGCCGACTCCCAAAGACAAATCTCCTACTCCCGAAATTCCAACGGAAATTAAACTCAAAACTGAAGAAATTGTCGTAAAAGAGAAAACAATAAAGGAAGTAGAGAAGGAAAAGACACCGGAAGCGGAAATTTCCGATAAGGAGGAAAAAGTGCCGACTCCCAAAGACAAATCTCCTACTCCCGAAATTCCAACGGAAATTAAACTCAAAACTGAAGAAATTGTCGTAAAAGAGAAAACAATAAAGGAAGTAGAGAAGGAAACGACACCGGATGCGGAAATTTCCGATAAGGAGGAAAAAGTGCCGAGTCCCAAAGACAAATCTCCCACTCCCGAAATTCCAACGGAAATTAAACTCAAAACTGAAGAAATTGTCGTAAAAGAGAAAACAATAAAGGAAGTAGAGAAGGAAAAGACACCGGATGCGGAAATTTCCGATAAGGAGGAAAAAGTGCCGACTCCCAAAGACAAATCCCCAACTCCCGAAATTCCAACGGAGATTAAACTCAAAACTGAAGAAATTGTCGTAAAAGAGAAAACAATAAAGGAAGTAGAGAAGGAAAAGACACCGGAAGCGGAAATTTCCGATAAGGAGGAAAAAGTGCCGACTCCCAAAGACAAACCTCCCACTCCCGAAATTCCAATGGAAATTAAACTCAAAACGGAAGAAATTGTCGCGAAAGAGAAAACACCTGAAAAAGAAGTAAAGGAAAAATCTCCGGAAGCGGAAATTTCCGATAAGGAGGAAAAAGTGCCGACTCCCAAAGACAAATCTCCTACTCCCGAAATTCCAACGGAGATTAAACTCGAAACTGAAGAAATTGTCGTAAAAGAGAAAACAATAAAGGAAGTAGAGAAGGAAAAGACACCGGAAGGGGAAATTTCCGATAAGGAGGAAAAAGTGCCGACTACCAAAGACAAATCTCCCACTCCCGAAATTCCAACGGAGATTAAACTCAAAACTGAAGAAATTGTCGTAAAAGAGAAAACAATAAAGGAAGTAGAGAAGGAAAAGACACCGGATGCGGAAATTTCCGATAAGGAGGAAAAAGTGCCGACTCCCACAGACAAATCTCCCACTCCCGAAATTCCAACGAAAATTAAACTCAAAACGGAAGAAATTGTCGCGAAAGAGAAAACACCTGAAAAAGAATTAAAGGAAAAATCTCCGGAAGCGGAAATTTCCGATAAGGAGGAAAAAGTGCCGACTCCCAAAGACAAATCTCCCACTCCCGAAATTCCAACGGAAATTAAACTCAAAGCGGAAGAAATTGTCGCGAAAGAGAAAACACCTGAAAAAGAAGTAAAGGAAAAATCTCCGGAAGCGGAAATTTCCGATAAGGAGGAAAAAGTGCCGACTCCCAAAGACAAATCTCCCACTCCCGAAATTCCAACGGAAATTAAACTCAAAGCGGAAGAAATTGTCGTAAAAGAGAAAACAATAAAGGAAGTAGCGAAGGAAAAGACACCGGAAGCGGAAATTTCCGATAAGGAGGAAAAAGTGCCGACTCCCAAAGACAAATCTCCTACTCCCGAAATTCCAACGGCAATTAAACTCAAAACTGAAGAAATTGTCGTAAAAGAGAAAACAATAAAGGAAGTAGAGAAGGAAAAGACACCGGATGCGGAAATTTCCGTTAAGGAGGAAAAAGTGCCGACTCCCAAAGACAAATCTCCCATTCCCGAAATTCCAACGGAAATTAAACTCAAAACTGAAGAAATTGTCCTAAAAGAGAAAACAATAAAGGAAGTAGAGAAGGAAAAGACACCGGAAGCGGAAATTTCCGATAAGGAGGAAAAAGTGCCGACTCCCAAAGACAAATCTCCTACTCCCGAAATTCCAACGGAAATTAAACTCAAAACTGAAGAAATTGTCGTAAAAGAGAAAACAATAAAGGAAGTAGAGAAGGAAAAGACACCGGAAGCGGAAATTTCCGATAAGGAGGAAAAAGTGCCGACTCCCAAAGACAAACCTCCCACTCCCGAAATTCCAACGGAAATTAAACTCAAAGCGGAAGAAATTGTCGCGAAAGAGAAAACACCTGAAAAAGAAGTAAAGGAAAAATCTCCGGAAGCGGAAATTTCCGATGAGGAGGAAAAAGTGCCGACTCCCAAAGACAAATCTCCTACTCCCGAAATTCCAACGGAAATTAAACTCAAAACTGAAGAAATTGTCGTAAAAGAGAAAACAATAAAGGAAGTAGAGAAGGAAAAGACACCGGATGCGGAAATTTCCGATAAGGAGGAAAAAGTGCCGACTCCCAAAGACAAATCTCCCATTCCCGAAATTCCAACGGAAATTAAACTCAAAACTGAAGAAATTGTCCTAAAAGAGAAAACAATAAAGGAAGTAGAGAAGGAAAAGACACCGGAAGCGGAAATTTCCGATAAGGAGGAAAAAGTGCCGACTCCCAAAGACAAATCTCCTACTCCCGAAATTCCAACGGAAATTAAACTCAAAACTGAAGAAATTGTAAAAGAGAAAACAATAAAGGAAGTAGAGAAGGAAAAGACACCGGAAGCGGTAATTTCCGATAAGGAGGAAAAAGTGCCGACTCCCAAAGACAAACCTCCCACTCCCGAAATTCCAACGGAAATTAAACTCAAAGCGGAAGAAATTGTCGCGAAAGAGAAAACACCTGAAAAAGAAGTAAAGGAAAAATCTCCGGAAGCGGAAATTTCCGATGAGGAGGAAAAAGTGCCGACTCCCAAAGACAAATCTCCTACTCCCGAAATTCCAACGGAAATTAAACTCAAAACTGAAGAAATTGTAAAAGAGAAAACAATAAAGGAAGTAGAGAAGGAAAAGACACCGGAAGCGGTAATTTCCGATAAGGAGGAAAAAGTGCCGACTCCCAAAGACAAACCTCCCACTCCCGAAATTCCAACGGAAATTAAACTCAAAGCGGAAGAAATTGTCGCGAAAGAGAAAACACCTGAAAAAGAAGTAAAGGAAAAATCTCCGGAAGCGGTAATTTCCGATAAGGAGGAAAAAGTGCCGACTCCCAAAGACAAACCTCCCACTCCCGAAATTCCAACGGAAATTAAACTCAAAGCGGAAGAAATTGTCGCGAAAGAGAAAACACCTGAAAAAGAAGTAAAGGAAAAATCTCCGGAAGCGGAAATTTCCGATAAGGAGGAAAAAGTGCCGACTCCCAAAGACAAATCTCCTACTCCCGAAATTCCAACGGAAATTAAACTCAAAACTGAAGAAATTGTCGTAAAAGAGAAAACAATAAAGGAAGGAGAGAAGGAAAAGACACCGGATGCGGAAATTTCCGATAAGGAGGAAAAAGTGCCGACTCCCAAAGACAAATCTCCCACTCCCGAAATTCCAACGAAAATTAAACTCAAAACTGAAGAAATTGTCTTAAAAGAGAAAACAATAAAGGAAGTAGAGAAGGAAAAGACACCGGAAGCAGAAATTTCCGATAAGGAGGAAAAAGTGCCGACTCCCAAAGACAAACCTCCCACTCCCGAAATTCCAACGGAAATTAAACTCAAAGCGGAAGAAATTGTCGCGAAAGAGGAAACACCTGAAAAAGAAGTAAAGGAAAAATCTCCGGAAGCGGTAATTTCCGATAAGGAGGAAAAAGTGCCGACTCCCAAAGACAAACCTCCCACTCCCGAAATTCCAACGGAAATTAAACTCAAAGCGGAAGAAATTGTCGCGAAAGAGAAAACACCTGAAAAAGAAGTAAAGGAAAAATCTCCGGAAGCGGAAATTTCCGATAAGGAGGAAAAAGTGCCGACTCCCAAAGACAAATCTCCCACTCCCGAAATTCCAACGGAAATTAAACTCAAAACTGAAGAAATTGTCCTAAAAGAGAAAACAATAAAGGAAGTAGAGAAGGAAAAGACACCGGAAGCGGAAATTTCCGATAAGGAGGAAAAAGTGCCGACTCCCAAAGACAAACCTCCCACTCCCGAAATTCCAACGGAAATTAAACTCAAAGCGGAAGAAATTGTCGCGAAAGAGGAAACACCTGAAAAAGAAGTAAAGGAAAAATCTCCGGAAGCGGAAATTTCCGATGAGGAGGAAAAAGTGCCGACTCCCAAAGACAAATCTCCTACTCCCGAAATTCCAACGAAAATTAAACTCAAAACTGAAGAAATTGTCTTAAAAGAGAAAACAATAAAGGAAGTAGAGAAGGAAAAGACACCGGAAGCAGAAATTTCCGATAAGGAGGAAAAAGTGCCGACTCCCAAAGACAAACCTCCCACTCCCGAAATTCCAACGGAAATTAAACTCAAAGCGGAAGAAATTGTCGCGAAAGAGGAAACACCTGAAAAAGAAGTAAAGGAAAAATCTCCGGAAGCGGAAATTTCCGATAAGGAGGAAAAAGTGCCGACTCCCAAAGACAAATCTCCCACTCCCGAAATTCCAACGGAAATTAAACTCAAAACTGAAGAAATTGTCCTAAAAGAGAAAACAATAAAGGAAGTAGAGAAGGAAAAGACACCGGAAGCGGAAATTTCCGATAAGGAGGAAAAAGTGCCGACTCCCAAAGACAAACCTCCCACTTCCGAAATTCCAACGGAAATTAAACTCAAAGCGGAAGAAATTGTCGCGAAAGAGAAAACACCTGAAAAAGAAGTAAAGGAAAAATCTCCGGAAGCGGAAATTTCCGATAAGGAGGAAAAAGTGCCGACTCCCAAAGACAAATCTCCCACTCCCGAAATCCCAACGGAAATTAAACTCAAAACTGAAAAAATTGTCGTAAAAGAGAAAACAGTAAAGGAAGTAGAGAAGGAAAAGACACCGGATGCGGAAATTTTCGATAAGGAGGAAAAAGTGCCGACTCCCAAAGACAAATCTCCCACTCCCGAAATTCCAACGGAAATTAAACTCAAAACTGAAGAAATTGTCATAAAAGAGAAAACAATAAAGGAAGTAGAGAAGGAAAAGACACCGGAAGGGGAAATTTCCGATAAGGAGGAAAAAGTGCCGACTCCTAAAGACAAACCTCCCACTCCCGAAATTCCAACGGAAATTAAACTCAAAGCGGAAGAAATTGTCGCGAAAGAGAAAACACCTGAAAAAGAAGTAAAGGAAAAATCTCCGGAAGCGGAAATTTCCGATAAGGAGGAAAAAGTGCCGACTCCCAAAGACAAATCTCCCACTCCCGAAATCCCAACGGAAATTAAACTCAAAACTGAAAAAATTGTCGTAAAAGAGAAAACAATAAAGGAAGTAGAGAAAGAAAAGACACCGGATGCGGAAATTTCCGATAAGGAGGAAAAAGTGCCGACTCCCAAAGACAAATCTCCTACTCCCGAAATTCCAACGGAGATTAAACTCAAAACTGAAGAAATTGTCGTAAAAGAGAAAACAATAAAGGAAGTAGAGAAGGAAAAGACACCGGAAGCGGAAATTTCCGATAAGGAGGAAAAAGTGCCGACTCCCAAAGACAAATCTCCTACTCCCGAAATTCCAACGGAGATTAAACTCAAAACTGAAGAAATTGTCGGAAAAGAGAAAACAATAAAGGAAGTAGAGAAGGAAAAGTCACCGGAAGGGGAAATTTCCGATAAGGAGGAAAAAGTGCCGACTCCCAAAGACAAATCTCCCACTCCCGAAATTCCAACGGAAATTAAACTCAAAGCGGAAGAAATTGTCGCGAAAGAGAAAACACCTGAAAAAGAAGTAAAGGAAAAATCTCCGGAAGCGGAAATTTCCGATGAGGAGGAAAAAGTGCCGACTCCCAAAGACAAATCTCCTACTCCCGAAATTCCAACGGAAATTAAACTCAAAACTGAAGAAATTGTCGTAAAAGAGAAAACAATAAAGGAAGTAGAGAAGGAAAAGACACCGGAAGCGGAAATTTCCGATAAGGAGGAAAAAGTGCCGACTCCCAAAGACAAATCTCCTACTCCCGAAATTCCAACGGAAATTAAACTCAAAACTGAAGAAATTGTCGTAAAAGAGAAAACAATAAAGGAAGTAGAGAAGGAAAAGACACCGGAAGCGGAAATTTCCGATAAGGAGGAAAAAGTGCGGACTCCCAAAGACAAACCTCCCACTCCCGAAATTCCAACGGAAATTAAACTCAAAGCGGAAGAAATTGTCGCGAAAGAGAAAACACCTGAAAAAGAAGTAAAGGAAACATCTCCGGAAGCGGAAATTTCCGATAAGGAGGAAAAAGTGCCGACTCCCAAAGACAAATCTCCTACTCCCGAAATTCCAACGGAAATTAAACTCAAAACTGAAGAAATTGTCGTAAAAGAGAAAACAATAAAGGAAGGAGAGAAGGAAAAGACACCGGATGCGGAAATTTCCGATAAGGAGGAAAAAGTGCCGACTCCCAAAGACAAATCTCCCACTCCCGAAATTCCAACGAAAATTAAACTCAAAACTGAAGAAATTGTCTTAAAAGAGAAAACAATAAAGGAAGTAGAGAAGGAAAAGACACCGGAAGCAGAAATTTCCGATAAGGAGGAAAAAGTGCCGACTCCCAAAGACAAACCTCCCACTCCCGAAATTCCAACGGAAATTAAACTCAAAGCGGAAGAAATTGTCGCGAAAGAGGAAACACCTGAAAAAGAAGTAAAGGAAAAATCTCCGGAAGCGGTAATTTCCGATAAGGAGGAAAAAGTGCCGACTCCCAAAGACAAACCTCCCACTCCCGAAATTCCAACGGAAATTAAACTCAAAGCGGAAGAAATTGTCGCGAAAGAGAAAACACCTGAAAAAGAAGTAAAGGAAAAATCTCCGGAAGCGGAAATTTCCGATAAGGAGGAAAAAGTGCCGACTCCCAAAGACAAATCTCCCACTCCCGAAATTCCAACGGAAATTAAACTCAAAACTGAAGAAATTGTCGTAAAAGAGAAAACAATAAAGGAAGGAGAGAAGGAAAAGACACCGGATGCGGAAATTTCCGATAAGGAGGAAAAAGTGCCGACTCCCAAAGACAAATCTCCCACTCCCGAAATTCCAACGAAAATTAAACTCAAAACTGAAGAAATTGTCTTAAAAGAGAAAACAATAAAGGAAGTAGAGAAGGAAAAGACACCGGAAGCAGAAATTTCCGATAAGGAGGAAAAAGTGCCGACTCCCAAAGACAAACCTCCCACTCCCGAAATTCCAACGGAAATTAAACTCAAAGCGGAAGAAATTGTCGCGAAAGAGGAAACACCTGAAAAAGAAGTAAAGGAAAAATCTCCGGAAGCGGTAATTTCCGATAAGGAGGAAAAAGTGCCGACTCCCAAAGACAAACCTCCCACTCCCGAAATTCCAACGGAAATTAAACTCAAAGCGGAAGAAATTGTCGCGAAAGAGAAAACACCTGAAAAAGAAGTAAAGGAAAAATCTCCGGAAGCGGAAATTTCCGATAAGGAGGAAAAAGTGCCGACTCCCAAAGACAAATCTCCCACTCCCGAAATTCAAACGGAAATTAAACTCAAAGCGGAAGAAATTGTCGCGAAAGAGGAAACACCTGAAAAAGAAGTAAAGGAAAAATCTCCGGAAGCGGAAATTTCCGATAAGGAGGAAAAAGTGCCGACTCCCAAAGACAAACCTCCCACTCCCGAAATTCCAACGGAAATTAAACTCAAAACTGAAGAAATTGTCGTAAAAGAGAAAACAATAAAGGAAGTAGAGAAGGAAAAGACACCGGATGCGGAAATTTCCGATAAGGAGGAAAAAGTGCCGACTCCCAAAGACAAATCTCCCACTCCCGAAATTCCAACGGAAATTAAACTCAAAACTGAAGAAATTGTCGTAAAAGTGAAAACAATAAAGGAAGTAGAGAAGGAAAAGACACCGGAAGGGGAAATTTCCGATAAGGAGGAAAAAGTGCCGACTCCCAAAGACAAACCTCCCACTCCCGAAATTCCAACGGAAATTAAACTCAAAGCGGAAGAAATTGTCGCGAAAGAGAAAACACCTGAAAAAGAAGTAAAGGAAAAATCTCCGGAAGCGGAAATTTCCGATAAGGAGGAAAAAGTGCCGACTCCCAAAGACAAATCTCCTACTCCCGAAATTCCAACGGAAATTAAACTCAAAACTGAAGAAATTGTCGTAAAAGAGAAAACAATAAAGGAAGTAGAGAAGGAAAAGTCACCGGAAGCGGAAATTTCCGATAAGGAGGAAAAAGTGCCGACTCCCAAAGACAAACCTCCCACTCCCGAAATTCCAACGGAAATTAAACTCAAAACTGAAGAAATTGTCGTAAGAGAGAAAACAATAAAGGAAGTAGAGAAGGAAAAGACACCGGAAGGGGAAATTTCCGATAAGGAGGAAAAAGTGCCGACTCCCAAAGACAAATCTCCCACTCCCGAAATTCCAACGGAAATTAAACTCAAAACTGAAGAAATTGTCGTAAAAGAGAAAACAATAAAGGAAGTAGAGAAGGAAAAGGCACCGGAAGCGGAAATTTCCGATAAGGAGGAAAAAGTGCCGACTCCCAAAAACAAACCTCCCACTCCCGAAATTCCAACGGAAATTAAACTCAAAGCGGAAGAAATTGTCGCGAAAGAGAAAACACCTGAAAAAGAAGTAAAGGAAAAATCTCCGGAAGCGGAAATTTCCGATGAGGAGGAAAAAGTGCCGACTCCCAAAGACAAATCTCCTACTCCCGAAATTCCAACGGAAATTAAGCTCAAAACTGAAGAAATTGTCGTAAAAGAGAAAACAATAAAGGAAGTAGAGAAGGAAAAGGCACCGGAAGCGGAAATTTCCGATAAGGAGGAAAAAGTGCCGACTCCCAAAGACAAACCTCCCACTCCCGAAATTCCAACGGAAATTAAACTCAAAGCGGAAGAAATTGTCGCGAAAGAGAAAACACCTGAAAAAGAAGTAAAGGAAAAATCTCCGGAAGCGGAAATTTCCGATAAGGAGGAAAAAGTGCCGACTCCCAAAGACAAATCTCCTACTCCCGAAATTCCAACGGAAATTAAACTCAAAACTGAAGAAATTGTCGTAAAAGAGAAAACAATAAAGGAAGTAGAGAAGGAAAAGGCACCGGAAGCGGAAATTTCCGATAAGGAGGAAAAAGTGCCGACTCCCAAAGACAAACCTCCCACTCCCGAAATTCCAACGGAAATTAAACTCAAAGCGGAAGAAATTGTCGCGAAAGAGAAAACACCTGAAAAAGAAGTAAAGGAAAAATCTCCGGAAGCGGAAATTTCCGATAAGGAGGAAAAAGTGCCGACTCCCAAAGACAAATCTCCCACTTTCGAAATTCCAACGGAGTTAAAACTCACAGCTGAAGAAATCGTCGTGACAAAGAAAACAGTAAAGGAAGTAGAGAGGGAAAAGACACCGGAAGCGGAAATTTCCGATAAGGAGGAAAAAGTGCCGACTCCCAAAGACAAACCTCCCACTCCCGAAATTCCAACGGAAATTAAACTCAAAGCGGAAGAAATTGTCGCGAAAGAGAAAACACCTGAAAAAGAAGTAAAGGAAAAATCTCCGGAAGCGGAAATTTCCGATAAGGAGGAAAAAGTGCCGACTCCCAAAGACAAATCTCCCACTTTCGAAATTCCAACGGAGTTAAAACTCACAGCTGAAGAAATCGTCGTGACAAAGAAAACAGTAAAGGAAGTAGAGAGGGAAAAGACACCGGAAGCGGAAACTTCCGATAAGGAGGATAAAGTGCCGACTCCCAAAGACAAATCTCCCACTCCCGAAATTCCAACGGAAATTAAACTCAAAACTGAAGAAATTGTCGTGAAAGAGAAAACACCTGAAAAAGAAGTAAAGGAAAAATCTCCAGAAGCGGAACTTTCCGATAAGGAGGAAAAAGTGCCGACTCCCAAAGACAAATCTCCCACTCCCGAAATTCCCACGGAAATAAAACTCAAAGCTGAAGAAATCGTCGTGACGGAGAAAACAGTAAAGGAAGTAGAGAAGGAAAAGACACCGGAAGCGGAAACTTCCGATAAGGAGGATAAAGTGCCGACTCCCAAAGACAAATCTCCCACTCCCGAAATTCCAACGGAAATAAAACTCAAAGGGGAAGAAATTGTCGTGAAAGAGAAAACAGCAAAGGAAGTAGAGAAGGAAAAGACACCGGAAGCGGAAACTTCCGATAAGGAGGAAAAAGTGCCGACTCCCAAAGACAAATCTCCTACTCCCGAAATTCCAACGGAAATTAAACTCAAAACTGAAGAAATTGTCGTAAAAGAGAAAACAATAAAGGAAGTAGAGAAGGAAAAGGCACCGGAAGCGGAAATTTCCGATAAGGAGGAAAAAGTGCCGACTCCCAAAGACAAACCTCCCACTCCCGAAATTCCAACGGAAATTAAACTCAAAGCGGAAGAAATTGTCGCGAAAGAGAAAACACCTGAAAAAGAAGTAAAGGAAAAATCTCCGGAAGCGGAAATTTCCGATAAGGAGGAAAAAGTGCCGACTCCCAAAGACAAATCTCCCACTCCCGAAATTCCAACGGAGTTAAAACTCACAGCTGAAGAAATCGTCGTGACAAAGAAAACAGTAAAGGAAGTAGAGAGGGAAAAGACACCGGAAGCGGAAACTTCCGATAAGGAGGATAAAGTGCCGACTCCCAAAGACAAATCTCCCACTCCCGAAATTCCAACGGAAATAAAACTCAAAGGGGAAGAAATTGTCGTGAAAGAGAAAACAGCAAAGGAAGTAGAGAAGGAAAAGACACCGGAAGCGAAAATTTCCGATAAGGAGGAAAAAGTGCCGACTCCCAAAGACAAATCTCCCACTCCCGAAATTCCAACGGAAATTAAACTCAAAACTGAAGAAATTGTCGTGAAAGAGAAAACACCTGAAAAAGAAGTAAAGGAAAAATCTCCAGAAGCGGAACTTTCCGATAAGGAGGAAAAAGTGCCGACTCCCAAAGACAAATCTCCCACTCCCGAAATTCCCACGGAAATAAAACTCAAAGCTGAAGAAATCGTCGTGACGGAGAAAACAGTAAAGGAAGTAGAGAAGGAAAAGACACCGGAAGCGGAAACTTCCGATAAGGAGGATAAAGTGCCGACTCCCAAAGACAAATCTCCCACTCCCGAAATTCCAACGGAAATAAAACTCAAAGGGGAAGAAATTGTCGTGAAAGAGAAAACAGCAAAGGAAGTAGAGAAGGAAAAGACACCGGAAGCGGAAACTTCCGATAAGGAGGAAAAAGTGCCGACTCCCAAAGACAAATCTCCCACTCCCGAAATTCCAACGGAAATAAAACTCAAAGCTGGAGAAATCGTCGTGACAAAGAAAACAGTAAAGGAAGTAGAGAAGGAAAAGACACCGGAAGCGGAAACTTCCGATAAGGAGGAAAAAGTGCCGACTCCCAAAGACAAATCTCCCACTCCCGAGATTCCAACGGAAATTAAACTCAAAACTGAAGAAATTGTCGTGAAAGAGAAAACACCTGAAAAAGAAGTAAAGGAAAAATCTCCAGAAGCGGAACTTTCCGATAAGGAGGAAAAAGTGCCGACTCCCAAAGACAAATCTCCCACTCCCGAAATTCCAACGGAAATAAAACTCACAGCTGAAGAAATCGTCGTGACAAAGAAAACAGTAAAGGAAGTAGAGAAGGAAAAGACACAGAAAGCGGAAACTTCCGATAACGAGGAAAAAGTGCCGACTCTCAAAGACAAATCTCCCTCTCCCGAAATTCCAACTGAAATAAAACAAAAAGCGGAAGAAATCGTCGTGGAACGGAAAACAGTAAAGGAAATAGAGAAGGAAAAGACACCGGAAGCGAAAATTTCCGATAAGGAGGAAAAAGTGCCGACTCCCAAAGACAAATCTCCCACTCCCGAAATTCCGACGGAAATTAAACTAAAAACTGAAGAAATTGTCGTGAAAGAGAAAACGCCTGAAAAAGAAGTAAAGGAAAAATGTCCAGAAGCGGAACTTTCCGATAAGGAGGAAAAAGTGCCGACTCCCAAAGACAAATCTCCCACTCCCGAAATTCCAACGGAAATTAAACTCAAAGCGGAAGAAATTGTCGCGAAAGAAAAAACACCTAAAAAAGAAATAAAGGAAAAATCTCCAGAGGCGGAAATTTCTGATAAAGAAGAAAAAGTGCCGACTCCCAAAGACAAATCTCCAACTCCCAAAGACAAATCTCCTACTCCCGAAATTCCAACGGAAGAAATTGTCGTGAAAGAGAAAACAGTAAAGGAAGTAGCGAAGGAAAAGACACCGGAAGCGGAAATTTATCATAAAGGGGAGAAAGTGCCGACTCCCAAAGACAAATCTCCCACTCCCGAAATGCCAACGGAAATTAAACTCAAAACTGAAGAAATTGTCACGAAAGAGGAAACACCTGAAAAAGGAATAAAGAAGGAAAAGACACCGGAGGCAGAAATTTCCGATAAGGAGGAAAAAGTGCCGACTCCCAAAGACAAATCTCCTACTCCCGAAATTACAACTGAAATAAAACTCAAAGCGGAAGAAATCGTCGTGAAAGAGAAAACAGTAAAGGAAGTAGAGAAGGAAAAGACACCGGAAGCAGCAATTTACGATAAAGAGGAGAAAATGCCGACTCCCAAAGACAAATCTCCCACTCCCGAAATTCCAACAGTAGAGACAGAACAAAAGCTGTCCCTTGCGGAAATTTCTGGTGAAGAGAGCAAAATACCGACTTTCAAAGACAAATCACTTAGAACAGAGGAAATTGTGGTGAAAAAGAGAATAACTGACAGTGAGGTGGCCAAGGAAAAATCTCCGGAAGCGAAAAAATCTGTGGAAGAATTCAAATTTCCCGTTTCTGGAATTTCTACGGACATGAGTATGCTCAAAGCGGTTGTAATTATGCCGAAGGAAACACCATCTGAGAGAGGAATTGATGAAGATAAATCTTTAGGAAGGGAAATTTCGCAGAAAGTTGAAACAGTATCGATTTTCAAAGATGAACATGAAAGAAAATTCCGAGAAAAACAATTTCAAATTATACAAGATAAGGATCTTACGCAAGTTCAAGAAGATGAAACTGAAAAGCTTTGTCACCGTGAATTTTTCGATAAGGATACCATTCGACACGGTAGAAAACAAATTTCAACACGAGTTGACGATGTAACATTTGATGAGAAGGACGAATTTTCAAAAATTAAAACATCACATGAATATTTGACGCGAACAATCTTAACAGAAACTAGTCAAAGAATATCTAAAAAAATTAGTAAAAGTGTTGATATTAAAACTTCCGTCGGTTCAATTCAAGCCGCCAAAGACATATCCGAATTAGATTTAAGATTGGAATCTGTTTCACCCAATCTTCTCGAGGATAAGTCACATATAGAGACAACACCTTCTTCAAGAGCTTCCATCATAGATACAGATTCCGAATCTTCAAATCTTTCCTCATTTATTGGTCTCAGGTCCGTCGTAACTCAAAAAGAAATGTCTTCTACGTCAACAATCGATTCTACCTCAATCGTAACCGAAGTTCCTATGGCACCGAAGGACTCCACTCATAAAGGTACCGATATTTCCGAAGTAGATCGTAAAGCCCTTGTACCTGATAGTAAATTAGAGGCTATTGCTGTGACTGCCACTAGTCAGCTAGATTATGATAGTACTCATTCGTCCTATTATCACAAGAAAGTCGATTTTACCCAAGAAAGTGCCGCAATAGACGACTACATCACCTCAGACGAAGTTTCTCATTTAAGTTCGGTATTACACAGCGATTCCACCAAATTGTCGGAAACGGATGCTGAGTTGATATTTTCGGAAACCGATTCATCTGTAAGAATTGACACTAGTTCATTACACGAAACTACGAGAGCAAGAAGCGACTCATACCCATCGTCCATACCGGAAATACCACTTCACGAAACAGAACCTGTTGTTGTGATGAAAGACGACATCATTGAAGTTACCTTACAAAACGGTTTCGAAGTCAGCGATGGCGACGAACAACGTAAACTAAAAACGACCAAGAGTAAACAGAAAACAAGCGAAGTTAGCAAAGTACAGAAAACCAAAAGGAAAATTACGAAAGCCAGTCCGAAATTGAGGTCTTTCAAAGCTGAAAGTGATGCCGACGTAAGTTCCGACGACGATAAATTTATTCACAAGACGAGGATCACGAAGAGTTCTACCGTTTCCTCGAAAAAGACGCAACCTTCTGGAATTCCGAAATTGATGAAGTCTACTCCAACAACGATCAGTGAAAGCACGAGGTCAACGCATCAGTATTTGAAAAGGAGGCCAAAAGAATCGGAAGCTACTCAGCAACGTACCGTTAAAAAGTACGACACACGAGTACATGGCTACATGCAGTCGACTGTATCTCGTGACATGAAAATCGATAAACCCGTCAAAGAGAAAGAAACGTTCGTACGAGGTACAAAAAGTAAAAAAGAGATGGACCGGTTCAACGAGAACTTAAAAAGTAGTCTCAAATCCAAGACTGAAACAAAAAAAACTGAGACCACACAAAAACATACATATCAACGCACCACTATTTCATCGGAAAGGAAAGTGGTGAGTTCCCGAGAAGGTACTCCGGTGAAAAGTAAACCAAAGAAGACTGAAGACTCGGTGATAAAATCTCCGAAAAAGAAGGAGCAGAAGACTGCAGTAATTGATAGCAATAAATACGCAGAAACGAAATCGGTTAAGGTTGGCCAAGTTGACGGTAAGGCGACGATCTTGCAAAAAAGCGAAGTGATATTTGTGAGAGACAGCCCCAAGCCTAGTGCGTCCCCTACCAAACTGAAACGTACCGTGATCATCGACCAGACCAAGAAGGAAAAAGAAAAGTGTTCGGATGCCGCAGAAACCGAGAAGGTCGTGCAGTTTTCTGATCGCATACGAAGCCAATCGGTGATTCCCTCGTCTTACCAGGAATTGATCTCGAAAGAAAGCAAGAGCGTGAGTCCAACTTCTTTGCCGGGAAGTCCAGTGAGAGTACGTTCGGCTAACGGTGGCACCAAAGTCATGACTTCCGAAGTGTTCACCAGAACTCAGAACTACACTGGTTCCATCGAGGTCATCTACCGACAACCGTACGAAAACCTCCGAAAACTTGCTAGCGCTTTAAAAAACGAGACGGAAGTGTCGTTGATCGACACTACCGACTCTAGCTTATCCGAATCCGTAGCCTTACCCAGTTCCCCTTCCGACCACGACGTCAGTTCGGACGCCAACGGCCGTTTCCGATCGGTCTCTCCGACATCGCCGAGGAAACGGAAATCTCTCGAATCGATTCACGAATCTGAACATCATCGCATTTCCGACATAATTCCGTGCACCGAAATTGTAGAGGAGGACATTTGCGCGATTCCTAGACAGTTGGTCATGTCGCAATACCAAGAGGTGGGACCTAGCGCCGAAGAGCGACTGTCACCCATAATCGACGTAAAAGTAGTATCACCGTCGAGGATCAAATATCAGTTTGATTATGAGGATAGAGAGGATGAGGATGATACAAGATCAGGTACCGCGACTTTTGTGTTGCCTGACACTAAAGCGATGTCATCCCACAGCATGGCTTTCCGAATAGAGACACGTAAAGAGGTATAAAACCTTTCAGTTTAGTCGCCTTTTTAGATTTCTTTCTATTATTGCTTGCGAAAATGCCCAAACTAGTAAATTTAGTGTAGTTTTAGATTTAAGATCGATCGAAAAGTCTCGCGTCAACGTGAACCAGATAAGGTAAGTGATGCGGCAATACTGACGGGATGAGTGATGTCCGTAGACGACGTTAATGATCACGAAATTTTTCTCATGCAGGAATCGCTGTTCCAAAAAGACTCTCTCGATCTCAGAGACTATCTGTTCTACGAAAAACTCACCAAATCGGACAGTTATCTCTCCGTAATATTCGAAGAGGTCGACATCGATTGAGAAATGTCGTTCACGATCCCTCAAATCGCGATAACCTCAGAATCGAACGAACGGAACTCATCGACGACCAATATCGACGATGCTTTGACGGACGTGGAAGATCTAGACGAAGGAGATTCGACCAGGATCAAATCTAATTTGAAAATAAAATTTATCGATGACGGAGCGACCACAGATCTCGAAGATCTGGAAGCTTCCGATACCGAAAACGACGCCAAAATTCAAACCGTGTCCTTGGAAGATCTCCCTCTCGATCCTTGTAATGTCGAAGAGGCGATTTTTGGAAATTTGGGCAAACTGTCGCAGAGTTTGAAGATCAAGGACGGGGATTCGTCATCTCCTGACGAAGGTCTAACAGATGCTGAAAATTTCCTCACCGACGAGGAGCCCGATTTCGGGAAAACTCCAGATGCCGACGTTAACTTCGATGATTACCATTCGGATTACGTCAACATTTCCAGCGAATTCAAACAAAACGTGATGTCTCTCGCATTTCCGGTTTTAGATGTTGACGAACTGACCGATTTTGAATCGCTTGGTTCTGACAACGAGAGAGAACGCTTGGCGACCAAAGCGAAGACTAAAAGACGCAAAACCAGAGGTTGTTACAAAAGTAGAGACACTAACGATGATCACAAGACAACTAGATGTTTGTTCAAAATGAAGAAATCTTTGTCGCACCCCGTTTGTCTCGATTCCCAGAATGGATTGGTAGGGTTCGAGTCGGACGGTGATGCTGAAGACAAGCAACTCTTGCAGTTTCCACTGTGCAAAACGGTAGCTAAGAAAGAGAGAAATGTTTTGACCGATACAGAGGAGATCGAAGAAGATTTCAAATGTAATGTTATCGGAGTTGAGGAGAAACAAAAATTTGTCGAGACCAAAGTAGACTCGACACACAACGCAACAGATGCGGAATCGGTCGAAGGGGAAATAGAAACGGAACCAGAGGTTGGGGAGATCGATCTTCCACCTCCAGTTCGTACCCTGATCGTGTTACACGAAGACAAGACACTGGTACCTACTACGGAGATTTTACCGCTGAACGAAACCACTGTGGGAGGTTTACAAATCGAGGAAGATGTTGGAGTTACCGATACTGAACTTGTCGACGACGAGGGGGAACTTTTAAATGTTGAAATTTATAAAAGAGGACCCACTCCTGAAATATGCGACTACGAAAACAGTAGCGTGGTGCATGGGGAGAACCAAATCGAGGTTCTTCAGCAAACGATTCTGGAACCTGTAACAGACACCGAAGATCTAGCTTTCGGTGACCGTTCTAAACGTAGCAAAAAACTTAAAACCAAAACATTGCAGGTGGTTTCTGCAAACGAACCACCCACGACCGATACGGAGGATTTTTATATGAGCGACAGCAACAAGTCGCCGTTAAAGAAACGAAATGTCGTCGGATTTCGAGAATGTTTTATTGATTTCTTCATGAATGACACAGATGAAGTTATCATATCTTCGAAAGGTTCTGACGGTACTTCGGTTACACAAAATCGTCTCGATGTAACAAAATCAAAGAGTGCCACAACCAGTCCAGATCTGACTGATGTTGAAGATCTGGCAACTTCGGCTGATGAGGATGTTCGTTCGAAAACAGCAACTCCTAGCGAGTTTTACAAAGATTTTGACCAACAAGGTTTGGCGAGGGTTCACATCGAAACCACCAAGAAAATCAATTTGGACTCTCCCAACGAAATAATGTACTTGAAAGGAGGTTCCTACCACCAGAACCACACCGATGTTGAGGTTATGTCCGATGATGATGAAGCGGATAAGGTCGAGGCATTTGTTGGTTCCGAGATGGCGAGAGGTAAAATACAGTCTTATAGTTTTAAAGCCAGGTTGAGGTAAATATTGCTTGTTCATTTGCTTTAAACACGATATTGCTATTTGGTGGTTGCACAGGTAAGTGTTTGCATGCTAGATTTAGTACCAGTCCATCCAGACCGATTCTGATCGTTGACTAAAACCGTTCTTCTTTTATAGACTGGGATGTCTCAAAGAAGTCAGCATCACAAGAGGAAGCACCACCATCACAGGACGCAGAGCAGCAAGGTAAGGATTTAGTTTAGTGATGAGCACAATTGTTGCACAATTGAGTGTTTGAGAAATACATTCAAAAACTCTAGGAACAGTTGTGCTAAATTTCGGTTTTTCTCAACAAGCAGGTATTCAAGAAAGAAACGCGGCTAGGGTCATTTCCATTCATTTCATTATTTGGTTACTAATATTTAATAGTTTTATTAATTTTTCTTATTTAATTTACAAGCCAAGGGATGCTTTATGTGCAATATTAAAAAAAAATATACCAGTACTTACACGCATTACTCAATCATGATTAGTAGAAATTTACAATCAACAAAAATAATCTTGCTTCTCAATATTTTTTTGGGGTAGGTGAGCTTCCACTAAATTGAGTGGCGATCTAATTTATTTTTTCGTTGGCTTCTCTCTAGGTAATTTTTTTAATTGGTGGCGGATCGCTTGTAATGCATGCGCATGGCAACTAATGCACAATCGCATCTTGACGCTTTAGTGAGCTTAAATCTGACCGTCTTAAGCTAGAACCACTGGCTTTTGGGGCGAGTTTTCTTTATTTAACATCATTCATTATCATTGAAGCAGGTAATAAGACGAAACGAGATTTTTTTGCAAAGACAATCAAGCAAATATTCTTACTTCACAGCCAGGTTAATGCAGTTTCATGTTTTCTTTTTTTGTTTGTTGAAGCGACACCCAACTATGTAACTTACGAAAGCGTCCTGTTGAGACCGGATCGTGCCTCACCTCCCACACCCCCCGCCTCCTACAAACAGATAGACGCGATGCTCGAAAAGATGCTCTCCGACGTCGAAAAGCAAGAGAAATTGTTCAGTTTAGATTTAGATTTGCTCGAACCGAACGACGATTCTTTCGTTAACACTTTAGAGTTGGTACCGGAGACCGACGCGCTGATCGAGATACCCGTGCGGAAGTCGGAAGTTTACGAGAGTTTTCGGGAAATTCAGATAGAAAACGAGGACGACGAGGAGGAGCATCTGTCGAGTTTTTTGGTTAGAAACGCGAGAGCGGCGTCGAGCGAGTCGCTGAGCGACACCGAAGAAAACGATTACGAACCCGTCGAGTACAATGCCTTAACTCACGCGTATCAACGGTTCGATTCGTACCCCGAGAGCGACATTTGGTTCGAAGGTACTTACAGGAACTTGAGCATAGTTCCTGAAGAGGACGAAGACGAAAGAACCAGTTTGCTGAGCAGCTACTCGAACTATCGCAGTCAAAGCATTTCTTCCAATCATTTTTCGTTGTACGACGCGCCGGTACTTCGCGAACAAGAGATGAGCGATTCGAGCGACTCTCAGAGTACCGACGACTCGGATGAAGAAGAGCGTTTCGATAAAGACGAGAGTATAGTCAAGGCGGAAGTCAAACTCTTGGTCAAAACGACGGATCGAGGGAAAGAAGCGATCGAGATCCGGTCGGTTCGCGAGTTTCTCGAAAATCCCTCCGACAAAGCGGCGGTACCGGAAGTTAAGAAAAAGTCGCAGTTCGGGGACAAAATCAGCAGTCTGAAGAATAAATTTAGTAGTATAGTCGATCGCAGTAGGCGCAATTTTAGTTTCAAACCCAACGAAAACGAGGCGCGAGAGGAGTTACTGAAAGAGGGGAACAAACCGTCGTTTACGTTCCAACAGTTGTTTGTAAAAACTCCAGAACCTGAGAGCGAGGGTGCTCTGCAAGAATCTAAACGTTTCGGGAGTCGTAACGAACTAGTCGCCAGTTCGTCCGAGCGTTTCCCTTTGGTTTACGATCCCGATGCTCCTCTGCGCAATGACGATGTCATTAGAGAGATCCGAACCGTGGACCTTCACGCTAACATTCCATTTTACCCGTGTTACAATCGGAGCGAGCCGAGTCAGTACGTTTTCAAAAGTCTTCCCTCTCCCCACACCAACCCCTTCACCGAGACCATCTCGAATCCGTTTAACGAGGGCGATCAGATCCCGAGAGCGTATTGCGATTGGTTGGAGGATGATGGCGGAGGTAAAGTCCGAGTGGTTGTAACACCCCCGAACTCATCCGCATGGTGTTGACAGTTTTATGTAGTTTAGGTTTTTTGCGTTTTTGACTTGACTAATCGCGCATTAACCTTGCTGCAGTAAGGATATTTGGATTTTTTTCTTTACTTAAGGTTAAATTAATGGTAGTTAGGATAGCTTGTTGGGAATTGCATGTTTGCAGGACTGTCAACCACGACCGAACGTTTAGTAGCTAGTAACGAAGAAACATTGCTAGACAAACCTTTAGGCCAGCAGCTTACTGGTTTATCTGTCATTGACGATCATTTAGTATTTGATTTGAAAACGGTATTCGATCAAACTAACGCTTTTATCCAATCTGAGTCACAACCCGAACCGTATGACGCGCTTGCGGACAAATATACGAGAAAAGAACCAGTCAATGATAAAAAAGTCGACGACAACAAGAATAACATGAACGAAAAGAAGAAAGCCAAAAAGGGTTTCTTCGGTTCGATCAAAACCTTCGTCGAAAGGTCGTTCGAATCCGATTCTGAATCGGAGAAATCCCCTAAAAAGTCGAAAAAACCTAAAAAAGAGAAAAAGAAAAAGAGCAAGGAGGAAAAACCGGCGTCCGAGCCAGGTTTACCTCCGAGGAAACCGAAACTACCGACTCCCCCATTAGCGCCAAGCGATTTGGACAGTATACCTTTTGCTGAAGTTTCGGTTAACGACTTACCCCCACCATATAAACCACCTGATGTGCCACCTAAAGAAGAACAAATCCCAGTCACCGATCTAGATATTGATGTTGAAGTTAAACCAACAGTTACATTTGAAAAAGTTGTTCAGAAAGAGAAAACAGTTGTCGAATCAAAACTGATTGTGGAGGAAAAATCTGGTCAAGCTGCAGAAATAAAGGAAAAAGATGAGGAAAAAACTATAAAACTGCCGACTGTCGAAGTAAAAGAGAAAGAAAAGGTGAAGGAGAAAGAGAAGAAAAAGACGAAACCTAGAACTGTTGTAGTACAAGAAGTTACCAAGACGATTCAACCTTTAGTGATAGAATCAGAAGAGTTTTCCATAATCGTCGATCCGACTAGGAAGGAGTCGCCCAAAAAATCTAAAGAAACCTTCACGATTAACATAGACGAGACTATAGACAAGAGAGAAAGAGAAATAATGGAGAAATCTCCAATTCTTTCGGAAGAAACAATCGTCAAGCCTTTGGCAGCTTTAGAAATGCAAACTGACGTACCTGTAAGACCACCCCGTTCCAAAGATCACATCTACGAAGACATCGAGGAACCGGCTCCAGTTCCACAAGAACTCGTCAAAGAGATCACTACCGACTTAATACAAAACGAGATCAATTTTGGCGGTTGGTCGGACGTAACTGCGACAATACCAGAAAAGGCCGAGAAGGAGGAAGAAATGCACAAAGAGATCGTCGAAAAACAAGATAAAGAAGTTTTGAAGGAAAAGGACGTTAAATCGAAAACTGACGAAGGTGAAGGCAAGAAGAAAGAAGAAAAGAAGGGTGGTTTCTTTGGCTTGTTCAAGAAAAAGGACTCCAAGAAAGACGACGAGATTGCAACCGAAGAATCTGCGGAGGTCGAAAAAGTTGAAAAGGTTCCTCCTTCCGAAGCAGTGCTTAAGGATATGGCCGAGTCTAATAAGTTTTTGTTGGATGAAGTGCAAAATTATCACGACGTTAGACCCGTAGTACCTAGTCAGGTAGACGATAGTTCTGTTGCTACTAATGTGGTTGTTGCTACAGCGGCAAAGCCGGAAGCCGAAGAAGTCACGATTCAATCAGAAGGTTTCTTCGGTTTGTTCAAGAAGTCTAAGAAAGAAGAAAAAGTTATAAGCGAAAAGAAACCAGAAGTTTCTGAGAAGAAGCCTAAAAAAGAGGAGAAGAAACTAGAAGAAAAGAAAGTTGCTGTTATACTTTCGCAAGAGGTCCTCAAAAACATGTTGGATTCTAAGCGGTTCTTAGAGGGTGAAGTTAAAAATTATCATGACGCCAAAAGTGTTGAGCCAGTGAAAATAGAGGATGGCGTGCATGTTGCCAAGGAATCTTCACCTAAGAAACGTGTAGAAGACAAACGTGAATCGTCTCCTAAGAAAACTGCAGAGGAAGGACGAGAATCTTCTCCGAAACCGGCGAGTGGATTCTTTGGTCTATTCAAGAAATCGAAAAAGGAAGACGCCGAAGGACTTGAAACTAAAGTGGTGCTTTCTGAAGAAGTTGTTAGGGAGATGAAAGAAACGGATGAATTTTTAGTTGGTGAGGTCACAAATTACCACGATGCGAAACCCGAAGAGAAGAAAATCGAAGTTGAAACCGTGAAAATAAGTGCCGAAAGTGTGGAATCGCAACCTGCGGGATTTTTTTGTTTATTTAAGAAATCAAAGAAAGAGGAAGAACCTTTACTAGAAAAACCTCAATTATCGGAAACTACTCTCGAAGATATGGGCGAGTCAGATCACTTTTTGATTGAAGATGTTGAAAATTATCCCGACGTTCGAACTGTTCAAGAAAAAATTATCGAGGAAGAAAAAAGGACAGAATCTGAGGAACAACCGTCTTCCGGTTTCTTTGGTTTATTCAAAAAGACCAAAAAGGAGGATGAAAAGATCGCACCGGAAGCTGCAACGAAAGAAGTTACTTTAGTGAAAGACACAACTGTGAGTGTCGAAGAAAAGCCAGAGAAGATTGTAGCCGTAGAAGATGAAAAAATTAAGAAAGTTGTAACGGAAGAGGTGAGGGAATCATCGCCAAAACCATCTGCAGGTTTCTTCGGTCTCTTCAAAAAATCGAAGAAAGACGAAGAAGAAACTATTCCATCTAGACCACCTCTTTCAGATTCTGTCGTTAAAGATATAACCGATACTAGTCAGTTCTTGTCGTCTGAGCTCGAAAACTACCACGATGTCAAACCGGCGAAATTTGAACCAATTGTGGAAGATAAAGTTGCAAAAGTTTCTGACAAAGCGGTGGAGTCGTCACCAAAATCATCTCGCGGACTGTTCGACATCTTTAAAAAGCCCAAGAAAGAGCAAGAAGAGGTTACGAAACCAGTTATTTCCGAAGCTGCATTAAAAGACATTAACGACGCTGCCATATTCTTGAAAGGAGAAGTTGAAAGTTACGAAGATGTTAAGCCGGCAAAATTCGAACCGATTAAAGAAGAAAAGGTCACAGCTGTAGGCGCAGAGCAAACAGTCGAGGCCTCACCAAAGTCATCTCGTGGTCTCTTCAGTGTCTTTAAAAAACCTAAGAAAGACCATGAAGACAGTATCGAAGCAAAACCAGTTATTTCTGAGAGCGTTTTAAAAGAAATAAATGACACCGAGACTTTCTTGACAGTGGAAGTACAAAATTATGACGTCGAAAAAGACGAAAAAGAAAAGGTGACGAAACTAGCTCAAGACGTTGTTGAATCGTCACCGAAATCATCTAGAGGATTGTTTGGTATTTTCAAAAAATCGAAGAAAGATGAAGTTGATGAGGTTGTTATGGAAACTACCCCGAAGACGAAAAAACGCGAAAAAGATGGAGAAGGATCGACGGAAGCAAAAATAGTCCTGTCTGAAGAAGTATTAAAAGACATTGCTGACACTGATCAATTCTTAAGTCAGGAGATAGAAAAGTATGCCGATGCTAAACACGTTAAAGAAGAAAAAGTTGTACCACAACCTGTTGAAGACCTGTCAAAAGCGAAAAGTGGTCTGTTTGACATATTCAAAAAATCTAAAGTTGAAAAAGAAGAAAGTGTGGGCGCTAAGCCACCTACACTTTCTGAAGAAGTTTTAAAGGATATGGATAATACAAAACAGTTTCTGCGAGATGAAGTCGAAAATTATCATGATGTGAAAGCGCCAGCTGGTGAAGAAGAGACAGTGACGACCAAAACAGACAGCGAAGAAGTCGAAGCAAAACCTGAAGCCAAGGGCGGATTCTTATCGCAGTTCAAAAAAATGAAAAAGAAACCGAGTATTCAAGAAAGCGAAATATCGGCGGAAGTTCAAAAGGAAATGGATGAAACGAAAAACTTTTTATCAACCGAATTGGAAAATTATGAAGATGGAAAAGTAGAAACTGCGGATAAAGATAAGAAGGAAGAAAAGGCGGTCACCTTTGATACAACTAACTCTAAGATGGTTTTAGAAGGTCACCTTCCCGAACCGGAAGTGGCTCATGTCGTTGACGTAGTCAAAAAAGATATTGCCGAAGTGATAGAAGAACCTAAAAGAACAACGAAAGAAACACTAGATGTTGTTACAAAAGAGGTTTCAGAACAAAAACCAGTCTTGGAGCAGCAGGAAGTGAAACAACCGTCTAAGAAAGATAAACAGAGCAAAGATAAAAAAGGTTTCTTCAATATTTTTGGGAAGAAATCAAAATCGCAGGAAACATCTTTTGATGAATCTCGAGGTCGTCCCGAGGAAGACGGCGAAGGATCTCCAAAGAAACAAAAAAGACGCAAGAGCAGCAGTCCGTTCAAATTTTTCGATAAAATGAAGAAAAGCGAAGACGACATTAAAGAAACGGAAGTTGAAATACCTACAAAGACGACTGTCACTAAAGAGGAAGCCGAACCGAAAGAGGATTTATTAACAGTTGAATTTGAGGAACAACCCTCAATGAATCTCAGCGAAGAAGTTTTAGGTAGCTTGGAAAAGAAAATGGAAGAACTTAAACGTAAATATTCTCCCGAATCTCAGAAAGAGATGAACGATTGCCGCGACTTTTTGTTTATCGAAGTGGACAACTATGAAGATGCTGCACCAGTAGTTGTTACTGATATTGACACTGGGTTATCTACCGACGCTGGAAAGGTAGTGAACGACATTATCGATAAAGCTGCCAAAGTAGTCGAAGATGGTCAAGATCAAGTGGAAGCCGTCAAGTCGGTGACCGTCGAGACCGCTGCAAAAGTTGACGCCGAAGTCGAAGAAGCTTCTCGAAAGGCAGCTAAGAAGACCGAAAAGAAATCTGGAGGTTTCTTTTCCAAGTTGGGCAGTTTCATTTCGGGTAGTGTCGATGACGCAAAGAGCGAACTCAAAGAAGCCAAAAAGTCTGCTGAGAAGGCGGTTGATAAAGCAAAAGAATCAACCCAAAAAACAATTGATGCAACAGAAAAGACTGTTGAGGATGGCGTGAAGAAGAGCAAAGATGAGTTGCGAGAAACGAAAACAAATGTTGAAACGGCTTCACAGAAATTGGTCGACGATACACAGAAAGGGATCAGCTCCAAGATTGAAGAAACTAAACAAAGTGCAAACGCTACGAAAGACTCTATAGTGGAAGCGACTTGTGAAAAGGTTGAAAAGCTTGAAAAAGCACAAGAAAGAGTAGTAGCAGAGACTAAAGTTAAAATTGATGAAGCGAAGGGAGGAATTATGACATTAAAAGAATCATTACTTGACGTAACCGCCAAAACCGGAAAGAAAATTGACGACATTAAGAAAGATACTACTGAGAAAACACAAGTAATAAGTGAGATAGTAGTGGAAGCAAAAGATACGACGGCAAAGAAGGTCGACGATTTTAAAGATACCACCAAAGAAGCGAAAGCTAGTGCTCAAGAGGCCGCAAAAGCAGTTGCAGTTTCAAGCGAAAAGAAAATTGACGAACTTGGCAAAGACGTTACTCAAGCGGTTAAACAAAAAGCGGATGAATTAGATAAAGCTAAACAAGACGCAGTGGAAACAGCGACAAAGAAAGTTGAAAGTGTGAAAAAAGACGTTGACATTGTAGCCGAAAAAGGTAAAGATGTCATCACGGATGCATCTGCAAAAATTGTCGATGTAACAAAGAAAAAAGTTGATCAGCTCGAGAAAACGAAAGAAGACTCAGTCGCTGAAGTGGCAAAGAAAGCTGAGGAGGTGAAAAGAGAAACACAATTAATCACCGAGAAAATTGAAGATGCAGCCACTAAAAAATTGGATGAAGCCACTGCAGCTCTTGATAAAGCAAAAACTGACGTTCACATTTCAGCAGAACAGAAAATGCAGGATCTTCAGAAGACCAAAGAGGATTTAACTTCTAAAGTTCAAAAGGGTGCTGCTGAGACGGCCGAATCTGCGAAATCACTTGCACGCAAAAAAGTTGATGATACCTCTAAAGCGGCAGAAAGCGTCAAGGATGCAGCAGCACAAAAAGTTGATGAAATTTCCAAAACAACTGCACGAAAACTAGACGATTTGACGACAAAAAAAGACGAAGTTGTTAGTGACATTTTAAAAGTAAAGGATAGTGCGCAACATGTGGTAGTTGAAAAAGTCGATGAAGGAAGAAAAACGAAAGAACGTCTTGACAGTGCGGTTGCATCAAAAGTAGATCAGATGGGCAAGTCAGTTGCACAGAAAATGGATGATTTGGCAACAGCGAAGGAAAGTGTTAAGGACGCAACAGTGCAGAAAGTTGAAGAGTTGACCAAGGCAAAGGAAGATATTAAAGCAGCAACTGCTGAGAAAGTTGATGAAGTCACCAATGCGGCTTCACAAAAAGTGGAAGATGTAAAAGACATTACCCACGACGTAGTTACGCAGAAAGCAGCTGAATTAAAAGAAGCCAAAGAAAATGTCGAAGGTACTGTGGCCACTAAGGTGGACGACACTGTCAAAACAGCTTCCAAGAAAATTGAAGAAGTTAGAGATAGTGTCCGAGATACTGCTGAGCACAAAGTGGATGACCTATCTAAAGCCGTTACACAGAAGGTTGATGATTTGGCAAAAGCCAAAGAGACTGTTCGAGATGATGCAGCACAAAAAATTGCTGATTTAGAAAAAACTAAAAAAGATATCAAAGTAGCAGTTTCATCGAAAGTAGATGATGTTAGTAAAGAAGCTTCTCGAAAGGTCGAAGATGCGAAACAAGTGAAAGATGCTGCTAAAGAAAAACTTGGAGGAAAAGTGGATGAGTTGGCGAAGGCGAAAGATTCTGTTGAAAGTGTGATTGCAGCTAAAGTAGGTGATGTCACTAAGGCAGCATCCGAAAAAACCGAGGATTTTGCTAGAACACAAAAGGATGTCCAAGAAACTGCCGCACGAAAAGTAGATGACATTTCTGAAGCAGCCACACAGAAAGTGGACGAATTGGTAAAAGTCAAGAAGGAAACTCAAGATGTAGCAGCACAAAAACTCGATGAAATAACAAAAGTGAAAAGTGAAGTACAAGATGCTGCTGCGGGCAAAATAGATGATATTACAAAAGCTGTTTCGCGTAAAGTGGAAGATCTATCAAAAAGTAAAGAGCGTGCTGACCATTTAGCTACCCAAAAAGTTGATGAGCTAAAAACAACAAAAGAAACAGCCGAAACTGCCGTTGCAGCGAAAATTAGTGGTTTTACTACAGCGGCTTCTCAGAAAATCGACGACCTTGCGAAAGCGCAAGAATCTTTCAAAACAGCCAGTGAACAGAAAGTGGACGATCTACGTTCGGCAGCGGCGAGCAAAAATGAAAAATTAACGGAAGCAAAGGAAGCTGCTGCACAGAAAGCGGATACAATTTCAAAGACGTTGGCACAAGGAGTTGAAGATGCAGCTAAAACAAAAGACACTGTAATTGGTGCTTTATTGAAGACAAAAGAAGATGTTGGCAGTTCAGCAGCAACAAAAATAGACAGTCTAACGAAAACCGTGGAAGATACTACCGCACAAAAATTGGATGATCTCACCAAAACTGAAAAGAGTACAACTGCAGGTTTTGCTGACGTGAAGGACAGTGTTACAGACACGTGTGCAAAAAAAATCGATGACGTGGCGAAAGTAAAAGAGAAGGCAATCGACGATTTAATTAAAATTGGAGAAAGTGCCAAGGAGACGTCAGCACAAATAGCGGATAAGCTATCTAAGCCAGTTGAACAGAAAGTTGATGATTTGGCAAAGACAAAACAGAGTGTCGTCGCCGATTTTGGCAAACTAAAAGAAAGTGTGACAGAGACTGCTACCAAAACCAAAAAAACCGCCGAAGAAACAATAGAAGGGAAAAAAGATGATATAGTTAAAGCAAAAGATAGTATAGTCGCCGACTATACAAAATTAGAAGAAAGTGTGGTTGATACGAAGACGCAAAAAGGGGAAGAAATTTCGAAATCGATGCCACAAAAAGTTAAAAGTGCGGTGGACGATGTTGCGAAAACGAACGGTGGTATAAAAGAAGACCTTGCTAAAACAAAAACCCAAGTGCAAGAAAAAATTGATGAAGTAGGAAAAATTGGAACTGGTTTGTTTTCGTCGCTCGGAAAAGGTGCTTCAGATAGTGCAGATGAAACGAAAAAAGAAACAGCTTCGAAAATGGCCGAACTTGATGACGATTTGGCAAAACTGACGACCTCGTTGGACCAGTTAGCGGAACCTGCGTCGAAAGAGACGGAAAAAGTGAAAGGGTACGTGACTTCTCCGACGATGGCACGTCGAGCAGAATCTCAGAGATTTTCTAAGGAAGAACGACCAACTGTTCGAGAAGTGAAGTCGACACAGCTCGACGAAGACAGTGACGAAGAACAGTATACAGTAACCGAACCGGAAGACGCGGAACATTCGAAACGTCGACCTCTTTTTCATCTAGAATCAGAAGACGATGACTCTGGCGAAGTGGGGAAACCGAAAGAGAGACGCGACAGCGTCAAATCCAATGTTTTGGAAACTCTGTCGGAGAACAAGTTGGACAGTTTGCTGAGCGATTTGGAGATACAACTGGTGCATGATTTAGAAAGGTCGGTGGCGGAGGGTAAGGAAAAAATCGAAAGTAAAGTGGCGGAAGCAGATATTGAACTGGAATCTATCAAAAAAGACTCGCAAGCCGATGTCGAACAAATCGAACAGAAATTACGTGACTTGGACAAAGCGTTAGATTCATTAGAACAAGCGTCCGATCCTAAGCTCGAGAAAAAGCTGCACAGGGTCGAACGCAAGTTCGAACGGATGGCGTCCGAAGTTATGGAGAAAGACGTCGGTGTGTCGCCAACCGAGGTCGAAGTGAGCCGCGAACACGAATTTCAAAGACTCGTCTCGCAGCTGAGCACTGAAGAGGTGTCAGACTTCCAGAAAGAGTACAGTCATTTGTGGGACGAGACCACGTTCTCAAAAAGCGACGAATGGGACTCAAAAACTCCAGACAGTCAAGTTGACGTTCAGGAACTTCCTCAAGGTAGATGTTAACTAGATGTCAGCTTAATTAAAAGTAAATACAAACAAAAGTCCTGTTCTTCCTTCTCTCTCACACAACTGTCATCACTCACGCCATTTTGTTGTAAAATCACGAAGAGAAGCATGCATTTAGCTAACTCATCCAGATCGCAACGAGTCAAAATCATTTCACAAACATATCGGGGCCTAGACTGGTGAGGTTCGATTTCATTGTTTCAATTCCCCGTAGGTGAGGTCGTTTACCTGGGACCTGTCACTTTAAACAAAGATAATTTAGTTAACAAGGCCGGCGTCGAGGTCGATGTCATACCGATCATGAGGAGTCCCTGTCATACTCCCCGACCCACCAAGAAAAACAAAAGAGCTAAATCCGCGATGGATTTCTACGAAGGAAGCAGTCCCCCTAAAGATTTCGACAGGGGCAGCCTCCCCGATCTAAAAAGAACCTCCCTGAAAGGCTCCCTAGTCAGCACCATAATCGAGCTTAACCCCGATAGATTTCTGTACGGTAGCACGGCCTCTTTGCGGAGTACCGCGTCCTCCAGTTCCGAACTATCCAGAGGCGAGATCATGAATGCCGTCCTGGACTGGCTAGACAAGTCGAAACAGCTAGCATTGCTAGTTCGGATTCGAACCTGTCCCAATTGAGCTTCAAAACAAAACCAGTCGTTCCAGCGATTCACGTTACTAAAGAAAAGGGCAAAAACCGGTCGAAACGTAAAGGAAAAGGGCGAGGTATGCGCACGGGGTATTTTTACGGTAGACCCGACAGAAGCGGGGCCCGATATGTTTGATTATTTTTGCATGGGTAGATGTGCAGGGTGGTCGCGACCAATCATCCACCCCTCTCGCTGTTTGCGAGCAGCGTTGGCTCGAACGGGTGGAAGGTAGGTTCAGGTTGCCCTACATCCAGACGGGCTTAGGACAGTGGACACGCTTCAGCACAAGCAATCTTTGGCTTCCATATGTTTATTTTCCATATTTTGTTTCTTTATTATGACTTTCATTTTTAAGTTGGGTTTTGTTCATTTCGTTCGACCGAACGAGGGCGAGACGGTAAGTGCGCGCGACCCCAGTAAAAGTCGGATACCTGCCTGTCAATGTGACCAAAGCTAAAAAAAAATAATCAACCGTACTAGTACTAACCTCTTTGTATTGCTAGTCCCCGCTAACATCTAACCGCCTCTTTTTAGAAACCACCTGCGCGCCAACACTAACCGAAGAATTAATAACAATACCCCAACCTAAACCTCGCTTTGCCAAAGAAACTCCGCTACAATTCAAAGATGGACGCCAACCCAAACTCGAAAAACAAATCTCACCGGTCAGAGACGATTTGCTCGATGACGACTCGGCGGTTCCCGAGACTTATTCCGACAAGAAAAAGTTCTGGGAGAACGTGACCAAAGAGAAACGGACGACCTTGCACGAGGTCTCCTCACCAGACAAAGATGCCGCGAAGAAGAAGGTATCGGTTCACGAAGTACCGATACCGAAACCGCGGTCCCAAGTGCAAGTCGCTCAGACAATAGAGGAGACGGTACCGGTCAGCGAAGATCAGAAACCAGACGATAAAATCATGTCGGAATATCAAGCCTCGTTTCAACCGCCGAGCGAACGCAAGTCGAAATCCCCACCTAAAGTGGAATCAGACAAAGAGAGCACCGATTCAGACTCGGACGTCCTCCACAGCGGTACCAACGAAAACGCAGGCTACATTTCGGACAGCGGAGATGTGGAACACTACATCTCCGATTCGGAGATCGAGGACCGCGTTCCTCAGATCCGCGAAAGACAGATGAGCGTTTTCGCCCCACCGGTGGCGGCTGCCCGCAAAACCATCTACGAGAGATCCGCCTCTTTGCCCACCGAGGACATGTACGAGGTCTCGGCGCGCAGCATCAAACTCCGCAAGCAGTACTACGAAGAACAGATCAAGAAAGAGATGATCGAGGAGCAGCTAACGAGCGAACTCGAGGAGGAACCCTCGCCCGAACGCAAGACCTTGATCAGCTCTCTGGTGCAGCAACTGAGCGAAGAGAAAGTGACGTGCGTGAGAGACATCGCTCGGTCCTTCGACGAGGCGACGAAGAAAGAGGTGTCTTTCGAAGATGATCGTCCCACGCACAAACCCGAAAAGACTACAACGCACACAGTTGAGGATCAGACAGCGATTTCAACACAAATCCAAGAAACGCACAAAGAAATCGATGCCGATTCTCAAACCAAACGGTCCTCGTTGGGTTCCGAGCAGAGTTCCTCGTCCGACATGGACAAGATGACGAGGGACGGCAGCACCTCCAAACCGGATTCGATGGAGGTGCACGTCGACAAGAGCGAAATCGAGGACTCGGAAAAACTAGCCGAATTAGACCAAGACGCCACAGATTTGGAAACGAAGTCGTTGGACTCGCTCAATGCGGTGGAGATGTCTCCCAAATCCTCCTACTTGGTGGACGAGGCCATTCCCGAGATCACCGTCACCCTGTCCGGGATGCAGCGAAGGATCAGCGAAGAGAGCGACGAGTACGTCCCGAAATCAAGCAAGAAACCGACCGGAAGCGACTCACCTATCCACGTTCCGGAAGAACACGTCGAAGACACGGTCTGGGAGGTTTCGGTGCAGTCACAACCGGAACGGTTCGACGAGAAGGTGACTTCTTTCGACGCCGCGACCGTCGAGAAGATCGAACGAGAAGACGATTTGAGCTTGAGCACGCGAGACGAGTCGGATCTAGGTTCGGAAATACATCAAGACCATTCGGATTCTTACGCGTCGGACAAGATCAAATCGGAGAGTCACAGCGACATCGAGAGAATCATCTTGGACAGTTTACAACAACAGAAAGTCGATCCAGTGGAAGCTAAGGCCATCGCCAGTGCCTTGATCGAGGAGATCGAAGCGGAAATTCAAAGGCGCGAATGCCTACCTCCGAGCAGCACTGTCAGCGAAGACGTGTCCGATTATTTGAAGTTTTTGGCGGAAACTAAAGGGTTGGACGAGAGAGAAGTCGAATTGGTCGAGTCAGTTCTTGCGCGACGCCAACGAGAACTGGCCAAGTTGTCGCGGGCCGACACTCAAGCCTCCAGCATAGAAATCACGGACGAAGACTTGAAATATAGCGGCACAGAACTGGACACATCTCACGTGCTCGAACAACAAATCAGCCAGTTGAAGGCCGAGAAAGTCGACGACATGAAGTCGATGGCTTTCCTGGACAAAATAGACGAAAAACATAGCGAAGAGTCACATTCGAGCAAGGATTACGAAACGTGTGAAAATGACGTGGTTAAAAAATACAAGAGCGACTTGCACACTAAAACCTACGAGAGCATCAAAGGAGAAAAATCCGAGACTAAAGATATCATTTTCGAGGAAGATGAAACGATTTCAGAGTCTGCCACTCACGAGAGTGACCAATTGGAGACTAGAATTGAGGCTTTGGCCACGGAAACGACTCAAAAGAAGAGTGAAAAGTCGGAAATAGACGAATATAGAGAGAGTAGGATAGATGTTAGTGAAGAAAAATCGAGGGAAGCTTCAACGAAAATTACAGAAATAGAAAGTGAACATGCTGCTACGAAGAAGATGGAAGACACGACGGTGCAAAGTGACGTTACTAAGTCGGTGATCAAGCATCAGATTGATCTGAAAGAGAAAACACCTACCGAAGAGACCAAGCTGAAAGGTGAGATCACTTGCGAGGACTATTTGTCGGAAGAGGAAAGTGCCAAGAAGGAAAGTGTTAGTGAAGTGAGAGAAGTCGAAGGTGTCAAGATTGAAAAAGAAGAAGCCGTCGAAGAGACGCACACTAAAACCGTACGCAAAGAACTTGTAGATAAAGAAACCGAAGAGAAGATCACGCACAAAGACGAAGATCTCACGACCAAGCAGAGCAAAATCAGCAGCACTGTCACGTCGACCGACGTACACCGCGAACTGTCCACTTCGAGCGAAGTTACAGAAAAAATAGAAACCGTCGACTTGGATTCTTCCGTCCTGCCCAGCGAGATGAGCGAAATCAAAACTGTGATCGAAAAACACGAAGAAATCAAACGGACGTCGAGCAGCGAATCGAAATCCAGCATCGAGTCTGGAAAGTCGCCGGAAGATCAGTTTTCGACTTGTTCGTCGGGACGCAAAGGCGATTCCGATTCGTCCAAAGTCGCGGATAAACCAGAAGTGTTGATGAGGAAGACCAGTTCTCTCCCGAAAGCCGACCGAAAATCGGGGATCGATTTCGAAACTTATTCGAGTTCCGGCGAGAGTCACTATCACAGTTTCGAGCTGGACAGCGGGAAGAGCAGACCGTGCTCGTCCGACGTCGAGGGACTGGTGGCGGCCGGTTCCTCCGAGTACGAGAGCGCGCTGACCTCGCAGGACTACTCGTCCAGGTCGCACGTCACGTCGACCGAGTACCACACAGCCGTGAGCAGTTTGAGTTCGAAGGAGAGCATGAAGAGTTTGGACAGCGAGAGTTCCGGTCATCTGGGAAGCGTGGAAGTGTCGGAATTGTCCGAAACTCTGGTACCTTCGGCCAGCGATTTGGAGGGAGACATTTTAGACACCGGCGATCAACTCGACGACGGTGGTTGGAACGAGGAAATCGAGGACGAACCCAGCGACAAACTGTCAAAGATGAAACGATCACACGAGATGACGTTCCAGCCCGAGCCGAAGATGCTGGCACCGGAGTCGCCACAGGCGGACGATTTGGACAAGAAGTTTACGAGCATGGACGACGGCAGCATCGTCAGCATGAGCTTGTCGAGTACTTCGGGCACCGAGCCTCGAACTGTCATCGAACTGTCGAGAGCCGACTCGGAACGGATCGAAGGGGGGAGCATGTCAGTTTCTGGCATTTCGGATCAGTTGAGCATCGAGGGTAGTTGCGACAGCCTAGTGTTTCACCCGACCACCACCCTCGCCACAACTGACATCAGCACCTGTACCGGTCACACCGACACAAACCTGCAAATCGAATCTTGCACGATCACCACGTCTATCATTACGGAGAGCGGAATCAGAAGCGTGAGCACTCAAGTCACCTCCGAGAGTCACACTCCCGAGGAGGATCGCGTCCCTAAAACCGAAGAAGTTCAAATGAACGGAACGTGTCCGCCGGAAATCAAAAAGAAATCTCACAGACGCCAAGAGAGCACCAGTTCCTTCGTACCACCGATTCTGAGCAGTTTCGATCAAAAATTCCAGTCGGAATTGACGGAGAGCGACAAATACACGGCCGAATTGAGCTTGAAGGAAGTCATTAGTGACGAAAAGAAGGACATAGACGAAAGGGAGAAAGAAGAGAGTTACGAGACCGAGGCTGATCAAGGTTTCCATCGCGACATCCGCGAGGGTAAATACCAGGAAACCGAAGACGAGATCAAAGATGACACGCCCGAATTCAGTTCAGAGACTCAAGCGAGCGTCGGTGAACTCGAACAAGAATACACTTCAGCCCTGGCGAGGGCGCAAGAAGCCAAAAGGAAGTCCGACGCGAGTCCGGACCTCCACATTCACAAAGAACCTTTAGAAAAACGCGATTCTCACGGAAAATCTAGCAGCACTTCTAGCGAGAAGTCCAGTTTTGAAGAAGCCGAAGCCGAAGCGGCTTTCAACATGGTGGCTCACGTGTCGCCCGCTCACAAAATCAAACAGATCTGTCCCATACTAGAAGACGAAGATGCGGAGAAACACGAGTTGGAAACTAGAGAGAGGGCGCAGAAGGAATACGAGAAGCGCAGGTCGCAGGCGAGGGATTTGAGTCCAGGATCCATACCGGATATCAAAGTGACTCAGCACATGACGCCTTTGGTGGACAGAAATTTCAGATACCCCGACTTGGAACTGGAGGAGGAGGAGAGACAAAAGGAGAAGGAGAAAGAAACCGAGACTCAAAAATCTACACCTCAAACGCCTTCGAGCAAAAGTTCGGAGGATACGGACCAGGGTCGAGAGTACGTTCTCGAAGATTCAGGGATTTCTATTCCTGAGGAAGCTACGACCGAGTCGAGGAGCACCGTTATTGAGCAAACGGTGAGAGAAGAAGCCGATAAGGATACGGATTCGCCCAACAGCGACTCGTTCGAGATGTTGGAGAAGCCCGATTTGATCGACGATTTCGTCGTGATCGAAGAGGTAGCGAAGGAAGCACAAGAGTTCGATTCGGAAGGCAAAAGCGTGAACATCAAACAAGAGAAAAGTACGAGACGTCCAAAGAAACACGACGACGAAGTAGAAGCGTACTTGACGAGATCGGCTCCGACGCCTTTGACCAAAATGACCGACGTGAAATTCTATCCGGACGGTTCTACCGGCGAAGACTTGGGTTTCGAGTTCGAAGACAGTCCGCCGATCAACAATGAAGCCTCGGCCAGCAGTTACGACAAGGAGTTGGAGGCGAACAAGAAGTGGATCGAGCAACAGTTTCAAGGAGACCAAGCGGCAAGAATGGCTGCGGGATACGACTACGAGATGGAATTCGAACGCGGACCTCTCGAAGACATCAAAGAAGAAGACATCAACGACTTTGACCCGGCTTCCAGCAGGATTGGAAGTTTGGGGTCGCACAAAGAATCCGGCGGAAGTCTCGGTAGCGTCAAGGACTCTTACTCGAGCACCCCCGAATACGACGTTTTAGCCGGACGAAAGTACTTCACCAGGTCCGGCGAACACGACGACATCTCCATGTCGAGCCTCCAGGAGTTCGAAAATTTGGAAAGAGCGATGTCCTTGGAGACGAAACGGTACCAGCAAGGTTCGCAAGATTCGTCGAGTAACGGAAGCTTCAAGACTCGGTACTACGCCAGCAAATCCGGTCAAGGCGACGACGTGTCCGTCAGCTCGCTGAAGGAGTTCGAAGGTTTGGAGATGGCTTGCATCGCCGCGCACACAGTCGAAGTCAAGGCGAAGGAAGAGGAGGCCATGTTGGCGCAGATCGACGAAGGGCAAGAGAGTCTCGCGTCGGAATCGGAGAGTTGCGAAACCGTCTCCAGGACTGACAAGAAAGTGATTCCCGATTCGGACGAGGAAGATTACGAGAAGAGAATGTTCGAGATCGACGAGATCATCAGACAGGCTCAAAGTAACGTCGAGAGATTCATCGACTTGAAGGAAGGAGACAAGACGGAGTCTCTAGGACGCGGAGATTCGATCGAGGAAGTATCTAAAGTGCCGGATCTCGACCTGGACGTCCCTATCGTGAGGTCCACCGTTAAGGTCCAGTGGAAGGAGGGCGAAGACGTCATGGTCACCTCCACCGATTCGATCGACGGCAAAGCGGAAGAGAAAGGCAGCCAGCACGACAGCACCGACAGTCTAGATCAGAAGACTGGCGCCGACATCATGACCGCCAGCACCGACTCTATAGAGTTCCAGGCGGGGAAATCCGTACTGATCAATTTGCTCAGCGACAGCATCGAGATCAAAGACGAGGCCTGCGGCATGGTCTCCAGCGACTCCCTCGAACTAGCGGCCAAACAAATGGACAACATGCTGGAAAGCACCGACAGTCTGGCGGATCCGACCAGCTCGACGGCAACCCACGCGACCTACCAATACGAGACCGATTCCGTCTTTTCCGGAAGCTTCACGAGCGGCGGCTCGAACACGATGGTTTCCTCCACCGACACCATCGATCCGGTCCAAGTGGACATAGCGGCGGCGGCACGCAAAGTCTGGTTCGAGGAGGATTCCGGAAGCGGTCGCCGTATCACGACTGAGTACGTCCAAGACCCGGGGAAACCGTACGTGACGGAAGTAATTGAACCCAGCGAAGACGACGCCTACTCTCACACCGTGCACAGGCGGGTGGAGCTCCCGCCGGAAGTGAGAAAGGTCACATTTTACGGAAGCGACGCCGACGAGCGTCTCAAACAGTTCATCGAGGATTTCAACGAAGGAGAACAGGTGGAGGAGGTCGAGGAAGTCGACGCCGCCGGAAACGTGCACACGAGGCGCGTGGTGCAGAGGAGGTTTATCGTGCGAGGAGAAGAGGGGCCCGAAATGGAGGAGTTCATTAAGAAATCTGTAGCTAGCAAAACTAACCAACTAACAACTTCATTTCCTAAAGAAACGACAGGTTTGTGATTACGATCATTTCTTCTGTTGGTTTATTTCCGTTTACTCTTTCAGTTTTTATGTTATTTACAAGCGTATCGCACTTTAGTTTAGGTTTACATTATGTATTTCACTTCACTTGGTGGACGTTTTTTTACTTTGTCGGGGTAAGTTGTCACTTTCTGATCGGTTTGCATGGAATTTTACATTGCATGACTTTTGTTTTGGATAACACGATGACCAACAGCATCGTCTAAAATTTTCCCCGGTACTGATCGAGCTTTTCTGTTTAGGTGAGGAGTCCAGTTTTGCAGCGACGGGAGGACCTCAGGATTCCACATCGAAAGGTAATAGTTTTTTTCCTACCGACTGAACTGTACTGTCCTTGAAATGCGTTCCCTTAACGAAACGTAGTTTAGATGACCATCCAGACTTTGATTTTTTTCTGGTTTAGCCCAAACGTCCCGACGAAGACAGCTTCGTTACGAAATCAGTGTCGATGATCAGATAGAAGTGGATCCTCGGGAACACGACTGGCGTTTTAATTTACCTGAACATGGTAGAGATGCAATTTTTTTCATTTATTTAAAATTCTCTTAATTCATTTATTATCATTTGTGTTGAACACCGTACACCATTCTGTATCCTTTGGATGTTGTTAGTTCTTCGTGGCGCATCCGTTCCTCACTTGGGTCAGTAGTGCTTTCACGAGGGGGCGCCGACAGCACAACCCCTGCACCGTTTCAAAACAGATGCGTTACGAATCCTCACATTTTGTCATACTTACGATGTACATATTTAGATGTTTTGGGCTAATGGCTACGTTTTATGTGCATATTGTGAATGTAATACTACACCTTAATAACCGAAAAGGTTCTCGTATGTGTTTTCGTCGTTGTTAATTTTTTTTTCCTAACTCGCTATTCTATTTCAGATTTCGGACACATTTTCTGACGCAGTGCACAATTTAAACATATTTTTGTAAATATTCAGCATGAGTTTAATAAGATAATGTGGACAATTCGTGAAGACTGACTGGTTTTTTCTTGCAGTTGAAGGAGAGGAATCCGCCGCTGGTGACCAGACTTCGTCCCAACAGAGGTGAGTTGGTCCGGGAAAATCTAACGTGGACTAATATCCATTCGACTTTTGCAGACCGGTCCCGGATCAGCACCAACTGTCCGAAGAGATGAAGCAGCTGCTGAAAGAACTCGAGAAAGAAAGCAAGCAATAAATGGATATTTCCCAATAATCGTCAATGTAAAAATAAATGTAACCTACACCGTATTACCATACTAAAGAAACAAAAAAACATATCTCGATGTGTGACGAATTAAAAAAACGAGAAATCGCAATATGGAGAAAAAAATGAACAAAACACGAAAAACTTTGGCTTTCGCATTATAAAATTGTTATAGATACTATTCCTATGCTTGCTCTAGAAGTGAGTGATGATTATTGAAAACAAATGTTTAGTTGTGGCTCAAGTTGTTTTATTATTTCATAAATGGTCCATGAATTATCGATACAAAAGCATCCTGCCTGGAATTTTAAACACTTGCCGGATCCCAGCGGGCTCCGGTGTTATTTTCGATGTGCAATTATTTTCTACCCTTGCCATTTTACACCGACCGGAAATATTCCAGTTACGAAGGCAGGCTCGTAATTGCAATATTTCGCAACCAAATTTAGCAATGATGTACTTATTTTAATATTCATAGCATTAATAAGCGGGTGATTTGATTTCATCTCGAGTAACAATACCTTGCAATTTGAATGCTATTTTATAATTTATTGCTGTTGTTTTCGTTTTAAATGTACACTATTTGTTAAGTATTGCAAGTTAATGTTACCGTATTTACTATGAGGCATATTTGTATAAAATGAACGAACAAGAAAGGAGAAAGCAAATTTAGATTTGGAATTTTACTCGATAGGGTTTCATTAATTAGCTTAACTGAACTCGCGGTTGTAAGTTTACACTTTTCCAATCGTTCCCCAGGAAGGGGTTAGTGGTTTTTCCCCGGCGTTCAAACGAGCGGGACGATTGGAAACTTGTCCGACCATCACTATTATAATTTATCTCAATGTGAATTAAATATATAACCTGTGTATCAGATACAAAATAATAAAGCTTTCAACAAAAAACAGGGTGTATTTGGCCGAGCCGTAACCTTTACCGCATTGCGGTGGCGGGATTTTCGAATCGAGAGCGCGGGCTTCAAATGTGACGCAGTCGTCGAATTTTTTTGCACAAATCCTCTGTAATGACAACAAATCACGATGAGCAAAAGCAACAAAAAGCGAAAACGAATGACGACGACGACGACGTGTCGTTGCATCACAGGCTGCACAGAGATTTGAAAGCGGTCGACTTGGTAGCGGAGATGAAGAAGGCCAAAAATGATGACAAGAAAGAAGAAAAGGAAGCCGATAAGAAGTCGAAGGGAAAAAACGAGTGTAGCTGACGACCTGACGTCCACGTAGATAAGTTTAGGCTTCAAAGTGTTCATTTAGGCTTTCGCGGGAAACAGTAGACTGCGGTTTCGCTCGCCTGGAACATCAAGTCGGTCGAGGGTGACAGTTGTGACAGAAAATGGCAACAGACCAAAATTCCAAGCAAACAGGATCAACTGAAGTATTCGAAGGTGCACCGCAGATTCGGAAAACGGAAAAATGCTTTAATTTGGCCGACGCTGGGAAGAAAGCCTACAGCGCACAGGCACGACCGTCGGTGAAAGTTGACCAGGCGGTGGCGAAGATTCCGTCAGAGACGCTAGTTCGAGAGACAGAGTACAACTGATCGAAGGACTAGTGACATAATTTACCATGGCAGATGTGTATCGTGTGCAAAAATACATATTTTTGACTTGTGTTGTTTCTTATTTAGACCCCTCAGAGAATAAAATCTTCGCATTCTTTTGTTTTAAATTAGACTTGACAACATTTTGACCAAGTACCGGGTGATCAAGAAGGACTGTTTAAGTTGGCAATACAATTAAGAAAATTTTTATTTATAACACTGTAACTGGATATGTTTTGTTGGTTTATTTGACAAATATCTGATATAGGTATAGCATTAACAACGACAAGCCACCAACAACCGGAAGTTACTCCTGTTATACGATTTAAAATACGATTCAGTGTTACCAACTTAAACAGTCCTTATTGATCACCCCGTATTTATAAAAACGTTTTTCAAAAAGTCACAATTGAAACTGAATCGTTATGTTGGCGCCAATGCACTGGTCACGCACTTTAATTAATTATTTACTTTCTTGACAAATAGTTGCCAGAGATCAGCTACAGTCAAGGTCTGTCGTGGCGCTTCCAAATTTTGTTTAAATTCCAAGAGAATTAAGAAGATCTTTTCTTAAGGTCAAGTTCCAAATTGTAGTCGTTTAATGATACGAAATCGTGGGCTAGTGTCCGTTAGATGACCACACGAGATCACAAGTATACGATTATATCATACCGGTAGGACTAGACTAATTGTGATCTCGTTGAAAGTAAATAGTGTTGGTAGTTCTGATCCTCATGCTACTTGATTTTAAACAAAGTCGACGCCAAGTGACACTTTAGTAAAAACTGGCTCTTAAAAGAACTGGTAGAGTGAAGGAAAAGTGGTAATTCGAGACGTATTCTAAAGAAAAAGAATATCTGAAAAAGGTGAGTAAATATAGGTTTACTTTTAAAATGCTTAAGACGGGGATATGACATTTAATGGCGTCAATCTGTACTGATGATGAAAACACATTGTACTTACGTTTCAATTGTTGTATAAAGTGAATTTAATAATTTAATAAATGTTGAAATTTGTTAAATACTCAAAATGGGTTTTCAACAGGCAAAGCAAATTGTAGGCTGTGCAAATTATGGAACTAGTAGTTGTTAACGTTTTTATTTCCAAAATAAAATGGATGCAACGGCAGGTTACCATAACCTAAAATTAATTGAAAACGTAGTGGTCATGGCTCAGGGACTAGATACTGACTTATCACCCATTCCGCCCGGGTTCGATTCCCGATATACGATTATTTATTTTTTTATTTTATTCAAAAATTAATACCTACTGACTTTTTATTTTCATTAACACATAACGATAAGCTACTGAATCAGTCGTATTGAACATTAATGAAAAAAATCAAGATTGTTGATTCAGACAATGTTGACAGGAAGAATGTAAAATGAAAATTATTTCTTCATTATAACTTTTTTGTTTTATTTGTCCCTCAAAAGCATCATTTAAAAATTTCAGACATAATGTATTCCACTTGAACGCTTCCTGAGTTGAACAAATAAAAATGTCAAGGCCGGGATTATTAAATTTCTGAATTTTAAGACAATCTTTCCAAAGTCCTCCCCCGGTTTGTCTGCAGCGGTGCGTCCTTCGACAGCAATCTTGCAAACAACGCAACCATCATGATGCTATTCTTGGGGGTCACGGACAATTCTCCCTGTAGATTCTCCTTCATGGTAGGCGTTTCGACATCAGGATTTCAATAATTTTCTTCACAACTTATTTGAGAAACCTCAACACGGTCAATGTCACTGCTGCGGTTGCCCAAAAAACGCTCCATCTTCCAGAGAGGTCCTGGAATCCAACACTACACCGCTGTATCAATTTTTATCCATTGAATAACAGGTGGTTGTTCAAAATGGTAATCCTCAACATCCCATAGCTTTGTGTCGTTGGCGTTTGAACAAGTCAAAACTGATCAGTGTTTATAAAAGATTAAAATCCATCGTGAGACACTTTATTGCTTAAAAAAAAATAAGAGGGCACAGAGGCTTTCAACAAATACAGGGTTATTCACGAGTAATAATGGGCCCGACTGAATAAAAAATGCAACCCACAATACATTTTCAAAAAGAGCCGGACATTTTAATTTTTTAATTTCAATAGCCAGCTTTTTTCGTTGCATTTTTTATTCTGTCGGCCCCATTATTATTCGTGAATAACCTTGTATGTATACTCCAATTTTTTTTTAAATCAATTGTCAAAGTGTTGTCATGTTGGTATAAGTCACTGGTTATTTGATAGTTATTAGATTGGCAACGTAAAATGTCAACTGTATGTCAGTCATTTTGACGTAAAGGCGCTTGCGCTATTGAAGGCGCAATTACATTTAAATAAAAATACAAAGTCAAATGAGTTTCCGAAAACAAGGATCTAACACAACGAGAAAAATTGGCCATGATTAGATTACGTGAAGAAATGCAGGCAGAAAAACCGACCATGCTAAATTGCAGTAAAGATGCACACATCATATTCGAGGTATTTTATTTTAATATATGGGTTCGTCACTGCGAGGAATTGATTAGAGAGGACTGGAAAAAATTGATGGGAAATCTACCAATTGAGGACATTCCTCTTCCGCAGAATCATATTCGGAAGACGATTGGGGGTTAGATTCTGAAAATGAATAGGTAAACTGCTTATATAACCCATTAAATAAATTCCCATTTGCCTGCATATGTTAAGTTGCACTTTTTAGTGTGATTATCGTCTTTATTTCTTCTCTTTTGGTATAAAATTTGGTTACACCTGAAACTTTTCTGACATTTGAAAATTACTGATATAACCTCAAACCCGATCTAGGGAGATTTTACGATAGAGGTGTCCCGAAACGAAAGGTTTTAGGGTGGTACAGCCTGGTCTTTAAGTGAATTTTGACATTGACAATTGATTTAAAAAAAAATGGACTATACATATATGATTTTTTTAGTGCAGTATTTGATGCAAAGAGTCTTTTCTTTGGATACAAGGGAGAAAAGTTTGATTCGAAGTGAGTGAGTTCCTGATTTAAAAATGCAATTCAACCGTGACACTCCTGCACGTTTGACATGAAATTTGATAGCCCTTATCTTCTTCACGTGGTATGGAAATTATTCCGGCTATTACCACCACAACTGCGGTCGGTACGAGATCTCTCAGGTCAAGTAGTAATTTGCTCACGTCTGAGAATGCCCCAACAGTAAATGTCGACTTATGCGGAAGCATCTCAGCTATCTAATGAATGGTGACCAGGATGCGTCCTCCTTCTCGAAACCTGGGTCGCTTTCCTGCTCCTTCCTCGGTTAAAAACTGCTCTCGTATTATCGATTTTCACCCGCTACTTGCGGCTTTGTCAAGGAACAGTTAATAAAGCCGTAATTAAGCGTTTCAATTGCTTCAGCTCCGCGACACTTGACACGTGTCTTTTTTATTTCTCTGTCTTGCACAATTAGGAACCGGAAAGAAATGTTCGGTGCAACGAGTTTTTTCGACCCTCTCATGAATTATTATCGAAACGGTTTTAACCGTAACTCGTGACATGCGCTTTTGATTAATATTTTAATGCATTTATTTGCCCGATAAATATTAAATGTTTGCATGAAAAATATTGTACGATGTCGTTGCTGCTTTAACATGCAAAAACGAAACGTTAATTATTTACGGAGTTAAATCATCGATCCGGATCGAAATTTGTAGTGCTCGGATTGTTTTATCAACGGGACGCGAATTGGAAGGGACATCTGACGTGGAGTATGTTCCGGTGAAATATTTACAAGATTTAAAAGTAGTGGAAGTTGGAAATTTGGTCGTTCTGCATTTGTCAACTTTAAAGTGTTGTAGTTTTATTGCGACGTCGTTCCGGGGGGAAGCTCCAGCACCCCGTGTCTATAATTCAAGTTGATTAGATTTTCGGCGGAACAATCCGCGACTTTCGGAGCCCCACCCCCGGCCCAATCGAACGTGCGAGCTTTCGCATGTCGTCCCGTCCGGGCTTTATTAACCCAATGAATTCGATAACATCCTCGGCCGTAATTTGAATTTTAATAAACGCGACCGTCGGCGGCGCGTCGTTCCGACCGCCGCCGCCGCCTGAAAACCCGGAATTAATCTGGGAGCGGGCCCGAAAAACACGAAACGAAACCACAAACGTAAGGCAAAATACGGACAAGAAAGCATTATATTTAAATGAACTATATTTCATAATGATATACACGCACCTCAAGGCAAATCAGTGCGCATGTGCCCTAATCTGTTGTCAGACACAAGAACTCCGGGTAACAAACTCCGGGTTCTGCAGTTTAGCGCGGAACACCGGAGCACCGACGACGCCCGGAGGCGGCGCGAGCGACACGCGGACTACGCGGCGGGACCGGAGCCGGCCGAAAAGTGCCATTTTTCTGTGGATGTTGTTATGTGGGTGGAAAATCGCCCTCGGAGGGTTGCAGTGAGAATGTCGGAGGGTCTCCCCTAAGGTAGTCGGTGTGGCAATTCGATTTTTTTCCTAAGGACGAAATGCGAACAGTGGCGCCACCTATAACATATTGTAATTATAGTAAGTTCGGTTGGGGTTGCCCGATTCGCCCCCGGAACCCCGCGAGCGCTGTCACTGGTGGAAATGGGGTAATTTTTAATTCTGGTCGTGTTCCCGCGAAATTCCACTTACAATGAAAGGGGATGTCGTAAACAATATTCTTTATTCTTTGCATGGGATATGAGGGCGGAAATGAGGCTGAAAAATAGTGCAAACACGTCGTAATAAATGTGGCAAGACGCGCACAAGCAAAATATTATTAATTCAACGGGACCCCTCTCCTGAATTTTCGAGGGTCAATTCCGACAATGGAACAACATTTTTTTTTTTGCGGCGAAAACTTCCGACTCGCGATCGTTAAGTATTCATTTTTGTTGGGAAAAGGGCCCCGGCCCCCGCTGCTCACCGCATAATTGAGGGCTTCCTCCGCCGCTAAGTGTACATATAATAATATAATAAAAACCGTTCGAGTTTTAAGAGCGATTCAAATGAGTTACTTGATACATTCTTGAAAAGTTTCGCTCGGCGGCTCGACTTCCTTTAACATAAATCAACTTCTTCGGCTTATTTTTACAGACCGTATTAAAAATTCAGGAAGTTGTTCCATTAAGTTTAAAGAAAACATGTTATAAATTATTTTATATTTTACGGAGGCCTTTATAAAATTCAGCCGGGCTAAAATAAAGAATGGCGAAGGAGGACGCGACCGGCTTACTAATTATTGCTGTTGGCCCTAATTCCCGGCATAAATCACGGAAAAAATGGCGGGGGCGGGGACGACGCACCAATTAAAAATTAATTGAGGTGTTCCTTCTCTCCTCTTTCGAATCGAACGAATTTGTCGGGGGGCACAGTCGGCGGAATTTTTTAACGATTCGGGAAATCTACATCGAAATGGAATTTTTCTGAAACTTAGGGCTGATGTTTATCACGGGTTTATCAAAGGACTACATCCGGTCTTACGTGTATTACTTCCGAACGACAAAAGATCAAAGATCCTTAATCTAACTTTCTTATAGATCCCGATTGAGTTACCCGAAGGCCGGATGTTTATCCCGAATCGATCGGTGGGCCGCGTTTTGTCGCTTTTTGGTTTACCCAATTTACCAAAATTTTCGACTTTACAAGACCGACCGATCGCTACTCATAAAATGAAATTATTCAGTCGGCATTATTAACTCGCAAGGTTTTTTGCGGGAGCGTCGCACACGGCCCGTTAAAAATTTACATTACCATCAACGCAAACTCGGTGAACAACATTTTTATGCGGAAAATGCAGAACCGGGCCCGGTCGGTATTCTATTTTCGAATTAATATCCAATCATCGATGTCGATGACGCTTTAATAAAGCGAAAAGTAGATCCCCCCCCCCCCCCCGCTTTTGTATCTAATTTTGTTACATGAATATTGTATTAGTTGGGCCGTGGGGATTACCGCGTGAAAAACTCTACATATTGTGGTTTCATTAATTCAATTCTCTGATGCCTGTTGTAATTGATGTTTTAATTAGTAAATATTGAAGTTGGTAAATAATCGTTCCCCGTTATTTTTTTGTATTTGTAATTGGTATTCGAGGAAAACAACAAACAAGGGATTTTGATTTTTTTGTATTCATTTTTATTCAACTTCTACTACATAAATTTAAAGTACAAAGAAATTAATTACCAACTTCCATTTATCGAATTACTATTAATTAATTGTTCCAATAAGAAAACATACTTAATTTGTGTTGTTCTTTTCATTTTTCCTTGATTAATTTATATAAAAATCAAATTGATTTTAAATTAATGTTATTACTTTTGCAATTTTATTATGGATTTATTCAGAATTTATTATTGCGCAAAATGAAATACAAGCTGCGAAAGTTTACTTTTATGTGCGAGGTGTTTTTAAATGGCCGAGGCGAAGCATGAGTGTAGCCGAGGTTATTTAAAAACTCCAAGCACGTGAAACAGCTTTCGCAGCGTGTAATTAAACTTTTTATTCTCCCATCGACATTTAATAAAAGACAATGATTCAGTGATTATAATAAAATTATTATAAGCTGGCTTATTGTTAACGAAATATCGTTGTCGTTGAATACTTGGTGATAATTTAGTTTAAAATGCATTTCATTGAAGAAGCTGGATATATTGCGTGCAGAAGTGTGTTGTCGGACAATTCCAAAAACCGGTAGGTACAATCAAGCTTATGAAAATTTCATTAAATGGTGTGCAACGAATGATGTATTTTATATTATAATTTTTACGAAAATGAGAGGAATTATTTTCATGAAGCTTTTACTCATTTTTGACACTAAATTGACAGTACAAAAATGAGATTCGCTTTTCCTCTATGACAAAACTGAAATTCACAATGTTTGCAAAATAAAATTTTGATGGAAATTAGGTTAATTAACCAATTATCATAAATATTTTGGTTGTTCACAAATCAAGCGCCAGCACATTTTTGCCATTAAAACATAGAAATAAAAGATTTCGTCACATTATTTAGTACAGTTGGTTGCAAAAAAAAACGGGAAATGAAAATTTTCCTAATGTAAATTTGGTTTTGTCCATTTGTCAATTAATTCTCTACTCGACAATTCCTATCAAATAATTTTTAAAAATGTCATTGAATTTTGACCATAATTGTAAGCTACAGTCACGGACAGAAAAAAGTAGCACTCGTGGGCCTTTGAACTGGCCCACTCATGCCAAAAAAAAGCCCAATTTACACACGAACTCGTTAAATAAACTACTATAATAGTAACCATAGAAAGAATAAACAGACTTACATTAGCGAAAAAACATTGTCCGCGACTGTATCTCTCGTAAGAAGGTTTCACACCATGAAAAAATTGTAAAAATATGTCAATTTTATTCTGACAGTTTCCGTTTTTTACAACCAACTGTAAGTGGTCATATTTTCGTTCTCTTGCCATAACGGCTTTGAATAGATTTGTAAAAAAAAACAATCATTTATTCATTTGATATAAAAACAATTTGTTTAATAGTTGCGTAAAAATATCTAATAACATTTCGAATTTTGTCTAATCAATTATTTTACTGGACATTTTACTTCAACTTCAGGAAGTGACATTTTGAAAAATGATCATGTGATCGCGAAAATTTGTGATCGTGACATCTAAATTTACGTCGTTTGAAGGAAACTTATTTTTTGACGTTCATTTAAGTTTTCCCTCAAATTCTAGGTGAGAATTTCGTGGTAACCACACAAAGCACACACCTTTGCACGAAACGAAACAACTTCCTAACCTTACTTTCTTGCATTTGTGTATCCAGGCGGTTCTTTATGCTACAATTTAATAAAATAAATGTACTCGTGGTAATTTTGTTGGAAAATTCACACATTTTTAATACTAAAACTTTATGCAATAATTATCATCTCGCTCATTTTTTTTTGTTGTTTTCTTTTTTTCATTTTTTTATCGGTGCAGTGTATCGACCTTTCTACGACCCGACTACAAATTTTCCTGATTACCCGACGGAAGACAATTATTGACAATTATTACAGATCTATTACAAATGTCATTTCTATTACAAAATGTCAGTTGGCTGTGATTTCTACGTACACGCCTTTCCTGGATTTGTTTTGACATTTGACAGTTCGCACCTGTCACCGTGCAATTTCCACAGTTTGTCATTTTTCAAATTGTAAATTGCAGTGTTGTAACGTTGACTAATTTCATTTTCGTCCATTTTGACGGAAATTATCATGAGCCATGTTAACAAGCTTGCGGGTTCTGCTATTGAACTGTGTCATTTTTCATTCATTCATTCACTCAATAACAATGAACTTGACACGTACAACAATATTTTGAATTATCACTCTGGGAGTGTGAAAAATGTCTGCACACCTTCGGGGACGAAACTGTGATTAACTGACGGAATTTAACCGCGGAGAAGACGCATTTCTTTCACTTGTGTTTTGCTTAATGTTATTTTTTGTCCGTTTTCACTTTCGCAGTTGGAGTTTTTCGCCAGGCGAGCGTTCTCCTCTTCGGTTTCGTCGGAGCTGCCGCCAACTTTCGATCCGCAGCCACCGCTCTTCGGAAGTGGCGATTTGTTCGCAAACAATCAGCACCCAATCGAGCCTTCTCACCTCATATTTGCCTCAATTTCGAGCGGTTAATACAACGGCACGACCACATCGTTAATAGTTCCGGCTCCGATGGCGCAACCATTACGTTAATCCCTTTTGCAGGATGCTCCAGTGCAGACACTCGAGCCATTATTGCAAATATCATTGCAATTTCGTTCCAGTTCCTCCATTTCGGACTTAATAAAGACCGTTATACGGTCAATTTAAAAGCGCAGCGAGGAATTAGAGGTTACGGCTTCCGGATGCACCGACGACCGTCATCACAACTATGCAAGTGCACCCGTCCGGACTACTTCAAACGGGACGCTGCTGCGGTCTCTCGCCGTAATTAAAGCAATCCCGCCTTTGTTGATTACGCTAATTTTAATTGCAGATGGATTTCAGCCGGATCCTGTTGTTCGGGCTTGTTTTTGTTGTTTGTGGTGTTCGCTTTTGGACTCTGTGGTTTGTTGATGGATCCGATTATGGAAAAGCTCGCGGCTTCGCCACTCCATAAAAGAATCGCAGTTTTTAAATGATCCAGTCGATGTTTCCAGTGACGGATCGTAAAGCTGCCACCCCACTTGGGCCAGTTTATTGTCAGCGACAGACTCCCATAATGTAATGCGGCCGTGCAAATGTGTGCGGTTTGTCCGGTGTAAAATCCAAAATGTCCAAATAAAATTCCATACCTACCATTAAATAACTCACAAGCGAATCGCTCTCACGTTGCAACAGTTCCCATTTTAATCTACATCCGGTGCTTCCCGGCCATTTCGAATTGTAATTTCAGTTTATTTCTAGTTGTTTTTTACGACTGCACAAATAAATATTACTCGGATAGGTGGCGTTGTCTCGTTTTTTTTTTAGCCTACTCGATTAAAACCGACCTCGTTAGAGACGGCAACGTTTCGGAATCGTTGGCACACGTATCTCGTTCCGTTTTTACGCCCCACGATGTAATATTTTTATGTGACGCGTAATCTTGGTCGAGGGATCATCGATTGTTCGGACCCACTTGTAAGTTCCCCGTTTTATTTTTTCGTACAGTCGGGGAAGTAAATGAACGGTCGTGACGTCACATATATATCCGGCACGTGAGCGGAATCCCTCCGGCGGCCCTCCGGATTTGTCCAGGTCCAGGTCGAAAAATGACGGAGCGCCCCGAATAAAATATTCGCGACGTCTTTCTCGAGGGGGCAGAACCGACCGGCGAAAATTCCCAAACTTGTTTATAACTCGTCTTTTGTCTCGACGAAACTGAATTAAATCCCAGCTCTCGTTCACGCTCCGAATAGAAAACGGTTTAAATCAGCTAATTAAAATGTTTTAAACACAACATCGTGTAGGCAAATACGCGACGGAAGTAAAACACGCGATAAAGACGTACATTTCGTAATAATCTAACGAGGAGCAGGAATAAAGCCCGGAGACGTACCAGAGGACTCAATTAGAGGGGCCCGAAAAATGCCGACAAATAAAAAGGGAAGAGATGTTTAAAGATCGGAAACGGAGAATTATTCGCCGGGTTGGACGGTTTGTGATCGCGTCAAGGGTGGGGGTAGTTTTCCTTCGAAAATTATTTTGGGTTGAGGGTTTAAGCGTAATTAGAAATTTTAAAGCGAACGGAGTTTCTTTGAAAAAATTAATCAAAGAGAAACTAAACGGAGAATCGATAAAAGGTGCAAGATAGTTAGGAAGTTAAAGTGGAACTCGTGTAAATTGAACTCAAAATTAATAAAAGTCAAACAATCCGTTTTCAGAGTGATCATTTCAGACTTGCAGATATCAATACTCGCAAAATACATAAAAAATAAAATAAACAAATACAAGTTATTATGTTTCAAGACTGACAAAAACCAAATAATTGTAGTAACAATAAATAACAGTAATAAGAACATTCTATCCACAATCACCTTATAAACTTATGAACCGTCTAAAGTACCACTTTATCCACTAGTAGAATAATGAAATTACTTTATTCAACTAGTGGGATAATGAAAAATACAATCTTAAATCAATCACATTTTATTCATTTATACAGGGTTATTCTAAATGATTGTAGTCGAAGTAGGCCATGCCCATGTTATTACGTTTTTGCCGCTTTCATGTGAACTGTCAGTTGTGTCGCTGTCACTGTCATTTTTTAGGTGAAAAGTGCGGTGATGAGGATTTTATTTATTTTTGTTAAATTAACGATTGAATCCAGAAATATTGAGTTGTTCTACAATCAATTTTAAAAATATTGAGTTGTTTTGCACCCAATTTAACACATCATTTTGATGATTTTTTTATGTGGAGCGGCAACCATAAATTTTACATTCAGTTTTCACGCCTACTTCGACTACAATCATTTAGAATAACCTGTATTAATAGACAAAAAATTCTTCCACGTGTGCTCTTTCAAATACTGCAGCTTTCTTCGCATCGTATCCTCTCGACTCACTCTTCAGATAGGCAGTGAGCTTACTATATTTTCCAATGTCTATGTTTTTATAAACCTTTAACCTTTATAAACCTTCAAATTTAAGAAATACGACTCATTTATTGTCAACACCATTCGTTTTTCTTTCCATTCATTAAATTCAGAAAATAGTTTTCATGATGTGCCCTGGACTTCGTAGGCAATAATTGGAGAGTTGCTTCTTCAGCTTCCTCAAGAATTATCTCAGGAACAGAATGACTTTCTTGTATTTTTCACCAAATTCACAAATTTTTACAAATGCAGTCGATAAACAATCGAAAATAAATAGCAACCATTCAACACCTCCCGATATTTTTTTAATTAATTTCAATGATTTTTGAGGTGACAGCCGCTCTCAAATCATTTTTTTGATAAAATCGGATGAAATTCCAGTGATTCTGATTCTAAACGAGTGTGATTGTGGATAAAACGTTGTATTGTTTTAGTCGCGTAGCACTTAAGAAAATTAAACGCTCGACTATCGTCTCGTTTTTAAATATTCTTGCGTGGATAAAACGCTATCTAAAACAGTTATACAATAAATAACTATTAAGGTTTCCTCGGAAAGCCAAAAAATGTGAGAAAACTTTGAATTATTTTTTCAAAAAACGAAAACCAACATTTATCCAAGCAAAAACATTTGTCTCAATTCTTTTCTTAAAAAGTTTTCGTTAGTTTCCCGATTCTTTTTCCGTCTAGAATCCAAGAGATTTGACTAACAATTCTACCGTGTTAGTTTCTTAATGGAAAACATTTCTCAAGTTTTTTTAGAATTACTGGCAGAGAACAAAGCATTGATTTGACTCATGATGTTGCCCAGTGATAGTCAGCAAAGAGAATTATTTTGTTATTACTTATATTAGGAAGATGTATCATACAGCCTGTCCCAGAACTGCCTCTCCGTAGAAAACAGGCATGTGCCGACAACAAAAGAGACTCCAAAATAACTAAAATAAATTTTCCTGTAGCTCACATAAGTTTTCAATTTCACCAATCCCAGAAGCTCGTCCTCAGATATTACTAAAAAATCGGACAGATTGCTAGACAGCAAAAATTATTACTGATATCGCAAGAAAATTGAAAATCGAAATCCCGACAACGCAAAATTTCGATCATCCTATCTTGATGGTGTTCAACTCTGATTGGTCAAGTTTAGGATGCCTTTTCTCGGTTTTCCCTTGAGATAGGATTTTTTTTTTTAATTCAGCCAACAATACCAACAATATAATCTTTATTTTTGTTACATTAAGTATAAATAATTTATGGCGTTTCGATAAGTAAAATTCAGAGGCTTTATTTGAGTTAAAACAATATACAGGGTGTCTCAAAATTCGCAAATTCCGAATTCAGAGCGTTGTAGGGGATCACTTCAGTAGTCCAAATATGGAAATAAAAAAAAATCGGGACTCCCCCCACAAAGATACATTGGTCTGAAGGTGCACTCTTTGAAGTGCGTTTTCTTCAAATACAGGCTGAAAAGTTCAGTGTTTATTGTGATTTATGGTGTAGATGATTGGGGAACATAACGTAAAACCATTTTTTGAAGAATAGCTTTACTTTGGAGTAAAAAAATCTTAAATGTTTGTAATTTTTCTTAAAAATGGAACGGCAACGTAGCTAGAATAGTATTTTATCACTGTGGATATGAAGGCTGCTATGTATTGAACAAAATTAAAGTGCTTATAACTTCTTCAGGAAGAGCGAAACATTTTTTCTAAATATTTTTCGAGCTCCATTGGGTGCTTTCCTACCACGCTCTGAATTCGGAATTCGCGAATTTTGAGACACCCTATAGAATTGAATGGTTTTTTTAACTAATAAGCACGTAATACAGATTCACTTACAGCATAATTGCCAAACTGACGAACGTTTAAAAAAATGTGGTCAGGTTATTTTCAAACGTAGGTCGTGTTTTTAGTTGATATGCTTTTGACATTTTCTTCAGGTACATAACCTCACTTTGAGATCATCATTTAATTGTACATTAAAATAAAATCCATCATGTAACACTAAAAAAGTTGAGAAACAATTTCGTCGGTCAGTTCTCGAAAGAACTGTTTTTTGCAAAATAAATAATTCATACCAAGGCTTAATAAATGATGTTTGACGTCTATGATTTGACAGCTGATGAAGCTGCGACAGACGTTAACCGGAACAAAAGCGAGTACGAGCCCACTTGACGTCACATGTTTTTGACGCTCTTTAGTAGGTAAATTATTACGAAACCCATATTGACAAGGTGAAAACAAGCTTGAAAATAGTCGTCCATTTGCCTGTTTTAATAATAATTGAAAAACATTTTCGATAATGAGCACGATCGTTTCGGGTCGACAGTTATTAATGTTTTTTGAGTCACCTTTTTTAAAAATGGGGATGTCTTTTTCTATTTTTGATGTCACAAAATAAGCTGTCGTTGAAAACGATGTTTATTATTTTTGTTAGTGGTATCGAATTTATGTTTTTAATGTTTTTGACCATCAATTTCATTCCAAACCATGACAAAACAACAAAAAGTAATAATAACGATTACATTTTTACATGATCTCATACTGAAAGAAGAAAAAGCGTACGTGACATATTGTGGGCAGCGTAATCCGGGGTGTTCGTACGGATTTGAGTTTTTAAAATGGGTTTTAGGGGTAAATCTGCGCGGACATTTGTCGGGGCCACGTTACGAGTTGTTGATCGAACGCGGTCGATCCTGCTCGAATATCTATAATTGAGCGAACATTGCGGCAAGTTATAATTACCTCGGTTCTTGTGCGGGACGGCGCATCCCTCGGCAACAAAAGTGGCACGCATGATGGCTGTTAAACCGTAATTTCGGCGGAACTATCCTGTCATCGCCATTAATTTAAATAAGGACATAAAACACAAATGCGTTCGGCTCGGGACGTTGGCGAGGAAAAAAAAGACAGAAATAAAAAAGGCGACAGCGACGCGACAAACGGCCGAAAGAGTGAGTGGTTGAGGGCCGGGGTGAGTTACAATCGTGGGGTGTTTGCACGTTTCGTTTGCGCGCTAATTTCGGGTGGCAATCTGATTTCGATTGCTTCATTCGGAGCGGTCGTTACCTGCAAGTGCTATTGTCGGGGCGGGTAATAAATGTTAATAAGGGGTGAAGCATTGTAATGGCGGGTGATTGTTGTTTACATCGAGCAGGGGTGGTTTGATGAATACGCTTAAAGGACATTCGCGGCGAACGTTTTTAATTATTATACTTTCATCCCCTCAATTACGCCCGCCATTTGTTACGAGGAAGCCGTGAAACGTATTGAAAATGGAAAAATGTCTTCCGCCGTTTTTCGAACGTTCACCGGCGCATCCACCGTTCTTGATGATTTCTTCGTCGCTCACGGCATTTCGGAATTCGAGCGGGGAGTTGTTCGTACGCAAGATGGCGTCCCCTCGGCGAGTTATTTTTGCCTTGCCCCATACGTTTCTTTTCCCTTTCGGCCGGGCCTCGCCGCTCAAATATGTAAAATATCTTGTGCGCTCGAGGGGCGCTTCGCAAATTCGCTTAATTATTCTTCGGCGGAGCATCAGTCAAGGGAAAGTTGGCGCGGCAAATTACCACTAAAAGCTCATGTTACACTGCTACTTAAATATGATATAAAGTCATATCCGCAGCTTGCTAGTTTAAGAAGCATGTTAATTAATTTTGTATAAGATTAGCGTGGCCTTGCTCGCTCCGGGAGATCCTTTAAGGAGATTTGTTCCGCCAGAAAAACGCGCTTCCTCCGTTCGGAAAGGCAAAAAATTAACGCAACATCGGAACGCGTTGCGGGATGGGGGCGGCGATTTTTTTCGCGTGCGCTGATCACGACAAATGGACTGTGGCGGTGTAAAAAATTTATGACGGGGTTGATTTGAACAAATCGTTGTTTGTTCGAACCGGCTCGATAATGGTGAAGGCTGATTATGCTGATTTGCTTGTTTGTTACCTTCGTCCATCGATCGGACAGTCGGGTGTCGATAATAGCACCTTGGGGGAAACGCTAATGAGGACCGTGCTAAGCGAGTGCGGCGACAAATCGGTTTTTAAATATACCGCCAGTTGCTGATGGACGACTGCTAATAAAATTAATGACGCCGTTCGGATTTTATCTTGATGATGGTAGTGAAACTGTTTTATTGCTTAATGAAAGTTTTGTTCGATTCAATAGCAAGCTAATGAATCTCTGTATCTCTGCAATAATAATAATCATAACTGTGATGAAAACGTATACCTACGATACGAGTATGTGGGTCTAGTACAAATCACATGATATAAAAGGAGCAATTAAATTTGTTGTTCAATTTAAGACTAATTTGCATTTCTACAGGGCTTTCATAAATGATTCATGCATCAGGTGAGCTGTGACTCCATTTATTAAAATGAGGACACGGCCTTCTTGTGACACGAATTATTTATGAAAGCCCTGTACAAATATTAGCAAAGTGAATTACTTCTGAAACAGTTTTTTCGAGTATCATTTATTAATATCGGAAATAAGGAAGGTTTTACAATTTTTTTTAAATTGCTTTTAGTCTTCTACGTTGTCCCACAACCTCGTAGGTAAAATTTCGGCACATTTTAAAAATTCACCCTGTATATCTTATTTTATAAAATGTACGCCAATGCGAAGTAACTTCTAGGAAATATGCTTTAAAACAAGGAAACCGCATTGGTGTATTTTTAAGATGTGTGGAGAGCAATTTAAAAAAAATTGTAACTCAAAAAATAAATGTCATTTTATTTTTTGACATAGAATTTTTTAAATATTTTTTCCGCGTTCTACATGAAGCCAGTAGCTCGTGGTTAAAATTTGGTCACACATTTCAATAACACCCTGTATAAACATTTCTTGCTGCAGTAACTAATGCCCTGTACAAGATAGTCCTCAAAAAACCCTTTTGCTTTCTCAACTAACTCAGAACGTCATCATTAGCACTTTGAAAAATGATCCACAATGAAAACTGCAAAGTGACAAGTGTGAGTTGTCAAATGTCAAATTTACAAATCCAGAAGAGGAGTCAAATTTATACGTACCATAAATCATAGTTAACTGCGACGCGAAAAACATTTATAATAACTCTGTATTTCCACTGAACGTGATGGGTATAGCTCAAGGTTCAAATCTAGGTTCACTACTTTTTGTGACACCAACGAGATGTAATGAAATTCTTATTCAATTGTTATTATTATTAGATTTTATTTATAATTAGTGACAAGATTGTTTTTATTACATAATATCATTTGTGCTACTGAAAGCGTATAACATCTCCGCTTCAAGGGAGATTTACTGGGTGGTACTTTTGCCGGGGAGAATTTCAAGAAGGGGTGGTGGAGGCGCCGAGTCGGGTCAAGATTCTTGGATTCCTGTCGACGTTAACAGGAAACTAATTTTCTTCATTCTTCGGATTTTTTGCGTTTCCGGCGGACCGGCCGCCAATTACGGCGTTCCCATTTCCACCCCGTGTGTTTTCCCGCGAAAGAAAAGCAAGCATCCCTCTCGTATTTATTTAAAGCGATCTCCCCCGAAACCAGTAAATGAAATCACGGGGCCCTCCGCAGGAATTTGCATCTGCACAGCACGGCATTAGCATAACAGCGTTATTTTATGTGGGCCGTGCTTCTCCGGCAGTATTTAAAAAATCACCCCCTCCTTTGTATTTAACCGAGCCGCCCCGTCATGAGCGGGCTCGTTCCGCACAACATAAAGAAAACGAAGCGGCGACCTCGGCCGCCGTGTTTGTCTTCTCAATTTTTCGCGCGCGCAATTGAAACCGAGCAAACATCATCCCCCGGACGAGGGTGCGTTCCGTTCGGAACAGGTGGGATTAGTCGAATTTTTCTAATCAAAACATAATGGAAGTGTCGGCAGGCCGTTCAATTTTTTTGCCGCCGTCCCCGAGATGAAATAAGTAAAAATAAGGCCGTCAACCCTCGGCGCGAGCTCGACTCGGGGGCTGAAATTAATAATGACAAGGCTTGTAATTACACCCTTGGGTGTCGCGCTGACGGTTGTCGTTTTCTGCCATCTTTTCGTCGGGGGGCGGGGGCGGTTCGCAGACGACGCGGATTCAGTCGGGGGATGTTTGCGCGGGATTTTTTAAACGGCCTTTAATCATCGTAATAATGGACCTTTCGGCGGGGTGTCTGCGCCGCGACGAAATTGGAAATTTTCCCACTGTTATTACATTTGCGTTCTTCGGAACACTATTAGTGCGGGTAGTCGTGCGTGGAGACCCTCAGCCGCAAGGCCCGGGGGCGGCGGACGGGCCAATCGAATCCTGCAGATTTAATTAATGGAGATGCGGAAAAAATACATTGTAATGAGGCCGGTTCTGATTGGAAAAAAGCGGATTTTCTGACGGTTCTAATTAATTTCATTAGCGGAAATGGCGGATGTACCGAGTGTTTGAAAAAACGACGACAAACCAGACGAGAGCTTTCAGTTCCATTTTTCTAATTAGTTTAATTAGATTTTTTTTCTAATGTCGAGGGGATCAAATTTATCGGTCGGGGTAAGGAAATTTTTAATGGGTGGTGTGTTTTTGAACGTTAAAAAATTTATGCCCCTGCAGCAGACAATGGAGCCGTCTGCATTAGCGACCCTCACCAATTTATCGCCTCGGTCCTGCTAAGCCTTAATCGATATTCCTGCTGCAAAACTGAATTCATTTACCCTAAACAAACATCGCAAATCTCGTAAAAATCCCGAACGTATTAACGCAGTCACAGAAATCCCCGCAATTACGAATTTTCGGCCAACTTTTCCCCGACCCGCCCGCCGACAGCGGCACATTTTTCCGTCGTTTTAATGAGACGCGAAAATTTGTTCTTGTTCCTGCAGCGCCCAATCGATAAATAATTCCGATTATTATTTTTTTTTTGCAGAGCCGGACGAATTTCAAACTGTCAACGGCGAGGAATTTCCACGAAGAATTAAATTCTCTTGATGGAATTTTTCGCGGGACGAGTCAATAGAACGCGATTAATCTCAATTAAGGGAGGAAAAAGTGACGATGTGAAAGGGGTGGCGACGGTGTAACAAGTTCGACGATGGGACTGACAGTGGTGAAGCTGTCGCTGAACCTCCTCCTGTGGGGCCTGATCCAGGGTGAGTAGGATTGTTTTGTAAGCGAATTAAATTCTGATTGGGATTAAAAGAAAACAACCCCGGCCGAGACGACTCTGTTATCTTTGGAGTTTCGGAATTTTAAGGGATGTTGAAGAAAGCGACGGCGTCTCGATTGTGAATCAATTAATAGAGCACGCGGCCAGAGATACAGAGCTTTCTGGCAAGGGTGCAGCCTCCCTCGCTACAGATTATCTCTCGTCCGTATTTTCTGCAGCTTCCGGTTATTACTCAGATTTTTTTTTGTGCCTTTCGTGTGTCTTGTTTCGTACCGACTTTAAAACGCTTATTTTATTCATTTATTCCGAAACCATAAAAACGTAGAACGAGAAGCGTAAATTAACATCACTGATGACTATAAAAATAACGGTAATTGCGCCAGATTCGGGCTAAATGGCCGATGAAATATGTTGCTCAAGGGTAACGTGACTCGTAAATCTGGATTTTTTGACAACGCTACAACTAATTTATGCCAGATTGGCCGGATTAAGGCAAATTTTACGAATGAGACGTTTAATGGAATTGTCTTGGCTGATTCGTCGAGTAAACGTCGAGACTCGCTCATTTTCGAAAATGTGTTGACACGCAGAGACGTCGTCGAAAAAGGACAAAGAAGCGGAGAACGAACGCCCTCGATGTAAATTCAAATCTGGACGTTCAGGAACCGGAAGGGGTGGTGGACAAATGCTCGTTTCGTGAATTATTTGTTGTTGCAAGTTTATTTATTTTTGGTCTGGCATATGCGAGATAAGAAAACTGTTATGTATCGACCGGTAATAAAGTTTCCCAAGTGGACAGTTCAGAGTTGTAAAACAAATACTAAACTAAATTCTGACAAAATGGAAACTCACGTCGTCCACACTTCATGCAAATTACACATTCACATGTTAATAAAAATTTAAAATTATAATTTTTTTGTACATTATTTTAATAATAAAATCCGTCGAGCTGTTTTAATTATTTTTTTTTATAATTAATCAGGTACACGACACGTTCATGCGTTGCGGCAGAAAAATCGTTTTTCGGTTATATCGTGTGCAAATTGGTGGATGCAGCTAATATTTTATTAATATTAAATTTTATTATTGCAAGTAATGAATTTATATTTTGTTCAGAACGTTTTGTTTTGTGTTCAATTTTTAACGGCGTAATAATTCCAATTCGATCTATTTTTCATTTATATTCCTTTGAAATATTTGTTACTCGATAAAATTCGTTGACGTAATAGTGAAATAAATTTAAAATGAATCGTATTAATAAAAGAGGCGCTGCAATGGGAATCGTTAAAATGTAAAGTATTACAAAGAACAGAAAGTTCAGATAAAAGAGAGGTATACTGCGCCAAAAAATTGTCGCAACACTAAATGTTTTTTTGCATTACTTAAAAATGGCAGAAGTAATTGAAGCAAAAATGATATACGTATTATAACTTATTATTATGTTAATATTACGTCAATATTATGCTAGGACGTTTACGTTTGTGTAGATATGTTTTCTCATCATGAAACTAACAATATTTTCGAAAATCAATTGTACAGGGTCATTATAAATGATTGTCCTATGACAGTAGGCGTTGGTGACGTAGTTGAATGTGCCGCAAACCTCATAACATGAGTGAGACTAGTATCGCCGATAGGTGGCGCTACCGGCGGTAGTGGAAATTTGTCTACTAGTTTGTCTAACGTTGCGAGGCTGGCGGCACATTCAAAATTTGTGTGGGTTTTCAACCCCAACTGCGATGGGACAATCATGGTACACTTCTATTAAAAAAAAAAAGCGTACACGTATTGAGAGCTAATGTAAATGGGGATAAAATTAATTAATCGTTTCCAAGAAAACGTATTACGGTATTACTGACATTTTGTATGTATGTCAAATGTGTGGAAATTGCGTTTTTTAAATTTTTAAATTGTTAGATTGTTGAGAGTTGCCTTTTTCTGTTTGCAGTAATTCAGTAATTGGTAATACTTGCCTAATAAATAAGGCAAAACATTTACCCACATTAAAATCTCTGAAAAATACATCGATAAAATCCAGCTATCAGCATGGGTTTTGTTACAGCTCTCGGACTATTTCTATGTAACAACAATTAAAGGATAGGTTTACAATATGGCAATGTAGCCAAAATTGTGTTCACTACTTGTACGCTTTTTTTTTTGAATAGAAGTGTACTTCATCAACAAAAAATGTTAGATGAAACAATTATTTCTTTCATATTTAATTAAACGGCATCGTAAAGAGCGTTCAAAAAAGTGATGATCCGACGCTTGTTTTTGTTGTCATTAACGTATGACGTAGCTTCATCGATTGTCAAATCACATATGTCAAGCGTCATTTACTCAGTGAACAAGCAACGGTGTGAATTATTTCTTTTGCACAATACAGTTCTTTTTAGGACTAAGCAACCAGAGCTTTCGTTTGATTTAAAATGATAATATAATTTACCGATTGATCAAAGTGAGGTTATGTGTCCCAAAATACCCAAAACCGATCCTTATCGTCTTAACGACAAGGCTAGTGTGAAACAGATGTGTATTAAACAGATTAACAAATTTGGTGTAAGCAAATTTCAGACAACAAACAAACTTTGTTGTGATTGGGTTCATTGAAATTGGGGGAGTCATTGATGATTGTCTTTATTCCATTCGTTACAACAAAATCAATTATCTGTAGTCATAAAACTGTGAAATCGAACAAACTTCTGCCAAAACAAATTTTTCAGTCTTTGAATTCCCAAGTTTTATGATTCAATAAAGCTATTCTTGTGTTTTTGATATTTATCAATTCCTCTTGCGTAAATTTATTTTATAAAATAATTCTACACAAACTGACAATTTTTTAAATTAATATTAGACGCAGCAGTTTAGAGTTTTCTTGATAGAAGCAAGATCTGTAAAATCCCATTTTTACACCTCATCGATTTCCTCAAATAATGAAAACATCGACAGAGTATTCCCAAATTTCCCTGCGGATCTATAACATCTTTATCTTAATAACATATTAAAAGAGGCAACTTTTTATTTGTATGCATTACTTGGGCGCTGATCGCTAAAAAACCATTAAACATACAGGGTGGTCCATCGCTTACCATTTTTGCGATTACACATTTAATAATTGTCCAAAAATTCTGAAACTCGGTAGGCACAATCTCCACTTAATATTCTATGATTGTGCATGATCAACTTTTTTCAATTAAATTTGTGTGATGGAGCTAACTTTATAGCGATTGGTCCAAATATTACGGTATAGGATTTGTATAGTCGAATGTGAAAATCTAGGGTGCTATCTTAAAATCACGAAAAATCACTAAAATAATTAAATGTTTTAATTGTTAAACACTGTTTTATTGATTGATTCATCTTTATGGAGTGACCATATTGTGTGACTATCTTTTGTTAGGCCTACAAGATTTTTGTATTGTCTTTTTAACGGAAAAATTGCACCAAATTTAGCGATTTTAGGATAGCACCCTAGATTTTCAGATTCGACTATACAGAGTGATCAACAAGAATCCAAATCAGAGCAAGCGTTGCAAATTATCGGTCACGTCGTAGCAGAATCATACGCAAATAAGCGTTCAAAGCATGGCCGTAGACAATTTGTGGTCTCAAACGCTAGTTTATAATAAATCATACCTCATGAATTTTAGACGTTGGAATTATAATTGTGCATTTTATTATTATTATAAGATAAGGGAAACAATTTATAAGATAAATAAGAGCAACATTTTACATTTGTAAGAGTAAGTAAATTATCAGCTTTATTGCCAAACGCGACGCCACTGGTACGGAGATGTTTCGTTTAAATGTCACATTTCAAAATTCAAGGTTGTTGTTGTTGACAATTTAAGTGATTTAACCTAAAAAACAAATCTTCGATTTCGGAAATATTTACAGACGTTTATTGGAATTGTAAGCAATAATTATCCCAGAATAAGTTGTAAAATGGGTTTTACCATTAAAGAGAAGGCATTTTTATTAGATTATTTTCGAAAGAGGGTGAAACAAGAAAGTGAAGACTAGCCTTACTTTGTACCCCCTTACACTGAAGAATTTCAAGCCAAATGTCTGAACCTGATGGTATTGGTTATTAACAAGTTTATCAATGTCTTAAAATTATAATGCCTAATTTTAGTGAATCATAATCCATCATTAAGAAGAAGTCAGGTCAGTCCTTAGTTCAAATTTTAGCAATGGTGCAAAATGTTCGACAAATTATCAAGGAACATCCCTCAACTTCCATAAGGCGTTTAAGACTGCAAATTAAATTGAGTTATGGCACTTATTGCAAAAATTTTGAAGGAGGCTATTAATTTGTTTCCCTTGTGTGTTGCAAGAAATAAAACCCACACATTACCTTAAAGAAATTTTCACCATAAATGAATTTTGGCAGTCCATTTCCCCTGACAGCTTCATAAGTGTTTTTGGAAATTATGAGGGGCGAGTTTGACTCTTCCTGGACCACAATGGAGAACATTTGGAGCAGTTTTTGTGAAAACTTATTTTTTGACCTTGGTATAATTTAAATGTTTTAATTAAACTGCTAGAAAAGATACGAGTAAGTTCTCAATTAACCAAAAATGTGAGAATAATAACTTTAGCACTTTTCTTACAGAAAACAACAAAACAAAGAATTCTGAAAAATAATTACTTTTAAAATTTTGTAACCAAAGATTACGTGCCTTATGAAGGAATTTTATGTAACTGTGTGTTTTTTCCTTAATCAGTAATAAATAATAATTAATAATAACTTCCTTTTAAATCCATTATTCATGAATTACAAACAATTTATAAAGGCAATTAATAATAGATTTTTGAGAGGTAGGCAACCAACAAAACGAGTGCACAGCAATTATATAAAAGTGTCTGATTAGTATACGACGTACGTTTCGATAAAATAAAAGATGAGGTAGCACTCTTGATTTGGTTTCTTGTTGATCACTCTGTACAAACCTTATATTGTTCAAAAATTTTTATTTCGTTATGTTTAAAAAATCGCAGTAGGCATATGCGACTGAGCAGGTTGTTGAGTAAACACGCAGCAGATGCAGCAAACATTCAGAAATAAAACAGCGTCAATCATTTTAATTTATGTGCAACTATTTGGAAGGTACGAATTTTCGAAGGGATCCCTGTATAAATTTGATTCATAATTTAGCATAGAATTCAAAAATAAAATCAAACTGGGTAGGTTCCGTTTAAAAAAAACATAACTTTAGTGTTTTTATAATATTGAGACACACTGTATATATACCGCAATGTACAGTAGAAGCATAGCTATCATCTAGAAAAAAGAAAAAGTTGATATCTTTAATAACAAACAAGTTATGGAGCTTTTTCCCAACTCTGGGACACTCTCTATGTGTGTTTTCATAGCCAAGCGTCAAATTTTTTCGATAATTAGAAACCACCCTGTATTTTGCCGGGGTTTTTGCTACATGTGAGAGCATTTCCTCAACCTCCGTCTTAGTTTAGAAGCAATTGAACCACCTCGTGAAGGGGTCGAGTAGTAACGAAAAAAGTGAAGCAACTCCTGAATTGCCAGTTTCAGTTTAATTTTTTAGCGCATTCACTATTTACGCAATGTTATTATTACTCGAGATACATATTTACAGTATTTCCAATCCATAAATCAGTAATTGTTTGATTAATAGCAGAAATAAATTCCGAACGTGTCTGTGAATGATTTTTATTTCCCGGCGCATCCACCATTTTAGCATTGGCCGAATCGTAACTGGAGAGATTTTGGCGGTGTTATCAATGGCAGAGTAAAATCGTTAACACACGAAGATTTGTCATGATTCGATTAGCGACACGGCTCATCGTCTCGATGTTAACATGTGGCGGATACGGTCTCTAATTTCGGTAGCTTCAGTTCAAATTCACTTTTACAACTAATTTGACTTAATCCTGAGATGTAAGTACAATTTAAATCCCAAAATACCCCCAGAGCATTGTTCGTTAAGGCGATTAAAACCTCAGTTTAATTTAATATCAAACCGCATGATCGTCGAGGGAGTCGATTCGCCATCCGAAGGATCATATTGACCACGGAAATCGAACCATCCATCGCGGTCGACGGCGACGGCGACGATAAAAATCTGTTGGTAACATGTAAATTTAGAGCGGTAACGAGCGTCTCTAATTTGTCTTGGTCCGTATGCTTTTCCCTTCGGCTTCCGTCAGAAGTGCCATCAACAAATTTCATTCATGGCCGCACTTTCCCGCTACACATTACAACCGCAAACATGCCCCGTGCCGCCTTTTTCGTACCATTATAACTAGATAAAAGCGCCAAAACATCTCCGAGTCGCGTCTATTATTGTTTTGAACCGCTTCGCGACGCCCGCGTATTTCACTTTAACTGCCTCCGACGTTAAAACTGAGCATCGTGTAATGGTGGCGCGTTAAGAAAGAAACATTACGTAAAATTCGCCGACGAATAAACAGAGGTATAACGCAAGGGAGGCGCTTAATTGTTAGGAACGGCGCTTTTCAAGACTTGGGCTGTTGGGGGCGCAATTACGCCTCGAATAGCTTAAGTTAGAATGACTTAGTCGGAAACGGGCGCAAACACAACACGTCCGTATATACATCCGGAGCCCTCTCCTCCTAATTTATCCGAAATTATTGTTATTAGTGCGAGGTGTTCGGAGGTTTAATTGTGCGTTGTTTTCCAGCCGTGGCCACCAACGGGGGCCTGAGCTGGGTGAGCGTCAACGTTCCGCAGTACAGAGTGCCGGGGGACACTGCCCTGCTGCAGTGCAATTACGATCTGGGGAACGGCAGTCTCTATTCCGTCAAGTGGTACAAGGACCACGAGGAGTTCTACAGGTTCGTGCCAAAAACGAGGCCGCAGGCCACGGCCTACAGAGTGCAAGGGGCCACCGTCGACGTAAGTAAAATATATTTTTTTTTTGTACTCATAGCCTCAAAAACGGTATTTCCCGGTTGTCCTCGGAGTGCGGGAACAACGATTTCAGGCACGCGGTGTTTTTTACTTTGCAGCAGAAACTAGGCGGAATTGCATTGTAAGATTGGTGTTTAATGACGTAGACGCTTCGTCACATTTGCAATTGTAAAATTAATTCTCTATAACACAATAAACAAGTAATTTTATTATAAAACAAATAGGAACGCAATTCAAAAAGGTAACAGTAATAACAGAGCCTTGAGTTATTCGTTACAAAAATATTGTACCTAATTTTTGCGGGAAGAAATTTGTGTACGTTTTATAAAATATGATATACAAGGGTGTATTTGTAAAATGTGCCGAAATTTTACCTACGAAGTTGTGGAACAACGTAGAAGACTAAAAGCAATTTAAAAAAAATGTAGCTCAAAAATTAAATGTCATTTTATTTTTTGACATAGAATTTTTTAAATATTTTTTCCGAGTTTTACTGTCGCGAGCAATAAATTTTGGTCGTCAATGTCATTTCAAAATTTGGTTAGATTGTCACAAATTTAAAAAATTTTCCTGCTTGATTATGCCCACGTCAACAAAGTGTCAAAAAATAGAGAAAAAAATGACAATTAATGTCATACAACATGATGTTAGGTTATGATATTTACCACTGATTTACAATAGAGCATTTTCGATTGCGTCAAAGAATGACCTTGACGACCAACATTTATTACTCGCGACTGTACATGAAGCCTAGTAGCTCGTGGTTAAAATTTTGCCGCGCACTTCAGGGACACCTGTATAATGTCGACATTTAAAAAAAGAAAATATTAAAGTCAGATTAATTAAATAAGATACAAAAAGTAACTGAAAGGAATGCAAATTAATTGTTCTCAAATTTAAATTGTTCTTTATTTCGGAGAGAATATCAAGTATTCAAAAACCAGCAAAAGAAGAACAATTTTGTCTCAGATTATAGATATATCTTTTGTTTTCTAATTTGCATTGTAAAAAAATGTAAATATTTTTATACGTCGTCTTTGCAAAAGAAAATTTAGTTCTGCAAAATCTCTGTGTTCTACGTTTTACAGAAACTTCGAGTTTTCTCGATCTGATGAACATTTATATGACTTAGATTCTAGAAAAGAAAATATTTTTGAACAAAAAAAATCAGGGTGGTTGTGGTTTATTGTCTTTTAAAAGGAAAAAATCTAACTTGTCTGAAAAAGCCTACGAAAATGTTGTTTTTCTTAAATTTCTTGTCTGCTTGGGTTGTTTGCAAGAATTGCTCGTCTGTCAGATCTGAATCACATTGAAAACCAGTAGGAGAAATGCACTGTTCATTAGGTTGCCCTGCATCTAAATGCTGATACCAAAAATTGAGCCGAGTGTACATAAACATAATATAAAAATGTGAAATTATATTTCGAAATATAATGAGTTCTTGGAAAATTTGATCTTAATGTATCATTTCTCCACATTATGCGAGATGCTAAGCAATACTGTTCTATTTTCTATTTTCCGTTTTTATAAATTTCCTGGCGCATTCACCATTTTCCAGTTCATAAATTAGTATTTTTCATGTGTTGCATTCAGAGCCGAGATTTACAATTTCTGCAAAGGTTTTCTCATAATGTAACCTATAGTTTTCACCAACGCAACGAGATCTATAAATCCCAATTCGCAACTTCATAATTAATATTGAAAACAAAGGTTTGCAGTTTCTTTGTTCTCAATAAGATCTACGAAACCGTGAAGTACAACAGTGCAAAACAAAGATTTTCCTTGGAATCTTTTGCATTTTTCAAAGAATCCTTCGATGGAAAATTCAGCGAAGGAGCTCTGTAGCGCGTCGGCCCAATTTGAATTAATCAGACTATCAATTTCGTTTGATGCAACTAATTTTAGAATACCGCAACCGACAGTGTAAAATGGAATTCCCGAATGTGACCAAAACTGTGGAGATTTAGTGATTTTGCCGTATTTTTCGACACACAAAAACCATTTTAAACTTTCAGTGTTTGTATGGACAGATAATTTCAATAACTAAAATGCAAATTTCACCCGTCGAAAAATGTATGGAATAATAAAAGCAAACAAGATAAAAACCGGACAAAAATTAAATTGATTTCGATTTGAGTTAACCGTTTGTTAAATAAACCGATTTTTTGCGGTTTTTGCGTTTTGAAATTGTATCAGTCGAGTAGAAATTCTAAAACGAATAATTATTTATCATTATTTCGCATTAATTGACGCAGAGTAAATACGGTGGATATTACGAGTATAAAATGTGTTTTGTGATTAGTATGATTACTGTTCGCGATAATCGATAGCGGTGTCTGCGGTAAAGAATTTTCCTTTATGAGAAAATAAAACTTTAATAATTTGTTGGTTTAACTCGTAAAAAAGCATTGTTAATGCCACCGTCAATATTGTGTTTTTTACGGATAATTGCTGCCGTTGTCCCAAACGATTTTTTGTTATTGACCCGCTGTTTTTACCGAATTACAACTTTTATTCGAAAATATAAATCGAATGCCTACACTTTGATAGTTCGATTACTTTAACAAACTTTACTTTATTTTCGTTACATCGAAACACTTGGATAAGTTTATTGATCAGAATAGTCATAACAAATGGAAGCAACATTTTAGAGTGCGGTTGAAAATGGACGTTCGGAGTTTTACTGTAAATTATCGTGTTGCCTTTCTGGAAGCATAATTATTGTACAAATATGTACACGAAAATGTATTTAGTTTACATTAAACTGAGTTATGATAGTGATATTCCAATTTTCCCGTTCGTTTAACCACCACCCACTTCTGAAGAATAATTGGGGAAATGTAAGCTCTCAACCGCGCAATTAACGAAATCCTACCGAATAAAATTCCAAAGCTAGATCTGATTTTTATTTACTCGTTCTATCAAAATAATGTTCTTTATGGTCGCCACATTAACCGGTCACAGTGAATTGAAACTGAAATACTGTCGATAATTGATAAAATTTGTGCTCCGAATGGAGTAATTTTTATTCGATTTGTTAAATTAACTGGCTAATGAAACGAGTACAAGTGCTAATTACGATGGTAAATTATCCCTAATTGGAATATTTCCGGTTAAGTTAAAACCTAATTTAAATTAAACGATATTTTTTAAACATGTGTATCCATTTATTTACATAATCACAGAAAATGGAATTGTTTTGAAAGTTACGTAAATTACCACCAATTTCTGCTTCGCAAGCACGCTTTTTACGTGTTTGGTGGCTGCGTTGAAATTTCTTCTCGAATATTGTTTTTGTTCCAGTGAACGTTCCGGGGCTTATGGACATACTTTTGGTAGCCCCAGAGAAAGTTTATTGCTCTCAAATCGGGTGAATGTCAGGGCCAAGAGATATTTGATTTCGGGAAACTATTGGGAAATTTATCAGATATAAAAAATTAGGTCGTGTTATTTTTGGCAAGATTAATTCCAGAATACAAACTTTAGGGTTAATTATTTATTTATAATACATAGTTATTAAAAACACAATTATTAAAAACAATTTGAGAATCTAACAAGAGTTTTAATCACTTTTGACGGGAGTAGTAGGACGTTTTTAGCGCGATAAACATTTTTGATTGGATGAAAGTAAGTGCTCTGCTTGGCTGAACACGCACGTTTGGTGTATGTGGAAATTAATCTTCGAAAATCTCCCTCAGAGCTGTTTTATGGCTGCGGTGTCGTATGGGTAGGGGCACCATCTTGCTGCTGGTACAAGTATTCAAGTTTATGGAGGACCCTCGGATTTTCGGTGTCTTTAAAATCTTGTTTTCCACAATGAATTTCCAGGAAAATAATGTCCAACCTGAAACAATTTAAAAATACATATTTAACAGTAAGAATATCAAATTTTTAAATAGCAAAATTCCGTTCATTTTTAAACTCCATGTCAAAATATTTTCAAATAACAAAATGTCTTCTACAAGAATAATAATAAGAATTTGCTATGAAAAATAAAGAAGAAAGAAATAACCCATCTGTAATGCTTAATCAGTGTTGGGACATATGTATTTGCTCACCTTGAAGTGCATACTTAAGGGATGAAATTACCCCCTGAATATTTTTGTTTTTCGCTCTACAAAAGTTTGCAAACGGAAATTTAAATATATAACATTTTCATAACAAATAATAAATAAAGAGCATCCTTGAACAACACATTACAAAATTTTCAAAAGAACAAAAGCAGATACCTATGTTTGTTTTATGTAAAAATTTACATTTATGTTGAATGTCATGTTGACACTTATACGCCATTTCCCATGTTACGGCCAAAAAGAAAAATCTTGTGTGGCCACTGTTGCTGTGTCTTTTTATACATATTTCTTTCGCAATTAAATGCATTAGGTCGTACAAAAATATTACATACACCAAGAGGCACACACATCTCGTGTAAGTAATGTCCTCGCTGCGCGCGTGCACTTAAACATGGGATAGAAAGAAGCACTTTACTCTCTTGTAATTTAATATGCTACTTTGCTATTCAAGTGTACATTTTTTGGTACAGTTTGGATCAAGTTTTGTTGATTATGGTGATGACTACCTCTAAATGTCACACTTTAGACATTGATCTGGATCAATTTTTTAACTTTCTATCTTCCTTTTTTGATATAATTTGCATATCACTTATAATACCACGAGTAGGCAAAGTTATGTCGATTATTTTTGTCTTGCTGTCACGAATGTCACCCACGCTTGAATTTGAATACGAGTGCGCAACACGAGTGATATTCTCAAGCGTGGGAGACATGAGTGAAAACACCACAAAAATAGTCTACTTAAATTTGAGGAACTATTCAGTTAACAAAATTCATAATCAATTTTCCTGATAATTAAAACTAGTCGATAATTTTCACTAGTGATGAATAATCGGGAAATTTTGTTTTGATTTGTCCAGAAATGACAAATCGTGCATTTTTATTGGAGAATTTGACGTGAGTTGAATAGTCATGAACAAAACAGTTACGTATCACGAAAGCCTTTCGCTAGTTGCCAATCTCTCGAAATCTCTCATTCATGTCTGCATTCTTACAACTTCTTAAAATCCTGTGGAACATTTTTTTTTACATCTTTAAGAATTCTTTGTGCGTTTTCGACAAATGTCCGTACTTCGTGAGTTCTTCCAGTCCTCCAGAGATTAAAATTTCATTTATCACTTGCAGTCAATTTGTACTCGTATAATTTGTCTGGTTTCTCCACAATTCAATTTTTCTATTTGTGCACTTGCGAGATAAAACGGTCTTACTGCATGAGCCGGTGTTACTTCTTAATTCCTCTTTGTATCAACTCCCGCCAATATCGCTATGGTAACCTTGATCGGCTTCGGTTTCCCAACTCTACTTTTCCGAGCGTTCATTAATGTTTTTTTCTCGGTCAACGATTACTCGAAACACCCAATTTTCTTTGCTCGTTTTTGACGAGACTTTGTGCGAATCGACAAAAATCTCGAGTTTAAAGCGGCTTCATAAATAATTCAGTTAAATAGAAACAAGCGTTGCAGACATGGTGCAATCGTTGCTGTTGTCAGTAAGTGCAAATTACGGTGGAGCGTGCGCCGCTCGTTGCACCGGTTCCGCTTTTTAATTAAAAAAATTTCATAACGCCAGCCCCCGATGAATTATCGAGCTTTCGCCGCTAATTGTTGTTTAAATATTGTTTTCATTGCTGTCCCACCGAGCGTAATATTGACAAACAGTTTAATATAAATTAATATCATTTGTCTTCGGTAATAACCGAACCTGGCGGACCACAGTATTGTTGATCAATCAAGTCCAGGCATGGATATGAATTTTTTAGCGGCGCACCGATCGGGACGAACACCAAATCCGTAAATAATTCGAATTACGTCGACCATTAAGAATTAAATCGGTCGAGGGAGGGAAAAAATCGAGGGGTTTCACGCTGCTCAGACATGGAAATGATGCGGTTGCTTGTTTTGAAACAGACGTTTTACCACCCTCCTCCCTCGAGGACCATCGAACAGTCTGAGAAGCTGTCATCGAAACTTACGTCTCAGTCTTCGGCAACGTGACAGGGAAAAAATCTTCGTCGCAGATCGATCGGGGAGTTTGCGAGTTTTAAAGGGATGAATTGTGGCTGATACAGGCCGTGCGGAAATTGTGAAACGCCAATTCGGGAGGGTTGAAATCACTTAAAAAATATTCAGTACAGATTTACCAAGATCCAAATACGGGGTACATATTTTTTACATCTTCTGGATTTGTAAATTTCACATTAGACGACTCACACTTGCGGCTTTTCAGTTTTAATTGTTAATTACACACGAACACTTTCTCATTTTATCAAGAATGAAAATGATCGACTTCCTGAAATATGCTACTTTTACATTATTGAAATATTCAACAATGATAACTGTACAGGGTGATTCAAGTTTTACCGCCCGCACGATAAACCCTATTAAAAAATTAGTAAAAATTATGAAACTTTAGAGTTACATCCCCTTGATATAAGACTTTCAATGTGTGCAATTAATTTTCCCTTGTCACTTCATTCACAGCCATAAATTAAAAAAATCGATTTTGACCAAAAAAAAATTTTTTTTTCGTACACGCTCACAATTAATTCAAAGAACACATTTATGAAATTCGCATCAAAAGAAAATTATTAGTTTTTGAATTATTCCAAATTTAACATTAAAAGCGAAAAATGACCAAGATTTACAAGATTTACTACAGTGTCATAAATAAATACCTCATTGTTGGCAAACATCTGTTGACAACTTTTCTAGTAATTCTTCAGTCCCTAAAGTGTACCACAAACAATCCACGCCAATCTCTTTTGTGGAAATGATCACCCAATTAAATAATAAATCATAGCTAAATTTTGCACTTTAATATCAAATTCCATTTATTTCAAAAACCAGTGATGATTTCATGATTTCGATGACACCAAATTTTTCGTAAATGTTTGGAAGAACTCTCAGTGAAAAATTATTTAAAATAATGTAGCGAATGTTCTACAGCGACACACAATCATTCCTGAATTGTTTGAGAATTTGAAATCGATTAGAAGTGGGTATTTTTGCTCGGGCGGTAAAACTTGAATCACCCTGTACTTGCTCAGTGTTGGGCTGCCAGATCAAATTATCTCAATGTTCTAAATCAGGAAACGTCTTTGGTAGTCCATATTAGAGATGCAATCGAGAGATCTGGTCAGGCTGTGAGTGTAAATAAAGGAAAATCAACTGAAATCTGAGGAATGTGTTGAGAATGCAGCATTTTGCAATTTACATTTTTTAAATACAACAGTAAGAAATTATACGTTACTGTCGCAGTATTGGTCAGACATTGTTAAAAATAAATGAAGAGTAATCACGTGTATGAACCGTAGCAGTAAACATTCTATCTTTGAAAACAATACATTTGTTTTTGTGTGATGTTTCTTGTTTTTGTCATTTTTCAATACAGACGAAAATGTTTGTGGGATCATTTGAATTGAATTTCTGTGTCACGATGTTTTTATTTTAAATTACATTATCTCGAAGCCCCTCGTTTTTAGGCAACCAAGTAATCTCAACAATTTACCTTTAGGACAGTACAGTTACGCTAGGTGGCAAACTTGACAGCCAACTAAGTACCACGCAAGAAACATCTATAACGACTGCCCGTGCAGTAAACTGTTCTGGTACCTGGATTTTTCTATTTTGTCTCTTCCGGAGTATTTTCTCCTCTCGCGCCCGGATCGCGTTCTCGGGCCGATTTAAGTTTCAATTTCTGAACCAATCGCACTTGAAAGTGTGAAATTCGTGCGGGTAATAATAGACACTTTGGCGTGAGAGTTGTCACGCGAAAACGGACGTGTTTTAATGGGGGGAATAGAAGAGATGGGCGTTTTGGGAATAGAGATGAGTGTTTTAGGCACACGTATACTGTCGCGGCTTTTATGCCGACGTTTCATGCGAGAAACGGCTCGTTTTTTCCGGAATTTTGCCCGAAACAGGCGTCGCCGTGACGACTCTTAAAAATTTAATTCTCGACGGGGGTTTTTTTATTGTTCTTTGACTTGTAAAAAAATTGTGGACACGGAGCGCACCCGGAACGTTTTTCACGTTTCACTTTCTGCTTTGACTCTACAGAAACGTCATTATAATAAAACGTCCTTAACGATATCTCCTTCGGTAAATATTTTTTTATTGTTTGCGACGCGTTTACCTCTCGGGGAGGTGAATTTTTGCTTAAGCGGACGGTGAGCTCGACGTTTTGCACAATTTTATTTTTTGCTTGTCTTTCGGTGGTCCCTGACAGCTAAATTGGAAGTTTGCGTTCAACTTCTAGCTGACTCTTAATAAGATTTGTTCTTGCAAAGACGACAAAATTTATTACGTTTTCTTCGCTTTTAATCAACTCGTGTAAACAATTGCAAATGATAGTGTTTTGCAGTAATTTAGTTTGCAACTTGTTTATGAGCGAATGGAGGCGCACTTGCTGTTTCAATTCAAATTTAACAGTTATTTTTGTCTTGCAGTCTTCCACACTTCGATCTCTTCGAACCGTTTTGGTATCGCTGGAGGCAACTTTTTCTAATTTATTCCCATAATAACATCAGAATAAATGAAAGAAAATGAGTTTTTTGCCTCACCATTAAAACAGATTTGCTCTAAAGTCACACTTTAGACATTGATCTGGATCAATTTTTTAACTTTCCACTTTCCCTTTTGATATAATTTCGACATAATCACTTATAATACCACGAGTAGGCAACGTTATGTCGATTATTTTTGTGGTGCTGTCACGGATGTCACCCACGCTTGAATTTAAAAATCACGAGTGCGCAGCACGAGTGGTATTCTCAAGCGTGGGAGACATGAGTGAGAACACCACAAAAAATGGTAGTGTTTTGCAGTAATTTAGTTTGCAACTTGTTTATGAGCGAATGGAGGCGCACTTGTTGTTTCAATTCAAATTTAACAGTTATTTTTGTCTTGCAGTCTTTGAGACTTCGATCTCTTCGAACCGTTTTGGTATCGCTGGAAGCAACTTTTTCTAATTTATTCCCATAATGACATCAGAATAAATGAAAGAAAATGAGTTTTTTGCCTCACCATTAAAACAGTTCTTGCTCTTTGTACAGACTGGAGAGCTTTATTTTACACTTTAGTACACTTGCACTTAATAAAGTTTTCCTTAATTTGCTACAGAAGTAAAAAAAATACAAAAAGAATTTCTGGTGGAATATTTGGCAGTTTTTCATTATCACTTGCGACACCGAATTCACTCATTTTATTTAGTTTTTTAAATTACAACACTTGCTGGGTTCCTGTGTGTAAACTTCCCACTTGGAAAAAAAGTTACTTCAAGCACATATTGCATACATAACTATCGAGTGGATTCTTTTTATAGTATTCCATGTCTTTATATATTTTCTCTGTGTCTCTTTTATTTACTGTACTTTTTCGCATTGGTATTTCGGAAGGGAGCCTCTATGCGCCCTCTGGTGGCGCCTCCGCGGGTCAAGAATCGTTGCGTTACCGTACGCACCATTTGCATTTAAAATTAATCGAGTAGCAATCTTTCTTGGCGGCAAACACAGTATTTATTCGAGAAAGTGACAGGTGACGAACAACCAGTCAAATAAGAAATTTCAAAGTAAATAATTAGTTTCCGGCTTGCGCAAGCGAAGAAGACGAAGAAAGATGTTGCATTTCGTTTAAGTTGCAAATAATCCGTCAAACGTCAACGGTGCTGGGCGACACCGACCTGTCAGCAATAACCGGGGGCCTGCCGTCCCCGTAAATGAAACATCAAAGTCGTCCACCGCCGCCGCCGCCATCGAGAAAATAAAGTTTTCGTTTTGGCGCTGCGACGCAAATCGATCGGGTTAGGTTTTCTTCACCCCGGTCACATTTTAGCGATCAGAACAAATTATCATGGAATGGCGAAAGTACAGGACTGCGCTGCAATTCTTTGTTCGTGAATGAAATTTTGATAAATTCCGACTCGGCGAAGAATAATCGGTCCTCATTCATTATTCCGAAGGCGGCTAATTTGTTTATGAACGTTGAAATTACGTGTCGGCGGCGGCGAGGCGACTAATACTTAACGGGGTAATTACACCATAGTTATACAGAGCGAGACGAAAAAAAGAAACGGGGGTCAGAAGCTCGAGGTGGTTTCCTGATCGTGCGAGGACCAGCCGAATCGCGAGTGCTCGTCAAACTATTAAATTTTGATAAAATCGATAACGCAATTAAAAATTCTCGCAAAGTAAAATGTTTGTAATCCGCCCCTTCAGCTCGCAAAGTTTCCGGTTACTGTACACGGTGGGGGTAAAAAGTTGGCCGCCCCCGCCCCCAGTCGATCCGCGACACCGTGACCTATAGCCGCGCGATATTAATGTTTTAACGAAATTTTACCGAGTCGCGGGAATTCGATATCGAAAGTAAACCACCGCCAACTATGTTTTCTGTGAGGGAGGCGCCGGCAGACACTATTCGCAGCAGGCCATTTTCCATATTAGCCCCGGTCTTTGTTTCCACGATCCATTAAGCCGGGACAATGGTTTGCATGAGTCTCGTTATTAATTATTTATCGCGAGCCTGAAGCTTATACACTTTATTTTCCTTCATCGGAACGTTCTGCTCATTTAACCCCGGTAATGATCGCGTTTTTGGCGCCATCTTCGGTTCGGGCCGATGCATTTTTCATGCGCCTCCTGTTGCACGCCACCCGAACTGCCGTTTGACAGCTGTCAAATCGATCGGCGATCGTCAGGAACCGGCGGTTTAATTTACTCATTTTTTTAATGAAACACGTTTCACGCCGGATTTAGAATTCTTTTGTTGGCACCCATTGTGGTGTTTTTTGTTCTGCATCCAGCTAATTAATCCGTTCCCGCCCACTGGAATAAGATTAATGAACGGGATAATCCCGCTTTTTCGAAAATAAAGAAGAAAACGCCGCAACAATAATCGTGAAAGAGACCGATCCGGGACGCACCTCTATACGGCATCGAGTTTTTTTTGTGCGATGATGGATGGTGCAAGATCTCGGCGACGCTGCTGCAACAGTGTTTATTTTATTTCTTTTTTCGCTTTCAGTTGTCCAAATCAGACAGCAGGAAAGTGGTCCTTCATCCTGTCGACTGGAAAACGAGCGGTCTCTACCGATGCGAGGTCTCGGCCGAGGCTCCGGCTTTTTCTTCGGCGCAGAGCGAATCCCGGATGGAAGTCATCTGTAAGTCCTAATATGCTAAGGTCGATTTTTTTCGTTGGTTTTTATAGGGGAGCGCCCCTCGAAATGGGGAGCGCTTAAAACGTACAGTGTCGTTGTGCGACGCACAAAGACGATGTCATTCCAGCCGAAACATTCATTCGGTCTTTAAGTCTGAGCGCTTGTTTGCTCTGATGCGCGCCGCAACTTCGATTTTCCCACATCGCGAGGCAAATTGGCACGTGTTTATGGCTGATTGGCCACGATCTGACATTCTTTGAGCATTCCTCGACCGGAAGCGATTCGCCACACATCCGGACGTTGATTTAAAGCATCATTATGTGTGCTTTTATTTCGGAACGAGGCAGAGTGCATTCGCCGGAGCTTTATGCTAAACGGTTCGATCGATGCCACTCACAATATGAATTTGATATGAATCGAAGTGGGGATTACAAAGCGCCTGCTTTGCCGAACGGACCTGATGAGGTCCAAATCAACGGACCCCCGACCACGCATCGATGCTATCGGAAAGAACAAACCCATTGTCGGGTGCGCCATTCAAGCCGGTTTTATTTTATTTTTAATCGTGCAGTTGCCATCACTGACAAACCCGGACTGTGGAAAATGTGAAAAATACATACATACCGGGGAATATTTGCATACTTTTTGTAAAAGTCACAATGATGCAGTACGAACATTTTTGCATATTTTGGAATTCGTCGATCAATCCTCGCAGGTCTTTCAACAGTTTAGAAAGAATTACAGTTCTTTCTAAACGCATTCTGGTAATTCACGAAGAAAAAATTCGTAGTGAAGGGATTCGCAACTCCTGTTTTAGGTAATGAGAAACGCAATAGTATCTGCACAATTTCAAGTAGGTGCAGGTCCCGTGAACAACAGGACCAAAATACGTTTGCGATTAAAAATCTACCATTAATTACTTCAATTTATGAGCGTGCGGTATATCTTATCTATCTTAGGCATTTTAGACACGTAATAACTTACTTTACGCCACGGCGTGCGGTAATAAACATTTTGCCGTTTTATCTACCGGTCGTAGATCAAATTGCGTAAGTAACTTGTGGAACGGCCTGGTTGTTCAAACTTCGCGTGCGTACGATAATGTCTATGTACAGGGTGTCTCAAAATTCGCGAATTCCGAATTCAGAGCGTTGTAGGGAATCACTTCAGTAGTCCAAATATGGGACTCCCCCCACAAAGATACATTGGTCTGAAGGTGCACTCTTTGAACTGCGTTTTCTTCAAATACAGGCTGAAAAGTTCAGTGTTTATTGTTATTTATGGTGTAGATGATTGTGTAAAATAATAACGTAAAACAATTTTTTGAAGAATAGTTTTACTTTGGAGTAAGAAAATCTTAAATTTTTGTAATTTTTCTTAAAAATGGAACGGCAACGTAGCTAGAACAGTATTTTGTCACTGTGGATATGAAGGCTGCTATGTATTGAACAAAATTAAAGTGCTTATATCTTCTTCAGGAAGACCGAATTTTTTTTTCTACGTATTTTTCGGGTTCCACTGGGTCCTTCCCTACCACGCTCTGAATTCGGAATTCGCGAATTCTGAGACACCCTGTATATTCCGTTCGTTACGTAAAAAACTATTTACTGCTTTTTTCCTCCAATTTACAGATATTTAGTGAAGTTTTTTGTATTTAATAACTGCGATTGTGAAATTACAATTTGTTTTTTTTTTGTTAACATCAGAGAGATTGTAACGCTAAATAATGCGCGTTCAGCACCAAGAAGGGAAAAAATTGTAATTAGCGTTTGTTATAACGATTAAATCTTTTTTAATTAAATAATGAAGAAGATACCACAAGCGTGATGAAAGAAGTGATGAGAACTAATTAAAAATATATAAAGAAAAATTGTGGCGTGCTTCTGAGAGTCCATAATAGTGTGAAGTGGGTCCCTAATATTAAAATCGCCATTTATCAACTCCTACATCACCTTCAATTAGTGACGTTGGAAAAAATTATTATTTAAAGTTTTCAACTTTTATTGAAAAAATTAAAATTCTTATCCGGAGATCATCCAGTTGTACCGTGAGATCTAAAAAACAAAACAGAGTTGGCTGTGACCAAATATTTTAGTTGGCAATTCGTTAAAATTTCAATTATCAGGTGTCAGACTTAAAAGTTAGGTTAGTGATTTTGAGAACGTTGAAATTTTGATTTTCATAAAGCTGTGAATTATGTGTGACCTGTCGGTTGTAAAAGAATCATGAGGAGCTCCAATCCTATTTACGAACTAGAGTAAATATTCGAAATGTCTACCTTCAGCTTCCAAACATAATGCTACTTTTTTCGCTTCATGTTTTCAAATGACCTTGGCAAAGTCGGGACAATTTTCGATCGCACGGTATTTGTCAGCTATACCACAATTTTTTTCCTGTTGCGTTGTTCGCACATCTTCTGGGTTATCTCGGCGACTTCTTGTTTGTCAGTACCAGAAAGTTTTTTCTTCGCTGCCGAGGCCAAAATCTGTTTTTGCCTTTCGTGGTTTTATTCCTGTTCCGGAAACATAATTTATCCACCTCCTCTTCCTGACACGTTTACGGTCACCGACGGGTCAGGACGACAAGCCAACAAGTGATAAAATTAATTTCGAAAGGGAGTGGAATGGAAACAAAGATTTTTGGCAGCGAAGCGGCGAGATTCGAATTCGCGACCGCAACAAATCAATACGGCCTCAATTTCTGGTCCTGTCAATAGAAATTCGGCAAGTTTTACGACTCCGCCAACCCGAAAGTTGTCACATCCCGCCACGTGACCGGCTGTCGAAGCCATAAACACCGTGTCAGACCATCCGCCCTTACTAATTTATGTTTTCATTTGCTGGTCATTAAACGCCGAAGAAAATGCCGTTTGCAACGTTTTTAGGGCGCAATTTCGCTTGTCCGTGTATTTTACGGCTCATGTGACGTCATGAACATGTTTACGACGGCCGTCCGGGGACCGTACCCGCGTTGTAATCGACGTCTTAGGAAGAATTTACTCTCCACAACCGACTCCGCCAGGATTACCATCTCTTTACGATTGTCCTCGACAAGAGAGGACGAAATCAAAACCGGGACCTTTATGAAAAATAAACCGACATCATCATAATCCGACAACAAGATAAACTTTTATGCACACCGTGTATCGTAAACAATGCAATAAACCGAATTCTGATCCAGGCATCGGGTCATAAAAGGATTATTAATACAGGTAACGCGGGCCATAATTTTCCGCTTTACTAGGTGTACACGACTCCGGCGGGAAAATTGCTTTTATTTTTTTTTTCTGGGTTGTTCCAACTGGGCCGTGATTTTTTTCGCCGACGGAAAGTTTATTTTGTAACCGAACGGCGGCGGTGTCCCCTCGGGTAAGGTGCGGTCAAAAAGAGCTCCCCCCGGAACCGGAGCGCGGAGTTGGCGGCTTCGTGTTCTTCTCTTTGCACGTGGAAATTGATCTGAACGTACGGGTTAAAGAAGCTTTTGAAGTCTTGTGCTTTGAGCTTTTTTAACTTTGGAGCTTTGTGAGCAGTAATACAAGTTGTGTTTTGGAAGTTTAAACGTGCACGTCAAGCGATTCGTTTATAACAGGGGATTATTCCACGTCAGACTCATCGTTGCAACATCAACGAGACCGGCTCCGGTTGCATCCCGGATTTGGCCGCTGGCCGGAACCGGCGATCGCGCCAGAGTCCGGATGACTTATAGGGCGGAGCAAATTGGCGGGAAAAACGGAACATCTCTCTATTTTTTGTTTTGTCTTTTCCGCTGATTTATCCGGGCGGCCTTCCGACACGGTTCCGGTGCACGCCCGGACTCGGCGTAACACGTTGCGGACAACGAGACCGCCGCAACTGCTCACACTCCACAAATTACTCCGGACGAAGCCTCCGATAAGTGATCGGACACAAAGCACGAGTGGGAGGCGGTCGCCGCCGCCGCCGCCGCCGAATAAATCCGTGCGAGATTTAGATAATTCCGTTAAGATATGAAAGGGAACCCGGTCGGAGTGATTACAAGGATTGTTAATTCCTGATCGGGGAAAAACTCCGGGAGGGGGACGCCGCCCTAGCCGATATGCCATTGATTATGTGTCAAATTGTTGGCGAGATCTCCGGAGTGGGGCTCCGGTTTAAAGTGCCGGATCAAGTACATTTTAGAAATATCGCCCGGTTTTAGGGCCATAAAAGGATCACCATACTTCAGGACTTATTGAGACTAACGTTGGGACGAGCCGCGTATTTATGTCGAAGTCTCTGCCTCCTGATCTATCAGGGTATATACAAAAATTGACCGGCCGCGTCGGAGATGCGACGCGGATTTGATTTACGACCGGAATAAAAACGATTGCAGCGCCGTAAAACTTATGGAAATATATGGGACAGACTCTTAACCCCATTTCGGATACCATAAAGAACTCGGACACTTGTCCGACTCGGAGAATTATGCACCGACGTAAGGGTATCCGCGCCGCCGGTGACCTCCGCCACCCTTTTGCAAATCTCTTTTTCGACGGGGCGGGGACGTCCCCACGTGCCAGAGCGGAAGCGCAACTGTGCCGGTTGCCCGATCGGTTCGGGTTCTGCTGAATAGGACACTAAAGCACAAAATCAAAAAAGCACGCTTTTATCAAGATGAATGCGATTTCATGGAGTCGCAAATGTTTGACTCGATTTTTTCGCTGCCGCGTCAAGAATTAATTAATTTACTGCATTTAGCGTTTCCGCTATTTGCGACGCATCGATCGTTAAAATCTACGATAACTAATTTATTCGTGATTTCATTTCCTCTAATTAAGTACACCGCCGACGCGATCCAACTTCTCCACCTTGACGATCATCGTATCGAGTACGTGTTTTAATTTTAACTGGTGACGGAATTCGTCGGGGTAAATCTATTTTTTTTTTTATAATTTTTTGCAAAGGGCCTCACGAACCGAGTTCAAATTTAAAAGTTATTTTCGTTAAACACGACGCAACAAAAATGTTACTTTTGAAAGAGCAAAAAAGTTGACTAAAGCCTTCAGTTGGCTATGTTTTTTTGCCCAAGGGGAAAAAGACCCACTTTACTCCATACAATCACGGAGTAAAGTTGCTCATTATACAGGGTGTATCTGAAACACGTGTGTTAATTTTAACCAGTGAAAGAACTTGCCAATTTATTCTCTATAACATTTTGCAAAATTCGCAAAAGATTTCCAAAATTTTTTGCCCTCCAATTTTTACCAAACGAGTCGTTTTGTGTAGTTAACTAGTCTCTATTTTTTCGTAACTGTTTTTACAAAGCTTCGTTTCTATCACAACAGCAAATTTTCGCCCTTACCTATAGGCGGGGGTATACAGGGTGTATCCGAATTCGACCGACAAACTTTCAGGCCAGATTCTACGATCAAAAATAAACATAAAACTCTTAATACATATGGGGTCAAAAACGCTTAGTTTGCGAGATAATCGACAAAAACGTAAAACAATTATGATCTGAATTCCTTGGATTTTATGGGGTTACTGTGCATTGAACAGGGGGGCGAAATTTTGACAATTTTTGTAAATTGTACTCCTCCTTTTTATTTTTGTACGTTTGATCAAAAAATTCCACCTGATCCCTTGTGTTGCTGGTAGAAATTTTTAGTCGATTATCTAAGCATTTTTGACACCATATGTATTCAGAGTTTTATGCTTATTTTTGATCATAGAATCTACCCTGAAAGTTTGTCGGTCGAATTCGGATACACCTTTGTACTCGTATACTTTGATGGCTAATTTATTCCAAATTTTAAATCAATTTGTAATGCTTTTTCGTAAAAATATTATAGAGAAAAGTTTCATAAATTGGCGAATTCTTCCACTGGTTAAAATTAACACATGTATTTCAGATACAGCCTGTATAAAGGTCATGCAAAAACATAATTATGCTACATTCACAAAAAAGTCGATTCTTAAAATGAAAGTTATCATTTAGATATCCTTGAAACAAGTAAAATGGTTTATTTATTAGAAAAACGTTAACTCTACGAGTATTTACTGTGATTTTTACAGAATTTTTTGCAATAGTAATTTATGGCACCTCTCGATTTAGGAACTCTAAAATTTTTAAGACATAAAACCTTTGTGAGGAGGACGTTGGTCGTCAACCCAACATGACCAACTTATTCGTAATACCATTTCCTGTAATCAGCTTAAACTGCACTGTCGACAGATGTGACTCAACTTCACCCTGACGACCAGCATACTCGTATATTCGTGCGGATCAATCTACGCGTCACTTTTGGCCGATCAAAGTTTTTTAAAATCTACTCTTTGCAATGCGAGGAGTGTCGTCTTGGGGGTCATTACTGCACGAGCAATTTCCTCAACATTTATTGCTCGAACAAAGACTTTAATTAATCGATACGTTTGATGTTAGATAGGCCTAATGGGATTTGGGTCGGGAATTGCCGCTGGCCATTCCGCGCATGCAACATTTGCATTTGTCGAAGAACGAGCTGTGGTGGTGGTGGGTGTAAAAAAAAATCGTTGGTGTTTTGTGTCGCTTAATAAAAATTTCAGGGATGTCAGACGATTAGGTCGGCGTCTCGTCAGACGAACGGGCAAATACGTCGTCTTTAATTTCGTCGACTGGAGCTTAATCGATAAAATGATTTCCGCCGGTGCAACTCTCCCCTAAGTACCCAGAGGTTCCTTTCTTCGTTGTATTCGGTGCACGTTTCCGTCCGGAAAAAAAGAAATACATTCTATAAAATGCGGCAATTTATTATCGAAACGCACTTCTAATAGCCATTCATGGTCGAATAACTAAATCTATATATAGTTCATTCGTCAAAAAGAAAAGGAGAAAGTTTCAATAGACTGCCACCCTCGAGTGAACACACGAAAAATTACCCCTTAGCCATCGAATAATCGATCAAATTATTTCCCTCGCCATAATGACGCCCTGCTGGCAACGCGCCGAACGCTCTCCTGAAAAATGACGAAACTGTGGCTCAGATGTTATTATGGTTGGGGGGCAAAAAACGTCACGTCTGAGGGGAGATTATGATTGAGGTCGGGGGATGAACCGCGCGACACACGCATTGATGGTTTAATAACGTTGTTTTGCTTCGTTTGTGCCGGAGGCGGTGCAACAGTTTGACGATTTTCTCCGTGTTTGTTCGGGACTCGGTGTTTTTCGTATCGGACAATGAAATAAACTCTTTTTCCGATTTTTGTGCGAGACCGTCTCGTCTCGTCACCGACGATTTCCATAAATCGGGAAAAATCCCTTCTCTCCCGGGTGGCGGTGATTATCCGCCGGCCCCGGTCGCAATCAACCCCGAAAACAATTAATCGCTTCTTTTGTGTTCCGAATGCAAGGAGGAGAGAAGAGAATGGCGCGGCGCGCACTTTCGAGACTCGTAATAAAACAGTCTGGTTTATTGTGGTCATTTGATAAGTGCGATAAGTATGACAAGCACGCAACAATTTAAAATACATCGTCGATTTTCTTTGTCTGGCACACGTGTCCGTTATACCTGAAACGAACGGTTTCGTGTGTTGATTGCGTTTTGTTTAAGGCGGCCATTATTAACCTTGGGAATGACCGATCATTCCATTTTGTGTCTCGTATCTAACAACATGCGACCATGCTAGATCTTTGCCGTGCCCGCCCAGATATATTAATTTATGGCGACAACGGGGGCAGGCGGTGGGTCGGCCGCCCGACACACAGGTCCGTCTAGAAATGGTGGATGCGCCAACCCCTGACCTCACAACAACCCCTCACATTCGACTTGATCTCTCGAGAACATAAACAATTGTGAACAAGACTAAAGACAGGTTCTCACTATCAAGTAAGCATCAGCGGTGGTACGTACGATATTGCAAAGAAGCGAATGTGGTGTGATTTGGAATGCGTACGATCCGAACTGGTGAGCGCTTACCTTAACGTTCACTCCCGGCGCATCCACCAAATTCTCACTTCAATTAAATTAACACAAATATACTTTTTGCCCCACCACCAAAAAAAAACCTGGTGTTTTTTTAATCGATAAATAGAGATTGAAAAACCGAATTTTACAGTTTGGGGAATTTGATTTCATACTTTGATACACTTCACGAAATTTTGCTTAAACTGCTACATAAATAAAGTAAATACAAAATGAATTTTATTTCGGTAAAATACTTGGCAGTGCTTCATATTCACTTTCACCTCCGTATTCGTTCATTTTATGGAACTAATTGTAAAAACACTCTGAACGTGCACACTTCAACATCGTTACCTAAATTAAGTAACGGCAGGAGGATCTGAATGCAACCTAATTCACATTCTCAAGTTCCGTTAATTATTTTATTCGTGATTATTTTATTTTAGAGATGTTGCAAAAACTTATGCATAAAAAGCACGTTTTTGATGCGCTCGCCGGGCTCGTACTCATCACTAATGAAAAAAGTACTCTTGTATGCACATGTCGCATAAATTACTTAGTTACTTAGTAAATAGTATAACCAGGATAATATGACTTACACGTGTACACATCAGAGTGCGTTGAACCCCTCTTTCGTTTACTATTCCCATAAATTGTTTATATTATTAATATTTGTTTTAGCTGATCATTTATTTATTAGTTCTCATCGTGTATCAATTAAAATGTTCTCCTTGCTATAAATAAATTTACATTTGTCATTTCTTTATCAATACAGGGTTATTCACGAGATACTTCCGATGAAAATTTCGTTATATGCAACCCAAAATACAAAAAACCCCTAGAACTTGATATCTTGTTTAATTTGAAATAAGTTAGCAATCCAAGTAGCTTGGCGAATAACATTAATCATGACACCTACTTGTTATTGAGGTTATGAGCAAAACTTAATACCGGGTGATCAAAAAGGACTGTTTAAGTTGGCAATACAATTAAGAGTATTTTGTTGTTCGGCTGTTTGCAATACTGCAACCGGATACGTCTTTTGACAGATATTTTACGTGAAATCAACAGCGACAAAATTGTAGGTTATGTATGTATAAAAATCAACAGTACAAAGAAACAACTTGAATTGTCAATGTCAGTGTGAAGTCGTCAACAACCAGAAGTTACTCAAGTTATACCATTTGAAAGTAAAAATCAATACTGCCAACTTTAAACAGTCCTTTTTGATCACGCTGTATAACTGTAAAAACTGACATGACAGGCAATAAGGGCCAGCCATCGTTGATTTAAGCATTACTTTTTATAAATTTAGAAAGCTAGAAACCTTGGAAATTGTAGTTTTGGTTGCATATAACGAAATTTCCATCGGAAGTCTCTCGTGACTTACCCTGTATTTTATCGTGTTTATTCAACTGTACTCGATGTACGTTTTCTTCTTTTGCTTCTCCATTTTGTAACGTTTTCTTGTTTTTCTTATGTTCGTTCCGTTTATTCTCTCTTCACAAAGGCTTTGCCCTCTTTTTTGATTGTGTTATTAGTTCAGTTTTTTGTTTGTTGTTTGTTAAATTGTACTCTTTTTGCATTTTCATCATTTTTTCTTTATTCTTATTCTTTAATTTATTTATTCGCTCCAAGTTTATGTCATTCTTCCATATTTCTTTTACGTCTCTGTTTTACAGATTTCCGCTTCTGTTTTCTTCTCTATCCTTCATATCATATAAACAATATCAAAGATACAGGGTGTCCCAGAGTTCCGAAAAAGCTCCATAACTTGTTTGTTATTAAATATATCAACTTTTTCATTTTTCTAGACGATAGCTACGCTTCTACTGCATATTCGAAAAATATTGCGGTATATATACAGGGTGTCCCAATATTATAAAAACACTAAAGTTATGTTTTTTTAACCCAGTTTGATTTCATTTTTGATTCTATGCTAAATTTTGAATCAAATCTACACAGGTCGTTTTTACTTATCTGCCATCGTTTTTGATCAGTGGAGCTTTTTTTACCAGAATTCCGAATCCTTGGAAAATTCGTACCTTCCAAATACATAGTTGCACATAAATTAAATAATTGACGCTGTTTGATTCCTGAATGTTTGCCGCATCTGTTAAGTGTTTACTCAATAACGTGCTTAGTCTCATATGCCTACTGCGATTTTAATATAACAAACAAAAAATGTCAAAAACTCATTTTTTTTTCAAATGGCACCCCACGTTTATTTCCAACGGTATAAGGTTTGTACAGTCGAATGTGAAAATCTAGGGTGCTATCTTAAAATCACTAAAATAATTAAATGTTAAACACGGTTTTGTTGGGTGATTCATCTTTATGGAGTGACCATATTGTATGATTATCTTTTGTTGGGCCTACCAAATTTTTGTATTGTCTTTTTAATGAAAAAATTGCACCAAATTTAGCGATTTTAGGATAGCACCCTAGATTTTCAGATTCGACTATACAAACCTTATATTGTTCAAAAGCTTGTCAAAAAAGCTTTCGACCAGTGCAATAATAAATACGGGGTGCCATTTGAAAAAAATGAGTTTTTGACATTTTTAGTTATGTTTAAAAAATCGCAGTAGGCATATGCGACTGAGCAGGTTGTTGAGTAAACCCTCAGCAGATGCGGCAAACATTCAGAAATCAAACAGCGTCAATCATTTTAATTTATTGGCAACGATTTGGAAGGTACGAATTTTCGAAGGGACCCCTGCAATTTGAAATTTTCGTAAAAAAAAGCGCCACTGATCAAAAACGATGGCAGATAAGTAAAAACGACCTGTATAAATTTGATTCATAATTTAGTGTAGAATTCAAAAATAAAATCAAACTGGGTAGGTTCCGTTTAAAAAAACCTAACTTTAGTGTTTTTGTAATATCGAAACACACTGTATATATACCGCAATATTTTCCGAATGTGCAGAAGAAGCGTAGCTACCATCTAGATCTAGAAAAAAGTAAAAGTTGATATCTTTAATAACAAACAAGTTATGGAGCTTTTTCGCAACTCTGGGACACTTGTATCTTTCACAGCTTTTTCCATTTTCGTTAAATTTTCATTCTCCTTAACTTTTTTCGTGTTCGTCATAATCAGATCGCCTTGCTACCCGATTTAAGCCCAATTGAACATGTAACGTCCTACAAATAGAAGAACTCCTCTGGCCCCGAATAAATAAATAAAGAGGTAATTAAGTGCGCCAAGTGGCATCGACTTAGTCTTCCGAGTTACAACAGTCTCGTGTGAGGAATTTTGCAACGTCAAAATTTCGATATTTACGTCTAATAAAATTACATCCGTGTCTATTTTATTGTCGTCTGGCCGGTCGCATCGTAAATAAGATCGATTTATTATCATTTTATGTGTGTTCTGTCTTCTAAATAAACTTTATTGTTATCGACTACAAGCTAGACTCCGATAAAATATGACATTAGCAGAACCGAATCACCTCGTTCTTGCTCGAAAGGCATTGTCCGACGTTGCAGACGGTCCGCGCTGATTGAGGTGTCAACATTATGTTTTTTTAATGTATGTAATTCCGATGGAGGGGAAAAAATGAAAATGGAACTGGGGGACAGGATGGCGTGTGAAAGTTTCATTTGACTTGACGATTGGTCATTAGAAGTAATGATCCGTGTTGATGCGGATTTGATGATTTTTAATTTTACCGGAAACGTCGTGCCACTTTTTGGCACTGATTTCGATGCATCGGTGGTAATTCGATTAAAACAGCACCGCGCGACCTTCACCGTTAAATCACTTTCGCCTCCGCAAGAAGCCTCCCGCTCATAAATACGGGAACACGTCTGAAAAATAAATATCGAACGTCATTTAGAATATAGAAAGAAAAATAAAACACATTCGTTCCGGCGTGAATTATTGCTAAAAACTCGGTGGAAGCCGTTCTTGGGTAATTCAGCTGAATCGCATATCAGCCATTCGGAATCGAATAATGTGTCTCTTGTATCCAGTATCCCTGTTCTGCACCCCACCGGAATACTATTTATTACATTATCAATGTGTTCCTGAGGCACGTTCTCCCTCACCTTCTCTCCGCCAAGATCTCTCCGAATTCCCAACGAGTTATGGGCCGGCCTGATGGTTATTTAATTGGTTCGGCAGCTTGCCTTATGGGAGAATTCGGTAAATTGTTATTTTCGCTTTCTCCGGCTCCGGCGGCCCTCACGGTAAATAAATATGTACAGCGTGCCTCAAAAGAAACGCCGCAGCGTACGTAATTTGCGCTGTTTCTACCGCAACAGGGGAAGCACCGCTGTCGCGTGCGTAACGTTCTAACGGGTGACTATTAAAATTTTCACTTAAGGTTGGCTATGGATCATTCTTTGTTTTCCGTTGCACCTTAGACACTTACAAGTTTGACATTTCAGTAAATATTTTTTCTCTTAATTTGGTTATGTTTCAATTGTACTGACTGACATTTGTCGTTCGTTCTTGCGTGTGTCTAAAGTAACAGAAAAAATAAAAACTCGTTCAAAGCCAACTCCAAGTGAAAATTTTAATAGTCGCCCGTTATTTCTGTTTAGGGGAAAAACGTCCGTCAAAGATTATTTTATTTCGACATACAAAAGTATTTTAAGTGAAGTTGAAAAACACAAAGAGAAAAGTAACGTCACACAGGTGACATCGAACAAGGTTTGAATAACAAAGGACAAAGGCATTTATACACTTTTTTACGATGGATCTGTAGAATATATACAGGGTGTCTCAAAATTCGCGAATTCCAAATTCAAAGCATTGTAGGGGATCACTTCAGTAGTCCAAATATGGAAATAAAAAAAAATCGGAACTCCCCCCACAAAGATACATTGGTCTGAAGGTGCACTCTTTGAAGTGTACTGAACAAAATTAAAGTGCTTATATCTTCTTCAGGAACAGCGATTTTTTTTTTCAAAGTATTTTTCGAGCTCCATTGGGTCCTTCCCTACCACACTCTGAATTCGGAATTCGGCGAATTTTGAAACACCCTGTATTTATGTGAGGGAAATGTCAAATCGTAGCAACTAAAAAGACAACGCGCGTTTGTAAAAGAGACAAATGTTTTTGAACGTTCGTTACATATTTTATGAGATCAGTACTGCATAATTAAATGTAGCAGACGGAGAAAAAAAGGGTGGAAGAAAAATATCTGGTGGATTCCAATAAAGAGTAACAGGTAGTGGTAAAAACGAAAAAAAACCATTGACCGACCTCGACAAAATAGAAAATGCTTTTGCAAATAGACGGACAAAGGACAAATTGAGTAATGAAAAGAACGGTCTAGTATATGGAATGGATCGTAAAATTTGATTAACCATAAAAATTTGCAAAAAGAAGAGCACCGCTGCAACAAAAGCACATGAATTAATTTGGAAAATATCGTAGAAGGAATTTTTCACGTGCAGCGAGTGGATTTTTCCGATTTCGCCGGTCGTCCTTTGGAAGCCATCCCCACAACGAGGCCACAAATTTAAGTCGAGCGACAAAAGTGTGCATCCCCTATCGCGGACTGATACAAGCCTCTACGAACTGCTGTCAAACACGAGGGAAAGGGGGCGGCGGTTCGGATCGGTTTCCTTTCGCTATTTCCACTCGCACGGTCTATTATGATGTTTTAATCTTGCGGCGAAAGAAATGTCGTGCCACATCCACCGCCGCAGATTTTTCCAGACTAGCGTCACGACGAGACATAATCGTCGGGGGCAGGGGGCGCTCGTTAGACCCGTCTTCTCTCTCCGTTCGTTCTGTTCGGTTCTATTGTGACGTTTCAATCCGGCAGACACCCCGCAATTTAGATTTATTAGCCACCGGCCGCTATCAAGATCTGAAGAGACACATGCGAGGCTGCCATCAATTTTGAGCCGCCGTTAAACGCCCTCATTATGATTTCTTTCCATTACACGATTTCGCGCGCGCAACACGCTGGCGAAACGCGTGTCGTGCCGACGTAAAAAACGATTTCGTTATAATAATTCACGGTTCGATCGGTTCAGCGGCGCTCGTCTCCTCCTCCTCGTCCTCGTTTTTAATAAACACTCGACGTCAGGTGAGGCACACGCGACAACGGCCTCCACGAAGCGGACCGCCGCATCGCAAAAGTACATCTGTTCGCTTATGCATGCGCATGTAAAACATGAACCGGCGGAATCAACGATATTTCCTTGATTTGTCCACTTTTTACAAGCAAATGAAACCTGCTCAGGCAATAAGGCAATAAAAATAAATCCTTTTCTTTCGTACGTACGGCGCTGCGGATATAACATTCAAATAGGGCTCTAATTTCGACCGAGTAAAAACCATTTGCATTTTAAGCAAACCCATGGAAGGACAGATAAAATCGCCCCGCCGGAAAAAAATATATATTATGTATGTACGTGTGTACGCGCCGACTGGTTATTGTTATTGCTTCGAACGTACGTCCGTCGTTGTTTATTGCGTTTTTCGCAACATATGCGGTGTGTGCATTAGCGGGTGGAGTGCACTTTTTACTATTGGGAATGGAACGGGCCCCTAATGGAAAACGAAATGGGGTTGCACGTGGAATTATTATCGGTGAGGCCGACAAAAAATCTAATGAGTCGGGTTTATTGTTAATCCGGGGGGCGATAAAAAAATTATGGCCTGGAAACGCGCGCAATGGAGGGGAAGAATGCTGATTTAATATTAAAATTATTTGAATTCCGACTGATACGGCAGCCGCGCACCTTTTACGCCGCCGCTACACGTTACGGACTTTTCATTTTATTGTTCATCAAATAGATACTTTACGCCGACCGAAAAGACAAAGTTGCACAAGCACCCTCGAAATCAATAAACAAACACGTATACATATAAGGGTTGCATCATTTATGCATTCCCGAAATGATCGAATACGCGAGGCGCACCAAATTTCGAAGAAATCTTTATTACCGGCCGCACCGTTGGTTGCCTACCTCGCACAAATAATAACACCGATCGTGATCGTTGCGCGTTCGTGTCTTCCTTAATCAAGATGTCCATTTCTCCCGGTCCACTTTTCCATTATTCAGCGTTCCTCCGCCCTGTGTAAATATTGAATAGTGGCACGGCGCCCTCGTAGGTGTATCTAAGCTTCCGTAATTACTTTATTCATTTCGGACGAGGGGGCTGCGTCGGATGCTGCGCCGGCCCGCCGCCGCCCGGGTCTCCTTCACTAATTCCCGGTCTGGTTCTTGTTGTTGCAGACTTTCCTCAAGAGGACCCGATCATTACCGGCGTCGAGCTGCAATATCAGATCGGCGACGAGATCACCCTCAACTGTACTTCAGGAAAGAGCCACCCGGCTTCCATACTTCACTGGTACATCAACGAACAACAGGTACAATATAAAAGCACTCGACTCCTGAACGGGGATAACTAAATAAACATCAATATATCAAGAAGCAACATTGTTGCCAAGAGATACCGTGCTTTTATTCCTCCTCTTCGTCGGCGAATTACCGGGGAAACGATTTCGTGGTTCGTGCGTTCCTTCGGGTTCGGGGGGGCGGAAAAATTTTTCTATCGGCTCCTGAAAAATTACGACGATCGTCGTTTGTTTGCTCGTTTGCGACGTCGCTTCGCTTTCCATTTTCGTTTCGACGCGATCATGTTTCGCGGACAACAACAGCGACGCACCGACTCCATTTGTCGGCGGTTGGTTGGTGGTGGTTTTTATATTTTTCATAAACTGATTTAACGAGAAATCGTCGTAAAATTACAAATTTCGCATTTTGTAATGGAAATGACGGGCATTAAATCTGCGCGAAATATGCCGCAGGTTATGGCTTTAATATTTTCGGTAATAAAATAATAATAAAATATCGCGGTGCCTCGAAAATCTTACACTGAAAACCGACGTCGTTCTAATTTTGCAATTTTCACAATAAAAACGACACATCTTAAACACCCACAAAGGAGGGGGGGTATTTTCTTTAGTACTTCCAGCATTTTATAATAATTACATGGAATTTTATTTACTAATTAAAAAACTGAAATAACGATTCAAATGCTAGTTCTACGTCTCTGATATCAAAAACCTAATTCTGTCTTCACACATTTTTACAAAAATGTAAATTCAAAATTTTACTGTCCATATGGTTTCTGTGATTTTGAAAATAATCAGAACCTATTTCTTCTACCTTGATTTCAAACTGAGTTGAGCGGTCGTAGATAAAATATTATTACATTATTGTCGCACTTGTGTGATTATATAAACTCGATCGGAAGCTTGGTCGTGGAAACTTTACCCGCGTACGATAATAACCCCTACATCACACTCGTTGCGTAAATAACTAGTTTTTTAGAATTTGCGTCTCTAATAGGTCTATTATTGTATTCAATTTGGAGTCGTTTATGACTATCCATTAAAGCACTCGTGGTTTAATAGATCTCTAAGAAAATTTTTAGCAATATTTCAGTGTATTATTGTCATTTACACGAAAAAACTTCCAATATTAATTTTCAAACTCTACTTTTTAACATCTGTTGCAGATGTAGTTGCGTCCGTTGCCTTGAATTATCAATTAATACAAAATTCCCTAGAATTTGAAAATTTAATTTTTTTATTTAAAAATTAAAACAAAGGTGCAAATTCTAAAAAATAACATTGGGCATTGGCGCACTCGTCTCATAGAAAACTCCCCTACGGCTCGTTTTCTACACTTGGGCCAAATCAACCCTTATGAAACTCGTTCTTTAATATACTATTTTCTACTCCTATTGGATAATGTAATCATTAACGTGTTTTTCCTTGGATAACAGGATTCATTAGCCACGGCCCGTTGAATAATAATATCAAAACTCACTGCAAATATCATAGCAACTAGTTTATGAAGTCCAATCTCAAATTTTGATGCAATGGTATTCAGTATACAAAGTAATAGTTTAAAAACGTCAGTTTCAGTTTGTCTAATAATGAAACTTCTCTATGAAGAGAGACTATGAAGTCGTATAAAAAGTATAGTATTCTACTCGCGGATAATGGCTATTACTCACTCGGATGAATTATGCCGCTCGCCTACGGCTCGTGGAAAATCATTCTCACGAGTAATAGCCGTTATTATCAGTTCATTGAATAATAAACTATTCTTCTTTATCGTAATAAAGCAGGTTAAATAAAGTGGCAGCTTATATTATTTAAGTCAACATTATTGTCCAACGTTACGAATGCATAGAATAATATTATCACAATTCAGAAGTGGTCAAACGAAGAAAAACATATTCCGAATCCCTTTTAGCTGCCAATTTGACAACTTCTTTTGTGATCTACGGGTCCACGCAAACCAACTAAAAACTGCCGCACTAATTACGCCGAATCTAATTTGAAACGAAACTTTATCGCCGGTGATTTAACGAGTTCGCGAGATAAATTCACCTCGGGCGATTTATCTCAGCAACACGATGCATTTATTATCGCGGTGCGTTTATTGCAGCGCAAAATGAAAATATTTTAATGGCGCCGTTTCGGACGCCCCCGAAGTGTCGGTTCGTTCCTAGTTTGGCCGATAAAAAAATGATACATTTCGTGGCGAGAATGATTTAGCGTCACCTGCGAAATAAATCTCGAGACTGTGTCCGAGCAATAATTTTCACGCCATTTAACGACTTTCCGTTTTAAACTGGACAAGCTGCGACGACGTAATTAAGCGAAAATGTATGTGTCGGATTTAAAAATAGCGGTTCGTACTGCACGATTCAGCGAAATTTATTTAATACGCTTCCCGCGATAAAGCACATCGACAAGGAACGCGAACGCGGCGATGGAGGCGCCGATAAGGCCGAAAATTGCGACTTATCGCTGAAATTTGTCACAAAAATATCTCGAGAGGACGTGGAAAAAAATTAACCTCTCAGGAGCTGGACGGACAAAGGCGAAAAAATCTCCAGAATCATCTTCACCTTTGGAATTTATCTCGATTCGTCACGACAAACAGAAAGATGCTAGTTGGACGTTCTACTGCGGTCGGGGTGTCCCTCAAAGATCACCGTCGGGTCCCATTCTTTTTCTTTTGTCTCCGGTCCGCTCCCGTTGACCGTCGTTCGTGTTTCAGGTGACGAGCTCGGGGGCGCTGATCCGCTACCCCGCCTACCACGACCCCAACGGTCTGATAACGACAACCCTGGGCCTGCGGTTCACGCTGAGCAGCCGTCACTTCCAAGGCGGCTCCATGAAAGTGAAGTGCATAGCGTCGGTGTCGCCGGCGCTGTGGCGCACCGACAGGGAGAGCGTCGTCCAGAATCTGCCGATCAAGGACATGCGAGAGGCTCTGCTACTCGGTGAGTGGACCACCTTCATCCAATCCCCCCGGCATGGTGTGTATTACACGGTGGTGGTTTCGGTGGCGAACTCGTCGCGACATTATTAATGCAACCGGCTTTCGGGGGTGGCGAAAAAGTCCCGTTTTGAAAGCGGAATCGCTCGATTAATGAGCGCCGCCCTCGGACGCACCAATTAGTTCTGACGATTCGATTTGGGCTCGTTCATTTTTAAACTTTCAATTTCCGTAACGCCGCGGCCACGAAATTGAAAGGGATTTTTTGGTGACGCGCGAGAAGTCGCGGAGAGCCGAAAAGTCGCGGCGAGAAATCTCGCGCAAGAAACAAAGGAGAGGACCATTTTAGACGTACTCTAACAGTTTTGCATTAATAATGTCTGGGAGTTTCGCTCGTGAATCGTTAATTCATGCACGTCCACCGATCGTCGGTCCATTAATAAACCACCGATTGTTCCAGTGAAGAGTTCAACGACTAGGACGACCAAGTCCCTCCCCCTGCTTCGCCTCGTGACAGTTCTATTTGTCATCGTTTTCGCCCTGACGTAATGTGATAAGTTTCTCAAAAAAATTTAAAAAAATGTAAGAAAAAGAGAACAGTGCCGAATTACACCTGAAGATGTCGTAAACGTCGTGCGGGAATCCCCGAAATGACGACCTAATAATAACGTGTGGTGATTAACTACCCCATAAACGAGTGCGATAAAACAAGGGTGGTGTAATAAACTCGGCCATTATAGATCCAATAAAATCTCAAATGACCCCCCCAGAAAAGTCTTCATCCGCCTCCTCAAAAATCAAAACTTAGGTTTAATTTTGAATTGTACCAATAGACTGTACCACATAGCGGATCCAGTGGCGCGCCCTTTGCCGGCGCATTTTTGTAATGTGATATTTTTTTTTATGTAACGATACACATAGTGTTATTGACGCTTTCCGCTGTTAAAACTTTTATTACGAGGATATAAATTATGTATGTGCATAAAGGGATGGATTTATGACGTTTCTTTGTCATCCCCTAATGTTACCGTTTATTGACTCTACGACATGCTTTTGCACAATGTAAATATTAACATAGGCTATATACATACATACATACAATCAATCATTCTTTGATAATTAACAACCAAAAATATATTATATTTATTTTCCATCATCCATTGTATAAAGAAACATATTTTTATCGTTCACCGACGATTAAAGAAATATTAACAATAAAAATAAAGTGTGACTTGAATGTTATTCGATTCGTTTTCTTTTCTTGTCCATCCATCCGCTCTTCTGATCTTACTATTTGACACCTCGTTTTTTATTCATTTTTAACATTTAACGACACCTCATCCACAGTAAAAACCGGCTTTTATGGATCGTTCGAGAGGGGGTTGCTCCGTTAATTTTTAATTAAATGTTGAAAGTTTTATGGTGGTTCTAAAACAGTCGGATGGACCCCTAAATTATTGATGAACCACGAAAAAAGGTAAGTTTTGTAGTTTGTTTTTCATCACAATTTATCGAATTTATTCGTTCCACGCTATTTCAATATGTACTCGTATCGTGTGGGCCTACGCAGGACAAATTAATATCTTACCGTACGAAAAGTGGCTGGTTTTTGATCTTGAAAAAATCTGGTGAATTCATTTGGAAATCGGGCAATTTTTACGATGCCTAAAAACGGGGGCGTTCAGTTAAAGAACTGGCTACAACGTTAATTTGTCCTATAAACTCGACCGGAAGCCTCGTCGTGGAAACTTTACCGGCGTACGATAATAACCCCTACATCACACTCGTTGCGTAAATAACTAGTTTTTTCTACTCCTATTGGATAATGTAATTATTAAAGTGTTTTTCATTGGATAACAGGATTCATTACCCACGGCCCTTTGAACAATAATTTCAAAATTCACTGCAAATATCATAGCAACTAGTTTATGAAGTCCAATCACAAATTTTGATGCAATGGTATCCAGTACACAAAGTAATAATTTTAAAAGGTCAGTTTCAGTTTTTCTAATAATGAAACTTAGAGAGACTATGAAGTCGTAAAAAAAGTATAGTGCTCTACTCGCGGATAATGGCTATTACTCACTCGGATGAATTACGCCACTCGCCTGAGGCTCGTGACAAAATCATTCTCACGAGCAATTTTTACGATGCGTTCAGTTAAAGAACTGGCTACAACGTTAATTTGTCCTATACAGGCCCACAGAGTAGTTTAAATTTATTCATTTATTACGGGACACGTGATGCTTAATCCAAGATTTACGACTGGGATCAAAATCCAACGAGTTTTTAATTCCCGCATCACGAAACGCATTTTTTTTTGTGCACGATAATTTTCCGTCGCAGCAGGACGGCGCGCTCCCCAACGGGACGAACGCGAATTGTACCTGTCGATCGTCGGCAGCGTAGATTTTTCCTGAATCGGCGGCGCAGCGTTAATTAATCCCCCGCCGCCACCGCCGACCGACAATTTGCCGAGATCACGATCCAATTTACGCTGGTAATACATAATATTCGCGGAAACTAATGCTTTTTTTTCCGTCGATCTCGTTTTAATCCCACTTTCGCACCGCAAAAACCGTAATCGCGTCGGATTTGGCGGTCCCGCGTAACGCGACACTCTTTTATTCGGCGCCGCCCCCGCAGAAAGCAAAGCCGCCCTTCTAATAGAGTCTCGCTCTTCATTCAGACGGAGAGCTTCCAAAGCCCCCGGCGAGTCGGCACGAAATTAGGTTAATATTTAAAAACGGGGGCCGGAAGGCCGCCGCCTCGAAATCTCGATGGAAACTTGCTCGGGTTAATTTACCTTTGTCGGGGGGCGGCAAAAACGGCGCATCCCCGAGTCGCAGCCTCTAATTCTCGACACAGGTGGTTTGTTTCTAACAACAAGAACTTCCAACATCAACACGACTCCGGGCCCGGAGCTGTTGTGCTTTGGGGCTGGAGATTGCGAATTGATTCATTTATTATGGTAACAATAACCTGCCGGAGCCCGACCGCGTCGTGCACACCCCCTCGCCGACATCTCGACTGTGCATCATGTGCGAAGTGCACAACTCCGGGGATTATCTTAATTGGGCATGAGGGATGCATGCACCAGACGGGGTGACGGTTTTTCCGTCTCGACTTGCGGGATTTGCGCGAGCGTGCGGCACATTCAGATGAAACGGGATTATTCCGTCGGCGGTGGCACCTCGTTAAAAAATTATGAAGTCGGGGGACGTAATAAAAAGACGGAAAAAAAATACACCGAGCGACGTATCCTCCGAAGGGTGCCGCCGCTTAAATTCCGCCAGGATTATCTCGCAGCGGACCATTTAGCAGTCTGCTATTTGCAGCACAAATAACAAATAACCATCTCGGCACTCTAATTCGCTCAAAACGCAATAAAATCATTCCGATGACTGCTGCACCGGAAGCGTTCTGCAATAATCTCGAGTGTCCCCGCATTGTTCCGCGTTCTTCAACCGACATCCATGCTTTTTGAAGCGCACTACATACATTTTACTCCCGGGCAGTGAATTAGTTTCTATGCGACACGGTAAAATCGTTCGCAGCACGACACGGCAAGCTAAAATCTCGGAAGTCGAGATTTTTTGCGGAGCGAGCGAAAAACAAAAGAATTTATGTACATCAAGAAACAAACATACATATTTGCAAACAGGGTTTACTACAGAATTCTTCCCAACTGTTGTTCTTCCACCTTTGTAATCTAAATCGGCCTTGACATTACTACCTCACAAATTTTGCCAGAGTGTTTACCTCTACAAGGGGACGTATTTGCAGTTTCTATTGAAAAATGCAGATTTTTGATGATTATTTAAAAACACCATTGAATTTAAATAATACTAAAACTAGCGTCATAGAAGTTTTCACTTCTGTCGTGCGGTCTTAAGCACACACTCTTTTTTTTTATTCGCTCCTACCATAGCACATTCCCGAACACGGGAACCTGCAACTATCATCATCGAACTTGCGGGGAAATGGAAGCGACGACGCCGTCAGTTAATGCTCTTAACTTGGAGACTGTTTCACCTTCACCTTGGCACAACCCCAGCCGAAACGCAACACTAAAGGTAAGTACCTGGAATTACTCACAACTTGACAACAACAAAAGACTTAGTGACTTTGGACAGTTTGCTGTTGTTACTAATCGTGACAAGTTTTACGGATCTTCGAATTAACAATTAGTCACAAATTAAGACGAATTAGTCTGAATTGGTTCGAATTTTTGCGACGGCCCCCGTTTCGGCTCCCTGTGGGCGCATCTGCTCCCTCAAACAACGTTACGACAGGACCGTACTCAGTATAATAAATGATAATTAGATCATGTCCCGACTTTGTGGCGGAAAACTTGTTTAGGTCCCCTTTTAAAAGTGACCACATTGTATATCACGGCATAATAATTATAATGGTGTTAGGGGCAGCGCAGACAATTTACGATGTGCTCTCGGCTTCACGAAATTATAAACCGCATTATTTTGCCGCCCCCGATCGATACGACGTGTCCGTTATTAACATCCGGAGGTGGGGAAAAAAATCTTCTCCACGAGACCCCCGTTTTGTCGCGATTGTGGTGTGGGGATGTGCACTGGCAACTAGATTCGGTTCGAATATTTAACGTTGAATAATTAATGAGCAAATAATATATTTTGGGGCCGCCGTGAAGAGGAAATTACAGCGACAAAATCAGTTAGATTGTATCGTTCATGAGTGCTTTTGAACTTATTCTGACAGTTATTCGGTATAAATTATGCATTCTATTATGTCGAATCAATATTTCTCTATACTTTCCCCGTCGTAACGCTTATTGTAGTAATATTAACCCTGAAACAACAAATTCATGAATAATAACCGGAGCGGACACTCGATCGGAAAGGTTAAAAGTCAGACGGGATCGATCCGGACCTGCCAAACCAACATCTTTCTACCGCCGTCTCGACTAATTTCGTCCGATCATCCTTAATTTCGACTAATTAATTATTTCAGATCCGGCGGAAAAACGAAAACGTCCAATCTTCACCGCTAATTTTACTAATTAACTCGATACTAATTAATTTACTAATTAGACTAATTAAGTACTAATTTTTAATTTGAAAACTTGACGAATCGTTCTTTTGTGGCTGATACCTTGTGGTAAAAATCTGATTAAATAGCTGGTAATTAGTACAACGACCTGGTTTAATTAGTATTTGTTGGTAGTTAGCAGGATCGATGGGATCGTGTGAACCATCGCAGGCGTCTCGTCATTTCTTTCGTCGGGCTTGACGAATTTCACACGTCGAAGGGGCTCAAGCAAAGTCTTTGTTGTGACGACGTTTCAATACGTCTACTTAAGTAGAATTTACAAGTTTATGAATATCATTAGTGGAGTCATTCCTGCGAGTTCGGCCGGGGATTCCGTTGTTCGGCATGTTTACCGTGATAATAGTAATTTAAATCCGCCTCGTTGCCAGTTTATGACTAAAACTGCTTCCTGTTTAAAATTCAATCCGCTCGCCGCTTATCTCGAGAGCAAATAATATCGGCCGAGTGGTGTAGGGCACGAGAGGTCGACGACGGTGCCGGCGAGAAATCGCACGCGCGACAAGTGTCGCCGAGATGTCTTATTAATAATTTCGTGTTGATGGGTCCACGCTTTATCTGCGCGGTGGTGCACCGTAAAAAAGATCATTAGGAAGCGGCGAAAGACGAACATAAAACCAGAAGAGAGGGCCCAGTATTTAAATTGAAAGCCACAAAACGAAATTTTTGTGACACAATTGAGCACTAAACGAGCACAAAAGAACGACATAAAAAGCTTCCGCCGAAGAGTTTAGCTAACGAAAGCGACTCCTTCCAATTTATGAAGTTTACTATTTACGGTTGCGTTTTCGCCCGCTAATTCCCACCCCCGATCGACACACGTTCGAACAGAAATAAAAAGCGCCCCATTTCCATGAGAATAAAGCAAATAAACGCATCCAACTCGGCGTTATTCGAAATTCCTCGGCCAGCACTTTTCCGCCGCCTCCGCCACCCCCGTCCCTGCGCTGGGGCTTCTTTTTCACATTTTCGACAAATTTCATTCGTTTCGTATTCCTCACGTAACCAATTTCTGTATCGTTTCTTATACCTGCGAGTGTTTGATGACGAATTCAACCGGATGAATAAATATTACCGAGGCAGATACCCGAATGTTCGGGCGAATATGCATTAAGACGGTGGCGGCGAGGGGGCGGGACGCGCCGTCGTGACGAGCGGATCAGTCGGCGATAATTGTTATTTTAAAGGGACGACGGGGGCGGATAATGGGAACGGTTTAATCTCGACAACCGAGACGCCTTGTCGCCGATAAAAATCATCCGGAGAGACGTAACGACTACACATTAATTCGGCAAATAATTTCGGTCATCTGACACTCGGGATGACATTAGTACAAGGAGGGACGGAATAAGGAGATGCGGAGAGGAACGAGAGATTCGCGGAGACGCCAAATATTGCCCTCGCGATGTCAGATGTCTTGTTGGAAAACTAAATGAGCTAGAAATACCAGGAAACTAAAATAATTGTAACAGTAGTAACAATTATTGTAATCCTTTACAGCGTGCTTCGAAACCTTGTTGATTGATTTTCTTTTCCAGTGAGTGAAAGACAGTGAGCGAAAGTGAAATGATCGAAAGAGAAACCTTCACCCACTGGTAACTATGGATACAGGACTCACTTGCTAAGGAGGTATCGAACAAAAGATATTTTCTTAAAAAAATTTCTATCGTGTGAAACAATTCCTCTTTTTATAAAATTTTCAATTATCACAGAATTATTCAGCAATATTGAACCGACAGTTTTCAACATCAACCAAGGTATCCAAACAGAGTCTTGAGGCACACTCGAATTTCCTTTTTCGCATTGTGACGACCATAACGTGTGTTTGTGTACCACAAGGTTCTATTCTATGGCCTACTCTATTCTTAGTTCTAAAGACTCATTGAAAATAGCTATTTATGCACCAAGGGCGGGCGTTACAACGATGATTACGCCCGGAGAACGATGAATCCAACTCGAGGGCTTTAGCCCGAGAGATGGATATCGTTCGATGGGCGTAATCATTCGGTGACGCCGTGGTGCATACAAGATTTTATTTTTCACTACGTGTTCTTTTAAAAAAAAAGAAAAAAAACTGGCATCTTTGCAATTATGAATTGATGAGGGCGTTATGAATTCATTACGCCCGCTTATTCTTATTACGCCCGCTTATTCTTATTACGCCCTGTATTATGCCCCGGTTGTTATGGACATGTTTACGTATTTCGTATCCTAGGAGTTATCATGCAATTATACTAAAGTGAAAAATAAATATAAATATTATGGAAAATGTAACACCCCTACTCGTATCTTTTACATTATTCTTATCTGAACATGCATTTCTTTTTATTCTTGACAGTTATCATCAATAACTTCAGTATATCGCAGCATTTAAATCTATACTGTGCCTGCAATACCAGAACGGACCCATTAGCAGCACCTAACTCAATTTGAAAGAGGCCGCATTATCGGAATGCGAGAAGCAGGTCTTTCCTATAAGGCAACTGCTCATTGTGTGGGACGAAATGTGGCCACTGTGTTACGGTGTTGTCGTCCCTGGTTCGAAGACTGAAACTTTCACCGTTTTATCTTAGTTATGGCCCGATTTTTGTACAAAGTTTCATCAAAATATGGTATTTCTGGGTATTGTGAATTTTCCTAATGTTGTTTTCGATTGGAACTTATATAAAGAAACAAAAAAATGGGTAGACTGATAACAAAAGAAATAATCATGCTCGGGACCATACTGGAGACCAACATTTAGTAAATTTCTTCTTACACATATAAAACTTGTCCTGGTTAGCTTTATGATTTCTTTCATTCCATCGTAAGAAACTAAGGCCATTTTGACGCAACTGGCAAGACTTTCGCACAATTCTCTTTTGTAATTTTTATGAAAACAACGATAAAAACTGCGTCGGCACATCATCCTGGTAAATCTTTTCTTCGTTACGAGTCGACTGTCTCGGTTAGGATCTAATGGAAGCCAGGGTGATGTTTCTCGTGGAGGAACATCTGCACTCGTCGGAGGAAATGTCTCTCTCTCGTTGTGCACGCCTATGCGGGGTGTTTACCGTTTATTCCGTGTGTAATGTACATAATGCCGAGTTGACACAGCGCGTCTTAATGGAGTTAGTGTTAAAATTATTATCGATAGTTTCGTGACATCACATCAGGCCCTAATTTTCTCATCAGGAGCACACGGTGCACACAAATAGCTCCCAGCTTACACGTTATAATCGGTGACAAAATACACAATACGTACGGCTCCACTAAATTCATGGGTAAACGAACATCTGCTCGAAATCAATTATTCAGCTCGTTCATGTGAAATCATATCACGCACGCGGTCCGCATAATTGCGGAAAAATGCTAATGAAAGCGGACAGGAAACGGCATCCATTTCGGTAATTAATCGAAGAGATTTGTCGACCGAACCGATAATAAATTTATTTCGTGGTGTTGTGTGTCGTGTCGTGTGCGTTGCCTCGGTTGCTCTCTCTGCGCGCCTCGGAATTAGGACGACTTCGATTATTTACGATGATTTGTGCGGAAAAGGGAGGCAGGTGCGAACGTTTAAGATGGCGAGACGAGGAATTGCCGGTGCATCCGACGGGTAATTAGCGTGACATGTTCAATTTCCAACACGATGATGCATCCGCAGTTCCGTTTTGATGGGGCCGTAAAAGTGGTCTCCTCACACAGAAAGCACAATAGAACAGGAACGATTAAAACAAAATGACCTTAGATAAAATTTAAAGGATTCAAAGGATAAGGCATTAAAAACATTTACACATCTAACCTGTTCTTCTAATGGTATTGTTACCAGTTATCACTAAAATTTCCAATTGTTTTTGTTTGGCTCTTTTGACACAAACATTCGTAGAATATTCAAAACTTGGAAGAATACAAAAAAATTACAACGTAAGATAAAACGAGTGTTCTCTCCCAAGGAAATTAAATATATATTTAGGCAAGATGTGCCTAAAGCACTACATTTTTTACACGTGGGAAAGTTTACGCGCACGAGCGCAGCGTAATATTTGGAACATTTTTGTTTTTGTAAAATAGAATTGTAACGAAAAAAAAATTAATAAAGAACAAACTCATTTTGTATTCTTTTTATTTCTGCAGTAAATTAAGCAAATATGGTCAAGTGCAAGTGTAGATACTATAAAGTGTAAAATAAAGTTTTTCAAACTGTCAAATAAAAAATGTTGTGTTGGTCGCGAAATCCTTTAACATCCTCGAGATTGTCCTGCCTCGGCCGAAAGCAGCCTCGGTACGTTAAAGAATGATTTCGCGGCCTCGATATACAAATAAATAACTATTGCAAGTATTTTTTACTCCTTGAAGAGAAAAAGTAAAAATGCCAGGTTGATATTTCTCGAAAATTTGTCAGAAAATAACGTCGTGAGTGATTTGTAATAACTAATAAGATTTATGAAAAAAATCGTTATTTATCCATGAATATTGTGTGTTTTTTATATTTTCGACTGGCTTCACAATAAGCTAAATCTTCTAAATCCAAATCTTCTGTATTTTTTGCCATTTCATCACATCATCCATTCTTTTAATAAACGAGATTCCATCTCGTTCATCTCTCTGGATTATTTTTTTTTTTTTTGTAATAAATCCAATTATGCCGATTTAATCGCTTCGAGAATATCTTAGAAAATTGTTTCCTTAGAATCACTACCACAATGCATTCTTCAAAATGTAGTAGATTATACCGTTTTTAAAAGGACACGTTGTGAACGGTAAGTGGGCTCAATCTGATGCTCTAATTCTGAGAACATGTAAATTAGTAAAGAATGTTTTTTAGAGAAGAAATTAGGAAGACGCAGTACATGATTGTATACCTGTCATTTACTTCCTTATCATAAAAATAATTATTATAATTTAAAATGATAAATATACCGTGAATAAATTTAACGTTCTGACACGATGGAAATTAAATTTTTGAACTCACTACCTTCAAAATGCCATTTCGCGATCGCATAGTAGTGCGCGAAATCGATGTTCGCGCGCTACTATGTGGTCGCAGGCCATTTTGAAACACTAGTGCGCGAAATCGACATTCGCGCACTAGTACAAAAGCTTTTTGGATGATTTTGAAGCACTAGGGCGCGAATGTCGATTTCCTTTTTGTCCTTTTTGACCATTCTGAAAATAATTTGACTTGATAATAATAAACTCTGGTTTACAAAAGGCAATTTCTCGAATTTGAATGATTTCGGAAAATTTCGTGAAAATAAATCGCTATTAATTCGACTGACACTTTGGCAAACGCATGGACAAGCGCCATCCTATTCACAAAGGTTATACGACAAATCAGACATCACATAATGTTCGTTTCAAAAAATATTGTACGAACTTCGATGCCAGAAGACGTATTCGGCACATTCGCGCAAATGAAGCACTCGCTCCTTCGTCGCTCGTGCCTCAAATAATGCGCTCATGTGCGAAAAATGTCTTCTCGCACTCATTTCGTAAATAACTATTAAAAAATTCGATAAACTTACCAGACAAAAAGTAAAATGAAGGTAAAAAAAGATCAGAGAAAAAGTGAGAATACTTTATACCTTGCCAAACAGCTGGAATCCTTCAGATTCAGATTCGAGTCCAGAACGACGCAAGCCAGAACTTCTGACGGTAATAATTTAGGTTTTGCGCAAGACAGTGCACACTCTCACACTGTCAGAATAACTCGGAAAGTTAGAGGGCAGACAATGCGGCGGCCAACACAAACGGGATAACAAGAATTTCAGAGAGAAGTAGAACTCCACCGACCCGAACCATCCGAAAAAATCTTTTGTTTATCTCTTCGAATAGTACGAGTTCACACATGAAGTGGCATGGCCCGTTGTGAAACAAATTTGAATCGGAAGCGAGCGAGCGTGTCCGATTTCACCTGCAAACAAGTTGATCTCCTTCATAAATGAAATGACCGTGGGGCGGAACGAATTCACCCCCGTCGACTAACGGGAACGCTTGATTGTGTGTATTTTCCGATCCATAATAGAGTTCAAAGCCGATCCTAATTAGCTGGCCACCTCGTATCGGTGCACCACCCTTTGATTTATATTCATCGAGGGTGGGCCGAATATTTTTGCACGTTTCTTTTTTGAAATGCAAATTCTCGACCCCCTTCTAACTTTTCGCCAGCTATTATATTTACGAACATATGAGTCGGACGTGCAGGAGATACGCTCGAATCCGGTCGTCCTGGCTGGGGCGGCGTCGGCGGTGGCGCTTCTTAAACAGTGCTCGGTCGATCGGGGGCCGGGACCGGCCGACAATAAAAGAATTAGACGTTCAGGAGACCGGCCGCAGAAATGGATCGGTTCGGATGAAATTTAATGGAAAAGGATGATCCTTTATGTGTGCAACAATGATAGGACCTTAGAACACGTCTCACCTATTCTTCTGCAACGATTTCCAGCGGCGCTCTTATTGAATGAGGCCGCTTTATTTATTTTATTCCCTCTCGATTCCGCCCCCGCGTCATACGTCGCGATACACACGTTCCAATATTTGACGCATCGATCGACGGCGGCGATATCGGAAGTACGTGCCGCCGCCGATTTCTAAATTTCCATCGTGTCGCACCCGCCCCCCGACGTACAACGCGAATTAGAATAACATCGACGAACGCGCAAACAATCCCCCGGATCGTAAATAAAATAAGGAAATGAAATCAAGCCGGGCTTTGTAGAATTAGGTGCGACCATGGAGAGCTTTAATATAATTTAAAAGAGCTTCTGTCTGCGCTAAAAACCGCGGCTTTTATTCAATAACTACTTCCTCGGCGGCCGGGCTTAAGCCGCTCACGCCACCGACCCGGCAAAAGCCGCCCCACACCGGTTTTTAATTATGGCGCGGCCCCCCCTTTTTTTTCCCGCCGGCGAACGTGCATTAACTAATCGAGGTGGGGGCGAGAATGACGCCGAAATGTTCGTTTAATATCGATGAGGGGGTGGAGGTATCGCGTTCGCCCGCAATTTATTATTCGCTTTTTGATACGTGGTAGCAGTGACGGCTCGTTGGGGGAAAACGTCCCTATAAACTTTTTAAAAAGGGAAAATTGTGCTCGGCGCACGTCACAACTCCCGGCTGGATCCTTCGCAATAAAGGATCATCTCGACGAGTGAATTTCGAGTGCGACGAGTTTCGCTAACCGCGATCGCATCGTCAGGATAAAATCCACGCTGCCCATTAAATTCGTTAAAAATGCAAACGAATTGTGGGGCGATTTGTCTTTGAAACTTTGAAAAAACTTGAACGCTGTCAACAAAAACAATAATTTCTCCGCTATTCGGAATTTCTGAGAGGTCGTTTTCTAAATCGATACACCAAGTTGTTCATCACAATTTCACAAGAGTGGGTTTCACGATGCTGTAACATGGCAAAGTCTTAAAGAAAATTCCGAAAATAATAATAATAATTCTCTTGTTATCAAAGGTTTTGATCTAGAAACTTTAGAACCTCATTCGGTCGGATGCACTAATAAATTCCCTATTAATTTTAGTACTATCGTATGTAAAGCCTGGTCACTGTAACCTTGCAGGCGGTCACAATAAACAAAATACATAGTACTATAAAAATACCGTGAGAAAAAAAAATTAGAGTTGGCTGTGACCAAGAATTTCAGTTGGTAATTCGTTAAAATTTCAATTATCAGTCTTAAAAGTTAGGTTAGTGGTTTTGATTTTCATAAAGGTGTGAATTATGTGTGACCTGTCGGTTGTAAAAGAATCATGAGCAGCTCCAATCGTATTTACGAACTAGATTGAATGTTCGAAATGTCTGCCTTCAGCTTCCAAACATAATGTTACTCTCTTCGCTTCATTTTCAAATGACCTTCGCAAAGTCGGGACCGGGAACATCAATTAAATTGCAGTTTTTGAACACGTTGTTTTCCACAAAATAATCAAGGCAAGTTGTTGATAAGTGCCTTGAAAATCCGGAATGACAGGTACTATTGTAATTAATGACATCTGATGACATTTGAATTAAATTTTCTTTCCAGAGCCATTTCAACCACACTGAAAGTTCGGGATGGGTACGGTGAGGATGGGTGCGGAAGGAAGGTGGTAGGTAGGTACTGAGGGGTTAACACTGACCCAGTATTGACCCTATCTGTGATGTGGGACCTGTGCTCATACCATAATGTGATGAAAAAAACCCACAGGCGGCCCTGAGATTAGAACCCGGTACCTCGCGAGTGCAAAGTGGCGCGCTAGGCGCTTGGCCACGATGCTTGGTTGACTAGTGAGACCCTTGCTTAATCGGCTCGTGCATCTACCATAATGACATGCAAGAAGTGTCATGAATTGACAAAAAGTTCAAATGTTTTTTGCCTAACATTTCTTAGACGTGTTCAGTGCTCTCGCTGTAATAATGAGTTTCAAGACATTTCTGCAAATAAATCTCGGTGTTACTTGGGACAACTTCATAATGCTCAAAGCGATAAGGAATGAATCTTGTAACAGTAGTTAGAAAGCTTAGTTGTTTGGACCTTCACAGTATTCTCAAAAATTTCAACTGGAGCATATACAGGGTGTCTCAAAATTCGCGAATTCCGAATTCAGAGCGTGGTAGGGAAGGATCCAGTGGAGCTCGAAAAATACTTAGAAAAAAAAATTCGGTCTTCTTGAAGAAGATATAAGCACTTTAATTTTGTTCAATACATAGCACCCTTCATATCCACAGTGACAAAATACTATTCTAGCTACGTTGCCGTTTCATTTTTAAGAAAAATTACAAAAATTTAAGAATTTTTTACTCCAAAGTAAAGCTATTCTTCAAATAGTGCACCTTCAGACCAATGTATCTTTGTGGGGGGCGTCCCGATTTTTTTTTATTTCCATATTTGGACTACTGAAGTGATCCCCTACAACGCTGTGAATTCGGAATTCGCGAATTTTGAGACACCTGTACATAAAATTTCTCTATAACATGATTGATTTATAATTTTGTCCGCATTTGAGGACTAATTATAATTTCCAAGACTATCTTATCCACTCCAACGTAAAAATTCTCTTAATTTTCTGGCAGAACTGTTACCAACTGAACGCTTTTATTCCACTAGTTCGGTTTCGTTCAGATTCGCTCAAATACCGACTCCTCCTTTGAACTTTACCTATAAGCCGATAAAAATCTGTCGACCAACAACTTTTTGAAAACTGATATTTTTCACGAGACAAAAGGAACACCATCAAGTTCTCGTCCCAACTTCGGCCCCTTCAACTTGTTTGCTATATGCATCACAAGATTTTAATTGGACGCTCTTCAACACTTTAAAAGGCTCCACTTTGAAGAATATTCTTAGTTCGACTGAAAGAAAAACTGGTCGATTGTTGTTACAATTACTACGTCCAGAATAAAAATTAAAAACCGGCGAAGCTTCCGTCGCCGCCCCTCGCACCGCAATCTCCATTACGACGGCCGGAGAGGAGTTTAATTATTGTGTAAATGCGGTAACAGGATGTTGATGACGTTGTTCGGTGTCGGCGAAAGAATAAATAATCCTTGCGAAATTCGGTATCGACCGTTCCCGTAATAAACTCTAATTAACGTGGCGGCGTATGCGACTTTCGAAAATCTATTATTCCCCGCTGAAATATGAATGCATATTATCTGATAACCGGTGACGCCGCCGCCTCCTCCACTTCTTAATGTTTTCATTTCGGTTTTACGATTATTAAGTGCGACCAACTGTGAGGACCGCTTGATTAAAGTTCGCCGCGCGAATTGGATCAAGTGATTTTCGATTCGCCGCCGCTGATTAAAAGAATATTCATTTAGGCGATCGCCGCCTCCTCCCACCGCGGCCGGGATACCGTGCGGCTCAGGTGGCTCCATGAACGCGTTCTTTGTCGAAATTTTTCCGAACATGTGGCGGTCGGTCGAGGGGGCGGCTAATACGTGCCGAGCGACGGTGCGAGCGCACGCAATAAGATATAAGTGACAGGTGACTGGTCGCGTGCGATCAGCTCGGGGGCGGCGAGGGCCCGGGGTGGTGTTTCAGTCATCGCGCCTCCAACACAAATACCCGTCTTATTAAAGTTTAACGGGGAGCCGCCGCCGCCGATCACAAAAATTACCAACACGAAAATTATCATCACGGCCGTCCGGGGACCGATCCGTCAGCCGCCCCCCGCCCACCGGGACTAATTTAATTTGCGGACGTGATTCGGACAAATAATCAAGCGAGTTTTCGCCGGTGTCCAGTTTTTCGAATATTAATCCCTTTGTCCTTTGTGAGATTAACTGCATCCAGATGGAGCCGTCGTCGGCGGCGGCGGTCCTAATTCGGGGGCCGGGAGCTACCAACTAATATCAAATTGCGATCACGTACTCGAATAAATTTCTTATCAATAGATAAGCAGAGAAGTTCGGAGGACTCTTAGGGCGTCCCCTGTCACGATACCGTCTTTGCAATTTCGACGGGGGACCCCCCCGAAACACAAACCTGGTCGAACAATTTGTGATAAAGAAGCGCCGAATTGGACTATTTAAGACCCATCAAATGCGAAGACTCAATCATTCTCGCTGCCGAAACGCAAATGGAAATGAATACTGAGGCGGCGTCTATTTCCGGGAAAACTGCGGCGGCGGCGAGGGGGACGGCCGCGAAGATACACCGAAGGCTGCTACATCATGTATATCGTAAGAGGGTATTATGACGAGAGGGGAGCGCACGAAATAGTTACACCGTATAAATTCCATAATGGGGAACGATGTTCTAACCGTGTTTTCGGGGTGAGTTATTGCAATCGTTTGTTTCTTAAAGATGTACACTCATTAAATTAATCGCGAGATTTGTTTTATGACTGCCGTAAAAGTTTAGTCCCTGAATAAAGTTTTCTATATTTACTCCTTAAGAACGGTTAAATTATACTGTTTATCTCCTTAGGTATTTGCTTTTGGTGCAATGAAACTAAGTAAATTGAACCAACTTTTTAACGGACGGTTCGATACGCAACGGTTGTCTCTTCAGTTGGCAACACGTAAAAATTTAATTCAAATGTCATCAGATGTCATTACAATAGTAACTGTCATTATTAATTATTGACTATTAAAATTTGCCATTACAATATCTTCACTTTAGGGCAAACAATTTTCATTGCGCAATGTTACTTCACAAATGGAGAAAGACTTGAGAACGGCGAATGGTCATATTCGACACCTCGAGTTTTTGAGGAATTTCAACAAAAGTTTCCCGACTTTCAAGGCACAACAACTTGCTTTGATTATTTCGTTTTTCAATACCTGAAAAACAAGGTGTTCAAAAACAGGCCTGGCACAATTCCCGAATTAATGCAAGTAATTACTGATACCTGCAAGTTAATTGATGTCCCGACTTTGCGAAGGTCATTTGAAAACATGAAGCGAAGAGAGTAGCATTATGTTTGGAAGCTGAAGGCAGACATTTCGAACATTTACTCTAGTTCGTAAATACGATTGGAGCTTCTCATGATTCTTTTACAACCGACAGGTCACACATAATGCACACCTTTATGAAAATCAAGATTTCAACGTTCTCAAAATCACTAACCTAACTTTTAAGACTGACATCTGATAAATGAAATCTTAACGAATTGCCAACTGAAATTTTTGGTCACAGCCAACAAATTTTTTTTTTTTCGATCTCACGGCATTTCTATCCAGTAATGATAATTCCTTTGAAGGTATTATTTGTTGTATGATCATTTCTCAACGTCCACCTTTTGCACGACATCCACGTCGGAATTTATTCATACGCATTAAGGACATGTTCTATCAAGATTTAATCAATAACTGATAATGCTTAATTCGATTAACCGGTCCCAGTCAATTGATTTTTTTAATATTGCATTGCCCTGTTCTTATTCTTGATCTGTTTACATTGTAACGATTTGAACATAACCTCATTTATCCGGGCTGATGTTTGCTCCAGTTCATGTTTGATTTTCCAGTTAACAGCGGCTTCCCAAATGACCACAACAATGTAATGTTTGCATACACATCTTGCATGTTCAAATACCGAACTACATGATACCATACTCCCCCGACCCCAGTCCAATTGACCACAGATGTGACTTCTAGTTCGCAGCTCTCGTTCAAGCAAATAAGTAACATTTTTAAAAATAGGACATGAACCATATTCTGGAAAATGGCCAAAGTGCGAGACAACAAAGAAAAAAGGATGCGAAAATGAGAAGACACATATCTTTATATGATTTAATCGTTAAAAGAGGAAGAAGACTCTCGCAAGAGTTAGTTAGTACGCTCTATATCAGAGGTTTAATATTTTCTGTCAGAAGAATTTCGTGAAAGATTGTTAGTCCAATATTCTACAGGGTGTCGCAAAATTAACGTATTCCAAGTCGGGGGTCTTGTAGGAAAAAATCTCAGGAATCTCGAAAAAATAAAATAAAAAATATAGGAGGGGTCTTGACAAATATATATGGGTTGGAAGGTTCAAACTTTTCATCATGTTTTCTTCAAATAAAAAATATACCTAAATGGTTGACATTCATTTTGAAATATGGTGAGGATGATTATGTAAAATATAAAAATATAAATGAAAAGACATTTCTTGAAAAAACAGCCTTATCTCGAAAAAATAAAAGTTTTATTTTTCCAATTTTTGTTCAAAAGGGAAGTAAAACATAGCTAGAATATTAATCAGACACTTTTGAACAAATATTGGCATCTTTGATATTTTTTTTCAAAGTGACAGCAATTTTTTTTTAAACATTTTTACTTGATCAACAGGATGTCCCCTACTAAGCCCCGAACTCGGAATACGATAATTTTAAGACACCCTGTATAAAGTAAACTCTTGAAAGTTGCTTGGACAACATGTTTTTCGTTTTTGTTACCTTTATTTGACATTTAAATTATTTTCTTCATGCTTTAGCAATAAGCAAAAAGTGGTGAAAACAAAAATAGTCAAAAGTGACAAATGGAAAAAGAATGAAGAACAAAGAAAGGAAAATTTAAGAAAGAAAGATTAAAATGAAAAAAAGATGATTCACTGGCATTCTTCTTTAGTTTCCTAATGGTAAGTATGAAACAGTTTACTGGAAAGGTTTTAAAAAAAATCTTTCCTTTTGGATTCAAAATTTTTTTCCCATTTTCGATTTTTTTCGCTTTGACAAAATTCGCCGTAATTACGTTTTTACGCGATCCATCTGGGATATTTTTTTGGGACGCGAGCCCCAGATAAAAAACGTGTAAAAATTTTCTACATTACTTTCGTTATCGCAGTTCATGTTTCAAATCTAAGTATGGCGTTGGCAGCACGCACACTCGATATATAAATGTCAAAAGCAACAAACAACTCACACGAGTTGAACATTCGACTTTTTCGTCCGGAGGTCTCGCCCTCGCCCAAGGAAGACAGAAAAACGGAATTAACACGACAGCGACGCACAGAAAACCCTTGCTCTTTCTGAATATTTCATCCGAATCTAATAGTGTTGGAGCTCTTCTCTCTCACTATTTTTTTTTTCGCTCGTTCCTCGTTAATTTATTATCAGATTCACAATTTACATCGATTTTTATTCGTTGGCCTCTTGCTTTTCCGTTTTGTGTGAAACCGAACCCGGTTACATTCATGAATATTAATAAGGCCACTACGGGGGTTAGTTTTATTCGCTGGTTAATTCTTAATGATATAAACATCCAAACAACTACGGAGGTTTACAGACACGTATCACCGTAATGTGTTTAATGTGTATTGTTATTGACACTGATGATGGATCCAGAAACGAAACTCATTATCAAATTTTCATTAAAACCGGCCTAATTGGAAATTGAACATGATGCAAATTTACATTCGGTTTGTCACGTGACGTGATATTTACCTTTCAACAGAATCAAGCTACAGTTTTGTAATTATTCATTTATCTAATTGACGTCCCTCCCGATATCGGTAGATGTGACAAATACGATCTAGTCGTCCGGAATTGCAAAACGACGAGGCGGCCGTGACCGCCACCGCCGCCCACACCAACAACAACCACTACGAATGTATAGTAAAAACGTTTTACATGTGGATTGTCAAACTCAAGGTCACTTAAAACTGTACGTTAGTGAGAAATCTGTCATCCTTACAAGCGCGCCTAGTTCCTTTACCTGGTAGTGCCAACTTCACGACAAGTCCCCAATCCACATCTATAACGTTCCGACTATACATATTATACGTATGAGAAGGGGCATGAAAAAAGATAATGTGCTCAGAAAAAAAAAGGATGGACAAATAAACAAAACAAATAAAAAAATAAATAAAAAGAAAATGATAGCTTCATCGCAATATCATTTAAATAATGTTAATCTAGGTTTTGAAATGAGTCGCTTTTCTCCTGTGTCGACGTTACAGACACGTAAGATATATAAGCAGAAGCGAATAATCGCGCTGAATACCTGATGTGCGGTTATTTTTTTATTGGTCGTCCGAAACCGCCCCCGGAAAACTCCGGAGCGCCGGGAAGCGCTTTGGTATGCACATGACACATAGGACTTTGTAAGAAAAAGCGCGGATCTTTACACCGAACTGCATATATCTTTTTGATAAAATATTCAGCAAGGAGTGCTTTATTTTACTACTTTATGACCTCCCAGGGTCGTATTCTGTGCTTCCGGTAAATACTTAAGCAAGGGGGGGAATAAACATTATTATATCATGATATGAAGAGCGCGACAGCCGGGGAGGTTCGCCTCTCCCTTAAAGATTTAAAAATATATACCTCGCCGTTTTCCCACCAGTCCCTTGTCGACATTTCTCTTTTTTCCCGCTCCTCTTCCACCCACACACGCCACCCCCCCGGATGGTCCGGACAAAATTTCGGCTATCGGGAGGAATTTATTGCGCGGCAATGAATTATCGGTGACAATTAAGGGGGCGAGGAGGGGGCTGTTGGCAGAACTGACTCCGCCGCCGAGTACACTTGCGGCGATAGCGTGGCGGCTCCAACTTAATTCACAATTACATGTTAATCGAGGTATAAATTGGCGCGATAAGTGATAACTGATAACGGGGCGCCGCCGGAGGGGTGTTTTTCCATTTGCGAGGGGCGGCACTAACCGAAAGTGACCCCCGGAATGTCGACGCAAATATTCAACTGAATTATTCATAAAAACGACGTCCGCATAAATACCGGGACACAAATACATAATTCCGATTTAATTTTTTTTCTCTTCCGATCAGTGCGCACCACAAAAAAAAAACGCAAAAAATGAAAAGTAGTGAATTGGAAACGGTGGCGACGATTTCTGAAAATGAATATTGCAATAGGGAGACGATTCTCAAAAACTAAAAGGGGAAAACCATCTATTGAAAAACAGCAACTGTTTTTTTTTTCACAAATCAAAGAAATAAGATGAAAAAGGAAGATAATAAAAAGTAACAGTGAACATTTTTTGGGGTTTTATTTTTTCTTCGTCTTTCAAAATTTACCACATTCTTGTTTTCCGCTTTTTACTTTATCTAGTTATCTACATTTCTTAATATCTATATCTTGCGTTGCAATGTTAAAAATATACTACTTATCATGGAAAATGCAACACCCAGAAATAGCATATTTTGATGAAACTTTGTACAATAATTGGGCCATAACTAAGATAAAACGGTGAAAGTTTCAGTTTCATTGGTCGTCAAACCAGGCACGACAACACCGCAACACAGTGGCCACATTTCGTCCCACACGATGAGAGATTGCCCTATAGAAAAGACCTGCCTCTTTCAAATTGAGTTAGGTGCTGCTAATGGGTCCATTTTGGTGTTGCAGGCACAGTATAGCTTTAAATGCTGCGATATACTGAAGTTATTGATCGCATTTCTTTCAAATTATCATCATTTTATATTTAGTTAACTAGATGTTACTGTACCAAGTTTCATCAAAATATATTCTCAATTTCTGGGTAATTTTTCAAATTTGTAACTCCACGTTCTCCACAAACCTCCTCGGCCCAGAGTCCACTCTACGCGATTAATTGAATTTTAATTTGAAAGGCATCCCTTTCGGAAAAAAATCGTCCACGAATCGATCCGTGCACGTATGCAAATCGCCCCAGAAATAACCCCATTTAAATATGAACGGCCGATCTGGTCTTCCGGTGGCATTTTTTCGGTGAACAAGCGTGGAAACGTAAATGCACCGGCAGTAAATGCATCGGTGATTAGCCCTGGGGCGGCTGTCACATGTCGAGACTCACCCTCGTCGTCTAAAGTGTTTACGAAATTTGCGCCAGCAAACTGGCAAACAACCGATTTCAATTATGAGAATGTTATTGTAACGTGTCCCGTTATGCAGTCGCCATTGTTACGCGTTTGCAACTATTCCGTGTGTCGAGAGGGCGGAGGCGGCCGACGTAACCGGGGGTGGTTAAGTAGAGCGTGTTCGGTGCAGTGTTTGAATAAAGTTAAGAGTCGGAGTCGGAGCTGAATTGAAAAAAGAAATGAAAAAGGGGATTGCGGGAAAAGTTTGAAAGGTGAACGGGAACGGATTGTACCACTTTTATCAGGTTCATTCCGTTAATTTCGCAACCCTTTCGGATAATGACTCGAGAAAATTCATTTCAAAAACTCCTTGTTTCAAACAATCGACAACAATCGACGCCGGGAATTGATGCCAAATGTTCGCTAGTTTGCGGTTGGAAATGTTTCAATCGACAAAACGCCAGGTAGGAATTGATACCGTGACAAATTGCCACTCTTGTCTCTATTATTAAATCAGAAAAAATTGATTAAAACTGCAAAAGCGAAAATACCTTGTTTCGGTGCGCCGCTACAAATATTCCGGGTCACGCTAGAAATTTAACTGGAAAATTTGATGCAATTTTTATTTGAAACATCTAGAGCAACGAAGAAAATGCAAGCGCTGTTTGAATTTTTCACACGACCGCAACCAGATCAGAAACCTGTGTGCTAATTTAGTTTGAAATGAAATAAAAATTAAAGCACGAAGGCAAGTTGCGAATTATAAAACAAGTAGAAAAACGAGAAATTCCACAAATATATTTTTTCATTAGAAAATCCCTCGCTGAATAAACAATCATTTCGCTCAACTAAAAAGTGTCAAAACGCAAATAATGTCGGCTTAATCCACAAGTCAGAGAATAAATTTGAGCTGGTGTAATTTTTGTTACTTTGCACCGGAAGAAAGAGAAAATCGAGACCGATTTAGAAGGTCGCAACAAAAAGTTTGATAATATAAAATGTGCTTCGAGTCGAGGAGTCGACGAGTTCTGATTTAAATTAGTAAGAGGGAAAAATAAAGCTCTTGACATTTTGTCAACAATAAAAGAAACAGGAAACAACTTCAAGTTGAAATTGATACTGGCAAAAATGTAGCCGCAATCCGCAAAATCATCTTAAACATGGATGAAAATAACTAAATTCACCATCGTGTGCGGCTTAGCAACATGTTTCAATTCCACAGGGTGCACATCGGCTATTCTTACCAGAACGACCTACGAAGAGGAGGCCGATCAGATCTAAAACTTATCTTTGTCTGAAATACGAAAAAAAAAAATGTGAAACATGAGTAAGAAGACAAACAAAAAGTAAAAGTTTCCACTTGGAAAAAAAGTTGGTTGTCATTCGGACAAAGAAAAAATGTTTATAAATACAGGGTGATTCACGAGTAATAATGAGCCTAACGAAATCTGTGATGCAGCCAACATTACAATTGCACCTGCTATGTGGATTTAATAGTATATTATTATACGACTTTAAGAAGACGCTTTATTATCAAATGAGTGTGTTTAAAGCACGACGAACGTAGCGAGAAGTGCTCTAATGGCGGGAATGTCATAATAAGTTTTTTAGAATTTGCGTCTCTAATAGGTCTATTATTGTATTCAATTTGGAGTCGTTACCTTGAATTACCAATTAATACAAAATTCCCTACAATTTTTTTATTTAAAAATTAAAACAAGGGTGCAAATTCGAAAAAATATCATAAAAAACTCGTTTTATAAGGGCATTGGCGCACTCGTCCCATAGAAAACTCCCCTACGGCTCGTTTTCTACATTTGGGACTCGTGCGCCAAATCAACCCTTATAAAACTAGTTCTATAATAGTACCGCAATCTCTTTGTAAAAATTTAAAAATTTTGGACTTAGAGAACACATTGGTGGTTGAAATTCAAAAAGGTATATTATTATACTCATGTCACATCGTAACATTGACACAGAACATAAAACACAAAAAAGTCAAAATGTGGAGGCAAGACGCCGGTAATTATGTTGATAAGCACTGCACTATTACTTGATAGTACCGAGTGACTATAAATGATTGAAAGAAAATAGTGGATTGGCAACACTGATGCAGTTGGTAGTGCAAGTCTTGTCGTGCATTATCTGTCAGTCATTTCTATTTAGGTTAGGTTAAGTCACGAAGTACATTGTCGATTTAGATTTTTTTGACGTTTGTTTCAATTTTAAAAATTACGTGTGTCATGCCAACGATGTCGCCAACTAAAGATTTCAAATGTGTTACCAACATAACAAAATAATTTTCAATCATTTATAGTCACTCGGTATTATCCGTAATAGTGTATGTACTCCGGCAAAATTGCCGTGCCGCCGGGTGGAGGTGGGATACTATTATTAAACGAGTGTAATATACTATTTTATCTACTTTGCTGTACTAATTCCTGAAATTTCCATTTGTAACGCAAAGTAGATAAAAAATATTTACGTATTTTAATTTTATACAACATGCCCGACCATTACATTTGTCAAATTTAATCTAAATCATTATGTGGACTAATTAATAAAACACAAACTAAAAAAACTATGGGGGACGTGTATTGTTGGTTGCATCACAAATCTTGTTAGGCTCATTATTACTCTTGAAAATTGAAATTACCGTTATTATGCTAAAAATATCCCGCTTTTATTTCCAACACACTGTTTAAGGCGCGTAGGTGTAGATCGATTGAAAAAGATCTAAGAGTTTTGAAATAGTAGGTGTTCACCAATGTACCTAAATTCAATGCATTTGAGCAGAAAAGATATTTTTCACGTTACTTTTGAAATCAGAAAAGGCGACACGGTGGCGGTGAAACCTTCTTCAAGCTAAAACTTTTTCCGCTCGATGTTTTGCACCAATAAAAAAAAAGATTAATGCCATTTAATTAAAAAGCTGTACTCAACAAACTACCTGACAGAATTACTATCTACTCCACTTCACTTTACTGCTTCCTTTTTAGTAATTTAGAAAAAGAAATCCTCAAAATTGAACTTGCTCAAGATCGCAGTGTCAAGGGCAGCACACTTGCCGTTAAAAAAATTGCGTTCTACAAACAGTGTAGTGTCCTCGATGATCTTGTTTTTATGAATTTTTTTGAAGAGTTCCTTGATTCCATAATTCCATTTATCAAAAAGTCTGAAGTGAAACACGACCGAAGATGTTCTATAAAGTGATCAAAAAGAAAACAAATCAGAACAGGCACAGGCGTTCCAAATTATCGGTTATGTCGTAGCGAAATTTTATGTAAATAAGCGTTCAATGCGTGGGCGTAGACAGTTTGTGGTCTCAAACGTTACTTTATAATAAATCATACCTCATGAATTTTAGACGTGGGAATTATAATTGTGGATTTTATTATTATTATCTGATAATGGAGAAAATTTATAAAATAAACAATAGCAACATTTTACATTATAATTTACCAGCACTATTGCCAAACGCGACGCCACTGGTAAGTAGATTTTTCGCCGAAATGTCAAAGAAACGTCAACGATGTGCTGTGTTAACCTAGACAACAACTTTTCGATTTCGGCAAAGTTTACAGATGTCTCCTGTAATTCTAAGCAACAATTATCCACGAATTGTGAAATGGGTTTTACCATTGAAAATAAAGCATTAATTATTATTAATTAATTAATAATAATTTTATCGAGAGATAGGCAACCAATAAAACGACTATGTGTATGATCAAGCTAAGACAGACGTTTCGATAAAAGAAAAGATGAGGTAGCATTCTTGATTTGCTTTTTTGTTGTCCACCAACAATACTGTTGATTACAGAAAATATCTAGAATCAGTTTTAACTATGTTGTGCGATTATTATTTGGTAATTTTTTCATAAATCTTGTTACAAATACTCAGAAAATCTGACAAATTTTTCATAAATGTCAACCAGGCGTTTCTACTTTTATTAACTACAAATTATACAACGACATATGTATTTGACAGTTTATTTGACTTTTTGTACTCATAGCCTCAAAATCGGTATTTCCCGGTTGCCCTAAGAGTGCGGAAACAATGATTTGATTTCCCGCACGCGGTGTTTTTTACTTTGCAGGAGAAACTAGGGGAAATTGCATTGTAAGATTGGTGTTTAATGACGTAGACAGACGGAAACGTCAATTCTCTTTAAAAAAAAATGGACGCTTCATCATATTTGCAATTGTAAAATTAATTCTCAACAACACAATAATCAATTTTATTATAAAACAAATAAGAATACAATTCAAAAAGGTAAGATTAATAACAAGGCCTTGAAAATGTTAAATTATTTGCTGTTTTTATTTTATTTTAAAATATTTTTGAGTTATTCATTACAAAAAATATTGTACCTAACTTTTGCGGGAAGAAATTTCCCATGTTCGCACTAATCCAGCACTTCCTGCGGTCGTGCCGCAAAGAAAGTGCTCACGCGGGAAATTTCACTTCCCGCATACGTTAGGCAATAGTTATTTACATTACAAATGCGTAAGGCTACATTTTACAGCGCGAGGTTTTTAAATTGAAACATGACCGCGCAGCGGGATCGTTTTAACAAAAACCGAGGGATGTAAAATGCCTACCGCATTAATAATGTATTAATCTTTTTGGCCGACAACTCGTTTTCTCAAATTTGAAATTTGTTGTAACCAATAATTTTGCAAAACCTGTCAAAGACTGACATTTGATTCATAAAATACCAGAAAGTTACCGATAACTGATATGCTTACGATTTATACCACAAGATGGCGCCATCAGAATTCACAATTTTTCAGAAGAAAACATTTAAATTATGTTCATTTTCGATAGTATAAATGGACTTTATTTATGATAAGCTAACAGTTTTTTTGGAGGTCCCTGAAAGCTTAACATTTTCGTGGTAAAATGACAGATAGTTTCATTAGTGTGTAAAAATCAAGATACCGCAGCTGTTCAAAATGTGTAAACATGTCATTTAGAGCTGAGGAGGCCAAAAATAACTATTTCATGCGACAGATGTATCTAAGGTTAAAATGCGGTAAAATTTTTAGACACTTCTTTGCCAGAACGCAAGCTTTCCAGCTTAACCTAGTTGGTCACAAATACACAGTTGCATAGCGTTCTGCAGTAATTTGTTTACGATCTTCAGGCAAAAGTGTTGCGACATAACAAGCACTGATCATTTCTGTTGAAAACGCTCGTATTTTATTTTATTATCGACTCTGTTAAATTTTTGTGTAAAGGCAACATTCGATTTTTTTTTTGTCTGGTCTGCACGACAATATCTCGTGTAGGCCACGTGACACTGTGCATTACACTGCAAAAACGTGCAACAAAACTTCACAGCAATCTGTTTCTGTGCGACTGTCAACACGATATTTCGAAACATTTCGTTCATTTATTCGAATATAAAATAACAGTGTCATAATTAATAACAATTTTGCATTTAATCTTGTAACCTGTAATTAATGCTACATTAAAACGATAAAACTCCATTTAACGCACGCGCAATTTTAATTAACAATTATTTTTTGTGTCAACATCAATCCCGTCGGATTGTCGGATCGATTTGGATTGTTGTTTTATCGACGACCACCGCCGCCGTCCGTGGTGCACCCTTTCGAATTTGCTAATTGAATCGTGGGCGCGTTCAGAAATCTCAATAATAATGGTTCGAAGAAAGAAAAGCGACAAGACGAAAGTTTTATTGGTCCGATATAGGATGAAAAATGTAAATTCGGCTATAAGCGGACAAGCCATGCGACTAAAGGAAATGAAAATGTCCTTCATTTATCAACGGAATTAAAATTAAAGATTCGAGCCGCTGAAACGCATTACATCATCGCCCGCCGAGAGGGAGAATATCAAAAAGCGCCCCTATCTTCACACGGCCGTGCCTAAATGAAAGCTTTACATACCTGATTATGAGCTTTTTTATATGCACATTTTCAACCAGAGTCGGCTTACAATTTTCATGTCTTCGTTCGTCCCGGGGCGTCGGCTTTTTTAATCAGGACCGGCCCGATAACCCGAAAGCCTCTTATCTAATTAACTTTGCCCGGACGAAATTCGGATTTTTGCCAGTCGCATCAGGTGAGGGTTCTCTCGTCCTATCCTTGCCGCCGCCCCAGAACGACACACGATAGGGGAACAAACGCTGTCAACAAGTTCGACAAAAATTCCTCACATATCGGATTCCTTCAGTTTCCACTGTTACAGGAGGGGAATTACGGCGAATGCGGCTTCCGGATCGATTACTCGAATAATTGCGAGCGGCAGAGATCTTCACCTCCTGCCGGAAGTTCGATCGAAAATTGTTAAGACGCGCCAAAATCGCACCGGGGGCAAGTTTTAATGGATGCGGCGAGTTTTTCCCCGGAAACACGTTCAATTTCATTAACACATTTTGTGCAGAACACGAAAATCAAATTTACAGATTACTTTACCAGATATCGCAAAAAAAAACAATATTTTCAATTCAACATTTGAAAGCGGAGAACTTCCGACTTTTATTCCAACGCTCGCTAATAACGGACCTAATCTCGGCCGTGATCGGACCGCCGCCCCCGCCGCCACGACACGCGTCGACAGATTCCGCCGCGAGATAACTTCTTGTCATGCAGTTCGATAATTGCCGCCCCTCCGCCGATAAAAACCGGGAAATTATGAACCGGACGCGGCCATCAATTTTTGCGATTAGTCCCGGCGACATTAGCTTTGCACGCGACTGTACGATTCCGTCTTATCGCGATTTATCTAGTCCCCATAAAAATATGCCCCGGGCCCAATAAAAACAAACAAACAACCGCCGCCCCCCGAAATGCAGTCGCGGCCACTCGGCTAAACCCCCTATTTATTTTTTATGGCTGTTAAAACGCGGATAAAGCAGGCTTTGCCTCGCTACCCCCATACGTTCGCAGTAACAGACAATTTGACGTAATAGAGATTGATCGGCACATAATGCAGACGTTTCCCCTCGAAAAAAATTTTTTTTTTCGAACAGAACGAAATAAAACGATTTATCATACTATACCTAGCCCATACAAATCAGATTAATCTCCTGATAGATTTTATTGTTGCATTTGGCGTTGCGTCGGGACGAATCGGAAATTTCGACGCTGGTATTTTTGTGTCCATTAAAAAGGGGCGTCCTAAACAGTCCAGAACAGACACAGATAGGGATTAGGGGTGGTTCGATAAAGCCCGGTCTAAACCGATTTTCATTGATTGCGATTCCGTGTTTGTTTGAGCGATTCGGTGGCGGCTTTCTTAGGGGGTAGCGTCCGCAAATTTACACCTATAAAACTAGAATAATAAATTTTGCGCTACTTAAAAAAATTAGATTGAATCTAGAAAGCGGTAAATCATGTTACTCGTGACCTCTGACTGGTAACCCCTTGAAAACAGTCCAGGTGGTCGAACGGTTCTTAAGAATTGTTTGCAAAAAGCTCAGCACGTCGACGGTACCTTTTCTGGTGGAATAACAATGTACCCACGTTAGATCCTTGAGGTACCCACACGTTCGGAAAAAACTAATTGTGCACAACCAAAGAAACGCAACTTATTTATCTGAATAAAGTGGAAGAATACCGTGGGAGTTGAGAGGTGGGTGAGGACTTTGTACCGATCGATCGATTTGCCGTCGCTAGTTAAAAATTAATTTAATTTCGGAATTTGAGTTGAGGGTGCGGTGAATGGGGTGAAATTCGAGCGACAAACGAATAAAACATCGGTCATGAAGTCGGAGACCGTGTTGCAGGTTGATATCTCGAATTCCCGGCAATACGTTTCCATCACAAAGCTCCCACATAAAGCACTTTTCTCCGACATTTGAAAGCACGGCTTTGCAATCAAATTAACACAGAAAACAACAAAAACCGAATGTATATAAAATCGAGTGGTTTTTCCCCCCGGTTCGTCGGGGGGGCGAGCGGTATTTATTACGGTAGAAGATAACATTGTCAAAGGGCGCGCGCCCCATTTTATCCACCCCAATTAGTGCGTGCCACCTGCGAATTGTCAACTAGAAAGTTGAAGTTGATGGTTAAGACCGCATCGGTGACAAGTGCTACAGAAACTTACTTGGATTGTAAAAAAAAAACATGACAATAAAAAAGAGTGTGTGCTTAAGACCGCACGACAGAAGTGGAAACTTCTATAACGCTCGTTTTTGATTTTAAGTAATATGTATTCCATAAATTATATTATTATGGATGATAGTACTTGGAGGAATAAGGAGCAAGGCATAAATAATTAATATTATTTAAATCCGATGGTGTTTTTAAATAATCATCAAAAATCTGTATTTTTCAATAGAAACTGCAAATATGTCCGCTTTTAGAGGTAAAATTTGTGAGGTATTCATGTCAAGGCCGATTTAGATCACAAAGGTGGAAGAATTCTGTAGTAAACCCTGTTTGCAAATATGTTTGTTTCTTGATGTACATAAATTCATTGTTCGGTTAACCCTATTTGTGCTATTTTGTTGTATATTTTGGCTAGTGTTCTAGTTTCATGCCTTTTGCCTTTCCAACCTCTATAAAACATTTTTCTGAACGTCATGTTTCTTGCTGTCCAATTAGTTTTTATCTGAAAATATTTGTATTAATCAATGCAATTAATTGAAAAGTCTGATTACGTTTAGTAATTCCCAGGTATTTTTCGCAGTTCTCTAACTGACAAATGACCATTTCCTGCATTCTTCATTTCTGTTGAGAATTACATGGTGATTTTGACATTGAATGATCTGTACCTGGACATAACCCCACTTTTCAACAGACGTAATCACAGCATGAGACAGACGTTTTTAGTTTCTCCCACTATAAATATTAATTTCCGTTATTAATATTGATTAATACATTGGGATTCCTGGTTTGGCAGCGATAGCGAGCAGACGTGGAAAAAGTGCAGCGATAACAAACCTAAACAACGACGAGTGAGTGAGAGGTGACAAGCAGAAGACAGCGGGCAAGAAAGAGAGGGCATGCCGAAATCGCCGAAAGCAAGGAAAGAAAGCAGCAAGAGAGAAAGAGAAGAGGGTAGGATGTCGGAAGAAGGCCTGAACTCATTCAGAAAGAGTTTCAGAACCGAAAGATCCCGAAGTACAGGCGAAGAAAGAAATCAAAGCAAAGAAATAGAGAATAAAATAGGAACAGTGCTCAGAGAGATAAAAGAGAATATGGCGGGAATAGTAGAGGAGAGCAGAGCACGAAGAAAGGAATTAGCGGCAGCGAGAGAGAAGGAGGGAGAGCAAGAAAGAGAGCACATGCTGAAATCGTCAGAAGTAAGGAAAGAAAGCAGCAAGAGAGAAAGAGAAGAGGGTAGAACGTCGAAAGAAGGCAAGAACCCACTCAGAAATAGTTCCAGAACGAGAAGATCACCAAATAGAAGCGAAGAAGAAAATCAAAGCAAGGAAATGGATAAGGAAATGAAAACAACCATGATAAGAGAGATGAGAGAGGAGATAAAAACACTAAGAAAGGAATTAGCGGCAGTGAGAGAGGAGAATGGGGAGCTAAGGAAAGAATTAACGACAGTGAGAGAGGAGATGAGAGGAAGAGAAGAAAAAGGGCAGTTGGAGAAGGCAGATTGGATGAAAAGGATGGAAATGATAGAGGAAAAGATGGAACTAAGAGAAAAGAAGGAGAGAAAGAATAATGTTATAATAACTGGAATAGGGGCAATAAGCGGAAATTTAGAGAGGGGGGTGGAAGAATGGTTAGAAAGGGAGATAGGGGTGAAAGTGAATGTAAAGAAAGCATTCAAAATAAATCAAGATAAGATGATGCTGGCAAAAATAGAAAGTTGGAAGCAGAAGAAGAACATAATGCTAAGTAAGAGTAAGCTAAAGGAAAAAAAAGGTGAGAGGATGTATATAGATGACGATTTGACAAAAGAAGAAAGGGAAACACAAAAGAAGTTAAGAGAGTTGGCCAGAGAGGAGAGAGATAGAGGAAAAAGGGTGAAAATAGGATACAGGAAAATACAGATAAACGGGGACTGGTTTAGATGGGATAAGAGACAGGAGAAACTGAAGAAAATTTGCTAGAAGAAGGAGAGAATAAGAAGACGACCCGGCGAGAAAATGTACAAGGAGAAGGTGAATAAAAAGGTTGAGGGACAAAGACACAGAAAAGTAAGAGAGAAGAGAGAGAATAAGAGAATCGAAGTACAATAAGGAGGGGAGAGAGTGTGTGTGAGAGAGGAAAATAATGGGAAGGAAGGAGAAGAGAGAGAGAAGGTGCAGGAGGTGACGCGAGGACAGTGAGAAGATCGAACACATGCGGCGAAATGAGAGAGAAAAAGAGAAGGGAATGGGGAGAAATATGGAGCGAAGACGGCAGGGAGATGGATGAAAGAATAAGGAAGAGGAGAGAAAGAATAGAGAGAATGGAGGGAGAACAATAAATTGTTATTTTTATGTTTATGTTTTGTAATCAGGAATCCGAAAGCCCGTAGGGCAAAATATAGTATATTGTTATATAAGTGAGGAAAGGGATGCATTGCTAAACGAGAATGACAATTGGATCACGAGCGATAGCGAGTTGATCTAATCATTCAAGTTTAGCAATGGACCTTTCCTCACGTATATAACATACTATTTTTTCCAACGTCAAGAGCTTTCGGTTTATCTTGCATAGGTATTATCAATTTATTATTTTATACAAATCAACATACAAGTAAAATTTGAAAATCACGTTTCCATGCTCACAGTAAACAATAAAATTTAATTAATGAATGTCAAGTCGTGTTTTTACCAAAACTTGAAAATCAATCAGAATTTACTAAACAAATAGTGATGGAAGTAGAAGATAGTGTTGTAAATTTACCAAATACAGAAATTAAAGAAGCAGCGAACTAGGTATCTTTGGAGTTATTATCTATAAAATCTCAAGCACGCTACGGAAAGGAATACAATGCGTTACTGAGATGGAGACAAGTAGTAAGAAGCGCTAGTTTGGCTTCAACGTCAAGCTCTGTACCGACACGTTATTTAGAAGAAAAAAACAGGAACATTTGGAGTTTTAATTCGTGTAAAAAATTGTACATTTAATTTCTATAATACTGATAAAAAAGTTAAGTATCTTTGTAAGTGCTAATTGTTAATAAAGAATTCTTACAAATGTATATTTGAACGTTATTTTAAAGAAAGTATGTACATACCTAAATGGGGATCAAATTTTTGTTTTACTTTCCCCACTAGTGAGGGAAGTGATTTACTTTCCTCACATGTGATGCAAACGCCTACTTTCATCTCTAAATTGAGTGATGGAAATGTCATTTTCAGACTTGACGTTGGAAAAAGCATTTATTATTACATTGAGATCATTGCTTTACCATCATTGTCAAGTTTAGACATTTTCACATCAGGTTCACACCACACTAGATGGTCAAACATCGGGAGCAAAAATTAAAAAAATTAATCCAAATATTTGCCTTCCACAATTATTGCTGTCTTTTCAACATTCAATCTTGTTTACCTTAACCTCACTTGTATTAAATACTAACACTGTCAAATATGAATTTAATGATCAGTGCGCAAGCGCTAGGGCTCGTTCGCAATCAACAATTCTCAATTCACAACAAATTTTACCATTTTATCGGTCTCCGTTATTCTGAAGTTACAGAACAGCAAATTTGTCCCCTAGATTTAAAGGCCTGATAATATCCAATCTTTTAACGTACTCGATACAGAATAACCCTTAATAAACATCAAAACTCTGTATTTTTCAATAAAAACCGCCAATACGTCCGCTTTTAGAGGTAAACAGACTAGCAAAATTTGTGAGGTTAGGTTTCAGTTTTATTTTCTTGACGATGGTTTATTATATTGAACAGAAAACAAGTTTTCACTAGTAATATCCCGAGTGCATGTCAAATTATCGACAATTTGACATGCACGGGAGGATATTTTGGCAGACTATTTCCTGAGAAAAATTTACATAAGTAAATACAAATAAACGTAATTCTTTTTAAAATATAAAATTATAGTCTATTTTTTCCTGGTAGGCGCGTGCGTGCGCATTTACAAAATCCTGCAACGAAATGCGACTTTCCTATTGGTTACTTTATTTTTCTACTTACACTAGAGAAATGTGCAATATTACAGTGTTCTGTACTGTCAATCAGGTCCAAGCTGCCATTTTTGTTTCATCGTGTCTTAGTTTTCCTTTCGTGTTTTGTGTGTATTTTGTGTTGTGTCCGTTTATTTATTAAAAAAACAGTTCTTAGTTCTTAGAGGTTAAGAAGTTTTTATATGTCAACAAGATGTCTTAATTTTGATCACCAAACGGTGTAAGTTGGATTTATGCTAACATCAAGTAACAGTTTTTTTTTTAATTCATATTTATAGCAAATTTCTTACAAGCCGAGAAAGAAATGATCGTTAAAGTATTTCGTGGGATCTCCAAGGATTTTGCCGAGTTAACCAAGACGGCTCAAATGGAAAAAACTGCAGATTATACTGGTATTGATTTCTGAGTTTTTTTTGGTTGTATCACAGCTTAATTACTTTGTGTTGAAGGTTGTGGATTTAGAACCATTCAATGATACTTGGCGGAAGAAAAGAAGTGTGGGCAATTACAGGCACCGAAGAAACCTGATAGGAAATGGATGAACATCAAAAATATCTCATTCGAAAAACAGTGCACTCATTTTTCTCTGCAAACAGAATTCCTACAATTGATGCTGTGTACAGGGAAGTGCAAAACAATGAAGAAATTCCAAACATCAGTCGTTCTAAGCTTTATAATGTTTTACATGAATTAAAATTTAAGTAAGTACATACATTGTTTTCAATTAACTGTAAACATTTAAATCTATGTTTATTTCAAATAGCACAAATAACGAAACAGAAAAAGCCTGTTAATAGAAAGAGAAGACATATCTTGGCGAAGAAGATATTTACGGGAAATAAAAAAAATACGCCAAGAAGGGAGACCTTTTATCTTGCAAGATACATGGTTATTAGAAATGATTGTTGTCGAAGCAGGCCATGTCCATGTTATGAAATTTTTGCCGCTTTCATGTGAACTGACAATTATTGTCGATGTCACTGTATTTTTTTTTAGGTGAAAAGTGCGGTGTTGATTATTTTATTTTATTTTTTTAATTAACGATTGAATCCAAAAGTATCGAGTTGTTTTGTACCCAATTTAACTCCTGTGTGTATAAAATAAAAAATGTTGTACATATAATATTTGTTATCAATTTTTCCACGAGTTGATTCATAAACTTTTTTGTTTACATTTTACAAATTATAGAAACATTAAATCATAAACATGAGTTTTAATCTGCAACCACAAATACCGATCCCCCTAGATAATATGCAACCAAAAATACTAACAATTCCTGCATCCTGCTAAAAATCTTAGCTATGTGATTCTACCTTTCGGAGATGCGCACGCACGCGCCTACCAGGAAAAAATAGACTTTAATACCAAATGATTTTTTAATTAGGACTACGAGAAAATTTGACACTAGTGCAAATTATCGATAATTGCACTAGTGCAGTGTTATCGCTGTAATTCAATCGCTATTGGCTAAAATTCAAATATTCGAGCTTTTTGATTGGCTTAAATTTTTCGAAGGAAATAGTCATAGCAATACCCTGTATTATGATAATAATTTGTCTATTTTCTTCTTCACATTTTGCTACACAAATTTTTCCAATAGATGAATTGTTGAAGCCATATAATTGAGAATTACGTATTAAATCCTACATCCATCTGTAAACTTACAATATTTGTCGTGTCTTTATAACTATATTATATACAGCTACTCCTGCAGCTCTGCACTGAGGTCAGTCAGGTCACAACACAATGAACAGTGAAAATTGAAAAGTGACAAGTGACGCACAGTTGATTGTTGTTCGCTCGCTCCGCAAAAAATCTCCACTCTCGAGATTTTAGCTTGCCGTGTCGTGCTGCGAACGATTTTCGCTAAGCTGCGAACGCTTTTACCGTATCGCATGAAACTAATTCACTGCCCGGGAATAAAAGGTATGTAGTTTTCACTTCAAAAATAGTATATGGACCTCAGGAGTGCATGATTGTTACCCTCAGTGCTCTGTAGGACACAAAAACGTTTTGGCCACGCTTTTTGATTTAAAAATGTGTCATTCACAAAGAAAACATCACATTTAATGGTATTAGCTCTTATTTGGAAAATTGTTGAAGTTTTAGTTCACACTCTAGGACCTGAAATATTATTCATTCTGAACGTATCGTGTTGTTCTCACAACAAACCAAATGTTCTCCTTTCGCATTTTTTTTTTAATTTTCGTCGAGTTTCCGAAAAACCTGATTTAATATTCTCTTTCGGATAAGCGAGCAGAGCAGTAATAGCCGCGGGAACACAAAACTAATCGGCTTGTTAAGCGAATCGGCCGTTAATCAACCCCAGGACAGGGAGAGGGTAGAGGGTGCGAGTCGGTATGAAAGCTCGTTCATTCTTACTACTTACTAATTAGTAAATTGCAGCTTCATTTACTCAAAGCTGATTCGTCGGTTTTCTTCTCTCACGACGGGTTTGTAACTTAGCAGCCTCCAAAAAAAAAAGCCGGTGAAAATTCTTCGTGAAGGGTCTCGATCTTGAGCCACCCCGCCGCCGCCAAACCGCCCATCTCCCCCAACAGATGAGTGGACATTACCGGGAATGTGCCGACATCCAAACCGGTCATGATTGTCCATTAAAGTGCATTTATCAAGCGACTAGTGGCTCTCCTATCGGCGACCATCAGCTAGATACGGCGAAAGAGCCATCGATAAAGACGCGGTAACGAGCTCAGCGCCTGGATGATTGATGAGGGATCCCGCTCGCGGTCAACCATCCAGGCCCGTATTTACACATGAATATATACATGTCCCTCGAAAAGAATTAATCGAGTCCCTTCTTCGCCAACCGGGGCGGAAGTAACGCGACGGCCGTAAATCCCCGAAAGCCGAATTCTTCGATGGCGAAGAGAAAAAAATCTGAAAACGTAATATTCATTTCCGGGAAAGACGCAACGGCATTAAATCGGACTATAAGTCAAGATCAGTCTCACCGATTGCGAATAATTCAATTTCGGAGCGCGGCGGTGGTGGCGGCGGCGGCTGCTCTCGACGGGGCCCTTTGACGCGGTGCATACGTCAAAAATTGTTTATTTTACGCAACGCCGGAACGAAACAAAGAACGGTTTCGGGGGCACAGGATCGGTGCCCGGAGGTCTCGTTTTCGGCTGTCGTGTTTGAAGTTTAATTTTATGTAACTGTTCGCTTTGATCAAGAGTTGCGATTTTATGGCCGGTTAAAAAGCGGAAAATCTTTTATTCCGCCGTATTCATCATCTCTGACGGTGGCTATTACCATTCGTCCGAAAATAATTGATGGATCGGGAAGGCTACCCTGCCCGGAACAGACCAAAAAAAATTGTATCCAGCAGAGGAGCGCCTCAGGGCACCGTCTCAGGCCCTGCTCTCTTCACATAATATGTTAACAACGTACGATTTTTAAACTGAATCACGTGACTGAAAAATCACTATCACTATCCCGGCGCATCCACCATTTATTACCAAATTAATTTCGCGCTAATACACCGTTACATAACAATTACGACGGAGACCACCACCCCCCCACCCCCGCTGCCGAATTTTTCCTGGGCAAAAATTTAATAACGCACGTTTTAAACGTGCCCCTCCGCCCCACAATCCACCTTGTCCCATTCCCGGTGACGTAATAATTAGAGGAGCCGTGACAAACTGCGTATGGTAAAATCCCGGTGTCGTAATTAACGCCTGGGGTCGCCGCCAACTTATCCCGTGTACCAGGACCGAGGATTTCCGGTGGGGAAGTGATTAATGTCCCGCGCCCGGCACCCGCACCAGAGACACTCCGGTGTCTCGATCGGCGCCCGGAGGACGAACGCACGCACGGAAGAGACGAAAAATTTGAAATCCGGAAGGTGTTCGAGGCCGGAGCTCCGCGGTGATTAGATTGGTTATGGGCGGCCGGAGTGGCCGGGAACATAATGGATTAATAATGAAATCAGACTGATATCCGTTCGGGTGATGGACGTCCGGGATGCGCCTCTCAATTGACTAATGTGTCGTGGATTATGATCAGTTATTATTGAAACTGATGTAACGAGTACGTATTACCATCCATTCCTGTTAGGGTGCATATTGGGATATATTGGACAGAGGAGACGTGCCGAAATTATAACCAATCGGCGGGGTTGACAGCCCGGAGGAAGTCGCCCCGTGCAGCTGATTTACAGCGAGGGGACGCCGCTTGCTTATTTTCTTTTGTTGTTTCTCTCCTCATCACAGACTTTCTTTGCGAAAATTACCCGAACAAACCAATAAAACACCTCTTAAATCCCACTTGGCAACCGCGACACAAACAAACCAAAACTTATCCTAAAAAGAGAAAATTTATATCTACGTATGTATCACTTGGGCGATTATAACTAAAGAACTGCAGAACGTATTCTGATGCAGTATTCACCACTAACTAGAGTGTTTCCTTTGCTCTATTTTCATTATACATATTACCTTGCAAGAGGACCGAGTAGTGAGCGAAAGCTGAAGCACCTCGGAGAATTCCTCCCTCGCATTTAAAACAGCGAACCTCTCAACTATTTGCCATACATGTCGTGAATTTTTCAGGCAAGACCGATACCTCGTAAATATTTGATCGCGTCTAGTATTTAATTACTGAATTATTAGCGAAACCGTCGAATTCCAGCATGTCCGGACAGGAGCAAAGAGAGACGAGAACAAAGGCTTGCGGTTTTACGGCCGGACGCAACATGCTACGTTTGAATTTGACCGCATTTCCACCCACACACACACACTCGCACACTGAATCGTAAAACGGAGAGGAAAAATATTTTCTTGTTGTTTTGTTGGTTGGTCCGGGCCCCGGATCGGAACGTCGACCGGATTATTTAAAACTAACAGTTTACGAACAATCCATCGTTAAATATTCGCAATTCTCGCTCAAGTTTTGCAGTTCCCAACTTTTTTAATAAAAATATTGCACTTCCGGCTCTGTGACGTTTACTAATTATTGCGAGGGTCGTGTCCAGAATTATTCCCGGTTTATTGTTGTGAACGAGTTTATCGATCGAGAGGGGGAAAATGGAGAATGTGACGAGTGACAATTGTGTGTGGACGAAAACTTCCGTTTTGGGAGAGGGAGGAGGAGCAGGACTAGGTTGTCGGTCTCCCGTTTTCAAAATCAGAATGGAAAGAATTCTCCGATTTCGCTCGATTCGGAACCTGTAATTGGAATTATTTGGGAAATTACATGACAATTAGGAAATAAATACCAACCAGTAACTGTAGTTATTTACAGTGAAAGTGAGGACGGCAAAGCTTTCGTTCACGCGAATTGCATGATGATGCAATTCAAGTGAACGAAAGCGGCCTTACTCTCGGTTCTGTATTTGGTTTTATTCGAGGTAAATGGCAAATAAAAATACATCACATTTTTGGATGGATCTGTTATCTGTTACGTCAATAAAGTGGGTGTGTGCACGTTGTGGAAATTGTGGAAATGGATGAAGAGTTATATCTTCCTGATGATGTTCTGGAAGAGGCAAGTGCCGCGAGGTACCAAATGCCTAAAAAAATTAAAATTATGTGATTAAAAAGATGTGCAAAAATTTACACAATTATGCGTGAATGAAAACCAGTGACTGAAAAACAGTGAGCGAAAAACGATGAACAAAAGTGAAGTGAACGAAAGAGAAACCTTCACCCACTGGTAACTATGGATACAGACTCACTTTCTAGGGAGGAATCGAACAAAAATGTTTTGTGGATATTGAAAAAAACAAAAATAGAAAAATGTCAATTCATAACTCTCATTACTTGATTTCACTTGAACTGAAAGTTGCAACGATAAGAAGAGAAGAAGAAGAAGATTCTTACTCTGTCGGTGATTTACACAATCTTATACGTTTACAATACGAAAACACATAAAAAAATTTAAAAAAAAACACCTTTGATTAAAAACATAAAAGAAAACGGAAATTGCTATTTACGTGTAATAAGTAGTGAAAACATTCAGTAATAACTATCCTCTGGCGAACAACACATCGATTACCGTTCACAATTGCCAACGTAACACTTTGGCTCGTTGTTATTTCATAATGGCGCAGTGCACGTGTTCTATCAGCTAGCTTGCATAAACAAGAACGCATCGCTTTCGTTACCCGAGGGCACAACGCAAAATTTATTGTTGTTTAATTAAAGTTAAAATTTAAATCTCGAGATGTTGACTAAACAACGCCATTAATTAACCTGAAATTAACAATATTAATCTCGAAGAAATTTAATATTCGTAGAGAAACTAGAGCGTTGGAATCGGAAACTCGGTCGTTAGCTGAAATTTCTTCTTCTTGCGCCGCTTTTACTATTGTTGAGGGAATTACGGAATAGTTGCTATTCTGCAGTCACTATTAATTTTTAATGGGTGAGGCACTCTGCTAAACCCGCCGCCTGTTTTGTGTGCAATTCAGGAGTTTTCTGTGTTTTTTTTTGTCCATTTCTTCATCGTCTTCCAGTCGGGTGAGGCGAACGAGGTTTAAAAATGGCGGCCATTTGTTCGGCGCGTCTTAAATTTAAATCCAGATAAATATCATTTGGGTCATGATGGCCATAACAATAAAAACCGACGAAGATCTACCGATTTATTTAATTCAATGGTTGTTATCTGGGCCATCTGCGTTGACGAGCGCAATGGGCACTATATCCTTGTTGGAACACGGCCTTATCAACATGCCTCTGTCCACCTGTCATCGTGAAAAATAGTCTTGGGGCCGTGTCGCACTAAACTAGCCAAGACGGAGCGCCGACCACGAAAAATCTTATTCCGAAAGGACGGCGAATATACACAAAATGAAAAATAGCGACAGTCGCCATCTGACAAGGATTATTTTTTATTTCGGACCGGGGCATCAATCGGGGGCGGCGCATCGCGCCGATCAATACGCGATGAAAAATTATTTCAAAATTTAAAAAAATCATTGAATTTTAGTGGTTTTGCTGAAAATAGTGAGCAAAGATGGCAATTGAATCACCAGTGAGGAAATCATATTTTCTCACTAGTGAGCAAAGTGAATGTTTTGCCAGTTTGTCGATAAAGGGCGCCAAGGGGGTAGACAGCAAGTGAAACCCGATTAACTGCAATTAACTCAAAATTCAAAAAGTGACAAAAAATTCCTGCCCGAAATTTCGATTCCGCGACTCTTTTTCATGGAAAAAATCAAATTCAACACGCATGAGCAAATGTGCATCACTTGTACGATTGGGGTCCTCGCGTTCGGCTCAGACGCCCAACTTCCGTACTCGTGATTAAATGCACTATTTTGCTCACTTGTATTGAAAATAGCTGTTATTTTTACACACACATTACGCGTCTCAAGTGTTCGTTGTTCTCGCTGCGTGCAACGAGATACTTGAACACTCGTTGCGCTCGTGCGCGAAAACTTCCCGCTTATACAAAAAGAATACAATAAATAATTAGTATTTTGTGACAATTAAACTGTGACTGATTGAGAACGTCAAAAACTGTGTTGCGGCCCAAACAAAATAAAATCCAACTTTAATATTACAGATTATTCTGTGGCGGAGAAAAATTCGCCCGCAAGCTCCCTCCCTCGGGATCATTACGTGCGGTTTTATTATTTCCCAAGACACATTAAAGTTAATTCCTCAACAAGTTCGCATAAACCATTCTCCAAGTTATCGATACCGACTCCGGCACAACTCCCACTCCTAATTATGACGGGTATACGAACTCCGGCTTGCCGGTGTTAATAACAAGATGGCCGACCGGGTTCTCCGAAAAATCGCCGCTTTTGCATAATGGGATTTTGATGAGTACGTCCCTGTGCGAGATAATCAGATGGCTCGCGTGATTTTCTAACACTCATTAGCCGAACACGGGTTCATTTGGGCTCAGACTTGTAATTTATTCTTTCGATTGCAGCTCAGACACGCGAAATTAAGCCATTTATTACCGTTTTGACGCCTTTGTTAAGGCGCCAGAGGTGCGACTCGGCAATGCTTATATCAGTCTGCGGAAATAATATCGAGGAATAAAGCATTGTTGCGAGATTTATGGGGCGGACTGGAGGTGAACAGTTCGGGGCCCCAATCCGAAGGGGTACGCTAATGAGCTAAACTTGGACTAAATGGAAATTCACTCTTTCGTATATTTCACAAAGAGAAACGAGAAACAACGAAGAACTGTTCACTCCGAGTTATTTCAAAAATTTCGTCACCACCATTTATTACTTTTGTTGAAATAATAAATGGTGGATGCGCCGGGTCACAAGAAAAACCACCAGAGCTTTGCTTCCCAATTTGACCACTTTTACAACGTAATTACATGTTATTGTACATTTATCCATGTCCACAACCCTTCAAATTGCTCTGACCCCCTCGTTCAGGGGGATTAAAACCGCCAACCGCCGTGACGGCCCGTCCGACAAATAACAACTTAATAAATAATAATCGCACATAAAACTTTCATTACCGTTAAATTTATCATCCCGCTCTGGTACAATTATTTATGGTAATTTCGTTTCGAATAATGATAAATCAATGATAATTATTATCCATTAGCGTTCATTTTTATTTCGCCTTCGTTTAGTATTTATGGGAATGATTAATGTTTGTTGTAACCCGCCGGCCGGTTTACTTATTAATTTATTTAAATAAGCCGGTTTTAAGGGGGCGAAAAAAAATCTTGTTGTCGGAATACGCCCATCCGGAAAGTGGATTTTTTTATTGCCGCCACTTTAATTACATCATAAACCTGCTTGCGCATGCAAATAATAAAATATTCAATTACGAGTTCCTTATCGCTTTTTCGTTAAAAATTGAATTATCCTCCGGTTACGAGCGGGGCAATAGGTGGTTTTAGTGGACGACTTAAAAATAATCCGATACCACGCACCTCGTCGACTAGCACGGACCACCCCCGGCTCGAATGGGGTTCAGGGTGCAGCGCTGATCATCGAGTCATTCGAGGAATAGTGGGATCTGGAGGAGGGCAACTGAGAAGAAGAGATAAAAAGATAGTAAAAGGGGGAGGTTGTAAAATGAGGAAACAAGCCGCGGAAGGAAGGCGAAAGCGAATTTAAAATGAATGAAGCGACTGTTAAAAAGAGGACAAACATTTCAGGCAAACAAAGAAAAATGTCTTCTCTAATATAATGACTGCTGAAATACCAACAGGTTCGAGCGACATTAAATGTCGATTGATTAGATTTGTGGAAAGCGGAAAACTAGAGTGGACACTTCAATAATGTAGGAGTGATTAATTTTAGTGAGCTTACAAGTGTCCCCAATTATCGACCCAAATTCCCATATAAGATTTCCTACATAAAAATAAGGAGTACTCCATTTCGAAAACAATTTAACAAATATCAGAAACCATCAAGCATAAAGTAATATTTATTGATACAACAATATTGTTTGTAAGAGCATACGTGTATAATAAGCAATTACAGTAATTTTTCGATATTATCAGTAGGTACTAATTTTTTATTTATGAAAAAAGATCAACTACTATGAACTACAATAAAAAATATTTTTTCCATGATCATTGAATTTTTGTGGTTTTTGCTCACTGGATGGCAATTGAATCACTAGTGAGGAAATGATATTTGCTCACTAGTGAGTAAAGTGAATGTTTTGAGTTTGTGGATAGAGGGCGCCAAATATGTTGTACTGAAAGTTTTTTCAATTTCGTACGGTTGCCTCGCCTTCGGCTCAGACGCCCAACTTCCGTACTCGTGATTAAATGCACTACTTTGCTCACTTGTATTGAAAATAGCTATTCTTATGGATGAAAAATGAAGCACATTTAAGAGTACAGGACCAGGGATACAAGATTCTTCAGGCTTAAGTAGCATGTAGAAATAGGGGAGGCTGGGACGCAACGGAGCTTAATTTCGTTGCATTTGGAAGGTAATGTTTTTACTGCCGTTGCGTTTTATGGACAATTTACTTTAAACTCGCTAGTTGTAGGTATTTCATTTTAAAACAATGAACTTGGACAATCGGCGAAAAGAAACGAATCAGTATTTTCTGACTTATTGAGTTTGCTCACCACAATAACACAACTCGCTACGGTTTAATATGACAGACCAACCGAATGCCAATAAGAATATAGAAATACACAATGGTAAATAGTGGTACGGGTTTGGGGTGTTTAGTTCAATCCCGTAGTTCCCCCCTGCCCGGACTTCCCCTATACAAAAAAAAAATCATTCTACGTTCATAATTTATTCTGACTATTTCATTGCCACCATTTTTATCAAATAAGATCGCTGTCAAATTTGAATTTCATCCAATGACATGCATATAATAGCGGTAATCAATGCACAAGCACAATTATCGAATCATGCAGTAATGCATTAATATCCGTCAAGTGCTTGTCATCGGTTGAAATTCACATTTGGGAGCGATCCGATTGGACAAAATTGTTTGAAAGAAAAAGATGAAAAATGTTCCAGAAAAATCTGTCACATTTTTGTGTTGTTTTGAAATTTTTAAATTGTCTCCCCGAAAAAGTCTACCGAATTATTCTCCGTACATGTCAAACTGTCTATAATTTAGAGCTGAAAATGATGTAACATTAACTGTATTTTGTTTTGTGACATTCTAATCAAATTTTGAAATGACACTGATGACCAAAATTTATGGCTCGCGACTGTACTTATTGTAAAAACGTTTTAGACGTGGATTGTCAAATTCGAAGTCGCTTAAAACTTATGATTGAACTGTACGTTAGTGAGAAATCTGTCATAAATTCCAAGCGCGTCTAGTTACTTTTCCTGGTAGTGCCAACTTAACGAAAAGTCCCCAATCCACATCTATAACGTTCCGACTATACAGGCTGTATTTGAAATATGTGTGTTAATTTTAACCAGTGAAAGAACTCGTCAACATTTTGCAAAATTCGCAAAAGTTGTCTAAGATTTTTTTCCCCCCAGTGTTTACCAAACGAGTTGTTTTATGTGATTAGAGACTAGTTGTCTCTTTTTTTTTTGTAACCACGAGAATTTTATTAATTATTTAGTTTTTTCTGTAACGATGTAATTTTTTTAACAAGACTCCGTTTCTATCACAACTCATAGGGTAGTATACATTTTGATGGCTAATTTATTCCAAATTTTAAATCATTTTGTGACGCTTTTTCGTAAAAAATTCAAATAGAAAAAACGTTTCATTTAACAAGCTCTGTTACGTGTTAAAATTAACACACGCATTTTAGATACACCCTGTATACACAAGACACTAGAATAAGTTAGTAGTTTTACAGCGTGATCAACAATGACTGAGTCTGTTGGCAATGAAACAACTGAAAAATTTTGGTGTTTTTTTGTCTCCTAATTGGCACTGACCGGATGTTTTAACTTGACACGACATTTAAAAAAATTAGGTTATGTCGGTTATGTTTATGCAATTACAATAATGAACGTTTGATGGTAAATTTCAAATTTGCCTGTCAACACTGACAACCGGAAATGTGTTTACAGTGGTACCAAAATCATTCAAATTTTCATTGTTACCAACGGATTCAGGCATTCTTGGTCACGCCGTAGTCATAGTCATATATTTCTTATGGCCCCTACAACTACGTTACTGCACTTTAGGTGCAGTCTTTGAGAAAGACACACTGTGTTATATTAGATTTTTCAAATATGTAACTCAAAAATAATATAAATCGAAGAATTGCCATATTAAAAAATATATACAGGATATTTCACGAGTGATAATGAGCCCCGCGGAATAAAAATGCAACCCACAATACATTGGAACGTAAACCTGGACACAGAGGCGATAAATATCCGGCTTTTCCTCCTGATGTATTGTGGGTTGCATTTTCTATTCCGCCGGGCTCATTATCACTCGTGAAATACCTTGTATATTTTGAAATATTTGTTGGGCAAACAAATTACTACGTAATTCCATTATTTTATTACATACTTACTACATTTCCCAAAATAACTGGAGCAAATTTTTTTTACAATTTAATGGTACGAGTACTAATACTCGTTTAACAGGCACTAAAATTTAACGGCATAATCACCTGAATGTGAAACATGCAAAATGTTTTCATTAACTAATTCTTTTTGCTAATCATCCAAATAGATTATGTCATTTATAATTTAAAAACATAATTAAATATGAATTTTTTCCGTGATAATGCATATTAAATTAATAACAAAAAAATGTTAACTGCCGCCTTTACAGGTTTTATGAAAATTACAATCGTACATATTGTGTTCGAAAGCGTCACATTTTTTGTGATAATTTTTAATTACGTCTAAGTTAAATTATGAACGGGCACAGCATTTCACCGGCCGAATTTCAAATAAAAGCGTGCAGAAAAATTTATGAATTTCGGAAGGCCGAGTCCTCTTTTTAAGTATTGTATTTCGGGGAAATTATCTGATTTGAAACACGTCGTACTCGTTAAAATTTACTTTCGTTGTTAAAAAAAACCCGCAACCATCGAGTACGAGCTTTAATTCCGAATTAACCTACATCTGGCGACCCCATCGACCGAGTCCACCCCCGGCCTCCACCATCAAAACCCACCCACCCTCGACGCGTCCGATTTTAAAACGATCGTTCGATTGTGCGAATCGCTCGATCGCGTGACTTCCCCTTCGCTTTTATCGTCCGAATCGAATAATGAAAACGCCACATAAGCAACCGCCGTCGTGACGCACTATTTATAACAATTAACATTCGGAAAAGAAAGCAAAACCCGCCGCCGCCGCCGCCGGTGTCTTTGTTATTCGACTCTCGCACCGATCGGCTTAATGAAGTCGAAGACCGACGATTTCTCGTGATGGCCGCGAGAATTTACGATGGGTGCGTCCGCCCCGACACGCAACCGCCCCTTAATTGCACCCTTCGCGGACCCACTGTTCATTTTTACACGTTGCCGCCGATTAGCCGCCTCGATCTTCAACGTTGGACGGAATTAGCCGGAGAAAAATGACAGGAATGACCGACGGTTAATTATTTAGATTGCTGCGAGCACACCTGAGGAAGAGGAAAAAAGAACGCGACGGGGGGAAGGAGTTGCGAGGAGTTTTAATGGCGCCGTAAAATGTGTACTTTTAATTATACGTGGAACAGTCGGCGGGAGGAGGCGGGGGGCCGCGATGGGGATGCTGGGGGCGGCCATTAATACTTGCCTGCCTCAATTCCAAACCATCTGTTTAGTTGTAGACGTTTGATATTTTTGAAACGGCTTCCGAGGACAGTTTATTTAAGACGTCTGCTACTTCTTGCAAAGCAGGAATTACGTTCTATTTATTTTCATCGTCGTTTGGTTACGCCAGACTTGATGGAAATGGAAAGAAGTTCCCGCGGTGAGGTTTTTCCGAATGCAACCGACCTATCCGCCGATCTTGCAACAAAATAAAATTAATAACACGCTTTCCAATTTCTCTCGAGTAATTATCGTTACTTCGCGTTTATCCATACTTTCTTTGAAACAAACGCAATTGAAACAGGTCCCTCCAACATTTTTCTATACGTTTTTCCCCTGTTTCGTTTAGAAACTGCATCGGACGTGCGCAAAAGAGATAAATTTAGAACAAAATACACAAAGGAGACGGCCAAATTATCGGGATTCGAATGTCCCAAATCCGGGCCGCCATCCGACACCGAAACGCCATTACAGAACAATAATGTCTCAACTTTCGCTGAATTGGGCATTAATGCGACGACCATTAACGGAATTTTTATAACAAACTGGCATTAAATTAAAGAGTTGCACCTTTATTGTTCCAAAGCGCTCAAATTGTACATTGGGGTGGCTCAATCGATAAATAATTCCACAAACGAAGCATTCACAATGTCTCTAAATAACTTCTGATATAATAGGTTTAGGTTGGCGTTTCCAACGAAGAGTTCAAAACTAAAAATCTGGGGCATTTGTTGCTAAAATTATCCTGCTAACCTTCAAATCATTCAACGTTTGAAAAAAGAACTATACTACAGGGTTACTATAAATGACTGTAGTCAAAGCAGGCCATGCGCATGTTATGAAATTTTTGCCGCTTTCAGTGAACTGTCAATTTTTGTCGCTGTCACTGTCATTTTTTAGGTGAAAAGAGCGGTGATGAAAATTTTATTTATTTTTTTAAATTAACACCTACTTGGACTACAATCATTTATAATAACCCTGTATGTACATTATAAATATGCATCTAGGAGGCAATAGAAGTGTGAATGCACCTTTAGCTCTCTCACCAGAAAAGTTACTAACCGTTCACAAATGACAGTAACGACATGAGCCCGAGCATTGCCATCTAGAACACAAAGCCTTAAGGCAGCAATTGTTTTTGATCCTGACGTCACAGTAATGGCTTCATCGAAAAACGAATTAAACCTCCAGAATTTAATAAAAACTGTAGAATTTTCGGTTAGCGCTGTTTTTTTAGTAGAACGATGTGTTTAGGCTTTACAATTACTGCCTCGGGAAGTAAAATGCCATTAATGACGCGAAAATTGTCATTTAGAAGTGAGGTTAAGTTATTGTTTTTGCGTAATTTTTACTTTGTGAATCATTTAAATAACACCAAATCACAATAAATGCTTCTTACATCTTAATTATGTGTAGCAAATATTTTTTGAAGTAAATTGTACTTACAACGACAATCATGAAAATGTTGATAGGTTATAAAAATAGTTCCCAGGTTTCAACGTCTTTTGCGACGATGAACAGTAAATACCCTGGTATCAACTGAAATTATTATACACACTTCCCACCAAGCTTTTGCTTATCTCACAATTTTCAATCTTCCATAAGAATGATTAAAACACCGTATTTGATACTTTCTGAAAATGTAAACAAATTTTGAGGTTTGGTCTTCCTCGTGACGTCACACGCTGTGGTGCTCTAGATGACAATGGCCCGAGCGACTCGCCCCTGCGTCTAACCTTAAAATGATACGTTTTGCTCGAAACTTGTTTATTGTTGATATTGTTGATTGAAAATACAAATTAATTAATTGTTTTAGCATATTTTCAGACTGAACAACATGGTTGGCAACCATAACAAAACATAACACTAGATGCGGGTTTTTAGCCAGGGTTGCCAAACTAAAATCAGCTTTCCATAGCCGCCTAAGCACATTTATAATGAATTAAGTAAGTATAAATAGTTTTCTTGATCAAAATTCAATTGAGAATTAACAAAAACCTCCGCGGAGATAAATGCAGATACAAATTGCTCCTAGCCTGAGGTAGAGCACTAATTGTTATTTATGCAACAAGTGGAATATAGATATTATTATCAGACATATGTGAAGTTTGCACGACGAGGCCGCCAGCCGAGTTTATGCCATCACATAAATGCGAAAATAATGTAGTAGGTATAACCGTTCAGAAAGTTTGTGAAAAGGTAATGAATTCTTTAGAACAAGACCTGCTTTCAAACATAGAACTAGCAATGCCAATCATTATTTCAGTCCCCGTTCCTGAAAAATGACGACACTCAAATATCATTTCACTCACTTTAATTTGTTCTTCACTTACTTTACCACATGGCGTGCGGTAAATCATTTATTATCGTACGTCGTGTCCTGAAACGCTACGCTCGTGACTCAAACTTCGAGCTCGAGTGGAAAAAAGATCCACTTTCCTCTCTAGTTTGACAAATAACTATGTATTTTACCACCCAACGTGTATAAAAAATTTCCTGAAGTACACAATATTTGACTAGTACGTTGGTAGATCCGCCAGAGCATAAAGCTACAAGGATTTCGTCATGAAAATTTATGGTAACAGTTTTTTGAAATTCTTGTGGAGTGCTTTTGATTAATTTTGCTGCGTGGAGAAAGGGTAATTAGGGAGTAGATATAGTAAATTAGTTTCTACAGGGTGGGACGCCACTAAGAAAAAAAAGCAATTGTAGTGTGTTGTGTCGGAACAAAGTTTTGGTTCCCGAGAGGTACTTCATCCGAAATTGTGTAGTAACGACCCTTCAATTTGTCAGATCTAGCCCCTAATGATTTTTGTTTATTCCTAATATGAAAAACAACATGTTTCTGCCATTGCAAGTAAACCAAAAACTGCAACATCATTGCCACCGTTTCAGATGATTGCGTTGTTTCAACAACCTCTTCTAGCCAGTTCCTCCGACCCTAATTAACGATTAATTGATAATCGAATGGCACAACGGAAGAACCTCGTTACTATTGTCGTCGTAATGAGGCGCTAATTGGTCAAACGCCGAAGAATGAAAATCGATTTAAAATCAAAGACTTGCACCGACATAATGAGGTCCATTTTTGTTCTCTCTGCGAACGATTGTACACACAAGAATTCTGTTTACATGGAGTGTTACGTCAGCTCATTTGTCATTTCCATTGAGGGTTGAACTTGTAAAAGCACATGTGCTTATGACAGGAGATTTTGTATAATACGTCGATGTCGTGCTGCTCAAGTTTTAAAAAATGTAAACGCATACATTACGGTTATTCTAGCTTTTGTGTATGTTTTTGTCATTTTTTCTCTTTCGAGTTATCCGACGAGATAAATCAACCGTTATTAAAAAAAAGAGGGAGAGAGTGAGAGAGGCAAAAAGAGAAGGTAATGACGAGCCAATGTCATCGGAGCAAATAAGAACCGTTATTAAAAACTAATAATCTTGGAGAATTGTGTTTTCTCGTCATTGTTTGTCGGGTCCGGGACGCGTTTTTATTGTATATATCAATATTTTGAAATAAATGTCGGATGAGATTTCTCCGGCAAACAACAATGAGAAATATTGCATTCGTCTGGAAATGAGTTTCTTTTCCGTCGAATGGAATTTCTGCAACGGAAGTTTGATTGAGTTTTTTTCGACAAGTGCAAGCTCCTCAAACAGACTCCTTGCAACTCAAAGGACTCCACAATGAGCGACATGTTAATTCAAAAAGCGATTTAACTTATATTTAAGTGGATTCCAAAAAACTCGATAGAGCGCTGAGAGACTAACACAAAGGAATAACTAAAAAGATTGACTTTTAACGGGGACAAAATTTAAAGAGAAAAAAAATTCTTCATAATTCTTTGATTTTTGATCGAATGTTCCGTGGCCCTAATTAGGGTGATTTTTGATCGGATTTTTCGTCGGGGTCCCTCAGGTGCGAGATAAATCTCGCACAATGACAGAACCCATCGAAGTCGGCTTCCCATCGCAAGCATTAAACAAATTACGAGCTCTTATCTGGCCATCAATCTGACGTAATATAATTAGAATCCTCCGGGCCATAAGAAGTCCGAAGCATCCGTAAGCTCGTCTAACCAAAGAGCCATCCCTTACCGATCACAAAAACACGTAATTCGATTGCTACGCACCACTAGATCGACCGCTCGTCCCCCGCCGGGATCCGACACCCTCCACCCTGGCACGGGGAAGAAAAAAAGAAAACGGAGAAAGCAGCAGAAATTGGCTGAACGTATGAAAGGTGATATATAATACTTGTTAGGGGCCGTATCGGAACAGAAAATAGAACAGTTCGAGTGGTGTTCGGCTTAGTCGACGTAATTTCGGTAAACGTGAGACTTTATTATTTAAATAAATCGACTATTTTACGGGAGAGTTCGCGTTTTTCTATATCGGGGTTTTGTTTAAAATTCGTATGCGATGTTTCCGGGTCGGGTGCACACCTTGGGCAAATAAAAATGTAAACTCAGGTCCAGTTCTTGTTTTATAAAGGTTACCCCGAACGGGAAATATTAATGTGGCTGAATAACAAAACGCCAAAGATTGGATCGGTATTTTTCGATTCTGGATCCGCTGAATTATAAAACGGCAGACTTGCCCGATTCCAAAAATAATTAAGGACCGTTCGACAAGTTTAGATTGGAAACTCCCGGAAGAGATTCTACAAAAAATTGTTACTAAAATAAAAAAGCCGTCGAACTAAAAATTAAGACAGAATTAAAAAAATGTATCTTCAAACGGCAGAAGTGGCTTTTTTTTTTGTAACTGGACTTGAACACTTCAACTCTAAAGGGTTGAAATGTCTCGGCTTCGTCTCGGTCTTCAATGTCTGGACTTAGCACAAAAAGACTCACTTCTACTCTTAATGATATAATCTACTATGCCTAAGAGCAGGTCTGACCTCGTTCATGAAAGGTAATTTCTTCGAAGAGTAATTTGTTGGGTACGTTTTTTAGCAAAATATGCTTCAAATGAATAACAAAGGTAGAGAAGTGAAAAAGAAAAGAAACGAAAAACAAAGAGTTGATGAAAAAGACGAGAAAAAGAATTAAACTGAAAAAGGAAGACCACTTTAGAGCAAAAATAAAACAACGTGTTCGTTACAAAATGTCATAAAAATTATTGAACATAAAAATTAACAATTAAGGATTGATTATTAGATTGGTTACTTTTTAGATTTCATTGTAATTCTTCAAATGTCTATCTGTCTGTCTTTCCTTTCGGCTGTAAAATGTATTGCCTAAAACGAAGTAATGACACAAGAGAGGAAATGACACTTTGCTCCAATAATTTTTTAGCTACCTTGTTTTTATTGTTGGAAAAAAAATGAAAATTAAAACGTCAGAGTGAGCACACTTGCCGTTCCCAAGGTTTTGTTTTATAAAATGTTATTACAGAGATTTTCGAAGAGACTGAGATGGAGTAATTGGATTTATGACAAAAAGAATGTTTTTTATTAAAAAAAAGAAAAAACGTTGCAATAAACTCAGGAAGATCTGATTTTGGCTTATTTTTCAAGCAAGGGGAAAACGTTAAATTCATATTACGCGTTACGAGGAAAGCTGACGATTAAGGAAAACACCTTGAATCAGTTTTAATAAAGTTGTACGATTAATATTAATAGATACATAAATTGGGGTGTTTTTTTCACAAACCTCATTTCATTACAAATTACGTTCAGTAATAGTTATTTACGAACCGAGTGCGAGAAGACATTTTTTACGCAAGAGCGCATTAATTGAGGCACGAGCGACGAAGGAGCGAGTAGGTACTTCATTTGCACGAATGTGCCGAATATGTCTTCTTTGTGCAGTATTTTTTGAAATGAACATTATGTCTGATTTGTCGTCTACCCTTTGTGAATAGATGGCGCTTGTCCATGCGCTTCCAAAGTGTCAATCGAATTAATAGCGATTTATTTTCACTCTTTCGAAATTTCCAACATCCAAAATGGAGAAATGGCGTTTGGTAATCCGGATTGTATTATTCTCAAGTCATATTATTTTCACAATGCTCAAAAAGATGAATGCTTTTTGGATGATTTTGAAACACTAGTGCGCGAAATCTACGTTCACAGTCGCGAAAGAAGAAAATAATTTATCTGGGATGTACTAGTATTAGAAGTAAATTTAGAAAAAGAAAGAATAACAAAAAATTAGGAATAAAATACACTAAACGAAAAATATTGACAGTTAATAGAAAAGAAAATACCTTGAATGCTAAAAATAAAGAAACTGGATATCAAAACAGACAAATTTAAATAACAAAAAAAAAGCAGAACGTGAACAAAAATATACATACAGGGTGTCCCAGAGTTGCGAAAAAGCTCCGTAACTTGTTTGTTATTAAAGATATCAACTTTTACTTTTTTCTAGATGATAGCTACGCTTATACTGCACATTCGGAAAATATTGCGGTATATATACAGTGTGTCTCAATATTATAAAAACACTAAAGTTATGTTTTTTTAAACGGAACCTACCCACTTTAATTTTATTTTTGAATTCTATACTAAATTATGAATAAAATTTATACAGGTCGTTTTTACTTATCTGCCATCGTTTTTGATCAGTGGCGCTTTTTTTACCAGAATTTCGAATTGCAGGAGTCCCTTCGAAAATTCGTACCTTCCAAATCGTTGCACATAAATTAAAATGATTGACGCTGTTTCATTTCTGAATGTTTGCCGCATCTGCTGAGTGTTTACTCAACAACCTGCTCAGTCGCATATGCCTACTGTGATTTTTTAAACATAACGAAGTAAAAATGTCAAAAACCAATTTTTTTTCAAATGGCACCCCTTATTTATTATTGCACTGGTCGAAAGCTTTTTTGACAAGCTTTTGAACAATATGAGGTTTGTATAGTCGAATCTAAAAATGTAGGGTGCTATCCTAAAATCGCTAAATTTGGTGCAATTTTTCCGTTAAAAAGACAATACAAAAATCTAGTAGGCCTAACAAAAGATAATCACACAATATGGTCACTCCATAAAGATGAATCAACCAACAAAACAATTCTGTTGTCAAGAGAGAAGTCTGAATGTCAATATCGCTGGAAAAAATGTGACATTAAAATGGAAAGAATGTATCAAAGGAGCTAGAACATAAAATACAAAATAAGTTTCAACATTTTCGAAAGCTACCACGCACATTTGTGAGATAATATAATTTTGTAAACATAAAATGATATTTTGTAGGCGTTCCCGTAAATAAAATATGGGATTATTATGAAACACAAAGAACACGGTATCATTACCATCAACTAATAACCCAAAACATTGAAAAGTAATTGTTATATAGAATGAAATCGATCGATTGACAATGCATCAGTTGAAACTACACTTCCAAATTGTAAAGTGTATGCAAATAAGTCGAACACATTAAAAACACAAAACAGTTAAATATTTTATTTGTTACTAAATTGTAAACGTCATTTATTCGAACTGTCACTTGACGTTGAAAAGTCATTTTAACTGGCTAGTAGCGTTAAATTGACAGCAGACCAGTTATGAATTTAACAAGTTAGTAGAGAAATTTGAAATTTGGAAAGGATAGTAGCGTTTTTAACATTTGAACATTTTTATTTCTTTGTTTCATACAAATTAAAATTAAATGTACAATTAGAATTTCCGCTAATGTCGAACATTCCTGAAGCGGAAGTGAATTCGCTCGTCATTGGACAATTAATTGTAGAACCTCCCGAAGTGGAAGCCACATTTGTCGAAGTGGAAGCCACATCTGTTGAGTTTCGTCCAGGAAACATTTTTTTCGCAATTTCAATTTTTTTATTGATAGAATCACCCACATAACCTTCCGCAATTCCACTACTTTTCCATCCTCCCGCACGTTTTAGTGTCAAAATATCTCCACCTGCATCCACAACCATTGTTGCTGCTGATCGGCGAAATGAGTGACCTGTGTATAATTCAGGTTCTTGTAGCCCTAAGTATGTTGCAATTTTTTTCGGTACACCGCCAATAGTGTGCTGGCCAACATTGAGGGAAATACATTTGCCATTACGGTAGGTTAAAAAGAAACGTAATTGGTCTGCTTGACGAGGACGAAGAGCTGCATATTTTCTGTACAAAACACAAGGTTGAAAACTGCAGCCCTCATCTGTGATCGTAAATCTCCTTGTTGTTAAATTCTTTGTATTCCGTAAAGTGACGATAATATATTTCTCGACATCTTCTACGTCCTTCACCGTCAACGAGAGAAGCTCGTCACACCGGCAAGCACCAAACATTCCAAAAATTGTAATCACTTTATATAACAACCAATAGTCATCAGGAGCTTCAACAAGAAATTTTTCCACTTGCTCTTTTGTTAAAACCCTTGCCTTCTTCGGCACGTAACGCTCATTCTTTCTCTTGAGAAAAGCAATTACCTTATGAAATCTACAAATGTCAAGTTAAAATATCACTTTTTTGACAACGTCTGTAATAGGAAAACAAACCTGCGAACTTCAGCATTTTCTTTAATTTCCAGGCAGCTTTTTAACATGGACCATTTCGACCACAAAGAATTGGGGCTAAATTTGTCTGATAGTTGGTGAAGATACACCAAAAGAACGTCTTCCGTTACACTAGTTACGTTATTGTTTTTCTGCCAATTTTTAAATTCTTCATATTCTCGTTCATATCTTGCTAAAGACTTCGCTGGCAGTAAACTGGAAGCCACGTTTATAGCTTCCTTTTTCATTTCTTCTGCCTCGTTCATTTGAGAAAAAATCTTGACGGAAATAAACAATTTGAACAAACGGCGCGTTGTCATAGTAATTGTACTTCTAAGGTTTCTGAGTTTTGAGCAATAATTTGGAAGAAAACAGAATTTGATCATTTTTAATTTTATTTAGTTGTTTACAATTTAGTAACAAATAAAATATTATACAAGACACGCCAGGTAACTGGTTTTACTGGCTCAAGGAGGTAACTGACTCGTCTTCGACTCGTCAGTTATATCCTCCATTCGCCAGTAAAAACCATTTTACCTGGCTTGTAATGTAAAATACTATTAACTGTTGCAAGCGAATTAACAATTGGATTATTCTAATTGACACGAAAATTTACGAGTATCAAAATAAAGTAATTTTGAAACAATCCAAACGAAGTTTGCGTCGCACTCACAAAACTGAAAACGTAGTTAGTTAGCTTTTTAGATTTTAGTGGTTCGCGGTGATTCGCACCTGCTTCGTCATACAAAACGCGAAAGCAAACGCGTGACATATACGTGCATTCCATCCCCATAAATCTCCCCCTTTTTGTGTGGCACAACTTTCGGCAAAAATTAACGCGACCGCGATCGTCGCCCCGTCGAAACCGTCACACGAGCACCTCTCCCGGTTCCTTTCTCTCCTCCACTTCCAGTCTTGAGATATATCGCGTTCATTCCTCACACCCCCGACTCGAGCGCTGTTGAAAGTTAATAAAGAAGACAGCTTGTTCGATTTCAGATTGGCATCTAAAACACGGTCTTGCAATCGAACGATCCGCCTTACATAACAATTTGTAACAATAGCATTGAATAGAGAAAACTTTGAATAGGACCCCTCTGATTAATTTATTAAATCGACGGCCCAGAACGCCCCCGATCCAATTTTAATTAATCCCCATCGCCGATCACGACAATCGAACCGGCGGAAAAAAATCGCGACAATACCCGAGTCCCAAGAAAGCGGGGGTCGCGCGTGGGGGCGAGATTTTAATTGACCGAGAAGAGAATCGACGTGTACGTGAGTCACGGTAAATTGATTCCGTTTTTAATAATTCCTTTTGTGGGGGAGTCCTCGATCAACTTTATTCGATTCTCTTTCAGTATTCAAATCCTCAGTAGGATTTCCCATCATCTAAATTCCTGGCAACAGGATTAGGCACCGATAAAATCTATATAAAAGCCCACCTTAAAGAGACGAACCGGATTTTATTGAACCGCGTAAAAGTAATTTACCGAATCAATTATTCCGGGAGTTTGTTGTTGCTCCCGATCCGGAGCTAATCATGACGGAAGGGGTGGGGCACCGCCACCAGTTATTATCCCATGTTTTTAATTCGTTTTTCGTCGCGGAAGCGTTAAAAACGGCATTCATCATGCGATCTGCATGTGTGCGGCTTAAAATTCATGGGTTCATTAAATTATATCGGCTAATTTATGTGTTGTTTGGCGGCGGGTCCGACGAGGGGATGGATCCCTCCTTGGCGGTGTCCCACACGTTTTATTTACCCCGGGATGCAACGAGAACTGATAGTTTTATGGCCACCGCAGCCATGATGCACTACAGGATGCTGCTATTAAGGCCAATTCACTTCCTGGTACTGCACAATGCGGAGACAACTTATTGTAAATTATTAACAAAACGCATAGGAGGGATGCTCTTCGAGATCCAGGTCTGCCGCGAATGCACCCCCAAATAGACAATTACCAAATTCGCCGCATACCACCTTTTGAAGAATTTATTCTCGTATTTTCTCCCACGAAAAATCATTTTTAAATAGCTTGAGATATTCTTATAATAATTAATTAGCAAAAATATTTTTTTTAAACAGACATTCCGACATAGAAAACGAACAAAGATATTTATGTATTTGCTGATAACGGGTGTTCATTTAAATTTATCATCAAAGTTGGCGTTGAAAAGTGGATTGTGAACGCACCACGGATTAGAGATCACGGATCAGCTGTTTAAATCTTACCTCACTTTTTGCGTTGTTTTTGTTTTTACTCTGTAGACTGATGAGTAGTGCGTTCACAATCGACTCTTCAACGCCAACTATGGGGATAAATTTAAATGAACACCCGATACTACTATACATAAATTATTTAGACAAATCAAAATAAAAAAAGGAAAGGAAATGGAAAAATGAGCAGGAGAAATGTAGACTTTTGAACAGTCGTTATATAAATATTTCTCAAAAGAGTAAAAAGATTTCTTTATGACGTATATTTTTACATGTTTTAGACACTTTAAAATTCACATTAAGCAAAAGATAATTTTGTAAAAAAAGATACTTGTGCAGGCAAAATAAAATGATCATGACAACATAAAAAAGAAATAATTTGCACAGTAAATACATTTTCACGTGGTCACTTGTTTTTTAATAAATAAATAAACAAATGTCGAAAATATAAGGAAACAAAAATTGGAAAGTACAACAAGAATAAATATACAGGTGTCCCTGAAATGCACGGCAAAATTTTAAACACGAGCTACTGGCTTCATGTAGAACTCGGAAAAGATATTTAAAAAATTCTGTCAAAAAATAAAATGACATTTAATTTTTTAGGCACATTTTAAAAATACACCCTTGTATATCATATTTCATAAAATGTACACCAATGCGGGTTCCTTGTTTTAAAGCATATTTCCTAGAGGTTACTTCGCATTGGCGTACATTTTATAAAATATTAATATCAAAGGAATAATTGCCAATGACTTAATCTTTAATTCACCTAGAGACTTGGCTCGTTTTAAAGCTTTGCAATGCAGAGAATCAGGATCTTGGTTACATGCAATACCTTCTCCTAATATTGGTACTCTTTTAGATAACACTTCCTTCCAAGTTTGTATTGGTTTAAGATTGGGTTGTAATCTTTGTACACCTCATATTTGCAAATGCAATGCGAAAGTTGACGAAATTGGCACCCACGGTCTAAGTTGTTTCAAAAGCAGTGGTAGATTTTCAAGACACACTGAAATTAATTCCATTATCAATCGGTCTTTAACTTCAATTCATGTGAATTCAACTTTAGAACCAAACGGACTGTCTCGGGATGACGGAAAACGCCCAGATGGGATGACTTTAGTACCGTGGATTAAAGGTCAACCTTTGGTTTGGGACGTTACTGTTGTAGATACACTTGCAGACAGTTACGTATTGAAATCATCTGAAGCCTCAGGTTTTGCCGCTGAAATGGCTTGCAAACGCAAACATAGCAAATATAGTTCAATCATTTCGTCAAACTACGTGTTTAAAGGTTTAGCATTTGAAACCTTAGGCCCTTGGTGCAAAGAAGCCATCGATTTCATTAATGTCATCGGAAACCGACTTATCGCGGAATCAGGCGATTCAAAATCAAAGAAATTCCTTTTCGAGAGGATTTCCCTTGCCATTCAACGTGGAAACGCTGCAAGCATTCGGGGCACTTTTCCAGATTCCGCAATATTATCGGAAATTTTTGTATTATAAAACAAAAATGTTTATGTAATTATGTTATAATATAATATTTTGTCGTTTTTATAAAATATGATATACAGGGTGTATTTTTAAAATGTGCCGAAATTTTACCTACGAGGTTGTGGGACAACTTAGAAGACTAAAAGCAATTAAAAAAAATTGTACCTCAAAAATTAACTGTCATTTTATTTTTTGACAGAATTTTTTTAAATATTTTTCCGAGTTCTATATGAAGCCAGTGGCTCGTGGTTAAAATTTTGCCGTGCATTTCATAAACACCTGTAGATCGAACAATTAATTTTTAAGTAGCTATTACCAAGTATTTAATTAATTGATATTGATATCAATAATAGACCTTGGTATTTAATTAATTGACATTGATTTCAATAACAAACCCATAATTACTACCCCTACATGTTTCAGTTTTAAAATCGCATTTAACAATTTATGATAACGATTTTCTTGCATGTCATTATGGCATATGCACTAGCCGATCAAACATAACGAGATATTTACAAGGTTAAACCAGCACATTAGATTTGTTGAACTGTTTGAAGTACTCATATTGATATTATCAAGTATTGCTGAATTATTATTCATGACTATCTTGTTAAAAAAATTTCATCCATTCTGATGTCTGCCAAATTTGAATTTCAGCCAATGACAAGCAAATGACATCGGTAACTTCTGCACTAATGCAACTATCTAATATCGCATTAGTGCATTAACGTTGGCTGTCAAGGGCTTGTCATTGGCTGAACTTCAAATTGGGGAGCGATCTGATAGTAGGGGAGAGAGGGGTAAAATGATCCTATCAGGTGAAATGATCCCTCTCAATGACGACAGAATGGTTAGCGCAATCTAGCGGAAATTGATTACAACATCACTTACAGATGCAGTTGCAGTCAGGGCACCCAGTATTGTTCCAAAGCTAGCACGCATAGCGTCAGCAGAGTGAAGTATTTATTTTTTGTGACATTGATATAAGGCCAACCGGCTTTTGTTACCATTGTAAGTACACTTACTGCGACGTAGTTGTAAAATTGCATTCATTTGTGATTAGAGCATTTTGTAAACTTTCGATATACTGCAATATCATCACATTTTTTCGCAAATTTAACCTAAAAAAAAATAAGTAAATGTGAGACATGCGGTGTGGGGTAAAATGATCCTGCATAGTAGGGTGTAAAATGATCCCGGGGATCATTTTACCCTCCTCAACGATTTCTAAGTAAATAAGTTTTGTTTCAGTCTACACAATGCCTCGTACGTATATACGAAAGACCACAAGGCAAAATTGGTCAGAGCGGAGCATGGAAAGTGCAATTAACGCAGTCAAGAACCAAGGAATGCCAATAAAAACCGCTAGCAGAAATTTTGGAGTTCCTGTAATGTCCTTAAAACGTCGAGTGAGGAGTAGGAATGTTATTACTAACACTCACAAAAAAATATTGGGCAGCAGAAAGACAGTCTTCTCTGCTGAACAGGAAGAAGAATTGGTAAATTACATTTTGGACATGGAAGTGAGAATGTATGGTTTAACTACCCATGATGTTCGAAGTTTAGCATATCAACTTGCTGAACGAAATGGTATTGCTAATCACCCATTTTCACTTGAAAATAAAATTGCTGGTCGAGACTGGTTATTTGGTTTCCAAAAGAGACATCCTGGATTATCACTGCGTGTCCCAGAAGCAACATCGGTTGCTCGAGCAAAAGCTTTTAATAAACCGGTTGTTTCAAAATTCTTTGATTTATTAAAAGCTGAATACCAAAAGCACAACTATCCAGCTCATAGAATATACAATGTGGACGAAACTTCATTGTCCACCGTTCCCGGACGCAATTCGAAAACTTTTGCAAAAAAAGGTCGCAAGCAAGTTGGCCGTGTTACTTCCGCAGAACGTGGACAATCATCAACTGCAGTGATATGTATGTCAGCTGGTGGCATGTTTCTTCCACCAATGATTATTTTTAGTAGAAAGAGAATGAAACCTGAATTAAAAGATGGAGCTCCTCCAGGTACCATCTTTGCATGCAATGAATCTGGCTGGATGAAAGAAGAAGTGTTTTCCTTATGGTTTGAACATTTTTTGTCTTTTGCAAAACCTTCGCCAGAAGATCCAGTTCTTCTAATTTTAGATGGGCATCTGTCCCATACAAAAAATTTAAATGTCATCGTTAAAGCAAAGGACAATTTTGTTTCTATCTTATGTTTACCTCCACACTGTACGCACAAGCTCCAGCCACTAGATGTAGGAATTATGTTTCCACTTAGTACAGCTGTAGATCATGCACTTGAAAGATGGCTAAACAACAACCCTGGCAGGACTATAACAACCTTTCAAATAAGTAAAATTTTTTGTGAGGGATATCTAAAGGCTTGCACTCCAGCCAATGCGATTAATGCATTTAAAAAAACAGGGATTGTGCCTTACAACAGTGGTATTTTTAATGATTTAGATTTTATAGCGGCTGAAACCACGGATGAAAAAGAAACAACTGAGATTGAGTTATCTGAAAATGTTGAAGCAAATGCCACTGATTTAGGTGAAGCCAGTACAAGTAACACTAGTCCAAATAAGACTGAGGATGTTGAAATTGATAAGACTCACGATACGTCGTTTACCAAAGCCGGTCCTATCACACTTAGGCCCTTACCTAAAATAAGTGGACCCCGAGCACAGAGGAAAAGGAAATCTGTAGGTACCGTATTGTTAACCAGTACGCCTTACAAAGATAATTTAACAGAAGAAAAAAAACAAAAAGCTGCTAAGGAAGAAACAAGAAAAAACAAGAAAGGAAAATGCAACCCAAAAAAATCAAAAAAAGGGCCTCCCAAAAAGCTTGCAGAAAGTAGCAGCGAAGAATCAGAACAGGAAAATGGTGCACTCTGTATTTATTGTTCTGAACCCTATGGAAATTCTATCGAAGGCGAAGGGTGGATACAATGCTCACGGTGTCGTCAATGGGCTCATGACGCTTGTGCAGGAATAGATGAAAACGCCTGGGATGACTTCATCTGCGACCTTTGTCTAACAAATTCATCTCATAATGCTAATTCATCCAAACGCCTATTAAAATTTTGAAGATTTGGTATTTTTTTAACTTTTGTTCATCCAATATAACTTTTTTGTGCATTTATTAGTGTGGGATCATTTTACCCAAACCTGTGTACAAAATGATCCTTTTGCAACTACCCAATTATTTATACATATATATAAATTCAGAAGCTTGAAGGCGCCAATAAAAATATTTTTGAGTAGCTAAATGATGGATAAAAGCGATGTATATAGTTACGCACAAATTCACTCAACACGTTAAGAAAAATCAATTTTTCTTTCTTAGAGGGATTATTTTACCCCTCTCTCCCCTACTGATTTCTTTGAAACAAAACAATGAAAAACAATCCAGAAAAATGTATTCCTATTCTCTTATTTAAAAATTTAGTTTTCTGTTAGTTTCAATTTTTTTAATTCTATATTATAGACGTATAGTCTGTCTCAATTCTAAATTTCCACCACGTGTTCAATTATGTTGGCAAAATAAAAATATTTCTAAGTTGGGGATTGTTATAACCAAAGTTGGCAATATAATTATTTTATAAACATGATTCGAAAACAACGTAATTTACTTGAGGCTAAAATGAACAATGCTCTAGTAAAATGCTTCGAAGAGATAAAAAGGTTGGCACGGTTTTTTTCCTTTATTGTTAAAATTTTCAGTTGTAACAATGAAAATTGACAGACAGAGAATGATAACCCCACAAATATCGCGCGTTCAAATGAAATCCTGGGCTGAGTAGGCGTTGGAAAAATTAAACCGCTTAGAACACTGTAAAGTTTGAACTTCCCGCCGTTTGACACGAATGACATTTGTTTATGTTTAATCAGGGTTTGTTTTTGTTTGTTTTTAGCAAAGGGTGCCCTTAGATATTTGCCTCGAGAATAGCAATCATTAAGTTGTTCTATTTTTAATGTAAAACATTGCAAAGAAAGAAAAGAAAGATTATTTGGCTCTAAATTTTAGGTTAGCTGTCAACATGCTCCAATTAATCTACGCTTTAGAAAAGCACAACAATTGACGGTTTCCAGCGCCCTCCCAATCCAGGATTTCATTTGAACGCGCGATACAACCTGACACATTTTTCACCAAACAATGTTGCCGGTTGTATTTCTAACGTAGAGTGCACTGTTGGTGGGAATTTAGAATTGAGACAGACTATAGTTGATTTATTCAAGTTAATATATTTAAACTATTCAATGAATATTGCATATTGGAATATCGCAGTATTGCATAAGCATTGTAACGAGCGAAGGATAATCGGGATGCGTCTAGGACTCGCCGGAATCCGCACCTGCGTCGCGGACGGAGCTGCTGTCATCCGGTCTATCGACTGAACTATTTTTTGCAGGTGTTTATGTCTTTCTATGAAGCCTCTACCAGTTTCGTACATCTTTACTAAATCAGAAGCTTCCACGTCCGGGGTAAAAAAATATATATACAGACGAACCTCGTGAAAATTTGAGAGGTCTGCATTGGCGGCTCGCGCCACTTTTTCGCCAACCGCCGCCAGTGAAAATTTATCGCCTAAATAATTAAACAATTTCGATCGATCATCGTCGCCATAAACAAAACCGGCAAAACCGAACCCTCCTGTTTACCAGAGGCCATAAACAGGTATTCAGCACGATTAAAAACGCCCCGTTACCCGTCAGATTATAATTATTTGTTGTACAAATACCGGTTGTCACGTAAAATAAATTAGAGCTGGGTCCGAATGCTGCTGGACATTACGATTTTTTCCCCAACCCCGAACGATGCAAAATCAATCAACACCGGACGAGATCAAAAGACAAAAAAACGCACACAGACACACACAAAAATTGTACATCATCGCTGTGTGCTAACGTCAAATTAATTCTTTTGACGGGACCCTCTGCCATCGAGCGGACAATGTGTTGCCGATTGTGGCGGCGTCGATTGTCGCTTGTTATTTACGACCCTGTGTATTCCTCTCCTCAAGTAGGCATTGCAATTATCGCGATCGGATTTTGTCATCGACACCTGATGTTGCACAAACGAGGCAATTATCGGCTCAGAGGATCACCGCGCTTTGTATTATTGTAATGTGCCGGGAGGGGTGGCTCCCGGAATCGGGGGTATCCCCTCGTTCTCCCGTGGAATAATAACGCCGTTGACTTTGATTTTATCAATCGGGAACAATGTCGGAATAATCAGGCTATCAATCACTCGAAAGTAATTTACTCTCTCTCTCAAATAAACCTGTTATGAAAGATAACAACAGGTTATCCATTGCCGGGGCTCGGATTCGTAATGGAAGAGAGTAGAATGGGTCAATTTTCTGGATTGTTTGTGTACCGGCTGACACAATCGAGTAGGCGGCGGAAATCGTTCAGGAGCTGTTAATTTTCGAACAAATGCGTCGCCGGTGTTTTGTTTCTCAAAAGGACGAACCGTGCTGAATAAATAAGCGGAGGGTGGATTCCCCCTCTGGGGATGGGAAAAAATAAAAAAAACGCAACGTCCCAATTAAAAATTCAGTATTTGTTAGTTTTTCGGCGGGGAAAGTTTTTCGGGCGATTTGCAAAATAAACACCGAAAATTCGGATCAACAATGAACCCGGATTTATGAATTATTTGAGGAGCTCCCGAAAACGCTCCTGCAGGAGGCGCCGCCTTCGGCCGTCTTGATTATAATTAAAATCAACATCACTACACCTGTTTGTTCGATTAGTTGAGCGCAAAATCTGGACGTCCTTGGGGCGCCCGCCAAAATTTTAGTTTAATTAGGTTTTAATCCTTGAAAAGGACGAAAACCGTCCCGCCCATCCGACGTTCGGATGTTTACATGTAATGTGCGAGACAATCAGTGCTCGTCATGACAACACCACTACACACACTGATGGAATTGTAATTGGCAATTCGATTCATTTGATTATACGCCATTGATTCGGATCGATTAGGACTACAATTTACTCTTCCACGTCCTTGTTGCATGCGATTGCGTTCGTTATTTTAACGACGTCTCGCCGATTGAATACCTGCACAAATTGCCTGGCCCCGATTCCGGACGAAAACAATCCGGCGATGCCGGTTCACCACCGCCGACGATTCTCCGGAAGGGGTGGGCTCCGGGGGCAAGATGGCGATCCGGGACCTCTTCGCGTTCACTCGACTCAGTCAATGAGAGAGTATACTTAATGATAATGAGAAATTCCGAAAGAGAAATTAACAACTAGGGTAGCTCGGTGGCCGCATGGCTGTCGGAGACAGTGCTCCGAGGTCGCGGTCCCGGCGCTAGTGGGTTCGAATCTCACCGAAGGTGGAGGATTTTTTCGAAGGAAGGAACCTCCGCCGGGCCATGGATGTGTGTGTATGTCTATCAGGGGCTGACGGTAGGGTGGTGGAAGGAAGAGCGACACTCTTCTGACACCACCGCGAGGTCAGCGGGGTTCGAGTCCCGTCGGGAAAAGGCGCCCATGGGTGTATAAGTGTTGTGTATGTCTGTGAATGTGAGGTGGAGTGGGCGTGGGTGACCGGGGAAAGTGCCCCGGAGCCCCGTCGCACCACCCGAAGGAAGGAGAGGATAGGCAAAAAGGAATTGGAAAGGAAAAACCGCCGTCCGAAAAGGTACCGTAAAAGCCGTATGGCAAAAAACGGGAATGGCATTTAAAAAAAAAAAAAAAAACGGCAATGAATAAAAAAGTCAACGTACAGAGTAAAGAAAAGTAATGAATGACATTTGACATCGCTTTAGTTAGAGATCTCTCGCAAAAAAAGGGAAAAAATTGGATTAATACAAATCGCAAATTGTCGAGATCCATTTCATTTTACAATTTACAAAGACAAACGAGGCAAAAAAAAAACAAAGGAAGTATAAATATAGTAAATTTAATTACAGAATTACCAAAGATCTTACGGCAATTCACGTGGGAGCTATATTGTGATTTCCCAAACAGTAATGGACCAAACAGGGATCTTTGTCGAACTTCGTTAGGAACACTTTGGGCACTTATATCTCATAAAAAAAAAATAAGAAAAATAAAGAGAAAAATCTAACAAGAAAAAATGTAATCTGGAAGTATAACATCAACTAACAACATGAAGGAGAAAAAAAAGTAAACGATCCATTATTTAAGAAAATATAGTATGTACAAACCTAAATAAACCATTTCATTCAAAGAAAACATTAAGGAATATAATTTCCATTTATAAAACAATTCCATTTGCAAGAAGTTTGGAAATTGATTTCCATTTGGAAAGTGCAACATTTCTTGGAAAATTGTTATTATTATTATTATTATTATTATTATTATTATTATTATTATTTAGTTAAGCTTGCCAACAGGTAATGACCTAATTACAGGCAAGCTATCATTAGTTAGGCAGTAAGTGGAATGAGTAGCAGCATGATACTACTCTCCCATTAGGAATCACACTTACTGCAAGCTTATATTTATATTCTTACTATATTAAGAGGCATATGTCAGGACAGACCTGAGTTCAGAGGGTCTTGTAAAGAATATGTCGATTTTATTGGAGTCAGCTTTGGTTGAACAGCTGTTAACCATCTGGTATAACGGTGACATTAGTAGAATATTTGTCCTCGCAGATCTTAGTTGAAAAACTTCACATCTTCTACAATTAAAAGCAGGAACCTTAATAAGAAGCTTTGACAAAAGGTAGGGGCATTCAACAGAAAAGCTGAGGACATCCGACAGAAATTTGATTTTAGCAAAATCCCGTCTACTCGCCAATGAATGAAGCTGAACACATTCTAAAAGGGTTTCCTGCTGAAGTCCCCTAGGTGGGTATTGACCAGTTTCATTAAATACCAAAAATTTAGCAAAATGTCTTTGAATCTTCTCCAAGGCCCAGGTGTGGTTATTGTACAGGGTCTCTATAAATGATTGTCGGGTCCAGCCAGCCATGGAAACTTGTCAAATTTTGAATGTGCCGCTTTGTTGGGCAAATAATGAATGTCACATTTTCAGGTTAGGTTGTTGGCTTTTAACCAGAGACAAGTTTCAACTGTGCGTTACTCTTGCTAACATTAATGTATTTATTATTTAATATCAACACCAACAGGGGAACAATTATTGCCCCCATCGTACCGCCACACACTGTACAGGAATTGGTATGAGAACAAATCCAAACAGATAAATATTGAGAACACCTTGTCCCTGTATACCACAATACAATACTTGATACTGCCTTTTTGTCAGCTTTAGTGCTTTCACATTTCTTGTTTTATGCTAGTGGTAAATACGACCTAGACTGAATTGTTGAATGTGGTATTGACCATGTATTGACTCCCATTTTTTCTTCCAATATAAATAACAGTGTTTTTCATAACAAATAAGTCTTACTGGTTGTTCAAAAAAATCAAATGTATTCAACAACATAATTTACAACACTAAATAACGATAACAAATAGGTATTTTTTTTATAAAATAGATTGATGATGACCCCCATTAACTTCTAAACACTTGACAATTCTTCATTTATTTTCAAAAATATTTTGCAGCATTTCTTAGTTAAAGGTACAGCAACACTGCTATCCACAGTTCCACACACCAATTTTCAAAACATGTAAAGGAGTCTCTACAAATTGGTGTGGATTCTCAGCACTCCAAATTATGAAATTGAGGTGATTTTCAAACTGAATACATTATTAAACACAACTTTGATAATCTACAGGTTGGAGTTCTTGTACAACACTAATTTTATAAAGATGCAGTTGTAGCCTATTTTTAATGATTTTGTGACCAGTGCATCGTGGTACACCAGATTGTTGAGATAAACAGGCTATGGATATCTGTAGAGTCTTTTCCACCATTTCTTTCAAATCCTCGAGTATTTCATCAGATACTGGTGGTTGTCCTAGTGATTTACCCTTGCTAATTGTTCTGATTGTTAAAAATCTGTTCACAATGTTGTTCAGATATTTTAATGGAATTCATTTTTACAAACAGATAATTCCCCATTACTAAACCTTCCATTTCGAAAGTAAAAAACAACAATGAACGTGTTCTGTTCAACAGAATAAACCATTGTAAAGAAAATAAAGCTAAAATAAAACATAAAACATTAAAGCATAACCTCACAAATTTTGCCAGTGTATTTACCTCTAAAAGCGGACGTACTTAAAATACAGATTTTTGGTGTATATTAACTGTGATTAACTGCGATAAAACGAATATAAGGAACCAAAACTCGACTGACAAGCGCAAACGAAACGTCATTCACTAATGTCAGAAGTGACCGTGAAAACGAACTAGAATTTGGCATCGGTTTCAAAAAAGCGGAACAGTAAATTTTTTTTCCAAGGCTGGCTTGACCAGACAATCATTTATAGAGACCCTGTATATTGGTGACCAAACAATACCAGCATACTCCAATTTGCATCGCACATAAGCCTTATAAAGCGATACAATTGCCTCAGCACTATGGAATAATCTCCTGTTACGAAGAACAAAACCCAGAGATTTGTAGGCAGCAGATGTCACATATTCAATATGATTGTACAGAATATGTTTAATATTCATTGGAAAAATGTCACTTTCAGTTACAACGTTGGTGATTAATTAATTGACATAGGGGTGTATTCTGTAATTTTTAGGGGCGTTAAAATTTTAGCGTCTTTTAAAATTTAAAATTTCAAGCCCTGATTGGTCATTGCTGACAACTTAATTTAACTGCTTTTAAATGGAACAATGTATAAATCAAATTCTTTTACCTCTGGATCGGTTCCGGGTAGGTTCCGGGTCGGCACCGGGTGGGCTCCAGGTGAGTTCTGGATCGGTTCCAGGTGGGTTCCGGGTGGTTTCCTAGACGGCTTCGGGTGATATCCGAGTGGACTCCGGGTGGTCTCCGTGTCGGCTCCGGGTGGATTCCGGATCGGCTCCGGGTGATTTCCGGGTCGGCTAACGATAGATAAAGACAACATTTTCAGGGTTAGATTTTTTCAAATTTTATTAATTCGATAATTTTTTATAAGGTTTCGGTTAGGTTAGCCAGATCTGAGCACCACAGTTTGGTAAATAATTTTCATCTTCCAAGAACCGTACAAGTGATTATTTCTGCCACACTGTTTTCGGTGGTCGCTCTCTATTTTGCGATCGACTTTTAATCCAGGGGTTTCGTCTCCTCCCGCCCCCAGTTCTAAATTTGTAAAACCACCCTGTCGCAACATGATCTTGCCATCAACGTCGAAAACATGCTCCACCGGATACTTTTCCATTAGGTATATGCCGCCGTGATACAAAATGGCGTCGGGACATAATCTAAGTAATCGCGAAGATTATTTTCTCAACAGTTTAAGCACCTGATATCTGAGTAAATATTGACGTTTCGAAAACTCGCAACACAAACTCCGAATAATCCCGTAAATTTAACACTTGCTCTCCGCTGGCAAATTTTCCCCTTGAATAAATATAAGAAAGCAGAAAGTAGTGCGGGCTGCGTTCTCGAGCTTAACTGTCCATTTAAAATGTAGACAACATTTCGAGCTGAGGCCGTGTTCACATCACGTCGCGCCGAAATCCCTCGTCTGCTTTCAATAAGTCTTGTAAAAGAACAAGTGCCGCGGCGGAGGGGTGGCTCGTCTGGAGGCGGCTCATCCCTTAAGACTGTTGCCGAAGTAGAACCAGGTCGACAAGCAAAAAGGGTTTTACTGTAACGTCGGGGGACTAGAAATGGAAACAAAACATCCACAACCGGAGCTAATGGACGAGGGGGTGCAAACGAATAATTAGCATAAGGGACGAACGCCGGAGCCGATCAGGATCCCACCGCAAAAAACCAACTGTTGCACTAGGTCTTCCACTACTCCACCATAAGTACACGCTCGCTCCCAATTAAAACTTTAGAAAAAGTCGCACACCCCCGAGAAACCACCCCGTCTGCACTTTTTATCGGCGGTCCGTCGATGCGACCCGTCAGCGTTTCAACGGGAACTTTTACTGTCTGTCTCCGCTTTACGACTTCATCATCCCCCGGAAAAAAAAAGATTCGAAAAGTAAAATAATTACTTAAACCGAACACATAAACAAGACCGTCGTGGTTTTAGTGTTCTCCTCCATTCTGAAAAACCGGGGGTGATTTACCTCCTCCACCCGCGGCGGCATGCTCTGTTATGAATAATAGATCCGAACAACCTGTTAGAATAAATCGTCGGGGGTGGCTGTCTCGGCCGCGGGATGCTGCCCATTTTTCTTGTCGATTCGGATTTTTCCACCCCTTAATTCGGCCCGTACGACTTAATACTATGCAAATTGCGTTTTTGACAGCCGGACTTCGTGACACCCCTTGACCCATTACGTTGTTATATTATTAAATCGCGTGATAGGGGGGTATTTATACGTTGCCAAGACACATACGACGCGTTTCTCAATTTAATGTCCTGAAAGTGGAGACTTTCGCCCACCGAAACCATAATCTCGACATGATGTTAATTACCTTATCTTAATTCTAATCCTGAATCCTAATTTCGTATTTATAGCTCCTGGTGTATTTTTTCCAGTGGCAGTTGGCAACGCCGATGTTTCGTTATTAGTGGCCGCGTGAATTATTCATCGATTTCCGGAATTAACGTATTACTTCCCCGGAGCGAGTGAAACGCACTTAAACAATTTATTTATTAATGCACTTTATAAAATAGCTTAGGACAAAACGCAACAAAAGAGTACGAGTTTGGAATTCCGGCCTGGGGGTTGGAGTTTGATAACCTGGCACCCGAATTGCGATTTTTCGAGGGTGAGATATCGATGTATGGGGGGTGATTTCGAGAAATATAATTTCAAATTTGCATATCTGAAATCTGGACTCTTTAACCACGGTAAATCGCAAATTTACATTTTAAATATTAATCTCGAATTTTTCGACTTAAATTTAAACTCTACCCTTGCGTTACTTTTTTTTTTGGCATTTCATAGAAATATATTTTATACTTTTGTGAATTTGGTTTTCAAATACGATAATAATTTATTTAAATTTGACAAAGAAACGGTCTTACTTTTCCGAGATTGTGTTTACCATTTCAAATTTTCGACGACTCCCGTATACCCTTTTATAATTATAATTTTTAATTTATTCTATTAAGGATGATAAACATCTGATAAATATATTCTTTTTAATTTACATATTCAACTTTTTGAAGGTAATTATTTTCGATTACGCTGTTTATTTATTCTATTCATCTTTTCGGTTTGAAACTGAACCGATTAAAATGCAAATTTTAATGTATTTAATAAATAATGTGTTCATTTAGACGATTCGAATTCAAAATCATCAAATTTATTTTTATTTATAGAATATACTATTTTCGCTCAAATTATTTCCCTGTAGAATTATAGAAAAATATGAAATATTTTATGTGAAAAAAATTAATGGCAACGCACCATGTCATACGAAATATTTACAAACGAATACTGCCATAAGTATTTATAATGGCGTAATTATACACCAAATAAACCTAAACGTGTGTCACTAAAATATGCCAACAGTTTACATTAAAAAATAACACATTATACAGAATTAAGAAATAAAATTTGGTTAAATATTCTGCAAGATATGCAAGAAACAATAACATTTTACAGTAAAATTCTCCATTATGTTCCAAAAAAAAAACAGAAAAGTGTTAAAATAAATTATTCGTTATCTGAATTTTTTTTTTAAATAATCTCAATCAACTACCACTTCTGGAAACCCATTTCCTTCGTTGTTGATCGGTAACAATGAGAAAAAAACTTATTATTTATATTTGGCGATTCGCCTGAATTTCGAATCCGCTCCTGTGTCGCGAACGGAAGTGGTGACTCATCAATTCATCATCTAGAGGTCATCAGAAAATGTTTCTCGAATAGGACGGGATCGAATAAAGGAACACCTGATTACATTCTTTGAGCAAAAGTGTATTCTCAAAAATATTAACGATTAAGATGGACAAAATTTCCAAAAAGGCTTTGAAAAATATTTTTGATAAGAAAAGGAACAAATTCAAATTTGTTTGTTTGGATATCTCGACTGAAAAATCCAAAGAGACAAAATTCAGTAAATATTCCAAAAAATCTCAATTTTGTTTTAAAAACAAAACAAACAAATCAATTCCTAAATCGACATACAGTCGCGGACAGAAAAAAGTAGGACAAGTCTCTTAAGAAATTTAGCTAAAATTGCGTTGAGTAAACCGGGCTTACTATAATAAATAAATATTTTAATAGTAACCATAGAAAGCGTAAACCGACTTACATTAGCGAAAAAACATTGTCCTACTTTTTTCTGTCCGTGACTGTATGTAATTATTTCACTGATCTTATTTTGAAAAATTGAAAATTTTTAATCGTTTTCCAGAAAGTTTCATACATGAGAAGTGAGAGGGTGGAAAGATATATTTTTTTCTAAATTATATCTTTTGAATTTTCAATACTCTAAAGAATATACAGGGTTATTATAAATGATTGTAGTAGAAGCAGGCCATGCCCATGTTTTGAAATTTTTGCCGCTTTCACTGTCATTTTTTAGGTAAAAAGTGCAGTGATGAACATTTTATTTATTTATTTTTTAAATTAACGATTGAATCCAAAAATATTGAGTTTTTTTGTACCAAATTTAACTCCTGTGTGTGAACGGTATGTACTCTCTTATTCACATCATTTTGTTGTTTTTTATATGGAGCGGCCGCCATAAATTTTACATTCAGTTTTTACGCCTACTTGAACTACAATCATTTATAATAACCCTGTACAATTTACAAAATTTTACCGCAAAAATTCTTTAACGTCAAAATTATTTCCAAAGTTTTATCAGGGAATTCTAAATTGATAAAAACAATTCCAAAACGTGCTTAAAAAATAGTATGATTTTTAAAACACAAAAATTCGAATTTTCTTTTCTTTCTTCTCTTCATGGTCCTCACCACTTTTTTTATAATCTGCTCTACAAGTGTCAATTTTTTTCTTTATTATGGTAATTGCTTGGTATTTCATCATTTAATTGTCCCAAAAATGTATTTGGTATAAGTCTCATTAACAAAGACCGTTATATTTCTTTCTTTTGCGTCCATCTCCTACTTCCACCTCCCTCTTTAAAACATCACGACAAAATCATAAAACAGCATTCCCCACCCTCCCTAACTAGTTTTTAAAAAACAATTTACTCTGCATTTTTGTTAGATTCTCGACTAAACAAAAAAATAAAACCTACGTCGCAACCACTCCGAGTTTAACACAGCCCACAGGAATTTCCACGGGATGCGCCTGTTCAAATCTGTTTTTATTTTTATTAAACTAAAACAAAAATTTAACACGGAGAACAAAATGTAAAATTGAGTTTGTCGCCTTGTATTTGTTGTTTTTTTCCATTTCGTGTTGAGTCCGTTGTTACCGAAAGCTCACTCCTTCCACTTTCATCGTCGACTTTTAAGCCGAGACAAATTACAGCCCTCAGCCTCCTCCCCTTCGAGCCGCGGCTTAATCAATGCAAAAACTCGGTCGCTGTAAGTGGTTATATATTTTAAATACAATTTGGCTTAAGCACTGATAGCCATCACTTTTAATTTGATATTACAATATCGTCTTAGACTCGATTCCCACACTCCTCGTTCTCCCTAATAAAACTGAAGCGGCGAAATTTCGCAGCGTCATCGCTGAAACTGCATAAAACCGACTCCGGAAAAAAAAATAGAAGAGAGACGAGGAGAGAAGAATCCGCCCCCATCAATTATCAGTCGTTAATTGTGACGGGCTGGCGGCGTTTCCTTTCGTCGGGGCGGATTTTTATTATTTCGAAAAAGTATTTTCGTGTCCGATTCATTTAACAGATTAAAAGGGAAACCTCACACGACGTCCACGCACGGTTATTGTTTATGCGCCAATAAAGCCTCTATATTAATTAGTAATATTTCGGGGGGTTGGCCGACTTATTTGTGGAAGTGAAATGTTGTGTCGGATGTAATTTTCGGAAGCTTTGCGCTGGAGGTTTGTTAATCAAACGGAAAGCTTTTTTGGTTTCGACACGTACGCACAAACGCGCCGAATTTATCATCGCTTTAATGTTACTGACAACGATCGTCCCTCTCGCGCACCCCCCGCCCATATACAAGGTGGTTGCAAAAAATTACGTCGAACAAAGAGATATCACACACGAGTTGAACAGAAAAAAATTACACACAAAGACGTAAAGCAACGGTATTCAGGGTTGTTGATATATTTTTTTTGTAGGACAAATTTATACCAAAGAGTCAAGTGACTGATGAATGCTTCTGTTTTCGTTAAAGTATGGCGTCAGCTGTCAAACCATAGATGTCAAACGTCATTTATTCAGCGAACGAGAGCAGTGCTGTAAATTATTTCTTTTACAAGAAAACTCTTCTTTTTAGAACTAATCAACTAGAGAGTATTCTTGGTCTGCTTAGCGCTACGTAATGGTTTTTCCTTTAAATTAATTATTTAATTTACGATAAAATGATGATCAAAGTGAGGTTATAAAAAGATGACCTGCGTTTGTGAACGAGAGAAAACCACGGTCTGCTCGAGCACAAACTTTTTTGAACGCTCGTTTCGATGAAAGGAGCTGACTTGTACTGACAAAAAATTACACAAAAACTCGTGTAAGACTTCTTGTGATTTACCTAATTACAATCTAGACACAAATACCGCGCGATCGAAAAAAAAAATTGAGTTGGCTGTGACCAAAAATTTCAGTTGGCAATTCATGAGATTTCAATTAACAGATGTCTGTCTTAAAAGTTAGGTTAATGATTTTGAGAACATTGAAATCTTGATTTTCATAAAGGAGTTAATTATGTGTGACCTGTCGGTTGTAATAGTATATTTCAAACCAAGGTAAGAAAGTGGTTTCTTGCAGACCGCAGGCAAAGATTATAAACCGAGTCGTAGACGAGGTTTGTAAGTGCCTAAGGTCTGCAAGGACACTTTCTTAACAAGGTTTGAATACAATTTTTTCCCTACCGGCACAACTTTGTTGAAAAAAGTCAAAAAAGATGGTTATATTCGTGATTAAAACGAAAATTTTGAGAATTGAATAGTAGGCTGTGTTATTTGTTTAATTAACTTGTCATCGCATTTGAAGATTTGAGGTTTGTTCGAAAATTTGATATAAACAGGGTAAAGTAATCTACCTACCTAGCTTATCTGTTTATTTTCCAGATTATATGATTGACCTACCAACTTACTTCATTGAATTGGCTTTCATTTATCAATAACTTATTTCACTTTTGACACTTTTGACATTTGTATTTTGGTACAGTTTTACCATAAACATTTCATGATTAACTTTCTTACCTTAGCGAGAAAGTTGAATTTTCTCACCTCAAATGAGGTATCCATAGCCTACATTTCTAACCGGTAGGGAGAAAAAGAATTTCACCTAGTGCAATGAAACAATGAGATTTAAAACTCCCGCGCCTTTATTCAACGGTGAGCACAGCACCGTTCTGTGTTCTCTGGTGAGGACCACGTGCACTCCGATTGTTTACAGAGAGGTTATGTTTTTGGGGGCTCTTTTCTATTGTCTCTTTCTGAAGTCAAAAAGACAAAAAGCTACGCCGTAAATGACTGCAATACGATCGAATTTTAGTAAATATAAAATGAAATCAACGAACAAATATTGTTTCCAGCATGAAGATTATCTTTATTACTCAAACATTGTGCTAAAAGATCGTACAGGAGGAGCTACAATCGTATTCTTACAAGAACTACAGTAAGTGTTCGAAATGTCTTCCTTCAGCTTCCAAATATAATGTTATTCTTCGCTTCATGTTTTCAAATAATTAATGACAGTTCTCTATTTCTATGGATTTTTTTTATTTTCGATCTTTGGCGGACTGTCTCGAAAAATCTTATGCGAAGGATTATGCCACAATATACTATTTTCTTTTCAGATGAAATTTATTTTAATTTCTTTTCATCCCTTCTCAACAGTTTTCAACATTTAGCTTTTCCCACCCTCTAAAATGATAAATGATCTCCATTTGCTCTCCGTACTTATTTCCACTTCTTGCATATCTTGGAATTCCTTCCCTTCTCCTTTCAAATGTTTTATGTGGACTTTTACTAATCCGGAGAATTCACAATGTAAAGTATCCGAAGTTCCTTCTCGCTTCTTTCTTGCCTCCCTTCCAAATCTTTACAATTTATATCCATTTCATTGCATTTTCCACAAAATTACTTTAGTAAGATTTTTTTCGTTCATTCCTTTCTTTCGATTTTTTCTTCTTTCACATTTTTTTTTTTCAATATTTTAGTATTGTTTTTTACTGTTTCATCAAAAATGCTGTACCTACCCCAATTCTTCTAAATCTCGAATTCATCCATTTTAGGGTCTCTAAAGAGCTCTCTTTTACATTTATGTGTCTCTTTTATCACATTACATCAAAACTTATTTTACTTCACTTTGTTACTTCCCCTAAACCCGGCCATTAACTCTGTTTCTCCATTTTCAAATATTTTATGTAGGATTTTCAACCCTGAAGATCTGAAATTTAAAGTTGTATATTTTCTGTTTCACGCTATTTTTTTCTTTTCTCTTTTTATCTTTTCCTATCCTTCATACTTCTTTATATTTCTTTTGCACCAGTCCAATACAATACATCAATATTCTTTCTTATACCTACTCCTATTTTCTAAATTTTTTCAAGAGTATATTTACGGTCTTTTGCGAATCTATTCGTTCCCAGTATTTACCTCTCATCTTCCTCCTGGCTCTTTTTCCTCATCTCATCATCCCTTCTTCATATTTTTTTTTTGTTGAAGTTCATTCAACTCGCCTCGCCCATTCACCTACCCTCCCCCTACGCACTTCCAATTCTGCTGCGCTATTACTAGTTAATCGTTAGTTAAAATTTCCGAAATTAGGTGTCAGGTGTGGGCTCCACATCGTAATGACGACTCCCGCCCACCCGACCTCCGGAAGGGTCGAATCCAGAAACCGAAAGATAAACCGACACCCACACTTCATTCATTAGGGCATGTGCGACACGTCAACTCGACAATAAACGTCAACCCGAATTTGCCGAAGAAGTCTGCATCCCTCCGGGCGAGATTTAGAATTCTCTGCTCCCCGCCTGGGTCGTCACTTTTGCCGATCGCCATCGGCGTCGATTTTTCTTTGACGACCGCGTAATTACGCCGCCAATAAATCGCGACCCGACCGCGTGAAACGCGCATTCTTGCGGTTACGGTCCTGCGCGTTCATTATGCACACACGTATCGTTCGTGTCGCGCCCCCGGATTGATTTATTTTTACAAAGGCCATTGATTTCTGACAAAAACAAATTAATCTTCTTGACAAACCAGTCAATGGGGAAAGGCACAATACCAACCCTCGATGATCAATGGAGATGGAGGCGTTTGTAATAAACTGCGACGATTTCGACGAATCGATACGGGGGTTAATTTCGGTAAGTCGCGGATCTTTCTGCACTTCCGTTCGACTCAGGCTGCTGGAATAATTAATTGTCGACGGAAAGACGCAAGGATGCGGTCGTTTCCGCGAGGTCGGACAACTTTCCGCAGGTTTATTTTAGAAATCTCACAGAACTATCAAGATTAGGGCCCCTCCACCGACGGCTAAGCTCGGTGCACCACGATGGAACCCGCTCGTCCGTGCCGAGGGATCAGATTGGCAAATTAAATCTGCGAGCTCTTGTCTTATTTTTTCTCATTCGTCCCAACAGTATGTTCTCCAAACAAAACAAAAAAGAAAACTTTTGAAAAAAATGTGAAAATGGTAGATGCACCGGGACAACTTCTAGGAACAATTTTTTTGAACTCACTAACTTCAAAATGACATTTCGCGGCCGCATAGTCGTGCGCGAAATCGATGTTCGCGCACTACTTACTATGCGGTCGCAGACCCTTTTGAAGCACTAGTGCGCGAAATCGACGTTCCCCTAGAGCGAATGCTTTTTGGATGATTTTCAAGCACTAGTGCTTCAAAATCATCAAAAAAATAAAAAGCTTCGTCTTTTGGACCATTCTGAAAATAATTTGACTCGATAATAATAAACTCTAGTTTACAAAAGGTCATTTCTCCAAGAGTGAAAACAAATCGCTATTAATTTGATTGACATTTTGGCAAGCACTTGGACAAGCGCCATCCTATTCACAAAGGATATACGACAAATCAGACATAATGTTCGTTTCAAAAAATATTGGATGCGACAAGACGTATTCGGTACATTCGCGCAAATGAAGCACTCGCTCCTTCGTCGCTCGTCCCTCAAATAATACGCTCATGTGGTCGCACTCATTTCGTAAATAACTATTTCCTGACTGCTATTATGTTCTGAACGATCACACCCGGTGACACGGCATTCAGGCCGATTACCATTACAGATACAACCATCAAGCAAGGATAAAAAAAATTACTTTGTAGGAAACTTTTTGACTATTTAAACGAAAAAGTTTCCTGTTGCTTCGCATCAGAACGCTCCGTTGCCTTGGTCGACTGCAAGAACTTCTTCGCAATGCGACTCCCACGCTTCGGCCATCCTTTCTCCAGGATCACGTCCCATTTGCCAATTTGCAATTCGCGATATGAAAAATCCCGTCTTCAAGCTTGTGTTTACGCGTTGCACCATCACCCACGCGTCTCCCTTCCATCTTTCCCACTTCCGGACGCATCGAACCGCCTTCGGATTTATTTGCATTTCTGAAGCAAATTTAATATAACCGAACGAAACTCGATATTTTAGTTTTCCGCGAGAGAAAAGTTTGTTTTGTGCCTTGGCGAGAGGCCGCAGTTATATGATTTAATTCGAATTCTACTTTGTGGGCACGAATAAAACTAATAAAATCAGATATTATGCACACACGCGCGCGCGCGCGCCCACACACACATGCGAAACGAAATTTAATACAACATTCCTAAACAAACAGCGCGAGGCTCTTAAGGTCTCTATGGAAATTACACGGGCTACTTGATGCCGTCAAAGAGACAAAAAAGCGACATTAGTTCTGCGCCGGACTGTACAGCGACCGGGCCCGGCGTACAAAAGGTGCCACGCACGGCACATCAAAGAATTAGGGGCAACAAAATGGCCCCGGGAAAAATTGCAACGGCAGTTGTTTCCCGTGGGGGGCGGCGGTGGCGGCCCGTCCGTCATTAATAACACGTGACGGCCTTAATCGATACCGATCCATAATGGATGGCCGTTTGATGTTTTCAATAGACAACGTGTGTGTCTGTCCGGGGGCCGAACCGTCGCTCCTTCCGCCGCCACCGTCATTATTGAAACTTTAAACGGGAATAAAAATGTTCCAAATCGATCCGGCGGGAGCGGTGCTAACGTTCCTCGACTCGGTGAAATTTGACGCGGAGGACGTGTGGCGGTCGGTCAGGTGGACGCGGGGCGGTGCCAACGCCAGGGACGGTAATTACCGCCGGCTTATTTTTAATTTGGCGCGGCAAAAATCAACAGAGTTTGTCAATTAATGCGGCGCTGAAACGCTTTGATACGGTTTATGCTTGACAAATTGGACGGAGGGCGCCGGCCAACACGGTCTAAATAAATAAATACGACGCTTTGCGAAAAAAAGCCAATGATCGGATAAATTCCTGGACCAATCTGGACCGACGATTTTTCAGTTCGCAGAGTCGCAAATTTTTACGAAAAAAGAACAAACAGCGACCTTCGGCTCAATTTACGCAAACGAAATTATTTTGCATAATAATCAATGAATAACGCAACAAAAAAAAATTAATTAAGTAAATCTGACTTGAATTGATAATGAAATACAAAAAAAAATTAAAAAAATTAAAACTAATTATTCACCCTGTAGGATATGCAGCCCCCAAAAATATTTTCCCTTCCACTTTGGTTGATTGCACAATAAAATTGATCGAATGAAAATGACATAACTATATTTTTCAAACTTCACGAACCATCCTTACCACGACAAAAAATGTTTTAAAAATTATTTTCCAAAAAATGTTTGCAAGTTTTTTTAATTTTTTATGCTTTAATTTTCACTGGATCGTAACTCAGCGCGACACATAAAAAGAACAGAAAACAAAAAATTGTAAGGAACTCTCCCGGCGCATCCACCATTTTCTTAACCCCTTTAGCCGCCATTTTTCCCGGATTGCTAATCAGCAAATCTTGTAACGGGGCTCGTTTACAACGACTCGATTCCCCGTTAATCATTCCCGCTTTGAAATTTGAGGTCGAAGCCCGTCGAGAACCGCCGCCCCCTGTTTCGCCGCCCCGCCTCGTCAATCCCGGTCCTGATTACGATTATTTTCGTAAATAATTCGATTGTCCGCCGAGGGGGTGCGTTACTCGACCCAATTAGTTATCAAAGACGTCTTAATATTTAAATCGGCGATCAATTACCGCAGACAATTAGGACGAGGGGGGCGCACGAGCCGCCGCCATATCTCGTCCGTCCGCGTGCCAGAAGGTCATAAACTCTCGACCGCGTGAATTACGGCGGTAATAACCGTCCGGACGGAGGATTGATTTTGTTTTAACACTCCGCCCGCAAAATACAACACCTCGAGATGGTTCCGCTAGATCCGAGATATATATTTTCTGACGGACGGACCCCGGGCCCGAGATACCATCTTTCCATTATGGGCCGGAAGTTAAGGGTTTAATGTTTCTTCTTCTTTTCGGGGCCGGAACGGCGACGGAATTATTGACAGTTCGTCAATTTACGACGGGGCGATCACGCCAACGGTTATGATACAGGGAACAGATAGACATCCTCCCGTTTTTTATCTCGGAAAACATAAATTTCACGATGCGATCGTTTGCTTACTTACCGGTTCCAGTGTCCGCCCTTCCGGGACCAGCAACACAATATTTCCTGGAGCCGAAGAGATCATAATTGCCGAGTGGAGGAGCGCTAACGAGCCGTCCGCAGATTGAGCGATGTCGGAATAATGTCTGCGAGGTTTTTCCGTCGAAACGGAATTAGTGTAATGCAGTAAAAGCTAACGTTGTAAAATAAGAAAAGCAAAGTGCCAGGATAACGGGATTTCATTCCGAAGTTTTAACTTAGGAAAACTACTTACATCGGAACGAGACACCGAAATGGGACGTAATTAACTATGGAAATAATGCGCTGAAAGAATATGAGAAGTTGCGAATTGGAACTGTATTCTAAACAGCGGTTGTCGGTCCACGGCGTGGCAAAAATCGTCCATTAGCGAGCGGGGGATGGCTTTTTACGAGGACGTTTGCATAATGCCCAAAACGAACAAAACACCGCCACCGGGAGGAAACGTCGAAATAGTTTGAATGAAAAATCTGATTAATTATCTCGCGTTCGAACGGGCTTCGCAAATCTTCCGCCGGGCGATTTGGTGAAACTTATTTCGACGCCGCCGCCAAATTCCCCTTCAAGATTTCGGAGACATTTAATTTTATGGAGTCGAAACTTCACCGCGACTTTTTATCGACTTATTGTTTAGTTTCTTAAACTTTGACCGTCGCTGCAATATTTATCGTCCGGCCACTTATCTGGACAACTCGCAGCCCGACCACTTCATGATCTGATGCCCTTCCACTCTTCCAAAAAAAAAAGAGTGTGAAAACTTCTATGACGCTCGTTATTGATTTTAAGTAATATGTATTCTATAAATTATTTTCGTATCCCACCTCCACCCGGCGGCACGGCAATTTTGCCGGAGTACATACACTATTACGGATAATACTATCAAGTAATAGTGTAGTGCTTATCAACATAATTACCGGCGTCTCGCCTCCACATTTTGACTTTTTTGTGTTTTATGTTCTGTCAATGTTAAGGAATTTCCTCACGATATGACATGAGTATAATAATATACCTTTTTGAATTTCAACCACTCTAAGTCTTATGGATGGTAGTACTTGGAGGAATAAGGAGCAAGGCATAAATAATTAACATTATTTAAATCCAATGGTGTTTTTAAATAATCATCAAAAATCTGCATTTTTCAATAGAAACTGCAAATACCTCCGCTTTTAGAGGTAAATTTGTGTGGTATTCATCTCAAGGCCGATTTAGATTACAAAGGTGAAAGAACAACTCTTTGGAAGAATTCTATAGTAAACCCTGCTTGCAAATATGTTTCTTTCTTGATGTATACAGGGTGATTCATCTTTTACCGCCGGTGGCAAAATGACCCTTAAGAATTGAGAAAAATTTATAAAATTTACAGAGTTGATTTGTCGAAAAATTTACTTTCGACCGGTATAATTTATTTCAAAAAAATTTTTTTTATTGAGCAGATATTTATAAAAAACTGTTTTTCAAAAAAAAAATATGTTCAAATTTTTGCATCAGAATGTGGCTAATGGCGTATAAAATCAATATCTGCAATCCGTTTCGAAAAATGTTTGATAGTTTTTGAATTAAATCGATTTTAATTGAAAAGTTGCTTTTATTGATGGTTGTTGGCTTTTAGTGTTGTAAATTTTCTCCAACAATGACTACCTTGTAAAACTGACCTGCTTAGACGAATTTCTTCGATTTTACAAAGGACCCCCTGCTGTGGCAGTAAAAATCCCCTAATAAATCTTATTGTTAAGATATTTGGACATTATGTCGTAAATCATGAAGCAAATACAAATGTGAATATCAAAATGCGTTTATTTCAATAATACCATACGCTAAAATTAATTTAACATGGTAAAATTGTGTGAAAATACCTGAGTGTGCATATGCTACAAAGTTGAATAAATTAAACAATTAATAATTGAGAAAATGGCAAAATTTGACCTAATTAACTTATAAATTTCATTTTTTGATATTATGTGCCTTATGGATAATAAATTAGGTCTGCAAAATATGAAAAGGAAATCATAATTTTTAAGGTCAATTTTGCCACCTGCGGTAAAAGATGAATCAGCCTGTATAAATTCATTGTTCGGTTAACCCTATTTGTGCTATTTTGTTGTATATTTTGGCTAGTGTCGTAGTTTCATGCCTTCTGCCTTTTCATCTCCTATAAAACATTTTTCTGAACTTCATGTTTCTTGCTGTCCAATTAGTTTTTATCTGAAAATATTTGTATTAATCAATGCAATTATGTAATTGAAAGGTCTGATTACGTTTAGTAATCCCCAGGTATTTTTCGCATTTCTCTAACTGACAAATGACTATTTCCTTCATTCTTCATTTCTATTGAGAATTGCATGAGGTGATTTTGAGGTTTTGACATTGAATGATCTGTACTTGAACATAACCCCACTTTTCAACAGGCGTGATCACAGCATGAGACAGACGTTTTTAGTTTCTCCCACTATAAATATTAATTTCCGTTATAAATAAATGCATTGAGGTCATTGTCCAGTTTAGACATTGTCACATCAGGTTCACACCACACTAGATGGTCAACATCGGGAGCAAAAATTAAAAAAATAAATCCAAATACTTGCCTTCCACAATTATTGCTGTCTTCTCAGCGTTCAATCTTGTTTACCTTAACCTTACTTATATTAAATACTAACACTGTCAAATATGAATTTAATGCTCAGTGCGCAAGCGCTAGGCTCGTTCGCAATCAACAATTCTCAATTCACAACAAATTTTACCATTTTATCGGTCTCCGTTATTCTGAAGTTACAGAACAGCAAATTTGTCTCCTAGATTTAAGGATGAACTGGAGTAACATTGAAAAATGGCGAAATTTGCTTAAAATTGTTACAATAGTCCTTTCATTCATTCTAAAGTACTGTGCCAAATTTAAAAAAATTTGGTCGAGGAATTTTAAAGTTATTACCTTTTAAAGTTTCGGGATATTTTACACGTGTTCTTATGAGAAATGGAGCAATGGTGGCATAAAAATAATTAAAAAAAAAACATATTTCAAAAAGGACATTTTTTCTTAAATTTTTCACACATAAAGTATCGATATCGTAGAATTTTCTAATGAATTTACAAAAAAAGTTGGTCGAGGATTTTCCTTGTAATCGCTAATTACATGTGGAAAAACACGGTTTTTGAGGTTATGTATCTGTTTTAATTTCAATAAAAGTGAACAAAATGCATATAATTGACGTCGGTATGCAACATTACACTCATATCGCACGTTTTACTGCAGTTACGTTAAGAACTTTAACAGAAATCAATGAAAATTGAAATTCAGTGAGCTTTTGTTTATTTTCACGTACAGTCTTAGTCAAAAGATTGTAAAATCACATGTAAGTAATTATCTAAATATCAAGAAAATAAACAGAAAATTTACTTGCAACTCATTACTCGTTTCCAAAAATTAAAAACTATTTTTTCAAATATTGATTTCTCGTAATAAACGTTTCATAGCATTATAAGAATTCCGCAACTTTTTGCTGAGATTGTTACTCCAGTTCATCCTTAAAGGCCTGATAATGTCCGATCTTTTAACGTACTCGATACAGAATAGCCCCTAATAAACATCAAAACTCTGTATTTTTCAATAAAAACTGCCAACACGTCCGCTTTTAGAGGTAAACAGACTGGCAAAATGTGTGAGGTTAGGTTTCGATGTTTCAGTTTTATTTTTTTGACGATGGTTTATTATATTAAACAGAACACAAGTTTTCATAGCAATACCCTGTATGTATTATGATAATTTGTCAATTTTCCTCTTCACATTTTGCTACACAAATTTTTCCAATAGATGAATTGTCGAAGCCATATAATTGAGAATTACGTATTAAATCCTACATCCATCTGTAAACTTACAATATTTGTCGTGTCTTTATAACTATATTATATACAGCTACTCCTGCAGCTCTACACTGAGGTCAATCAGGTCACAACACAACGAACACTGAAAATTGAAAAATGACAAGTGACGCACACTTGATTGTTTTTCGCTCGCTCCGCAAAAATCTCGACTCCCGAGATTTTAGCTTGCCGTGTCGTACTCTCGTACTGCGAACGATTTTCGCTAAGTTGCGAACGATTTTACCGTGTCGCATAAACGAATTCACTGCCCGGGAATAAAATGTATGTAGTGCGCCTAAAGAAGTTTTCACTACAAAAACAACAAATCAAAGTCGCAACGTTCATCCGATATTTTCGCAAACAACTTTAATTACCCGCAGCGAGATTCTACCAATTTCACGCATGCAACTCGGTGCTTTTCCGACTTGTAAATCATGCAGCTGGATATCTCAGCTTCGGAGTGCAATTTCAATCCATCTTTATTAAATACGATAATTCACCAATAAATTTGTATCCCTAGAGCACCATCATTAATCCATTGTTTTACAATTTATCATTTATATTGTTTTATTGGCTAATCTCTCGATTTATCACGAACATCCCGTTAATAACACCGTTTTAATATTTTAATTCGTCCGCTAGATCTCTCCGTTATTATTAATTCCCTATTACCAGCAGGTGAGATAGAAATAACCGGTGATATCACCACTTAACGACGTTCGATCGTTACGTTTGAATGATTCAACGCTACCATTTTCGACAGTCTCTGCGACATGTCGCCGCCACATCTCTCCTCGCCCAATTACCGAACTTCTCCCAATAGGAGAGGAACTTTCGACGAAGTGGATGAGATAAAAGTGACGCGAATCCGTCTCGGATGCAAATAAGTGTGAAACAGGAAGCGACAAAGTTACATATACGGTTTTTCTCGCCCTCGACTCTCGACATTTTTCATTCGCATCGTAAGCAGCTGATGTCGCACACACAAGAGGTGAATACTCCTCTCCGGATCCACAAGTGTTTACATTACATATCTCTGAATCATTCCATTCAACGCGACCGGCGCCATGATTAACTATTTTCCACCCCTTTTCATCCCTCTTTTTACTCCAACAAAAGTGAGTACCTACGCGTATGCGGACCCGTCCGCTAACACTCTCTTAATGGGTTGTTTTTCTTCGACACCCTCCGGTTTTTTGCAGGCGACACCCCCGACATGCCGCCCCTGAATGAAGCTCCGTAATGACCGGGCCGGTTCATCCAGATTCAAAACCGGTCTTGAACCCGTCCGGGGTTCCGGTTCACTTCGTTGAACGGTTCGGAGGGATCCCACCACAATAGAACGCGATCGGTCCGCGTACGTTCCGCTACGCCCCCTGACGGCACCTGAAAGAAACTTATTTGCATCGATTGTTCCTGCGGTTGTTTGATTAAGTGACAATGCGGCTGTAGTTATCTGGGTCGTTATTGGATTTTCAAAGTTTGCACAACTGTGCCGAGTTTTCTCGGAGGAAATCGTTGTTTTAATCATCATTTAGCCAGTTGTTGCTCGCCGCACTAATCACAGTCATGGTGCACTAACTTTGTTTACTAATTAGCCGGCCCTCCCTCCTACCCGGGGCGGCTCGGTCGGAAGCCGCCTCCACTTTAATTCGTCCCGGTCGGTGGCGGTTCAAGAAGCGAATTTTTACCTTCTTCGGGAAAAGTTTTAATTAGCGACTTTGCAACGGACGGATTCCTGCTATTCGTTAGGGTGGCTTTTGACGTGTCACGTCCGGCCGGACGTACAAAGTGGGCCGGGGGCGAAGAAGACGCCCGAGGCGGATCCGGTGACGGACCGCAGACTAAACACGGCAAACTGAGTTAGCGAAGACGTGGATCGACTCCGAACGATCGAATTCGAATTTTTGACTTTCAAATCGCAAAGAGCAACTTTTCAATCTCAACTTCTTGAGAGTCACGTGACCGACCAAATATACATAGTTACACGACCACCATAAATAAACCTTGCTCAAATTTTTTTTCTTCTTTAAAAATACACAAAAACCCGTCTGGGGACGTCGTTGCGTTTTTTCTGCGTCGGTCCAGGGCCGGCCTTTGAGCAACAGACAACAGTAAATATCCATTAGCGCTTGCCCCTGAAGAATAAATGATTTATATGGACGCCCCTGTTAGAAGATGTACTGAGGTATGCACATCGAGGGCAAAAAGCGGGAGAACACACGCCAGACAAACTGTTAAACACTTTTCATCTGTCCGAAAACGTGCACAGGGTCGTCCTTGGGGAAATTTAAATTCGCACCAGTAGGTGTTGGCAAATGTGCTCTCGGTACAGTTCTACAAACCGAATAAATGACCGCTGTCAATGTACCTTAACCTCGAGGTAACGTTGCGAGTTTTACGCTCGACCGCGTCACGCCAGGGAAAATTCGGAAAAACGACGTTTTTCCGTCGCATTTGTTTCATTGCGTTGTTGTTTTTAATAATGCGGGTGGCGGGTGTTCGACGGCGGAAATTTTAAGGACACGCGACGGCCGTTAACCAAATTTCTTTTCGACGCGATAAGTGCCGCGAGTAGAGAGTGTCATGTTACACAAACGTTAAAAAAAGATGGGGGGAGGGGGGGGGGGGTCTTCGGTTGCGGTTCACCGAGGCTTGTTAGTCGCAGGATTAACGAGGACAACCGGAACGAGAAAAAAATCGACAACACAAAAAAAAATGTCGCCTGGTCAAATAAAACTCGATTCTTAGATTGATTCGTACGGATTGCAGTCTGCCTCCTCACATTTTCGAAGATCCACAAATCAAATCAACTTTGCAATTACTTTCTTTCACAATTTCGTCGAAATATGTGCAAAATAATTCAAAGGACAATTTGCATTTTGTTTTCTCCAAAGAACTGAAACCAACATCCTCTTACGTTTCATATGAAATGAGAATATCTCTTTTCTGTCACTGCATGAAATCCTGGAGCTACGCGTTTGATCTTTTTTAATTAAAAGTCTTGCAGATTTTAGAAAATGATAACGAAGCTTCAATCTCTGTCCCGCAAAATTATTGATTTTGTAACAAGCCAAACTATGAAAATCCGAACGTGTAAAGAAATATTTCAGGAGCTGTCGGGTTAAGAAATGGCTTTTCATCATTCAATCTCGCGTAATGACACTGATAAATGACTGTTGCACGAAAAAATGTCGCAATTTAGATGCAACCGAAATCAGAGGTTGCTGCGAACGAGCCCTCCGACTTGGCGGATGCAAAATCCAAGAGAAAAAAGAACACTCTTCCATTTATCCCGGGACTTAATATTTTTTGAGGGGCGATCAATTTTAAAGAGGTGTCTCGACCGACGTCTTCAATAAAACGGTGTAAATCGGCGACAGTGTGTGAGTGTTGAGGTTTTCCGAGGGAAACACACGTCTGTCGAGGAACGGTCGAGTGGAGTGCGATCATTAACAGAAATCAATCACGCCCCGGGCCCCAGGCTACACAAGGGCCAGACGGGTTAGCAACTGGCAATCACGACCGCCCTCGCCGGGGTTATACACGTTTACCTTTTACCAGTGAATCGAGGAGAATTGCTCCATAATTGGGTAAGAAAATTGGACGATATTGATAAAATAAACACAATAAAAATACTCATCCAACAAAAGGAGGGAGAAAACGCTATTGTTAAAGAACCAATTTGGGGCCCCTCACATTTCACCGCTCTTATTATTGTTATTTGTGTAATAATGCGGCCCTGGATGGAGGGCACGTCCCCGGATGCGATCGAGCCGGAGGAATTCGCGCGTTCGATCTCCGAGAGTAAATCTCTGACGTGGCCATAAATCGCACAGATAAGATGCAGATTCTCGAGCGACAAGTGTCGACATAAATCCAACTCGACTTCGACGTCGACGCGTTATATTTGTTTCCCAGTTTGTCGTCCCCCAGCCCCTCCCATCCCTCGACATTATCACTCCTGATGGCTTCGTCCGGCACCGACGAGTGCCCATTTTTCTTGTCCGCTTAGCAAGAGTGGAGTAATCAAACCCGAACCAATCGAGTTAGAAGATTAGAGGGCAGCAACAAGACTCGCTGCCGTAACAAGTTACAAGATGGTGGACTTTACACGAAGATAAACAAGTTATCTGGACGTGGAAGTGGTTCGGAGCGTAATAGCTCCGAAATAGTCCCGGAATTAATTTACCAACAACTTACCCTGTTGCACGCCAACGGTCGCCATAACGTAATGGAAAAATATAAGAGAAAAATGTGGATGCGGTAAAGAGGCCAGTAAAATACGAAGAGGGAACAATAACGAGGACAAATCTCGGAAACCCTACACGTATTGTGGAGTCAGCAGGGGTGGAGAGGGGCCGGGGAGGATCCTGCTTCCGCAGCCGTTTCACACACGACAAATAATATTCCTTCATCCATAAGGAGTGGCAGAGGCGGACTTGACGACTTCTCGTCCTCACATTCTAATTATCAAATCCATACTATTTATTCCACAAGGGTTCAACGTGATCTTATAATGGTGGATGCGCCGGATCACAACAAAACTTCAGCAAGTCTTTGTTAAATCTCTGCGAGATGTCGCCGCCATCGGTCCCGTGTCGTGAGATTTGTAGTCACCTCATTCCTACTTGCAAAATCGCACTCTAAGAAAGAAAAATATCCTTGGTGCGAAAGGCAACGTCGCTGCACCACCACAAAACGGATGTTGGAAATCCCGCATCGTCCAAGTTTGCAAGTGCAATTTATCGCGTCGTTAATAGCCGTGTTAATTTATAAGTCCTTTGGTAAACAAACGCGGATGCAAAAGTGGCGAGACACGCCTCCCCTTAAAACTTGGCCAACGGACAAATTAGAGAAATTATTATCCACATTTGTACAATTTACACAAACGTATTTGGTCGCGACACATTATGCGATAAATTAATTTGCGACAAACCACCATCAGCCATAAACCAGCAAGTATTAATTAAGTCTCGGCGGGAACGAATCGTAATGAAATTTATTTGGGATTTTTCGGTTTCGCGTGTGTTTAGCCGACCGCCGCTAATTGAAATAAGAGAGCTGGGGACGGCCTACGACTCTGCCCCCGGAAAACGCCGCCACTATGTAGTCAATTTGGAAGGGAATCAGGATGTATGTCGCAGAAGGGAGGACAATCGGTCTTGGGCCGAACAGTTCATGGAATCATGTCCTTGTTTACGGCTAATGTCAATATTACATGATATACACGGAAATGTGGCACACAATGGACTCCTCTCGCTCTTTCCCCGACTTGGTCCTTTTCTAGCCGTGCCTTGCCAGGATCGATAGCAATTATTCCATAATTTCCAGTCACAAGCCAGGTAACTAGAGATGGATTAAAATGTGTTTGTGTGCGGGGCTTGGTCGAGTGAATTGCGGACGGATGAATTAGCAATTAATTCGCTGCTATTGAACCGACCGATTTTTCTAACAGGGTGCCCACTCGACAAACAACACGTGTACACGTGCAGTGTAAACTGGAGCGATACCAATTCACTCGCGGCCGCGACAAATATCCCCAGAAAAATCTTCACATTTGGAGTGTTCCGCCTGGACTGGAACATTTCCGCAAGTTTAACATGCGACAATAATATCGCCGAGAGAAATCGCGTATGATCGTTTATTCATGATATGCATTTATCGACGTATGCAGATGCCACTGTGAGAACTCGCAGCTGCCACTGTCGTAGTGATTATATTCTGAAATTTTAAACACAACAAATTCTACGGTAAAACAGACAAAAACACTCGACACGAAGGCAAAATGACTGCTGCATTGCAGCTTCAACTTGGGAGAAACTTTTTTTAAGCCGGCGAGAACTAGCGTCTTGCATCTGAGAGCTGGCGCCTCTCCCTCTCTTGAATTATATTTTTTATTAAGTAAAAAATCTGTAAGAGACGCCGCCCCCTCCAATCTGGCGGGTTTTAATCGCCTTCGCCGTTCCGCTGGCGATATTTAAAATTCTTTGACGGAATTACCGATGATATTAATAGGAGCGTCCTTTGCCGGATCCGAGCCGGAGCGAGATGGGGTCCTCAAAAAGTAAGTTGCCATATCTTTTGAAATAATCTCCCTTTTGAAACGGCTTCGTGGTGGATGTTATGGTGTGTACAATATCAACAATCCTTGTAAACGAATTTGTTTGTAAAATGAAATTGGCAATTTTCCTTTGAATGCATACGCTATGCGCCCGCCGCCGCCACAGCCACCGATCGCGAATCGCTTGCATAAAAGTGAATCCGAGCTAATTTCGAGGGATGTATCCGACCGCGAGAAAAAAATCGCAGAGGCGAGAAGTCTCGGTGAAATTGTCGACGTGTTTCGACAGAGATGTTTTTGTGCCAGATTACGAAACGTAATTAGCAAAATAAAAACATAACGGAGATTATTGAGACGGTGCCCGTTTGTCAAAGAGATTATGAAGACAAATCGCCGCGATGTTACTTAAAATTTTTAATGGCCCCACTGAATTATTCCCTAAAACATTAACTTTTAAATCCATCCTCTTCAACTCCTAACTTAATAAACTCCTCTTCCTCCGGTCGGACGAAAAACAAAATTAAAACAATTAGCTATCGTTTAGCCGTGGACAACCTAAACCGAGATTATTAAACTTCCCCTTATCTCTGGTAATTATCGTTTTCGCTGCGTTATCGGCCCGTTTTAAATCGTACTTTACTGCTCGTTTATTTTTCTTTATCGGTATCCACCCGCATTGTAAATAATTACCCCGAAAACAACGGCGCTCGATAAAACAACACACCCGGGGCTCGCACCCAGATTCGAATCTGCCGCCGGAAACGCGCGCTCTCATTGGTCGAAGTCTCGCCGCGATTGGTCGGTTTCGGCGCGGGATTCAAATTCGCGACGAGTCGCTCTCGAACGGAGGCTTTTAAAGATCGTCTCTCGTTAATTGAGCATGACCTGGGGCGCTCAGCGTAGCGAAACAGTGATATCCATTAGTGGGGCCCCTTGTGAGCGAATCTCGCCGGGATTTTTCATTTTTGTTGGAAATTACGCCCGAAAAGAAGGGTGTGATTGCGCTTTGGCGTGTTCGACGATCGCAAGATGAAAAGAGCGACCGTGAAAACTGAAGCACGAAGTGATAGTTTGAGGGTTGGGGTGCAGTTTTCCAATTATTGATATTGAAGAAAATGTGCCCGGCGCAGGTTACACTTCAATCTACGTGCCACGTACGTAGTTCCAGCTGATTAAACAGGAAACACTAAAATTCTACCAGACACTCATATCAGCAAAGTATCTACAACACAAAATGGGGTTTGTAAAATTCTGTATCGTGTAAGACGGTTTTCCACGAGACTGAGATTCGAGAGTTGCAAATTTGATCTCACTTGACTCTTTATCTCAAAATATTTTACTTACCTTTACCTTGGTTTTTGTCCGTGCTACTTGCGAGACTTGCAGGCACAATTCCCGGAATCGGCTGAGTCATTTCTCATCACTCAAAACTGCAACAACTCCAAATCGGTTAATACTTTATCACAAACATGATGCAATGTCGTGATAACCATCGAAGTGCAATTTAACTTCGTTTTCTTACCTTTCTTTATGTTTTTCTTGCCGGTAATGTTACACTTAAATCGACATATTTGTCACCACTACCAACATAAAAAAGTCACTAAAAAAAAAATAAATTTGTATTTAACATTAATTATGCAAAGACAAAAAGTAATTAGTTTTATCTGGAGAAAGACGTGAGGTTCTAGAGTACATTTTTTGCCTCTATGAGTTTTGTCTGTTTAGTTAAAAAAAATTAAAAACTGTTTTGCTGGTTGCTGACTCAAGTCCGCATGCAGCGTGCACTCGTGCAGTAAATAATTCTGATAATGTTCGGGAATGATTAATCATGCTGTATTGATTTGAAAAATATGAAAATGAGGATGTAAAAATTAATAATTTAATTTATAAATGAATAAAATAAAGGTAGTCATGTCGATAATGTAGATTGCTGTCACAGGTAACCTAAAAAATGTGTTAAAAATTGGTGTTATTTTGAAAAGTGCGTGACAAAAGAGAGAAAATCGAGTAAGGTGCTGGCCCACGATCGGTGGGTGATCGTATCGGGGCCTCCCAGCCCAAATTATGATTTTGGCGATGCGGTTGTCTTTTTGTCGGGGCGTCTGCGTCGCAAGTATCCGCTACAAAAACCGAATTCAATTTAACAAGGCCGAAAAACACGTTTGTCCCGGTGGCCCTAATTGCGCCAGGTAGGCCTGCGGTTTTTTCCAATTGCCACAGCATCCTCGGCGAGCGCCGTCCTGAATGCCAAACGAGCGCCGTAATGGGGACATAATGAAAAAGTGTGCGCGGTGTCGGGGCACTTATTACAACTTAGTTTATTTTCCTAATTTAATAACTGCGGTGGAATGTAAATAGGCCCCGAGCAACTAAGCTGCAAGCCCCGATATAAGAAAACGGCGGCCGCACCGCCGCCGCCGACAGGAGACAACGGCCGCTTACGATTTCATTAAGGTGTACACCTAAGGTAATGCAGTAATATAATGAGGGTCGTATATCATGTGGCGTTAACGAATATTTCAGTTATTGTATTTAAATGTTATTTATGGCGGCGGAGAGCGAGGGAGGCGTCTGCCCACGCCCGTTACAACTTTAATTAGAAGCAACGTGTTCGGCATGAAGAACGAGAGGTTCCTGGACTGTTTAAATTTTATGTTTGGGTCGCCCCGCCCGGTTTCGGCAAATGCCAAAAGATTGAGCGGATTCTGGACGAGGTGAGGACTCCCAAATAAAGGATCCTGCGAATTCGACACAGTTGCACAGCGCTTGCAAATAAGCTTGATGATCAAAACACACAACTAGGACCTGTTCTCGCCCCTCTCCCACTACAATATCTTCCATGATCACGACGAATGCCACATGTGCTTCTTTCTTGATGTCCACATGAGAATGGTAATACATTTTTCCTAACTTGATATTACACTTTATTAAGCAATGCAGTTTCTCTCAATAAAAAGAAAGGTTTTTTTTTCAGGAGGGTCATGATGGTCAAGATGATCGAAGAAGTTGAAGATCGAACCGTTGGCGGTGTCTACATTTTCGAGAGCCATTCAGAAAGGTGGGTTTTTACGTTCGGGGTCCATCTGTGAAGAATCGCGTCGAATAAGTGACATAAGGGGGCCCATAGGTGCACATTAGGTCTTCGCGAGTGTCATAAATCCCACTTCCGACCCGTTCATTTATATCAATATCTCGGCTCGGTGTTGCTCGCTTATTTATACATAGTGCATTCCTCTCGAGGGTAACCGTGTTAGTGCGTCTGACGGCTCGGCCCGGGGCTGGCTCCCCTATCACAACGAAGACTTTATAACTTGTCTCTTGTATGTCACACGAGGAAATGAGTATAAATTTGCGTTCGCTGGTGGATGCTCTCGGCGTAAATATACGCTGTCAGGGCGCGCATATTTTAACAGATACTAGACAGTTTAAAACCGGGATATGGAATTTGGGGCCCCCGACGTCGTGATTTCTTCACTGGAATCGGGAGATAAAGGGCCCCGCAGGGCGTCGCACCTACTCCCAAATACGAATATATTTTTATTAGGACGCGGGACCGTTCCGGCCTGGCCCGGCTGCGCAGCCACCAGACGGGATATCCGGCGAATTTATCGCGTTTTAATGAGACGAGGGAGATTAAGGATTCGGATTCATAATTGTGCGGATGAACAAGAGCCTGCCAGATTTGAATATCGGACGAATTAGATTATTGCGCGGAGGCCGCGCTCGAATCGGCACAAAAGTGAGGATATCGCCTTTAATAATTGTTACGGGGGGCTCCTCGAGACATTGTAAATTTGGGGAGACGTAATGGACGCTTTTGCTAATCAATAATGCGGTAATGAGGAAAGGGGTGAGAGATTGTGTTCCAGCGGGGCCTCTCGATCTACCCCGCAAAGATTCAAACCAGACTGGACAAAACCTGCAAACTTATTTTTATATTTGGAGGACAGCTTAAAAAAAAGAATTGAAATACGCTGTTAAGACCGCGCACGATTAAAATTAAACTTCGAAACTTGTTACGGTGTTTCTGCAGAGTTTTTAGATCAGTGGCAGCTGTCGATAGTGGTTGCGCTGAGGGTTGCCGCCTTACGAGAACGTAAAACATACCTTGCGCCTTTTAGAATACCAAACAAAACTAGAATTAAATCGTCTGGTCTGCATTTTTTTTGGAAGTATCCATATTTCATGAAATTAATTGAAATGTGGCGTCAGATCGTTGGCTGTCCCGTAAAACGCTTTACGAGAGCGGAGACCTCCAGATCTCGGCTGCAACATCTCGCCGACTACATATTTCATGGAGCGTGTAACTCCGGTCCCATTAAATAATTGAGGGTTGTTGTGCGGTGGAAAAGTGAGCCATTAGGGGTGCGAAGCGGGGTGTGAATCACAAGCGCGGCCAATAAAACCGATGGACAGCGTTGCCGGTAAGTAAAAATTAAAGATTCAGCAGGTCGTAAACCCGCCGCCCCCGATTGATCGGAGCCGGTCCTGGCGGCGCACGTTCCCGTAAAATCTACATGTCTAACTACTAATAATAATGTTATAAAATCGGGACGACGGGGTGAATCCCCATTACACATCCATTACGCTCTCCCAGTTGAGACGCTAATGAATGCTAATAACGGCGTATCAAGACGCCGCGACGACATTATCACATGTTGGAATGGAGGAAGGAGGGGCGAACGCACCGCCGCCGAGTTCGGGAGCGGGCGAGCCGCCCCACCGACGGACCTGTTTATGGGCGCGTTAAAAATAATACCGCTCTGAATGTTGACGATTGTTTTAATTTTGCAGGAGAGGACGAGCGAGGAATTCCGCAGGGGCGAAAGCGCATTCAGACGGGGCTAATTGGGGAATCAACGGAAAACTGAATGTCGCGATTGTCGCCGTGATAAAAATGTTCGTCGGGGAAGGACAAAATTAAAGGATCACGGCGGATGAGTGCAACCTCGTGAAAAATAAACGTGATTTCGTGGGGATACAAGATAATCGAAATAATAATATTAATCGAACGTCCCCCTACATTGACACCCGTTTTGGAATTGAAAAATGTAAAATTCAGCGGTAATCTACATTCGTTACTACACAAGCGAAAATTGTGGGATTATTTCGGCTTTCAAAACGGGAAGAGGTTTAGGGGGTAATCAGTCATCAGAAATTAATGACACTCCGATTAAAAACAACCACAAGAAGAGTTCGCAACAAAACTTTTCACTTAAACTTTCCCATCTGGAAATAAATAATTAAAGCTGTAAATATTGTGCTACACTTTCACTGATTCGCCTCAAGTTGATCGACTAAATTTGACATGAAAACGTTACAGGTTTTTATGTGTTTCGTAATTTGAAGCAACAAAAATAGATCTGCGTCTTTACGTTACAAAAGAATGATGAGCATATGAAATAATTACTTTCATTTGGTTGGCGTGAGCGATGATTGGGATTTTTAAATATTTAATGTGAAAATTATAAACAATTTTATTAGAATTGACATTTGCGTGAAATACCGAGTGACTATAAATGAAGCAAAATAGTGGATTGGCAACACTGATGCAGTTGGTAGTGCAAATCTTCTCGTGCATCATTTGTCAATCATTTCTATTTAGGTTAGGTTAAGTCACGAAGTACTATCGCGGCCAAAAAAAATAGGACAATAAGTTACTGTAGACACTTCCAAAATGAATGAGTTTGAATGAGTTTTGGACGTGTCTACAGTAACGTATTGTCCTACTTTTTTTTTGTCCGCGATAGTACATTGTTTTGTTTGTTTCAATTTTGAAAATTGCGTGTCATGCCAACGATGTTGCCAACTAAAGATTTCAATTGTGTTACCAACATAACAAAATAATTTTCAATCATTGATTGTCACTCGGTACAAGCACAAGGTGAAAAAGAAAGACTGTTTGAGTTAGAAATACAGGGTGATTTTAAATGATTGTGACTTTTTTTCTTGAGTTGGGAACATTTTTCATAAATTATTTTGGCAAACTTGATGCCTTAATCAACACATTGGCGTACGTACGTCATTTTGACATTTTATGTATCACCCGGCACAATTAAAAAACATTTTTTATTCGACTATTTGCAACACTGCAACCGTACATGTTTTGTTGGTTTATTTGACAGATATCTGACGTAACATTAATAGCGATAAAATGGCAGGTTATGAGAGTAAAAATTAACGACAAAAAGAAATTAAACTTGAAACGCAGAACAATTATCTAAAAGTTAATTAAATGAAATTCTCGAAGTGTCCCCCATTTTGCTCTAAACATAAATGACCTCCTTTTAGGCTCTCGAACAGATTCACCATTAATTTAAAATGTCAAATGTTACTTGTCAATTATGCGGCTATCAGTGTCAAGCCGTCAACAACCGGAAGTTACTCCAGTTGTACCATTTAAAAATAAAATTCAGTATTGCCAACTCAAACGGTCCTTCTTGATCACCTGTAGATGATACGACAACATGGCGTGACCGGGAGTAATCACCTGACGACGTCAAGTTGTAAGATGTTAAACGTGTTCGAAGGACAATGTGTCTTGGTCAATTTTATCTGCTTACCGACAAATGTATTGTAGTGAAAAGATAAAGATACGAGAGGGTGAATATTAAAATTATCGTCTTTGAACGCGCCGTTGCCACACTTGCACATTCGCGACAGCTGATTCATTTTAGAATATAGCCGACAACGATGGCGACGATTTAAAATATTGATAATTTTACATAAAAGTAGTGTTGTGAGGTCCGGTAATTGACTTAGTCAATGACCCATTTGACCGGTCAATAATTGTTATATGACTTGACGAATTTGACCAGTCATTCTTAAAATTTAAATTTGCCGCTTATAATGTTGAAGATTATAGGATATGATGACTGTTTGACTGATGAGATGAGGTTATGTTGATTTGTCTGATTTCATTTAATACCTGTTCACTTTGTATTGACCGTCAGTGGTGCAAATCGCACACACTTGGCATTAACTTTCATTCGAGTTGTCATAGTAACAGGTCAGTCATTTGCACCACTGACGTTCAATACAAAGTGAACAGGTTTTACGTAGCTGCTGACAATGAAGAAATCGATTATATCAATAAATAAGTAAATTATGACAATGAAACATTGTGGAAAGCTTTTTATCTATTAGGAAGAAGTGGTTTTTGTTTTTCAATCGTTTTTGTGTCTTCTTAACATGACATACCATATATTTTTATTTTCATAAAATACTTTAGGTACCTACTTTTTTAAATTCTAAACGAATGTTTAAGTATTTTAAAAGAAACTAAAAAACTGAAAATACATACAGAGAGTTGTGTTGAAAGTTTTAAAGCGTTTTAAATTAACAAAAAGTTCAAATTCAAGCAAATATGTTAAAGAAAAAACAAAGTACAACTTCAAACAATTCAAACTTAACCTCACTTACACAATTTTAGAACAATAATTTATCGATCAATAAATCTTATAAAAAATTGAATTTAGAACCATTATTTGGTATTAAAATAATCCTTGACATTGAAAGAATCATTTTGTGATGTTTAACTGGTTCCTACTTTTTGACCAATAATGACTGCTAATTGACCGATCAAGAACTGGTTAACTTTGACCAAAAATAAATGACCGGTCATTTATCCATCACTACATAAAAGTGAGCATTGTTTTGCGTTAATTTTTACAGAAATTACAATATTTAAACAACGTAATTTTTACTTTTTGAAACTTTTGTCTTGGGTTCTGTAAAAATATGAGTTTTCGGTGAATCCCCCCAATAAGTTTCTCCGTTAACCGCCTATTAAATTTATAAAAATAAGGGAACTTTTACATTCCACTACAATCGCTGTAAATCATCAACGCTTGTCAAAATAATTCTTCACACATCAACAAGTCAAGAAGATGCGAATTGTTGACTTGAGCATTGGCCAGTTCTGATTCTTCATGGCAGAGAAGCTTTCGGAAGAAATGTAGCCGGCATGAGGTATAATACCAGCAGACATTTAAAACGTGTGGAACGTCCAGTTTTCACTTGACTCCCATCAGGTACATCTTTTTACGATCCCTTCGGATGGCGTCGATTCAGAATAACTAGTGAGATGTTCCCCGCGTCTCTCTTTTGCAGATTTACCGTTCTTCACAAACTATTTTATCACAGATCTATATTCGAGTTTCCACAGCGCAAACAATCCACTTGACACGATGCTAATTAATTATTGTTTACTCGAGAATTATCAAAGCAACTGAAATGATATTTAATAACCACTCTCGTACCCTGTGTGTGCATATATTCCAATGCGAACTTTACCCCTCAAATGTCTCTATATGCGAGGCTCCGCAGGACGGCCCTCGTAACAGAATAACTTTCACAATTACCCACAACAATGCAGCATCTTGAGATACGCTTCATAATCTTTCAACTGTTTAAATATTAAGTACAGAACAAGAAGTACAAGATGTACAGAAACAGGTGTGTACATTTTACATAATTTTTCTCTTTAGAAGTACCGAGTGACTATACAGGGTGTAACAGAAATAGGTGCATTAATTTTAACTGGTAATAGAACTCGTCAAAAGGAACAACTTTTCTATCTAACATTTTGCCGAAACACGATGTTTAACTCCAAAAAAAAAATGGAGAGATTTTTCACTAAAATAGTCCTACGCCACCAAATACTGCAATGGCTAATTGAGATCAGCGCTAATATGAAAAAAACGTCCATTTTCATCCAGAAAACGTGTTTTAACGCAGAAATCGAAATTCAAACAAATCCGCCCGTATAGCAAAAAATCCACTTCGTAAGAATTTGGTTGTTTCACGTTTTTAGGTAGCTTAGTTTTGGAGATATGAACGGTTTTAGGAAAATATTTCCTACTTTTTTTAAGCCATTACGCAACGTTTTTCGCCAAAATGGCAGAGAGAAAAATTGTTCCTTTTGATGAGTTGTATTACCAGTGAAAATTAATGTACTTATTTCTGTTACACCCTGTATAAATGATTGAAAATTATTTTGTTATGTTGGTAACACATTTGAAATATTTAGTTGGCAACATCGTTGGCATGACACACGTAATTTTTGAAATTGAAACAAACGTCAAAAAAATCTAAATCGACAATGTACAATCGCGGCCATCCAAAAGTGAACGATATCTTGCGAAAATTTCCGTATTTTTCGTTAGATTAAATTAGGCTTTGTTCATTGGCGTTCGTGCAGCAGGAAGATGCAAGACTTACTGCAATGTAATTCCTTCGCCACAGCAACCAACGACCAATTTTCTTCTTGCTTTGGAATAGCCCTAGGGATCTGAATTGGAGTGAGATGTCGTGGCATTTAAAAAAAATAGTTTCAAACATTTTTTTAACGCTAGTGTCAAACTGTGACATTTTAGAACGCCTATGATTTCAAGTAAAAATCAAACTATGAAATAAAAACGTTCACTTTTGGATGGCCGCGATAGTACTTCGTGACTTAACCTAACCTAAATAAAAATGAGTGACAGATGATGCACGAGAAGACTTGCACTACCAAATGCATCAGTGTTGCCAATCCACTATTTTCCTTCAGTCATTTATAGTCACTCGGTACTTTCCCAAATACACGTTTTACATTTTCATAAGTACTGTTTTCGATGAATGACGGGAGTTTAAGGTTGGCAACACTTTTTCGAAATGATTTATCTTGATTTGATCAGTTCCTTTGCGGTTCACTTTTATTTTTCGAGTTTTTACAACAAGTCTGTCGACCAGAGCTTGCGAAATGCAGCTAGATTGAGCGCCAGAGTTTAAGAGCGCTGAACAATCCGTGTAGAATCCATCTGCTGTCCGGATAAGCATAATAGCCATTGCGCATAGAACTTCTTGTCTGTTTTTGCGGGTCGCTAAGATTCCGTTTTTTAATAAACCTGAACAATTTTTCTTCGCAGTAATAATTGCACTAGGCTTATTTACCATAACAAGAACTTCTCGATCAATAAATGTTCGTTTTGTCAATTTGAAAAACCACCCGGTCTTGAAGAGGGGGTTGATAGTAGTGAGGGTTTTGTGGAATTAAATCAAATGATAAAATTTAGAATTAAATTTGTCAATCGTTAGAACAGTATCAAGTCAATTTTAATATTTCTTTGTGATGATAAAAAATAATTAAAAAAGTTAAGTATATAAGAAGATTAGACAGACATTCCCAAATTTCGTTTGTCGGAACATTTTACTGACTACATAATCTAATTCTCGCATACTCTCGTAAAATTCAATTTGAATTCACGGTGCAAGGTGCATTAAAGTACCTCAAGAACGAAGCATGCAAAAATGTGTAGCAGAGTTGGAAATAATAATTTTATTGCCTTAGCTCAAATAGGGTGAAACGTTTTATTCCTAACATAATAATCACGTATTATACAAGGTGTTATTGAAATGCGCGGACAAATTTTAACCACGAGCTACTGGCTTCGTGTAGAACTCGGAAAATTTTTTTAAAAAATTCTGGCAAAAAATAATATGACATTTATTTTCATTGTCATTAATTTTGATGCAACATATTTTAATTTTTTTCTCGGAAATTTTGTTATCAAACGGTATAGATTTTTATGCCATTTCAATCAGAAAAAAAGCTCTAACAGAATCAATAAAAAAATTATAGGTTACAATTTGAACAATAAAAGTTGCCCATTGCCCATAAATGGGTAGATGGTATGAAAATTATATGCTCACTCAGGTTTGTAGTGTTTTAGAGCCATTTGGTTTCTTGTATAATTTTTTTCATTTGAGTGGGCTGTTTTTTTAAGACAGCTTGTATAAAATCAATTGTTAAGAATTTTTTTAAATATTTTAATCATACCTAAACTTCAAAGCGTATTTGCTCTGAGCTCACAATGAGTACGAATGCTATAAAATATTTAAGAGGTCCCTTTACTTTTCTGAGAAGGTAGAAATTTATCTCATTAATTATTACCTGGACTAGTTGGGATAATTAACCCACTTAACCCACCCTTGTTGTTCAGCTTAAGGCTTAAAGTTAACTGGAAAAAATATTCTTAGAAGAAGAAGCAACGCTCCATAAGAAATTTTAGGTATTTTACAATTGCTGTTCTTTCCAAGAATCCAAAAGAAGTGTTTTTGTCTAAGATCAACACAAAATACCCAAAGTTAAAATAATTTTTTTAGAACTAGGTATGTATGTATTTCGAAAAGCAGGTGTGGATAATCACAAATTAAAAACTAAAATGTTTTTAGGTATTTATTTATCCAACTACATATAAAGTTTATAAAGTAAATTACTGGTCGATTAAATAATTAAAGTAAATGTCCGTTCTCTTCCTTCCTGTCACTCTAACGTTGGAAAATTGGCATTTCCCACAACTACCCATCCAAATTTCGTCTCTTGCAAGATCGGATGACAAGGAAACACTTTGAACCTTCGATTACCCAACACTTCCCAGAACAACTCCCCACCTATCAACAAATCGACAGGCCGCGAGATGTAAAACTCCGGATCCGCCAGTTCCAAATCTTGCGGGATCATCACCGAAGAGACATCCAAAGTTTGCGCAGGAATATTTTTGGTAGCTTGAGGTAGCACCATACACGTCATATAAACACCAAAGTCCCCATTCTTCGACATTATTTTAACATCAGCCGCCCCCCGGATACGACTTATGTGCACCTGATTTGCTCCCTCCAAATTCACGTCCACTTCTCGCGTTCTAATCCCAATCATGTCGACAAAATTTTGCGAAATGCAGCTGCACTGAGCCCCGGAATCCAAGACCGCCCTACATGGGGCGTAAACTCCTTTTTCCACCTCGATCAGGACAACGGCGGTGGCAAACAGGACGCTCTGGTAGTTTCCTGAAGTGTAAAGGCTGACGGGTCTGCGTGGGTCGGTGGAGTTTCGTCTTTTCAAAAAATCCAAACAATTGCCCATCGCAGAGCTTTCTGCAACAAATTTCAATTAGACAATTTGAAAGTCAAAAACTGAGACAATTTGGGAGAAAGAGTCTTACCTTGATGCTTTAGCAATAATCACACAACACTACACTTTTTCTTGATGTTGAGATGAGGTTTTAAAATTATTGGATTCTTTGAGAGGAATTCTGGTGAAAATGATTGGACTGCACAAAAATTCAAGGACGTAGTTGTCACCACAAGACTAACTTGAGGAATAAATGTTTCGAAAATTTTGCAAAACTAGTCGTTTTTGAGGGTGGGGGGTGGTTCGGGTGATTGGTTTAACCGAAGACATTTTTTGAGTGGGAGTAGATCTAATCTCGATCATTCTCTTTGGTTTTGAATTTTGTCCCGTTTCAAAACGAATTAAAAATCATATTTTAAAAATTTCAATTCCAAAATGTCAACGCACATAATACAGGGTACTAAATAATGAATGTGCATTTAGATTGGGTACAATATCTAGCAAAGCAACTAAAATCATTGTTATTTAGAATTACTTTTTGAACAATTTTCTCTTCAACTTTAATTTTTTTTAATTCAGTCTGTCATCTGGAACTTTGCTCGTTTCAGCAAGGCCAGGAGATTCGTCATTTTGTAATGGTTTCGATCAAGTGCTAGAAAAAAGTCGACTTCAAATTATGTTTTTTGCATATCGTAATGAAAGTGGCACTTTTTACACGCAAAATCGTAGTGAAAGTAGCACTTTTTTACACGAAAAATCGTAGTGAAAGTGGTACTTTTTTTTGCATCATTTTATTCCATCTCCTTGGAGATGATTGTCAAAGCATACCTATTTTTTTCTTTTTTTTGTAATTCTTCATAAATCCTTTTAGACCAAATTTCTCAACTTTTTCCGATATGCAAAAAAATAGTGTGTACAACACGGTATGAAAGTCTCTTTTTTTCACTTACGCCCTCGTTAATCAATCTGCGAATTCGTGAAAAAAAGTATGACTGTCATAACTAGTTGTACAAATAACTATTTCACATTGTTCAATTCAGCAAGTGATTAATTTCTCAAAATCAGAGACTCGCATTTTAAATGTTTCCGATACTAATGTCACTTTTTCCTCACTCTTAGTTTATAACTTTTATCGTAATAAAAATCTTAAATGTTACTTACAAAAATCTAAGTTTCTTGAATTTTTTATGACAGTGAAATCTGTAAAAAAACACTTTCACAAAATCATAATAGTCACTCAACTATCCAGAAGAAAAGGTCCCAGGTAAATGTTTCTTCCAAGATTAATTTCCTGGCTACCCTGTTGCGAAGCAGACCCAGGTGTTTGTGTATTTACCATAATTAGCAATTACCTGGAAGTAAATAAGCAAATTTCTAGGAATTTTCATGATCTCTCAAGTTGCTCCCGACAATTATTGTAAACAAGTATATTTGCAATAAATGAAATTTTCTAATACATCTTATTTTTTATTTTTTCTCAAATTTAAAATTTGTCAGTTTTAAATATGACACAAAAGTATGGCGTACTACTGAAAAAATAGTAAGTATAAATAAAGCTAAAATAGTAGGTATAAAAAAATAAATCTGTGGAAGAATGACAATGATCTGCAAAGATTCACTCTTAAAAAATTGAGTTAACCCGTCCCAGGATTTAAAAAAATCAACAATTTCGATTTTATCAAATTACTTCTACATTGACACTCGCACTGTACAGTCGCGAGCCATTAATTTTGACCGTCAATGTCATTTCAAAATTTGGTTAGATTGTCACAAATTTAAAAAAAGTCCCTGCCTGATTATGCCCATGTCAACGAAGTGTAGAAAAAAGGGAAAAAATGGCATGATGATATTTACAACTGTTTTACAATGGAGCTTTTTCGATTGCGTCAAAGAATGACATGGACGACTAAAATTTATTGCTCACGACTGTACATATTGGGTGATTCAAAATTATTGTAGATATGTATGGCAACTATGTACAAAAATGTATGTGGCAACTCTGGATAGAGTTGACATTTCTTTGACACTCCATAGTCGCGCGATTTTTAAAATTGTCAAATCAACGTGCAATGGTATAAAAAGAATCAAATGCACGCTTATGAAATGTCATACAAATGTCAACTCTACCCCACCGACACCGTTGCCACATAAATTTTCGTACATAGTTGCCATACTTATCCATGATCATTTCGAATCACCCAATATAATAGACATGCACTGTCAACTTTTACCAGAGAGGATTTATTTATTTAATTTTTACATATATTTTATTTAGGTATTGTAAAATATGTAGAAACAAAATTAAAATTGTTCCAAATTTCTACTTCTTGAAGTACTGTATTAAATAAAAAGTCTTTTTGCCATTTTAGGTTGAAAAATTACCACCTTGAAAGGGTTCCAAGAATTCTGAAATTCTTCCCACGGAAAACAGTAATTATGTACTTCACTAAAAAAAAATATTGGAAGGTGTTATTTATGTTCAAATTAGTTCTCTACCTGCTCTTTCTCAACTATACCTGTACAGGTAAATTAAAAATGAATGCCGAACGAAGCTCAAGATAGCCATGGCTGTTATGTATCTTTTCGGTCTGTGCTTAGCCATTCTGCATTCAAGAGTTGTGACGTTAAAAGTTGAGGGTACAATAAACCCTCTTATTAAACTAGTATAATACACTTGTACTTAACCAAATTTTACTTAATTTGCTACAAAACAAGACACAAAATGAATTTCTGGTAAAATGGCTGGCCTCATTATTATTTTCACTGCCATTTCATAGAAACAATTATAAATATGCATACTTCAACATGGTGACAAATTTTCAGCTGGTTACCTATGTTGGTAGTGGCACTAGAAAATTAATTCTATCCGACTCATATTTTCAAATTATATTAATTATTTTATATTACAGATATAGTGGTGTGGGTTCGCTACGCTTGTGTGTGTAAGCTTCCCTCTTGTAAAAAATAATGCATGTTGCATGGTAAACTATAATTTCTCTGTTCTTAAAAGTTTACTCTTTTTTGTTGTTGTTCCATCTATTTCATCAATATTTCTCAAGGTGGCTATTCAATTTTTGTCGATTGTTTCAATGTTATCTTCTTCATTCTGTCATTTTTTGATGTGTTGTCACAGGATTATCTGTTGCATAAACAACAAATTGGAGAAGATTCGAAGACAACTTGTTTGTCACAACGCTAACTACGTTGTTATAACTTATCCGAGAGATAAGAAACAAAATCGATTTTTTTTTTTTTAGTTTCTAAATGTCCAAGTGGATGGTCTGCATAAAAAAGTCGTAGCTACAACACTAATTGGCTATTTGTGAAATTGTTTAATAAATCATTTATTATATTTTTGTAATGAAATATCGTCTCACATTATGGAGACATTTTTAGAAAATTAATTATCCAGAATATACTATTCCCTAAAATTGTTTTTGCTAAAACAATCTTTTTTGTTTTTTTTTAAACTCAATTACTTTTCGATCATACAAACAACATGTGGTCTATTTGCTCTGACAGATTCATCTCTGGATCCATTTAATTCCGAAAATAATTAAGATATATCAGATGTTCACTTAAATGTGTCCTTAAAGTTGCCGTTAAAAAGTTTATTGTGAACACACCACGGATCAGCTGTTTAAATCTAACCTCATTTTTTGCGTTGTTTGTGTTTTTCCTATGCAGACTGACGAGTGGTGCGTTCACAATCGACTCTTCAACGCCATTTTTGAAGATAAATTTAAATGAACACCCGATAAAATAATCAGAAGAAGTTTGGCAACAACATAACTGAATCTCTGGACACAATTTTTTTCCATTTTAACTAGAACTGTCAAAAATGTGACTTTTTCGTATAATTCGTTGTGTTTAAATTCAAACCGTTAAACTTTTACAATTTGTAAGTCATAAAGCGCATTCGATTTAGATGCGGAAATAAACATATCGTTCAGAATTGATTAATAAAACACTACGACTTTGATGGCCGTCATGACTAAAGGTGACTTTACGTCCGGAGTCGTAAACAGAACAGCTTATTAACGACCCTATCTTTCAAACAACTATTTACAACACAACTTTTTATAGTAAGGATTTATTCAAAACCTAATAAGCTACAATACGGGTCTAGATATTTTTTATATTCGCCACACTTTGTAGAGCTAACGTAACTATAGTTAGCGCGGCGAACCAGCGGAGTAGTCACGAGGTGTTCACGTGATAGTTCGTACCGACGTCATGCCTCGCCAAATTTGAGTTTTGTGCGGGAAATTTAAGCCTTGCTACTTTATGAATGGATGGAAATTTCGGCTGCGTACATTGCGCTGCACAATACTTCTTAACCAATAGGAAACTATCCCCTGAAAATCACGTGACGATTACGCCAGTTTGTGTTGCCGCGCCGACTATAGTGTAGTTTTAGAAAATATTGCAAACTCTTATGTATTTGTTGTTTTAGTTCCCGAAACAGTCCACACAAATTATAATTCGTCCCATCACGTCTCGTTTGGCACTTTAGTAAAATTTAAGCCTCTCGGGAACCGAGTCACCCCAGCAATTTGTCAATAAAATATAAATGCTTCTTAAACAAAAAAGAGAAAAAAAAACGTAATAAAACGCTCATTTCCTCCGCCGTTTCTATAATTCGGCGCGAATTAAATTTTCCTACCCTTTTTTTTTATGAAAGACGAGCGGCCGCGCGTTTCCGATAATAAAACAAGATTTAGCCCTCTTTAAAATTCCTCCCCGTCTTTAAAAATAACCCCTGCGGCAATTATCAGACGTTTTAATAAAGCCGGCGCCTCCGTCGAATTTACTCGTTTCGTTTAAAAAAAATATATCCCCATCGCAGTAATTAGGGCGTTGTTATTCTTGGCCCGGACCCGGAGCGGTGTTGATTTAACCTCCGGAGGAACGAAACAAATAGTTAAACAGCCACATTCGGAATAAAAGATGACAGACAATACCCTTCACCCTCAATATCTATAAACTGAAGACAAATATTTACTCGCCACATTTTACCACTTCCCTTGTTTACCTTTGTCTCTTCCGTAACAAACCCACTTTGTAAACGATAGTCTGTTCCTCAGTCATCCGGAGAGATTACCAACGGTGCACGGAAACACCGACAGCGGCGTCCGTCCCGCCGCCCCCAAATATACATCAGCCCGGATAACATATTTCATGTTTCGTAATCATATATATAAAAGGGAAGAAGTGTATAGGAATTTATTGTTTACCTTCCAACCCGAGTGCAGATCAATTTCGCCCGAGCACCTCTTATCAGTTTATTGTTATTTTTACGAAGGTTTACTCAATTTTCTCTGTTTGTGCAACTGGTAATGTAATTTGGAAAATGCGATATTTTATACTTTTACCCTAGTTGGGCCTTCATTGCGCCGCGAGGCTTTAACGACACTCTCAAGACACATTTTTTAATAATCTACAATTTTTCCACCGTACTAACGAAAATTCTACTCTTACTAATTTTCTCCCGCCAAACTTTTTGCATCCAAAAGAAAATTACAAACAAGTTATGAAATGTTATCTTAAAACCGGTTACGCAAGAACACAACAAACTTCTAGTTCACTCAAATTAATATTTTGCGGTGGTTTGGAAGCGGAGAATGTTCAAAAGTGCGCCGCGAAATATTCCAATTTCGGGTGACCAGTATTTTTATATACAGCTCAGCTAAGACTTACGAGCCTAATATCTCGGTTATTTGCCAACGGATTTTTATGAAATTTAAAATGCAGATATTTTAGACCGTGAAGGTTCAGTTAGTAATAATAAAATTACCTCAAGTTAAAAAATTTAATTTTAACACATGTTTCCTTTATCGAAAATTATGCGCGATTATTATTAGATTGTTAAACATTAAAAAATAGGGGTCTGCACAAACAATTAAGTAAATCACTTGTCTGATTCAACGAAAAGATTAGATTTTGTCGTTAAAAATTTAATGTAAAATTTGAAGGTATTTGAGCAGTTACCTTTTGAAACAATTGATGGTTAATTGCCAAGCAACATTTTGTACACCCTTTAAAGTCTGTCAAAATTGGGCGCGCTTTATTAGAAACGTCAAATTGTGAAAATTTATTGAAAATACTCTAAAAATAGACTACAGCGGCAGAAATTTCAATATTGTTGAAAAAGGAAAAAAAATTGCCTATGGAGAGTGTCGTAAGAACTTCAATGACACAATAACACTATCCAAATGTAGGCTTTACAAAATGTAAGGTTAAGAGAGTCGTCAATTTATTTGAAGACACAGGAAGCGTACGTGGACTAAATCACCTTGCTAAAATATCCCGATCGTGATTTAGTCCTTTATGGAAGAATGAACGCATCCAGTATAATAAATTACGTCCAAATGTTGTCTTTAACTTTGTAAGTGTTTGTAAGGTTAGCAAGATAAACGTCAAATATGTCACCTGCGCTTCTGCGAAAAGGGATGACCAAAATTCTGCAAAATTGCGCGTTTGATTCATACGCGTCTACGTTTTTGCATTTGCAGCCACGTTCAACACGGTTTTTTGCTTTTTTCTTGCAAACCAGACGTCTTTCAAGGACAAGTTTTTCCCTACAGCATTTTTTATTGACGATCAATTTTTTATGTAAATCTTAATTGATTCAACATTTTAAAACGGCATGTAAAAATTACGTTTTTAAGACTTGGATGATTGCATTAATGGGATTTTAGTCTTCGCTGTGTAAAATATCTGCATTTTAAATTTCAGAAAAATCCGCTGGTAAATAACTGAGTTATTAGACTCGAAAGTCTTAGCTGAGACACCCTGTATATTTTTTTACCACAAAATTAATGCAAATGATGCTGTCACAGATTGTCTGTTGTCAAGATTTTGTTGTTGTTAATGTTGTGGTGAATTGGTTCGCTCTGCGTTGTTTTTTGAGCCGTGAAACGTATCCTGTGACGGAACGAAATGGAGGGAAATTTTAACAAGATCGCGGTAATATTTAAGTAGTCCGGGATGCACCCTCTTTGCATATTTGAAATGACACCGTTAAAGAGGGTCTCCTGTCTGAACATCCACAGTTAAAACGATGAAATATGATGCCGGAGCGTCGCTCCCGGACAGCTCTAAGTACACCCGCCATGTAAAAATAATGTAAAATGTATACTTTATAAATGGCGAAGCATTTTAACGGATCAGACAATATTCCCTTACACACCCTGCGAGAGATATTCCAGAAATGAATGGCATCATAGCGGGTGATGCATGACTGGAGATCTAAAAACTCGCTGGAGCTCGCACACTTCCCAACACAAAGTTTGTGTTTCTTATCGACCGAGTTTACATTCGGACTTACCTTTCCGGTATTTGTTTTGTTTGCTTGTCTGTGTGTGTGTGTTTCACTGTTTGCTCGCCCAACAGTTGGTTGCGGTCCCCTCGCCCTTATTTTTTTCCGGCCCTATTCTTCTTCTGCTTCTTCGCTGGGGTCGTCGTTTGCTTTTAAAGTTAAAAAGGAGGCCTCCGTTATTCCGAGCGTGAACTCCTCCAAGTCGGCTCCGTGTATGAATTAGCCGGAGTTGACTTAAGACAAATTAAATGCGACATTGTTCGCAGTTTGTTGGAGGATGTGAGCGGGACCGGGGCGGGACGATTACGTACGCAGAGGCGCACAAAGAGGAACTCCAAATCGATAACGACATCATCAACAACAAGAAATCATCAAACTAGCAATACCAACAATCATTGTAATAGAAACCTATTTTGTTTTATTTATTCAAGAGAAAACTTCTTTCACCGTCACGCGTCACGTCACACGCTCCGAGGTGAAAGGCTCATTCGAGTAAGTTCACGGGAGCCGAGTTTGGCCGAGCGAGCGAGAAACAGTCAGCTGTGCGTCACTTGCAAATTTTTATTGTGTTTTACTGTTACAAAGGAGAACAGTGTAAAGTTTGAATTTCCCGCCGTTTGACACGAATGACATTTGTTTATGTTTAATCGCGACACAATTGAACATGTTTGTTTTCAGCAAAGGGTGCCTTTAGGTATTTGCTTCGAGAATAGGAATCGTTACGTTATTCTATTTTTAATGTAAAACATTGCAAAGAAAGAAAAAAAGAAAGTCATTTTTTCTCTAAATTTTAGGTTAGCTTTCAACATACTCCAATTAATCTACGCTTTAAAAAAGCACAACAATTGAGGGTTTCCAACGCCTCCTCAGCCCAGGATTTGATTTGAACGCGCGATAGTAATAATACTCGATGACATTTGATTGGCAAGACCTTGCAAGACGCACTAAAATGTCTCATTTTGTTTATTAAATTGTTATCTTTGTTAAATTAACGTGTCGAATCCACCCCCGTAAAGCCCCCGTCGACCGCTTTTTGCGCCTCCGCCAAATCTGATTCGAGTTGAAACCTAATTTCGGACGAGTTCAGCGGGTCCACGTTCTGGAACTTGCAAGATCTGCCTGCACCGACTAACAATAAAGAGAGTCGGTTTAACGGGGGCGGCGTGCAAATGCAGCACTAAGCAAAAACCTTTATTGGGGTTGTTTCGCAGCGGAAGACGTACACAAGTTGCATCCAGCGACGATAACGAGAAAGCCAGATAAGAGACGGCGTAACGGTTCGATGCGCTCCGATTGCGGTTCTTCCCCTAAATAAAAAGATAATTAAGCGGATCGGTCACGTGGGGACAATTAACACCCCCTGCAGTGTGTTTTTCGTCGCGGCGGGTGGTGATTTGCACACGCCGAAAGAAAAACTCTCGCGGCCAGTCGTGTTGCCAATCGATCACGAGTGGGGTGGGTGGGGATGAGCGTGCGTCCCTACTCGATCTGGACAACAATACACCCAGTATTCGGTGGTTTATATCACTTGGAAGTTTAATTTGGATTTTGTGATGGTCCATAACGCATCCCCTTTTAGCGGGACGTGTCTTGGACTAATTTCGGGGAATTAAATTTGCTCCCACTGCTCTTCCCAAATCTTATGTGAAGTTTAACGCAATTATGCGAGACGTCGAGGGGCGGCGATCTGTTTTGCGATATCCAGACAATCGCGGGGTGTCCAATTGGGGTAACAATGTATCGCTAATGACGCAACAATGTTATCGTCTGGAACAGAGGAAGTCCCAGGATTAGGAGGCCTCTATAGTCGCGGATTAGAGCGTCTAGCCGGATCAACGCCTGATTAGTGAAATTAATTACAGGTAGTGCAACGTTATTATCCGTTGTAATATTCCGTATGTTGGCTCTATATTGTGTTTTGCTATCACTTCCTCCCGATATACTAAGTCGAATGCACTATCGGCTCACTGACAAGATGCGATGCACCGGGAATCGCACGTCCACCCTCGACATGCATCAACGGTCTCGAGTGCACCTAATAATAAATTTATCGCTGCAAAGTTTGCTCTCAGCTAATTTGCTTTGATTCACTGTTTGCCAGAACCTTTTTAAACAATAATTAATTAGTAAATTATCTGCTACGAGTATTATTTTGTTGATCACTTAAAATTAATTACCAGAGGTGCAAACAGAATTGAGTAAACAAGTACAAATGAGGGTTTTTGTGTTCATTATGCAAAAAAACATATCGGTCGATAAGATAATTAAATAATTGTTGTTTGTGTTTCGCAACTAAAAGCCGCTTTTCATTCATTTCCATTTCGAGATTTGTTTGTGATTCGTATTTTAGTATTGTAATTAGTTTTTTACATAAGCTGCTTTCGAAGTTTTTAATGTATGTCGGGTGTTCATTTAAATTTATTCTCAAAGTGGGCGTTGAAGAGTCGATGTGAACGCACCACAGATAACGTAACGTGGACATTATTATCATATCTAAATTTTACACACCGAGGCTGTTGGCCTAGATTGTCTAATCACCTAAGTAATAATTAATAAGTGTACAACACACGTGCTAAAGAATCTCATTACCTCTCTGAAACGCGTGGTATAAATAGAATATATCGCACGGTCCTAAATACGAGTAAAGCCAGCGTTCAAGTTTTTTGTAAGAGAGACAACTTTCAAAAATGTATCTACTGAAAATATGGTGGATGCGCCAGGATAAATGGAAATACATTTTTTTTTTTTAATCTTTGTGAAACACTTTTCAGTCTCTCAAGCACCTTGAATATTAATTGATCCATGATAACTAAGATGAGAAAATCTTCTTAGAGTATTTAACTGTAAATTTTTAATGAGCTGTCGGACTCATTTATGTTACGAGAAAAGAAGGTTAATCTTGAAGCACACTATTTGACGAAGATAATTCATAATTTATTATCCTTGGCGTAGAAGCAAAATACTAGGAAAATTCACACAATTATATTTACCAAAGTACTCACTTTAGGCACCAATTCATTCTTTACAGAGAAGCTTTCATACTTCTAGACAAAGAATCTTGCTATATCCGTTATTCACCTTCACGTTACTGCATTACCGCCCAGAAAATAAATGTCACGAACGTGTCTTTTTAATTTGGAAGCTAACAGAATCACTGGGGACTAGATCTGGCACGTAAGAGAGTACCAGTATTTTTAATCAGCGACTTTATGCCAGAGGGTTATCTTAGAGCAACAACAAACCTTTGTACTTTCTTCAGTTCTTCTTTTATCTCAAGAAGCACAACATTGAAAAAAACATAAGTTGTTTTCAAATGTTACTAATTTTGGAGACTGCAGAAACTGTAAATTTGTCGAATAAATAATTTACGTTTCGGTGTAGAGTAATAATTAAATAAGTAGTATTAACTCGCCTGAAAGCTATTTTTACTTAATCTCTCTAGCAAAAAAAAAACTCTTTAATAAAGCCCCCCACGTTGAATTTTTTAGCTAAGGGCATACATTTATGATAAGAGCTCTTAATACATCGATTACTTTAACGGTTTTAGGAGGAAGGAGATTTTAAAAGCTTTTTTATTTCTTTCTTTCCTTTGGCTGCACTTTTCGACGAAATCTTGATCAAAGCGGTCAGCAATTCTTTATCACAATTCTCACGAGGATTATTTCTACCAAAAGAAAAATTCTGAACTATTCACCGGTATAGTTCATCCACAACAATCAAATACCAACACCATTTAAATATTAATAATGTCAATATGCTTTGTACTTGTTCCGTTAATATTAAAATTTAATAAACATTCTTTTGTTGAAACACGTAACCCATCTTAATTTTTTCTCTGGAAATACAGCAGCGGAACAATCTTTGACACAACAATAGTCTCGAGAATTTTATTTGTCCATTCAGAGCTATGAAATTTTTATAAGGGGCAATTGGTTCCTATACTGTGTTCGCTTGAGCGATGTAATAATCACGTGCGCAATATGTATTCAGTGTGAACAGCTCCGCCTCGCACACAGTAACATACGGTGCTCCGAAATTCCCAATAAAATGTTAGCACAATCAAGTAAACAAATGACAACGCTCTCTATTTTTATTGCTTTGTCTCTGTTTGGTCTCGTCCAATAGCGTGCAAGCAGGCGAGAATCACGTGTATTCATATAGCCTATCTCAATTCCAAATATCCACCACCTGTTGAATTATGTTGGCAAAATAAAAATGTTTCTAAACTGGGGATTGTTATAACCAAAGTCAACAATATGATTATTTTATAAACATGATTCGAAAATAACGTAATTTACTTGACGCTAAAATGAAAAATGTTCTAGTAAAATGTTTCGAAGAGATAAAATGGTTGCACGTTCTTTTCCTTTGTTCTAAAATCTTGAGTTGTAAAAACGGAAATTGACCGACACAGAGAATGATAACAGTGTTGCCGGTTGTATTTCTAACGTTGAATGCAGTGTTGGTGGAAATTTAGAATTGAGACAGACTATAGTATACAGGTTAAGTGAACGAGGTATAGCGAATGCAACTCTAGACTGGAATGTAAGAAACACTCCGAGCGATTTCTTTTTTTGAAATGCTAGTAAGAAAAATTTGTGGAGCAATTCCTTGGCAGTTATTTGTATCGGCAGCAGTTTCATTCTTTATTTGCGAGGCGGAGTGTAACGGAGCCATTAATTTCGTTTGCGAGTGTACAAGCGGAAGCGAGACGGTCCCAGTGACCCCATAACTGTTCGTCGCCGTTGCAAAAACTTACGTCTTTCCAATAGGAGATAATAGTTTGTAGAAGGCGCTAAAGATAGTGGAGCGTATCCGGAAATAAAGTGTAATTCTTGTATAGCCTCGCTACGTCCGTTAACGGTCCATTTGTTAGCTTAACTACGGATGCTCTATTTAAATTCTATTGTTGGCGATACCATTCCGACAAACGCGCCTCATTCTTCTCGAATTAGGAGCGGAACGAGAAAAAAAAATTAAATTAAATCGATACCGCAGAGACATCCGGTAAATATTTCCGCCGAACACAATAATTGGAAAAGCTCCGGCTGTTGCTGCCGTCATAATAGCTTTGAAAAGCGATCGGATTGAATCTTCGATTCTTTTAATCTTGATAGTGGACTTGCACAAACGACGTCCGTATCGCGTGTGTGTGTGTCGATTTTTAATCGGGTTTAAATGTATAATCCAATTAGGGGACGACTCTAATCCGGGGTATGAATCGTTAATTTTCGTATAAAGAAGGCAAATAACTACGAAATTCCGATAATTGCATGATGAAGGTTTCCCCGGAGCGGTAGTAAATCATGGGCTGCAGATGGTGTCGCAAATGCGACGAAGCGGACTGCTTGTACTTGTCAGATTGTCACAAGCAGATGGGCCTCGGTTATGGATAACTGCATCAGGCCAGGTTCGCTAAATTAACAAGCTAAACCACGTGAGACAGCAATTTTCCCGACGCTGCAGGGAAAATAAGAAAACTGAAATTTGCCCAGTCGACTGAATAAATTTCTCTGGGAATCTTTAACTGAAGTATTGTATGTTAATCGGCCCAATTTAAAATTCTTCAACGGATAAAAGTGCAATTTATTTTTATCCCAGCGCATACACCATTTCTGCATTCTGTTTCAATCGAAATTTCGAGATTATGCGTTCGGTTTATGTTATTCCGTTTGAATATTTTTGAAACAGGGATGGTGCAATATTTTTGCGAAAAATAAAAGCACATGTGGAATATCCCAGTGAAGGATTAAGAAGAAATTGTAGCTTTATAAAAATAAATATTTGTACTCGTGTAAATACCTGGTATTATTTCGGTATCGAATTTTACTCGGGTTACGCAGAAAAAAAACTGCTAAAAAGAATTTAACAACCGAGGCCTACACAAATATCGTGTAATAATTAATTATGCTTCATAAAGTTACAAATGTCCTGGGAATGAAGTAGCGAGTAGAATCTCTTTAATCTTTTAATCTCTTTCCCAGACAATTCTTTCGACTTGTTAAGTATTATTAAATTTACTGTAATCCTTCTCTCATGTTTTAATACAGCTCTAGTTTTCTCTTTTTTTTTTATTTAATTGGCCCACTTTTTTATAATAATTGTTTTATAATTGTCACATTTTTCGGTTGCATGCATCGTTACACCATTTTAAAAGGTTCTCTTTTTTTTTTCTCTTATTAGTAATAAGTAAGTGGGATAAAAAGAACGAAGTAGAGAGTAGAAATTAATTTGAGATACTAAGTAATTTTCTCTAGTGCAGTATATTAGAGAAAAATAAAAGTGAGTAAAGTGAAGTAAGGAAATCACATAAAACTTTTTGGAATCAGAAATCTTGATAAATGAGGAAATAAACACAAAAGACTGTAATGAAGGTAAAACCATAAAAACTAGATAAATAAAATGAACGTTGACAAAATTAAAAATACGTCTTAAAAATGAAACAAGAAATGAACTGACAATATTATTTTTCTTTAATCTCTTCTGACGTATTTTTTCACTTTTGTAATTTTTTTTCTGTTTAAAAAAACTGAAACAATTTCATTGGCATTTATTTTACAAAGGAACTTTAACAATTTATTTAATTACATAACATTTTTGATTTACAATCCAAAAATTTCCGATAATAATGCGGAATCTGGAAAAGTGCCTCGAATGCTTGCGGCGTTTCCACGTTGAATGCCAAGGGAAATCCTCTCAAAAAGGAATTTCTTTGATTTTGATTCGCCTGATTCCGCGATAAGTCGGTTTCCGATGAAATGTTTTGATTTTTTCTTCCACTCCACTCTTCTTTTGTGTTACAATCATGATAAACTTATCCGTTTTATTTCTAAATCCGTGTAATTATTTTTCTTTATTTTTGAATCTGGCATTTTTTATCGTTTGTACTTTTTTTTTGCTCTTTTTGTATCAGTCTACATCTTTGGAAAATCTCTCCAGTGACAAGTTTGCAAAAGCAATGACTAAAAATAATTATGAAATGCTGACTGGCAAAAAGAGTGATGTTTCGAGACAAAAATATGTAATAAACGAAATAGATAAATTACAAGAGATAACTTAAAAGTTGCTTGAAAATTCAGAACAAGAATAAATGGACGTTTTTGTTGTTTGGTTTTTTCTACAGTAATTTTTTTCTACCATAAATTATGTAAATAAGTTTTGTTGGCAAGCTGATAACAAATATTTAAAAAAAATTGTTAATATGTATTAATAAATTTATTTGTTTGAAAAAAGTAGATATAAAATAAATTTGTAGTTTTTTCAATGATGTCTTTTGCTTTGTAGTTCGTGCGGTCTCCTAAAAGATTTAAGATAAACCTCTGCCAAAAAGTCCTCGCCTATTTTCAAGCCTCGGCTACGCCTCGGCCAGAAAACCCAAACGCGGAGAGAAAAATGCACTTTTTGGGCTTGATACACAAATAACTACTTTGAAAACGTTACCAGAAAAAGCTTACGGTTAGATATCGCAATAAATCTTCTAAAAACTGTTTGTATCGTTTTTCTGTTTTTTATTGCTCCTTTTTATTCAGATTTACTTCAAATCTCAATTCCAGAAATAAATTACTCCATTTTTTCTCCACTTTTCTTAATTCTGAATGATAATACTTTTTTTTTCTGTAGCAAAAAATGACAATCCAAACGCGACAAGAAATGTTAGTACAGTTGATTGCAAAACAAACCGGGAACTATCAGAATAAAATTGTCACATTTTTACAATTTTTTCATAGTGTGAAACCTTCTTACGAGAGAATTAACGTCAAAATGACATTTTTAAAAATTATTTGACAGGTATTGTCAAGTAAACAATTAATTGACAAATGGACAAAACCAAATTTACATTAGGAAAATTTTCATTTCCCGTTTTTTTTTTGCAACCAACTGTACTGTCAGCAACAAGGAAATTTAACGTTATTCTTCTATTCGAAACGATGTCAAGAAGGTGGAGAGAATGGGTCCGGAAGCAGGTCTTTGCGAATTATTTTTGTTACATGCTTGTTGCAAATTTGTGGCGTCATTTTTTTTTAATAGACTCGAGACACCTGTACGTGTATAAAAAATACCTAGGCATGTAGGGTGGTTTTTGGCAAAAATAAAATAATTATTGGTGTGGGTGGCGAGCTTGTCGTTTCCGAGAAGTAGCGATTCATCAACGGGGCGAACAAAAGAAACGGCATAAAGCAAAAGCCGGAGGGCATACATAAAAAAGGGATACGTCAAAGTTGATTTGATTTATAGAAGAAGTTTGCGTATAAGTGGAATTATTGACAGTTTACAAGGGTAACTGTCAATTAAGGCCTAATTGAGATTGAAAGTTATTTCTGCGGATTCCCTTGACCGGTTCCGGTGTACTCCGGAGTCGGTTAATTTTTGCGCGGAGAGCTGTTCGGTTCGGCATTTTAAAGTGAAATTATCGTTTAAGAATTGCGGCCCATTTCCAATCATAATGATCCCTAAGGTCTCAAAGGGAAATCCGCGGAATCGGATATGTTGCGCGCTTCTTTGATGTTTAAATATTGATGACCGAGCTCTCGAGATCCCTTTGTCGGAATGAATGGGACCGTGCATATTATGTGTTTAAATCGATGGTACGATTTTTATTGTAATTCCCGGATACGGCAACGCCAAAGAGACGGGATCTCTCTTCGCCGAAGAATTTAATATGAACCGGACGCATCTGGATGTTTTGTTAACGTTAAATAAAGTATCGCCAGGACCGGTGGTATTGTTAACAGATTTAATTAAAATTTTTGCACGGGGCGCGTTCGCCGAATTCCGCTAATTAAGTACGATTTTCGGTCCGGGGGCCTTCCGGACTTCTTTTCATTTGGCGTTTTTCGCTTTCCGGTGAACAATGGGGCGGCGACATTGTTTGCAACAATTTCGGCCGCGAAATAATCTAATTAAAATTAACGAGGGCCCCAAATCTGGATTTTTTCGGGCGAAGAATTTTCGGGGCGGCAGTGGCAACGCCGCCCCGGATTATCCGAACAAGCGTAATTAATGGCCGGCGGCGGAACCGCGCATAATTGATGGCGTCGGAGCCACCCGCCGCCCTCTCAAGCATTTTTGCCGCCGCCCCACATCACAATAAAATCGGAGATGGATTACTCTTTATTTTAAACAAAAAGAATAAATCATCGCGCTCCTCTGTTGCTCTCCTGAAATATAAACAGTTTTCCATAGAGTGAAAAGTAGCTCATCCCAGAAGGGTGATACATTCTTTATTCTGTTCGAGATTTATAGTTAAAAGTTTTCGAGGGGGCCCTAATGCCGCACCTGCTCCGACCCCACCAATCACCGCCGATTACGCTCCCCAGGTGACGGCGGAAGAGGCGGCAGCGACTCCTCGTTACCGTCCACCTTTTGATCTGCGACACTCGAGATTGATTTTTCCAACGTAATCATTTTTTAACGAATCGATAATCTTTCATGTTCGACGCAATCAGTTCCGAAATTAATAACGGAAATGAGACCGAATTCCCGCAGGTATACGCCAAAAAAAAATTACGTCGCAGGATCAAAGCCGTCAGGGAGGCGGCGGATACGGTGATGGCCATAAAAGTCGGATCAAACAAGTGGCCAATATGGGTGTAGAGCGCTCGAGTCGCTGCTGACCGCACTTCTTGAATCCTGATGCAGCTACACGTGCTGCTAATGCACCTTTGATACCGGCAAGGATTCACCAGAGTCCTTGAAAAGGACTACAAAAATTATTGCAAAAATGGCGGATGCGCCGGGACAATTTACTAAACTTTTGTGGACATTTTTATATTCTCTTAATTAAAAATGGTGGATGCGCCGGAATAGTGCTTTAGCATCCAGGAAGTGTACTGATCCTTTGTTCGGACAGGGTGTACAGGAGCGGCCCTGCGGCCGGCCTTTGCGGTCCTCGCCGCCCCCGTCAATTATAAATCGGGGGATGTATCATCGGGTCCGGCGCGTCCCAATAAATACGTAATCTTGACCGCATCTGTTGGCGGCGTGATTGTTCGCCGACGTTCCGGCGGGACCATTTGATCCGGTCTCCGGAATAAAGCGAATCAATTATTTAAGACGCGGACCGGTGGGTGTGGGGCGTCTTCGCGCCCCGATTTAATTCCTTTCATCGTCCTGTTTATCCTTAGCCGGCTAATAAGCGTCCAAATTTCCAAGTCACGCTCGTCGGGTCGGGGAATGCGACGGAGATTCGCAAAATGCGTACAAATTATTGGAGAGAGGTGGTCCCTCGGCGACGTCACCGTCTTGCGTTTCCTAATCCGGTCACTTTCTGCTCTGATAGAAAACGTCATTTCAATTTCGACCGAGAGTCGGAGAGATTAGGGAGGCCGAAATGCTTTCGCAAGTCGGGGAAATCGCAAGACGGCAAAAAATGTCCTGGTATTGAATAAAAATTGTCGTCGTGGTTGTTGGGGGGGTCTCTTACCTTCGGAGACTTTGTTCTCACCCACGTGGAGCTGCCTCCACATGGTGAGGCACACGACGACGCCATTAGCACTAATTGCCGTGATTTTCCGCCCAAAACAACCAATTCAATTGATCATTCGAAAATCTTCAAAGGACATTCTCCACAAATGTCTCCCCTCCACACATGCACACGAAATTAATTAAACGTATTTATGCGATAATTTAAACCAGAAATTGGCTCCACTAGCTTCCGACATTTGCACGAACGACTTAAGGGAAATTAGGAGTGCTCACCTTTATTAATTTAGTAAATCGTGCCGATTCTGAAAGCTGTATCGATCAATGAGGGCCCTCGCGTGAGCAATTTTTTCAATTTTCCAATCCGCCACGAGAAGGTTAATAGAATTGACCCGCGCCATCCGCCATTCTTAAAATAGTTCGTCTTTAAACAAATGTTATTTGATTTTCGTCATGGAGGTTTGTTGGCTTTCACGACGCAAAGTCGGTGCAGTGAAGCAATGGCGAACGGCACGTGTAAAATTGAGACACGTTTAACCAAGCACATCGAACATTTTTACATTTCTTTGCATTTTTGAAAACACAAGAAATCGACAAGTTTTTCTACCACCATATTTGCAACAGCTTATTTCAAAGCTTATTCAAGTAGTGTAGCACTTAAATGTTCATTAAATTATCAATTGGGAGTTAACCCTTGCTCCACGCTTTCTATTTTTACATATTCAGAGTGTCTATAAATGAATGTGGGATCCTAGTAGGCGTTGAAAAGTTTGCCGACTATTTCACCAGAAATCCAATAATATCAGTATAATCTACAATATACAACCCTCAGAACAAATTGGTTTTACTGGTTGCTTAGCTTGACAAAGTTGGTGCTTTACAAAGTACGTACTTATTGTACACTTAAGAAGAAGTTCCATAACGTCGGTGAGTTAAAAACTAACAATGAAAATTTAAAAAATAGCTCCATTTTACTCTAAACATCTCACTCTCACATTCGTATTTTCAAAAAATTTGTAACATCTGCTTATTCATAAATGGATCTGTTTTTTCCTGGAGGATTTGTGCATTTCGTAGGTATCATATCGCTCTACAAACAATGCTCTAAAGATCAAAATAAATATTTTCACTTATAACTTCCCGTCGCCAAACGTTGTTGTGGAAATAAAAACGAGCCGCAGAAGTGCATGCATGGAACAAAATTCCACTTTTTGAAGAAATTTTGCAAGTTTTCTTGGATGTAAAATGCAGGCGTGCAATTTTCAATTATCAGTAGTTTGACGTGCACACGGGTAATTTGGCAGACTATTTCCTGAAAAAACATTAAATCCATTAAACTAAATTTATGAATACGAAAATGCATTATTAAATAAATAAATTCATTATTCACTGCAAAATCGCATTTCGATAATAAACATATTATTGAAAATATGGAACACACTAGAGCATTAAAATTAATTTGTTCGGTTTGTTGTTTCGCACCCACCACTATTTTTACAATTTATATAAAAATGCAGTCCTCCTTTTAGCATTGAAGGATTTCATTCATTCCTGGCGCATCTACCATTTTCCCTAGTTCTGAAAATAGATTGTTGCAACTTTTTTGTCAAGTTGGACACTACAAATTCAAACTAACTCGTCCAAAGACACAAAGGTTGGATCACTTAGTTCAAATTTTCCTAAGCATTCAACAGAAACAAACAAAAAATTATTTCCCCGTCGGTCATATAGGGAAAAATTTTAATCTTGTTCCTTTTTGTGCAACATTTACTTAATTATACATGTTTTTTTATTGACGCCGCAAATGCAAACATGCAATTTTTCTCTCTACTGCTCGTGACAAACTCAAAAGAGTATTTACACCGATAAAATCTATAATACAAAGAGTCATTTAATTTTATAACGGCCTACAAAATGAAGATTGCATAAAATGCCATAATAAGTAGAGACTTTCTTGTACGCGTTTAAAATATACCTCCGTTTTAACTTAAATTACACTGCATTTACATCATTTTTCCGAACTCTGAGACATATTTTTAAGTAGTTATTTGTGTACCAAGGCCAAAAAGGGCATCTGTTTCGTCCGAGACTGAGTTTTCTGGCCGAGGCGCAGCCGAGGCTTGACAACAGGCGAGGACAAAAGGCACTTTTTGGTAGAGCACTACTATTTGCAATGCAATTACTTATTTACACAATTTATGGTGACAGGACAATTATTGCAATTATCATCTGCGATCTCAGGCGGCGCATTAGATATTTTTTCATCACTTTCGCTGTTGCTATCGGTTATGTATATGAACGTTCATTTTCTTGTAGCAAATAAGCACCACAAATAAACGATACAACACTCTTTCGGGAAAATAAAATACTGTGTTAAATTTAACTGTCAAATATTCATTTATTTTCAGTCGATTCACTCGGTTTTGTCGGTTTCGTTGTTAACTTACTAAACATACCTACAGATGGCGCCACGGTCAGTGTCCGAAAAAGTGCGTCCGAAAAAGAATAATTTTTCGTCCGCTTGTGAGTACACGTATACTTGCCGTTTTCATTAAGGGTGACTAAATACAATCTTTATTGAATGTTTTTATTACTTTACTTTACAAAAATTATTTCAAATTTTCTTAAACTAATTGTGACAAAAAGATACCAAATAAATTCCAACCAGATGTTAAAGAAGCAAACATTAAGCAATTAAAAATGAGTTATAATTTCAGATCTCACCATCTTTTTACAAAAGTTTTTTGAAGCTTTATTTTTTCCTAAACAAATATTCCCTTTGGCGAGCTCCCCACTCTACAATCCCGAACCCGAAATCTGATTCTATTTTAAATCTAGAGTGTGTTTGACATAAAGACCCCAACAGTCGGATTATAATCCAGTTTGAGCTTATCTTGAATTTAAAGAATTACATCATTCTCATGATATCTGTCACAGCTGTTCTCTGTTTTATTTCCAAATCGAAAGAGAACTTGTTCGCACATTCTTCAACGATACACCCAGTGAATTCTTTTTTCCTCGAAACAATCCAGTGTGACTGGTCATCCATCAACTGCACCCAGAAATCGGTATACCTTTTTCGACACGTGTCAGTTCAAAAGAGATATTCGTTTTAAAAAGCTTTTTCTCGCAGGAATGTACTTTAAGCTTTACTTGTTTCCTGCCATCAACTCAAAACTTCTTTGATGATGTGGCAACAGGTTGCCTCTGATCATCATCAATAACGTCCTTATCAGCGGTTTTTTCTTGTTTATCGGTGATAACATCTCTGGCATCTCCGATCGTTATCGTGCTTTGAAGTTTGTTTCTTTGTTGAAACACCTGTTTACCATTTGTAGACAAATTTCAAAACACTTTAGTTAAAAAAATATTTGTGGGAACAACAATTCGATTTACTTGTGCTAAAAGAAAACACTATTTTGATTATTTGTTGTTCTTCCTTGGTGTGTAAAAATTTTGGACTTCAAAAATCCATCAAGTTTCTCTTGGACGAAACTTTTTGAACAATGTTGTTAATTACGACCGCGCATCGCCTCATTCCTTGTCGCATCGGAGATAAATCATCGAAACCGTGGCGCGAACATCCCCGAACATATTGCACCCCGAAATAATTCATCGGCCGGGCATTAAAACCGCCCCCGGGGCCTCGCGGTTCGTCCCTCGAACACGCTGTCAGAGTGTAGCGGCGGCCAGGTTGAACGTGCGGCGGCAAAGACATTCCGCCGACGTCAGCGAATGTGCCAAGTGAGTGTGGTCTTGCGGCTTCACATGTTGACTAAGGCGGGGGCTTGATATATGATGGACGTTTTGCGGTGGTTGCCACAACGTTCCGATCCAACCCCAAGCTCATTCGCACACCAAACCGCACACGTATATTTACGGAATTCGTGCATGTTCGAAACGGTTCTGGACTAATCATCCCCCGAGAGCTGTCATTTAGGGGAGTAATTGCTGCGCCAACGCTGACGGGAGGTGCTGTGGTGTATCAGAAGAAAGAAGAAACGCGGCGCGAGTGGCAAATTGCGCCGGCGGGCTCTTGTAAATTGCTCCGATGGTCACAGTGGTAAAAAGTGCATGAATGGAATAAATGCAGTTGAGGGCAAGAAACAACGCAAGAAAATAGACAGAAATTGTTTTGTGTTGCTTGATTCTTCTTTTTGGTTCTTAGGTGGTGGGTTAGGCACGTCTCAAGGTCTCACATCCCCCACCTAATTATTTTCGGGCGCGAATAACATTATTGGAAGTGGTTCGAATCCCATTAGTACGAATTTTTCCCGTTCCGAACGTTATTTACATAGATGAATAATTTAAAAGCATTCGAATTCGCTCGGTCCGGACGAGGTGCGGCACAAAGACAAAAAAAAAAGAAACAAAAGAGGGGTCGACCATTCCTCTCTCTCGCCTCGCACCCTGTACACAGTAAGATAAAACAGAGTACTTAAAGCTGAATTTACTATCGGAGTTCATTAAATCGGAAGACAAGAGAAAAGATGAGAAGTGAACTATAAGATATTTCCATTTGCTCCGGGCGATATGAAGGGTGTATAAATATTCAACGGGGCGCTCGTTAGATATCAAGTGGCCTATGGAAATGACAGACGGCCTTCCGTCGAATATTCGCTTTCTTTCTGGAGATGGCGCTGCGGCGGTTCTTCCGAGGCGACTAGATAATTCGTTTTTTTTTTCCGACGGGCGGTCCGTCCCTGTTCTGTCGAATAAATTTTTTATTCCCTCGTAAAACGGTGAAATATTTACGGCGCCGCTCCTGCTTTCGAATAAAATTTTATTCAAAACGTATATTAAATGTTTACGTGATATGGCCTAATGTTTAAGTAAATAAATATTTGTAGGGGGCGCGACAACTCGCCGAATAATTCCCCGAATTTTACGGTTTGTTCTTGGGGAGTTTTATCGAAAGCTCGCAAAATATGTTTACAGCCGGAGCACGACTTAATTCCGTTATATCCTTTGAGTCTTGAAAGTTGTTTATAAGTTGATGCGCCACCCCTTCCGGACAGCGGGCGCATAAAAGGCAGATTTATTAATTGGACGGAGACGCACGACAAACGTCACCTTTTGTCCGCGGACCGCGTCTCCAGATAAATTTTAATTAAGTGTGAACAAAGGCTCGCCGATTTAGAAAGCAAATTAGGAGGGTGTAATTCAAGACGGAGCGAACTTCCAAGAGGCACTCACAGGTAGACTTTAATCTAGGAGGGCCCTCAAAGACAAGTGATTACGGGACGGGACTCAGACCGAGGCGGAATATCCGTTTCTGCTGTTTTTATTTAACTGGAGGAGGCTGGCGCTACTTCGACCAGAAGCACCACCAGAACTCCAAAAGAGAATTTTTTTGATCCGCAGACCTTTTTAGACCGGCGCCTCCACCATTTTAAACCGCCCGACCCGGCGCTTCCACCATTTTTTCAAAATCTTCCAAATCTAAAATTTCCGCATGGCAATTGTACAGCATTATTATAAACGTTTCTCTCATCGTAAGCAATATTAGCATTAGCATAACTATACTGTACTGAAGGTAAATTCATTTGTTTAGTTGGTTGCCTGAAAACAAGGGGTCTAAGATAATGCAATTTAAAATTAAACAAATTTCGCTGTTCGGTTAGTTTTATTGAATAATAAAGGCCCAGACAAAGCATAAAAACAAATGTATTATGAACTTTTTTGCTCCCGGAAAAATTTTAAACCGGCACCTCCACCATTTTAAACCACCCGACCTGGAGCATCCACCATTTTTTCAAAATCTCCCAAATCTAAAGCTTTACTTCCGAATGTCAATCGTATAACTGTACTGTACTGAAGGTAAATTTATTTGTTTACTTGGTTGCCTAAAAACTAGGGGTTCTAAGATAATGCGATTTAAAATTAAACAAATTTCGCTGTTCGGTTAATTTTATTGCTATGAGAGGGAGACATGGAGTTCGCTGCTGCGTTCCAAGGATTTGATGACCCTTCTTGACTTATTTTCACGGTGTTGTGATTTGTGGCTCGGGAATGCGCCATGGTATCTCTGTGGTAGTTTATCATATTTGTCGGGGAGTCAGTTTGTTCGGGTCGTCTCTCTCCGTGATCTTTATTTTGGAAACTGGAGCCCGCCCTAATTCCCGCCAGTGATTAATCCAATCTATTAAAGAGCAACGATCGCTTCATTTCCTCCTTTTTTCCGTTATGTCTCTCGGATCGGCGATCGGAAACCGTCCAGCAAAAGGTTTTCGTGTCACCTAAATTGCCAATAGCGAAGACCACCGGCTTAATCGGCCGTCTAATGGGCCCCGCCACTGAAAAGCAAACCGACTAAAATGTTATCTTTGACGATTATGATGTCGTTGTCGTCGAAACTGGGATATCTGCGTGTGTGGGCGATAACCCGGATCGACTCACCTTTTTATTTAATTTGAAACGCTTTCAGAAAAAGCCCGAGACAAAAGGCCGCCGCACGTGTGGGCCAAATTGCCGTCGACGTTTAAAAGTTTGATGGCGGCGTTTCACTTGGACAAGTTTTATCTTAAAATTTTCCGCCCGATCCGAGCTCAATAAATTCCGAGATTTGTCGGTGCATCCGGTCCTCTAACCAATAGGAAGACGATTGTGTCGGGGGCAGAGTTATGGCCCCCGCGAAAAATAGACTGTCGGAATGGGGTTTTTTTTCCAAGGCTGCGGTGTTTATTAGCGAGGGAATTTATTCCGCGCTCTCTTGCCGTTTTGTTGGTTTATTTATTTATTTGGGCGGGCTGAGAGAGCTCACCGAGCCGGTTTATCCCGGGGCAAATAATTAATTACACGAATTGTTTATATAGTTAGCGGGCATTAGTTTGAAATTTACCTTGTGCACCGGCAAAGACGGGTCCGGGCGAAAATCAACCGGATCGGCTCGACTGCAAAGCCAAACGAAACTCCGGCCAAGAGGCCGGAATTAACGAATGCGTGCACGGAACATCACTAAATTAAAGATTACAGAGCCAAATTGTGTTATTTTCCGTTAGCTCTAATTGCAGATGAAACGCACGATGAAATTAACAATTTGCCGGAGAGGGAGAATCATAACGCAGATTGCACACAACTAACCGGATTAGTCTGCTCTATTAAATGAAAAACACCGAAAAGTGAAAAAAGCTCTCTTGCTATTGCCAGTTTGGAACGCAGCTCGGCTCATTTAAAACTTATCTAACGAAAACGGATGTTTCTTTCAGTCTGTGCACTTTTTGAAGACGACCTTTAATAAAATAATAGTCTACCAAGCGCATTTTGTACTTTAAAGTTTTCTAATATATCACGGTGAAGATTTCAAAAATTGTTACTCTCCAATGTCGAAAACAAAACGTGAGTTTATTATATTAACGTATCGTAACAAGGAAGATTTGTACGTATGTATGATTCTTTTACAACCGACAGGTCACACATAATGCACACCTTTATGAAAATCAAGATTTCAACGTTCTCAAAATCACTAACCTAAATATCCTGTGATTGAAAAAAACCTTAATCAAAGCATGCCATGAAAGACAAAGATAGAACCGGCGTGGAAGAGGCATCGGAAAAGTGATGTAAGGTTTCCTTGCAAGTTATGGATAGCAAGGGCAAGATTTGATAATATCTGATCCCAGCAAGATGGCTGTCGTGCTCACAACACCATTTTAGTTCAAAATCGGTGGCGAAAGCATCTTGTCGCCAGCTAACTCTCCAGATTTAGCTCCAAGTGATTTGTTTTTGTTGTAAAAATTGAAAATTCCCCTAAAAATCCTACACGTTGTGTTGTCCCAGTAGCGTGCCGCAAACCCAGCATAAGGAGACGTATTATTATGTTTCCAGAAGCGGTGTCGTCTCGCCACTTCGACCTTGGCTCCTGCGTCTGATACGGAACACTTGATTAAAGTTGAGTCCTCCAGGAAACCGCACAATACAGGCGAACCTAGGGAAAAGCCGAGCTGCGGTTTGTTCAAGACATATCAGCGTTTCATGTCCCGAAAAAGAGCAAAACGCTAATTCCCGCCCCAATTTTGCATCAATTACGCAAACATCGACGAGTCGGGACAGCTCAAGGGTCACCCCTTCTTTTCCCGCTCGATTCGGTCCAGATTGGCCACCACCTGCGTACACGACCCGGTCCCGTAAATCATGATTATTTCGAAATTTGAGAGCGGCGAGTCGATGAAACGCACTTTGAAAAATCCGGTGTCCGCTTCTCCCATTTTTCCCAATCGTCCCTATTATTCTCCGTAATCCGACAGCCGGCCGCCCGCCCCCGAAAATAAGTCTTCCCTTTCCCAATATCCCCGATCGACGTTTTTACAGATTTCGTCACTTCATAAATGTCACTTGTCATTCGGTCCGGGTACGTGCTCCGCCGCCCGCCAGAGCGATGGCCCTTTTCACACATCTGCCCGCCGCCCTTCCGCCGCACATCCGATTCATACGTCACACCGTACCGGGCCCATTTTGTTCCGGGATATTGAAATCATCGAGTATTGTTCTCTGCCACGAACTCGCTCTTCTGAACACCTGTTCCGTTTTCTGCGAACAATTTCTGGACAGAGAAAGCATTAGGGAGGCTGTAATGGGAAGCAATCCGTTCGGCCATTGTTGGGCACGATCAAGGGGGCCGGGGGCGTCCACCAGCATTTTTGAATTTTTCGAGATAATTGTCGGAAACAAGCGGGGGTTGTCGTGCGGCGAAAATTATTACGGCGGAAAAAACACGACGGAGCGTTTGATTCCGGAGCCGTAATCACAAATAAAATCCATCTGAGCGAAAGCACAACTTCTGCTCGTCTCCTTTCCCGCGTGCGATGCACTCGGGTTTTATTTTTCGAGTTATTAAATGTCAACAAATAATACGGCCTGTTTATGCGAGCGAGCTTCGCGAATCAATATTATGACAAAACGTGGAAAAATCTGCCATGCAGAGGAATCCGCCGACCGAATTCGATTAATTAAAAACGGCGTCTAAGCAAAGCCGATGCGTAATAAAACTTTAATGGTGACAGAAGGCAACATTAGCGTCTTGATGAAGATGCGAACTAATCCTTTCATCTTGAGATACAGTCGAAATTCACCAACGGAATAATAAAGGAGGCGAGCAAGGGTTTGAATTACATCGTAATAAATAGGGCAAGGTGTATGCAGATGGCTGCGAATCTATCGATTTAATTGCCGCCGTAAAGCAGCAGCAGGATCGCGGCAGGATTCTTGCAGGACCGACAAATGAAGCTCGATTAATTAATAGTAATGGCAATACAAACAGCGAAGTGATATGTTGTCGCAGGGTGTTTGCCGAGCTCTCCGAAGGGGTAGCCACCCCAGCCGGCACGAACTCGCCTCGGCCATTTCCTTTTCTGTTTACCTCGTCAATTAGGAGCGCGCTGCAGGATCTACTTAAGCTCGACGGGGTTTAATTTCAACGAGAGGAGAGATTTTTCAACGATTCGATTGTGCATGTGTGTTTTTTTATCTGTTTGCGGAAGTCTTCGGGGGTCGGCGCCGCACTAAAAAATAATTATCGCTGTTTGAGCAAGAAATATAATTCCACGAGTCCCCGAGATACCATCACGGGCTTTGTTCGGCTTTATTAACAACATAAAGACGAACTCCGGAAAAAATGTGTTATTAAAGAAAAGAAAACGTATTTCGTCGACCATCATCAATTTCGCCGAGGTGCTCCCGGAACGTCTTGCCGAAGTAATTAAATTAGGAGGCGGGATCGCGCCGCTAGCAATTAAACAATGATGGAAATACACAAAGAGACACGCGGAGGATTAAGAAAAAAAGTTGCGGGGACGGCGGTTGAAAGAGAGAAAAATTCATTATTCGTGTTTCTCTGGGCAAAAAAAAGAGTTTTTTATTTGGTGAAAGAGAGCGACCATGAATAAGCATGTGGGATCATCGTTTGTTGATTTATAACAACGTTTAATTGTTTTTATTTTCGTTGGCCGTTGCCTTTAATTTTACTTTAAATGTCTTCAACAGGTGCTTGTTATTTATTCCGCCATCTAGCATTTTCTCTTTATCTCTGTTGCATTTAAAGAAATCTTAAAAATGGTGAATACGCTGGGGAATTGTTTTTCTTTTAGTATAGTAAAAACATTTCTCTTTTTCTAAACTTTATTTGTACTGGATTTGTACATTTTTTACGCTAAAATAAAACTACTTCCTCAGGTTCCTTTCCAACGCCACAATAGTATCGGGCCTTCAAATAAATATATATTTAGAGTAGGCGTAGGCGACATTCTAATTCTGTTAACAGTGTAAAGTATTTTTTGTAGGTAACCAATTATTCTCCAGAGTTACACAGGTTACGTAGTAAGCTTTTTCCCAATTTCATATTGTCATATTCCGTGGAGGGGGAATAGGGAGAATGCCCTACAAAAATTGAAAATATTTTCTAACCTAATTTTATTTCGTTAAAATGTCAGACGTTTCTTGTGTCATTTTCAACGCTGGAAAAATGTTGCAAACAATTGAATTTCCATGGGTTGCTCTAAATATAAATTTATTTGAAGGCCCGTTATACAACGTGATCAAGAATGACTGAATCTGTTGGTAACAATGAAAATTTGTATGATTTTGGTACCACTGTACTCTAAACGCATTTCCGGTTGTCAACTTTGACAGAGTTGACAGGTGAATTTGACGTTTACCATCGCAGGGTAATTTTTGTAATAACATAAACATACCCGACATAACCTAATTTTTTTTAATGTCGTGTCAAGTTAAAACATCCGGTCAGTGCCAATTACGAAACAGAAAAACACCAATATTTTTCAATTGTTTCATTGCCAACAGACTCAGTCATTGTTGATCACGCTGTATTATGTTATGAGGAGCAAAAATGGAATTTTATGTGCTGCGGCCAAAACAAATAAAACCATTTTTGCTCCGAATGACATATACTGCTTTTTTTTCAAATCTTCATAACAAATTATTATTTAAGAAATCTTAAGACACCAGGTAGGAGATTGGGTAGACTGATCAATTAATATAGCTCGTTTTGCAAAGCGCTACTATGACTATGACTAGTATAAACAACGCTGTGAACAAAATCCGAAATAATTATCCGTCTGTCAACCCGTTTTAATTTGAATAGATTTTGTAAGTACGTTTTGCAATAATGTACAAGTTTCTTGATTAAACCTTATTTATACACTTCAGCTTTCATATCTCACATTCAGACACGAATTTGTTACAATTTGAGGTAGGAATTTCAAACGATTTAGCTAGTTTACTTCACAGCTGCTCATCAGCGGAGATAATAACTTCACGGACGCTCCTCAGCGGAGATAATAACTTCACGGACGCTGGTCAGCTCGTTAAATGCCATGACAATGAAGTACACTTTAGCATTATCAATGCAGCAGCATAATATCATGATTTACGGGCGTTTGAAGAAAAAAATATTTATTAATATTATACCTTATTTGTCTTTTACATCAACTATGTATTTCATTTTTGACATTTTACGTCGTCGTGGAAGTTACAGAAAATATTCTTCTTTTTTTTTATTCTTATTATTATTAAATTGTTTTTCTTTCTGTCCTCTTTTACACCACTCTTCTTCAATTTTTTCTTCTCTAATCCTTTATTTTCTAAACGAAATTGTCATACATTTTTTTAGTTAATTCCTGTTGTTCTCCAATGTTATATTTATTTTCTCTATTTCATGCCTCCTTGACATTTTTTTTTTAAATAATATTGTTTGCCGTTTTGTTATACTCATAGTATTAAATTCGTTCATAATACAGGGTGATTTTGAAAGTTGTGCAGATATTTTAATCACGGGCTACTGGCTTCATGTAGAACTCGGAAAAAATGTTTAAAAAATTCTATGTCAAAAAATAAAATGACATTTTTTGAGATACAATTTTTTTTAATTGCTTTTAGTCTTCTACGTTGTCAAACAACCTCGTAGGGAAAATTTCGGCACATTTTAAAAATACACCCTGTATATCATATTTTAAAAAACGTACACCAATGCGGTTTCCTTGTTTTAAATCATATTTCCTATAGGTTACTTCGCCGTTGTTTTTCCCGAAATTCTCGGTCTTTTACAATGTTGTTTTCTTGATTTTTTTTATCATTGTATTAGTAATAAATTTTGAATCACCCATCACAACATAACAGTTTGGTGTATTTTCTCCCTCTATACAGGGTGAGTCTGAAATAAGTTTGGAAAAAAAATGTGGAGTATCTTTCACGCAAATTAATTCTGCGCAAATGACTTTTGGAGATGAAATCAAAAGAATGGAAATTACCCTATATTCTCGTATTTTCAACGCCTATGAATAGGGAAAATTTGTCCGAATTTGTTCACATAATGAGCAACCATTGTTGCATCAAATCCACAATAAAATTGTATCTAGGTGCAAGCATAATGCTTTGTAAATGTTTCTATGGAAATGATCGAAAGAAATAATGTCACGTTCGTGACTGACGGGCACCTTTTACCTTTGAATTATTATTGTTGCTAAACTACCAAGATAATCAGGTAATCACCTTTAACTCAGCAGCGTACTAGCGATTTTGACCAAATTTTCAATCATTTGTATCTCGAAAACGAAAAAACTTTCATAAGAAAAATTTTTTGTCCATGACTTCTTCTCATTATCACCAATTACCGAATTTTTCTTCCAAACTTATTTCAGAATCACCCTGTATATATTTTTTTAATTGTGTTTTACCATAGTAATTATTTCTCTTGTTCATCTTTACCTCCATCAAAATAATTGATTTATAATTTTTCCTAATTCCATTATCCCCAATTTCCGGTCATTCACATTTGGTTTTATTCTTTATTAGTTTTAGTTATTGTGATCATTACAATAAGTCCTTTTTTTCTATCTTTTCGTCATTCTCTCTTTCCTTCTCCGACATTTCAAACTCTAATTAATGTTTGTTTTCACCATTTTATTTTTAGATTCTTAATGTGCTCTAATACAATACATTTCCGTTTTCATTTTTCCATCGTCACATTTAATTCCACTCTCCTCAAGTGTATCACGTTCTTTATCTATTCTGTTTATTGTATTCGTGGGTTGAATTTATTTTTGATTTAATTCTTGATACTTTATTTTTCCTCCCACATTTATATTTCAAAATATTTTATCTTTGTTTAGTTATGTTTCTTCCAACATCTAACTTTTACAGATTCTTCTTTAACGGTTGACGTTTCTTTCTTTATTGTCTTACGATTGGACAAACACAAAAAAATGTACGTGCTGTAAAAATGGTGGATGCGCCGGGATGTAAAAATCTATAAATTTTTTTGCTACGATGAGATTATGGATGTTCCCGTTGGATTTCCGTTAGGTAATCTCCCTCCGACGAGGACACGTGTATTACCGTCGTTTATTTAGTCGCATATTGCACAGGCCTCATAAAAGCAACGTCGAGAGCAGTGGAGTGGCTGTCTCCTCGAAGCCACGCAGACATACTTTTCTGGTGAAATTCAGAGGAAAATTGCAACTGTCGGTCCATCGTCCTTTTGTGCTAACAAAGAATATCGCAGGTATAGCCTGTCAGGTGTAGCTGTTTCGAGTTGATTAGGCAGGATCGAGTTCAGCCTGCTCGTTCCGTTTCCTGACTGGTCCCGTTCAAAAATGACGTCCATAAAACACCGGATCGAATTACGGGGAACGACTGCCGGAATCGAATTTACCCGTCTCCGGGTCGTTTGCAAATCATCGTGAAAAAATTTCATTTCGCCGATTAAAACTGACGAAAAGTGCCGTTAACGTCGCCGTAAATCTGGCGAACGTGCCGCGAACTTGCGAAATTTTTGCGCGATTGTTGTCCTTATTAGTGTCAGTGATTCATGACGGGGATGTTATCGCGTTCGGTTTGACAGGCGTTCGGTTTGTGTGCTCGGAATGAATGAAAATGTGATTAGTCAATAAAATCTGATTTATGTGATTGCTGGGCGGACGGCTCATAAAGCCCTATCCACTCGTTAATAGTAATCACAATCGAATAAATAAAATCGACGAAAAACTTGCACCTTCTTCGTCCAACGAAAAAATTAAAACTCCGATTCTAGGTGTTTAAATTCGTTCAGAAATATGGATGGAAGTTGTGTTTCAAGATAAAATATTTTAAACCAAACGAGATTTGAATTTCTGTTGAGGTTTTACAAAACTTCTCCACAAGCTACGACAATGATGTTTCCATCTACTCGGCTCAAATCGAGTTGTGGACTTTCATTTCAAACCCAAAATTAAATATTAATGAAAATTGAAAAGGTTTAAAAGTATCAGGAGCTCATTATAAGTTTTGCAAGTGCGAATGGTACCGCCCCATGATGATTTATTAGTGAAACACCAACTCGGAGTAATATTATAATTGCTTTCAAAGCAAAGGAATAACTGATTCTTGTTTGGGATATTTTTTAAACAAGTTTTTCCATGATCATTGAATTTCAGAAACAGTGAGCAAAGATGGCAATTGAATCACTAGTGAGGAAAAAATATTTTCTCACTAGTGAGTAAAGTGAATGTTTTGCGAGTTTGTCGATAGAGGGCGCCAAATATGTTGTACTGGAAGTTTTTTTAATCTGTTTTTAAAATACTTTCTGAATATTAATAACTAAAGCGCTTGTCTTATTTTTGGGGTAAATTTCTGGAAAAATTCATGCTAAATTCATTATGTGTTGGTATCACTGATTAAACTAAAATCAGTAAACGAATCACAAACACACAACGCCTAACAACATAACCTCTTTTGTTTGGAATTTTGTTGATCCACGTTTTGTTGTGAAAAACTGTTTTCGTGAGTTCCTTGTTGGGCTAATTTTGTAGAAGTTATTGTTTCAGCGATTGTAACAGTTATGAAAATTAGTGATGCAAATAGATAATAATACGTATGTGCAGTTTACGTTAATATAACCTCATTTTTTACTCTTGTCATGTTTTTGTCAAACGAACACGACGAACGTTGTTCGAGATTCGTGCGCTGTCACTTTTCAGGTATTCGGCCTGTTTTGCATCACTCCGCTACCGCCTCGTGCTTCAAACTTCGGCCTTATACCTGAAAAGTGTTCTGACAGCGCACTTATGTCGAAAATAACTGTATTATATTATTAATTATTTTAATAAATAGTTCAGTCAAACTGCAATTTTTCTTAGGAAATCGCGAAGATGCTGCACAACGTTTACAAAGATTCGTGCATTGAGAAGTATCCTTTGAGGTTAAGATTGATGTTCTTGTCAAAGTGACTTAATTTTGACTTAAATGACAACAAAAAAAGTCTACTACGATTTATTTTTGACCCATTTTTCCATAAAATTCAGTGGCTCCCAAACTTTTTTTGAAAAACTTTGAGCCCCTTTTTCTCGAAAAATATCAACATTTTTATAAAGCATCGAACATTATTGGAAATTGCTTGGCATTACAAATTTCTTTATAGTAACTACACACTGCGAATTTTTGTCAGTAAGTTGACACCGACGAATCTGTCATGCGAAATTGGAATATTTCGCAGCATACCTTTGAAGATCTCTCAGGTTCAAATTATAATAGCCACAATACGACCGTCCCAGACTTTTTTGTAGGAAATTTTATGCTTTACAAAAAAAGTTCTCTACGATTTTGCTCCATCAGCCGCAGTTTTCGATACGGAGGCGAATTAATCTCCGAAAACGTAATTTTCAAAACTATAAGAGTTCCTATAAAGCGTGCAAACAATTTCCTTAGTATTTCTTCCGGTACAAATTTATAATGTCGTCTAATGAACCGATTTGTACCACTTGTATTTTTTTTACTCTCAAGATCAAAGCAAGCGGTGCCATCCTAAATTAACTGAACTAAAAGTATTAGTCTTAACCCAATAAAAAAATCCAAGATTTATTTATATATTTTGTAAACAAGACCCATTTAAATAGCTTGCCTCAAATTTGACTCTCCTCTCCACTAAGTAAAATAGATATTTGATAACGCTTTTCAGCTACAGCTGACTTGTGCTCAAGGATCAGACAGTCTATTTACTTCCTCATAATCTGGTTTCAGGAAAAATAAATTGCTAGACTGCACCCTTTACATTACTCTTTCCTTCAGTAAAACTGCAAGACTTGCCTCGAAACAGTCAAACACAAACTCACTTGTTACAATTTTATCTAACAGTTTTATGTTTCCCTTTTTCCTTGATTCATCTTTTTAAATGATTCTAGTAAGACGAAATCACGTGGTATTCCCCGAACACCTCTCATTTCTCACTGTCGCACTTATCTACACCTGGATCTGCAAACAGCATAATGAACGCCGCATGCAACTGCAGCCCATCCGGTGCACCTCCTTGATTTGAATCGCACATTTCGCCAGAATTTCCATCAATTTTCGTACAGCGACCGCAGAAAATGGACGCATAAATTAATTTCGTCATACACCGGATTTCACTAAAACCGAGAAATTCAACTATCATCGATTCGAAACGAGATTAAAATGAATCAGGAAAATTAATTGGAAGTCCGACACGCGGCCCGGCTCGCCAGCTCGGAATAGAGCCATCGAACGACCCTCAAAGCTAACATTACCTGTTTGATTTTCCCGGCGAACGCCCCATTAGATGGACGATTAAACCTGTGTGTTTCACATTATTGTTAGTTTAGCAGTCGCATGTGGACGTGTGCGTTTGCACTTCGTTTCGGCTGCTGCTAAACCAGAATCCACAAAAGAAAAGAAACAACAAAGAAATGTATTGCTGGTTGCGGCGATTCAAACCAGACTATCAAAAGGTGTACCTAATATTCGAAATTTCGTGCAAAGCAAAAATGTTTCTTCGATCTTTTATCAATTTGGAAAAGATTTCGTATACAACGTGTCCCAAAATTAATTATGTGCATGAATTTTAATTTTTTTGAACAGGTCAGTAGCAACAGATTTTTTTAGGCACCCTCAATGAAAACGGTAATTTTACGTACTCACAAGCGGACGAAAAGTAACTCTTTTTCGGACACACTTTTTGGGACGCCATCTATTGGTCTGTTTAGTAAGTTAGCAACGAAACCGACAAAACCGATAATTGTTCTGTCACCAGAAATTTTATTGCAAATAGTAAATTTCTAGTTTTGTTGGCAAGCTGATAAATACTATTTAAAAAAGATTAATATGTATGTATTAATAAATGTATCTATTTTAAAAAGGTAGATACAAGATAAATTTAATATTTCCAATGATGTCTCTTGCTTTGTAGTTCGTGCGGTCGCTTAAAAAATATAATGTGCCAAAAAGTGCTTTTGTCCTCGCCTGTGTCAAGCCTCGGCTGCGCCTCGGCCAGAAAACTCAGACTCGGACGAAAAAGATGCACTTTTTGGCACGTTTCTTTGTGTTTTTGTAGCCCAACATTTTTTCTAATGAATCTTTTGTTTGTTTGCTTGTTTTAAAAGCATCTAATGATTTCCGGACCGTACCGGATTGTTGATAGATCTTGAAAGTTGACAGATTAGGAGCGAAAGTTGAAACAATCGCAAAATCGTGAACCGCCCCCGCGTCGCGTCGAATTTCCCGGCCAATTTCCCGGCCCGCGAGTCGTCCCATCGATCCCCGCCAACTTTCCCAAAGAAATTCCAAATTGAAAAACGCAAACGAGATTTATGTGACGGCATTAAAGATAACGAGATTATTTCGAATCTTTACAGATGCGCCAGACGTCTCCGTCAACGTCGCGCCGAAACAATAATCCCGCCAATTTTCACCCCTAATCGCCGCCACTCCAAAAGTAAATAGATGCGACCGCCACATTACAAAGTGTAACAAATTTAGCGGAACTCACATTCGAGAGGACTTTTCATAAACGCAAATTTTATGACATGGCGATAAATTGAGGCTCGACTCGGAAAAAGCGACTTTGAAAGTTGGCTTGTTCTACGCTCGCACCGTTTAACGACGTCGACTTTTTGCCCGGTTCCGGGGCGGCGAGTTGCGTAAGGCCGACGGCGGCGGCGCCACCGCCAATTAAGCTCGCGATCGGTGCGAGCCGCCGGCGTGCACCGCATCCCGCCCCAAATGGGACAACTGAAAAAATTCGACTGTTTTTCAGTTTGAGCTTTCGACTTGTTCGAGCTTTCGCTTCTCGGGGGTTTTACGCAAGGGCGCGCCCAGTGAAGCGCCGATACCTATCTTTTGCAGATCTAAAAACGCGAAGGGAGATTCTTTGAATAGAGAAAAAGATAAGTTTGAATAAGAGAGAGGCGGAGAAAGAGACGAAACTGCCGGTTAGGCAAAAGCCAGTCGTCTTCGCTGGTCACATTTTCCTTATCCGACCGAGTGCAAAAACGCGCGCGCTACTCTGCAGGGGTTTAAATAATGCGAATGAAGCCTCTTTGTCTCGTCCTTATTTAATTTGAAAAATAACAACAATAACGGCGCTATCGAGTTTTCCCTTTGAGGCGCATCGCCAGATCTAATAAAAATTTCCCGCTTTGTCTTCACTATTTTATTAATTTGATTCAAATGAACGGGGGAGTTTTTTGCCCTTTTGACAACATCGTCCTCCGTCTCGGCCTCAAATCCCGAAATAATTAAGGACCAAAATGATCACGAAGATTGCGACGAAAGCACAACGACGAGATCGCCTCTAACTAATTATCTCCAACGAAATAAACTACGAAAATGTGAAATACCAGCAGTAACAAGTGTCGCAAGTGCTTTTCCATTACATTTTATTTTTCTCGTCGTGATAAATTGATTAATTAATGTGCATAAAAGCTCGTCTAAACGCTGTATACTCCATGAATGAGAAGCCAGGAAGTAATTTGTTTCATTTTTTATTTTGAAATAAAACCTAAGAGGATCTGTTAAGAATTTAATAAATTACGTTTTGAAGAATTCAATCTTCTTTACTTATTTGCCCAAGGTAAAGCTACCGTAATTGCAAAAGACTAAATGATTTCTTGTGTCTGATGTGCAGGTCAAGTTTCAACTGTCGTGAAGCCATTTTGAATTTTTGTAAAGAATTGTGATAGTTACGAATTTTTTTTTAATGAAAAAGTAAAATCAGAGGACACTAATCAATTTAACAAAACATCTTGGCATTTTGACTATTATTTTTTATAAAAACGGGTACCTCCCACGCCTGTGTCGCGAACGGAGATGACGTCGAATCTCAAGGCTAATATCATAAGTCACGAAGGGGGAACAAATTATTAACAAAAAAATTTGTTGTTGACTCGCCAAACTCTCGGTCAAAATACGTTACAATATTTTATCTTTTTTCATAGCCTGCCAGGCAGTAAAAAATATTCCAGACAATGTCTACATTGTTTTTTCAGTCAGACCAAGAGAAAAGTTTATGATTGGGCATTCACTTCGAAGAAACATTGTAATGTTAGTAATCAACGATCCTCCACTTTGCCTCTTCAGGCTAAAGTTTCTTTTGTTTTGTTCGCTATCGACAGCACTTCGTCTAGAAACGTTATTTTTTAAATTGTTTTTCAAAGGCACTTAAATAGAGAATATTTTGCATCTCACTATAGCTTTGCGGTATGTAAACAAAACTGACATTTTCATAAAAATTTATTACAGCCACTGGGAGGTATAAATTTAAATCTGAAAAATATCTCTGGATATTTATCATTATCTTTTAGAGTGTTATTTACACATGTCTGTTTCCTGCAGACGTTATGCGTTATTACACCTGGATCATAACCATCCGGATCCGAGATTAGTTATTTTCGCAGTACACAAAGTAATAATCTTTCTGGTTTATTTTTATCAGTATGTACGTGAAATCGCGCTAAATTTGTAAAAGTTTCATTTTATTTCATTTAAAAATTCGAGCGTAAATAGTGAACATTTGGCACTAAAAAAATATCTAAGCCGATCATTTAAAAATAAGCCTCCAATCATAAAATACAAAATACTGTCAATAATTTTGTAAATAAAGGGAGGTGATCCATCGGAGTATCAAGTGGCCCAAAAAAATTAATGCTGTGGAGTAGGCTTATAGAAACATGGTGGAAATAATACTTTGGATATTTATAAATCTCTCAGTTTTATTATTCGTAATGCTAGGGAATTCGGAGATATCATTACTGTCAAAGTTTTAAATGATGCTTTTTGCAAGATCTCACGTGGAGCATGCGTTTGTAGTTTGGAAATAGAAATTATCTAATAGATTTAACTAACAAAATCTAGGGTAGCTCGGTAGCCGCATGGCTGTCGGAGACAGTGCTCCGAGGTCGCGGTCCCGGCGCTAGTGAGTTCGAATCTCACCGAAGGGGGAGGATTTTTTCCAAGGAAGGAACCTCCGCCGGGCCATGGATGTTTGTGTATGTCTTTCATGGGCTGACGGTAGGGTGGTGGAAGGAAGAACGACACTCTTCCGACACCACCGCGAGGTCAGCAGGGTTCAAATCCCAGGCCGGATGTGCTGTATTTCGTGTTGTGTTGTCCAGAAAGGAAAAAGGAGAAGAGAGGGGAAAGTACCCCGAAGCCCCGCCGCACATAAAAGGAAAAAAAGAGAGGAAAAAACAAGCCGACCAGTACGGTGAAAAGGGAAAGGCTATAAAAAAATAAAAAATCTAGAGCTTTCGTCAATCACGAGATATGGTTTTGAAAAGCGAACACAACCGAAGCTCGAAAACGTTTTTTCTCTTTTTTGGACATCCGTAGACAAAAGGACAGTTGAAAATGTAGAGGGGGAGAAAATGTTGAGTGAAATTTTTTTCATATTCATTTCATATTGTTACACATTCCTACAAGACGAAAGCTCAACAACTGATAGTTTCAATTCCCTCGGTGTATAAATATGCGTCTGCGAGGAGTGGGGCCCGGCCCCTCCCTGTGGGCGTAGCCGTCGCCTCCGGCGGGGCGCCAGCCCTTTCCCTACTCGCTCCGATTTCAATTTTTCGCCGGTCCGTTTTTAATTGTCGCCCCGATCGTCGAGTTAGCAAGACTAAATTATCAGCGGACCCATCTCTTCGTTCCGGCCCAATTATGCGGCATTATCCTCGGGATGTGTACCTGGGATCGGGCGCGCCGCGTCCACTTGTAAATGGAAAGCCGAGATCGGGTCTCCTGGGCCCCGAAGGATTTATGGCTTGTGGCCGTGTTGACCTGCAGACCGGTGACGTCATCACCGCGGGGGATTGCGCATAACGAGCTGCCGTCTGCCGTCGCCGTGATTTCAGGTGCAATGCGACGACACACGTAAATTCCATCACAAACCAATCTGAGTGGCCGCCGCCCCCGCTCTTCACACGCGGAATAATGCCGCCCGGACGACAGAAATACGAGTCTCGAGCACGTTCCGCTCGGGATGCACTCAAGAACCTTAAATCATGGGGGAGGGATGGGTCAATGATTTTTGCTATGTTACTGTTGCATAATCTGTTAAGTGCGTCGGGAATTTGTAGTCCATTAGATGCAATTTCGCAATCAATAACCTATCGCTTTTGTGGCACGTCAGCAGGAGTCGAGAGCGTTTCCTGCTGGGAGGTTACAATAACGCCGCTCCATTTTTGCCTTTACGGCGTCGATGCAGCTTCCTGCACACTTACCCCCGAACTGGGGAAGTGTGTCGTATAGTGGAGAGGCGCTATTATGCCATATGCTCGGCGAATGGAGGATCCCTCGCCGAAATAAAAACACAAAGACCAGATTTATCACCCCTCGTGACGAAGTGTCTGTGTAAAAATTCCTGCGGCGAGTGGCGGTTATTAGCGGCGGGAATGAGACCGCTCCTTTGAAATAGACGATTTCATAAGGATGTTGCGTTGCGGGAACGAGTTGGTAACGATCATCTCGGCTATATTGATAGGTATCTCTCAGTATGCGTTCTGTATCGCAGCTTCAATATGTATGCAGATACATGCGTGTGACTGGCTTACCAAGCGGCGAACGGCTTGCTTCGAATCAGACGCGGTTTTCATTCCGGCTGTCGTTTTGTTCGAAACAATTTCGAAATTGCCGAATTAGACCGGCGCCACCAGATTCTTAGCGATTTTCCAGGTGGAAACGAGAATTTCGGCCCGGACCGGATGCCACAAAAGCTAAACGTCACCAAGGAGGGATGCAATCGGTTGTGCCGCACCGGAGCAACTCTGGATGCCGGAAATTATTTATTAATATCACCACTGGATGCTCCAGATTCACCTGTCAAGTGTCGACGGAAGTGAAGGGGTAGGCAACCAAACATGCAAATGCAAAATTAAAAGAAGAATGTGATTGATTTTAAGTAATATGTATTCTATAAATTATATTATTATGGATGATAGTACCTGGAGGAATAAGGAGCAAGACATAAATAATTAATATTATTTAAGTCCAATGGTGTTTTTAAATAATCATCAAAAATCTGCATTTTTCAATAGAAACTGCAAATACGTCCGCTTTTAGAGGTAAACACTCTGGCAAAATTTGTGAGGTATTCATGTCAAGGCCGATTTAGATTACAAAGGTGGAAGAACAACTCTTTGGAAGAATTCTGTAGTAAACCCTGTTTGCAAATATGTTTGTTTCTTGATGTATGTCAATTCATTGTTTGGTTAACCCTATTTGTGCTATTTTGTTGTATATTTTGGCTAGTGTTGTAGTTTCATGCCTTCTGCCTTTTCATTCCCTATAAAACATTTTTTTGAACTTCATGTTTCTTGCTGTCCAATTAGTTTTTATCTGAAAATATTTGTATTAATCAATGCAATTAATTGAAAGGTCTGATTACGTTTAGTAATCCCCAGGTATTTTTCGCATTTCTCTAACTGACAAACGACCATTTCCTTCATTCTTCATTTCTATTGAGAACTGCATGAGGTGATTTTGAGGTTATGACATTGAATGATCTGTACCTGGACATAACCTCACTTTTCAACAGACGTGATCACAACATGAGACAGACGTTTTTAGTTTCTCCCAATATAAATATTAATTTCCGTTATTAATATTGATAAATACATTCAGATCATTGCTTTATCATCATTGTCAAGTTTAGACATTTTCACATCAGGTTCACACCACACTAGATGGTCAACATCGACAGCAAAAATTAAAAAAATTAATCCAAATACTTGCCTTCCACAATTATTGCTGTTTTCTCAGCATTCAATCATGTTTACCTTAACCTCACTTATATTAAATACTAACCCTGTCAAATATGAATTTAATGCTCAGTGCGCAAGCGCTAGAGCTCGTTCGCAATCAACAATTCTCAATTCACAGCAGATTTTACCATTTTATCGGTCTCCGTTATTCTGAAGTTACAAAACAGCAAATTTGTCTCCTAGATTTAAAAGCCTGATAATATCCGATCTTTTAACGTACTCGATACAAAATAGCCCCTAATAAACATCAAAACTCTGTATTTTTCAATAGAAACTGCCAATACGTCCACTTTTAGAGGTAAACAGACTGGCAAAATTTGTGAGGTTAAGTTTCGATGGTTCAGTTTTATTTTCTTGACGGTGGTTTATTATATTGAACAGAACACAAGTTTTCATAATTGAATGTAAAATTTGAAGGTATTTGAGCAGTTAGAGATATTTTCATATTTGATGGCGGAAACAAAAGACTGAGAAATGTCACAAATTTGTATTGTCAGTGTCAAATTTCTCAAAGACGTTCGTGATTTCGACAGAAATGCAGCAAATTGGCAATAAGAAAGTTATTCATCGTCGAACTAGAGACAAAATTTGTAATACGTTTGATTATACATATGAGAATAACTTTTCCTTTTAAACCACTGACAAAAATTGGTTTCCTTAGAATTTATTTTTTCAATTAATTTAAATTTACATAGACATTCCTTTTTACGGCGTTTATGAGAAATTTGACACTGACAATACATTTTTGTGACATTTCTCAGTCTGCTATGCTGGTTTTTTAAATTTGAACTTCTAATCTTAACGATAACTAAAACACGGTTTCTTACGTGAATTACCAACTTAATATACAATGTAATAATAATCCCGACGGAATTGAAAATGCAACCCACAATACAAAGCTGGACCCGGACGCGGTGAAATTCAGTTTTACCTTCTCAATGTATTGTGGGTTGCATTTTGATTCCGTCGGGCTCATTTTTACTCGTGAACCACCTTGTATATTAGTCGTTAAAGTGATTTCCAAATATACGATAGCCACTGTAGGTGTTTTTGAAAATTTTGTGCACGGTATGGTCAGTTTGATTCTGAAAATCAGGCCTCGACGAAGTCATCAGTTCTGCGTTCCGGGTCCGGTTTTTGCCTTGCCGCCTCTATTAGTCCGGCTGACTGTCGTTGTGCGTTCAAAACCCGGAAAACAGCCATAAATCGTTTCCCCCCGCGTGCATTCGGCCCTCCCAAAGATCGGAAAGTTGCAGTCCCCACTTGCGGTTAGCGAGCGCGACCGGAAACACAAGAGACCTTCCGGCTGGAAATTTACTGGCCGACGTAATTCATTTCCAATATATTTACAGTGTTGAGTCGGATAATTTTTCCAGGCCTGGTTGCGTGTACTATCCGCTCGAGACCGCCCCGCCATACATCATCATGATTGGCCGCTCTTCCCTCAGGACTTGTCAATCTGCGTTTGGCAGATCGACGTGTTCGAAGGTGCGCCGCTCAAATATATTTATTTTTTGTCGTAGCGGCCGCCTCCGCCGCAAGTGTAAACACAGAACACGTAGTACCTGTGCGGCGGATTGAATCGGTCGGTAATTGAAGCGCCAGATACGTTCTTTATTCGGGTATCGACCGGGGGCGGCTCGCAGCTATTCCTTTGAGGTGGCTGATTGTTATTTAATTTGTTTTGTCGCGACATTTGCATAACGCAATTTCGCAAATTGACGACGAGATGCTCCCGAAAAGCGACACTCTTATTCCGGAGAAAAACTATCTTAATTCGCAATTATGGAAATCGGGGGATGATGGCGAATTTTAAATTGCCCCGAGAGTGACGGGGATTTATGCGAATCAACAAGGGGCGGATTAGCGGGACACGATTTTATCGCCGAGTAGGTGATGGGACACTGCCGTCCCGCCACGCTCAGTTAACTCCTCCCACTCTACCCATCACGTTACCACTAGCTCATTACTTTTTTAACTGGTTGCAGCTGAGATGGCAACGCAGCCTGGGGATCGACGTTACATCTATTCTTTCCTTTTCTTCTGCAGTGTTTATTTAGAGAGTCACTAATTTTACAACGCACTTTTCTCAATTGATGCTAGGGATAGGACCGTGCATTTCAAGCCTTCGATTTGACATAATTGAGTCTCCAAGACCCACTTTTCAGATTCTCTCTACCTCAAAAAGTAACTGGGATACTGATATGAATAGTGAAAGAATTTCCCAGCGCCTCCGCCATTTTTGAGAATCATAGAGAAGCTATTTTTGCAACCAGTATTGTAGACACAGTTTTCACACTTGTTGAATCCGAAACAGTTACCCACATATCGTTATTTTTAGTGACACAATTTTCCCAAGCTGTATGAATGCAATTTTCTCGAAGGCGTTGAAATCAGAGTCTTGCTGTTGCTTCTAATTAATACTACTTTGCATCCAATATAGGCGGGTTTTTGCGTCCAATTCATCATAATTGAATCTACAAGAAACAGTTTTCATAGTTCATCTAGCTCAAACAACCAGGAAGATATCGATATTTTACTTAAAAAAAATTGGGCGCTTCCACCATTTTTTTAAACCATAGACAAGAAAATTTCTCAACCGCTGTTAGAGATAGAATTATGCGGTTTGCTGCGTTCGATTGGTCTTAATTAAATCTACAAAACACGGTTCTTAGATTTGACCTAGTTCAAATATATAGTTAGAGTGGTATAGTTGTTTTAGTATAAATTGTTCCCGGCGCCTCCACCATTTTTACTAACAATACAACTAAAATTTTCTCAACTGGTCGTAGAGATAGAACCACGTAGTCTCTTATATTCGATTAGTATTAATTTAGTCTACAAAACACAGTTTGTAAATTTGAAATAGCTCACACAATAAGGAAAATATTGTTGTTTTTACTGAAACATGTTCCCGGCGCCTCCACCATATTTCCAAACCATATAAATGCATTTTTCTCGGCGAATGTTAAAGATAGAACCATACGATTTACTGCATACGAATCGTCATAGTTAAATCTAGAAAACTCAGTTTTTATATTTGATTTAGCACAAGCAGGCAAGGAGATATCGTTATTTTTAGTAAAAAATGTTCCCGGCGCCTCCACCATTTGTGCAAACTAGATAAATGCAATTTTCTCGACGGATGTAGAAGATGCGGTTTTCTGCACTCGATTCGTCATTATGAAATCTACAAGAGACAGTTTGATAGTTTATCTGGTTCAAAGAACCAGGGAGATATCGATATTTTAGCAAAAAATATTTGGGCGTTTCCACCAGTTTCGTAAACCATTTAAATGGAAATTTCTCAACCGCTGTTAGAGATAGAATTATGCGGTTTGCTGCATTCGATTGGTCATAACTAAATCTACAAAACACGGTTCTTAGATTTGATTTGGTTCAAATAGCTAGGATAGTATCGTTGTTTCAGTAGAAACTCTTCCCGGCGCCTCCACCATTTTTACCAGCCATACAATTAAAATTTTCTCAACTGGTCGTAGAGATAGAACCACGCAGTTTTTTACATTCGATTAGTCTTAATTAAGTCCACAAAACGCAGTTGTTAAATTTGAAATAGCTCAAACAAGAGGGAAAATATTGGCATTTTAGTGAAATAATGTCCCAGAGCTACCACTATTTATGCAAGCTTTATGAATGAAATTTTCTCAAATGGTGTTGAACGCAGAGACATGCAGGTTTTTGCATCCAATTCGTCATAATTGAATCCACAAGAAACAGTTTTCATAGTTCATCTAGCTTAAACAGCCAGGGAGATATTGATATTTTCTTAAAAAATATTTGGGCGCTTCCACCATTTTTGTAAACTATAGACATGAAAATTTTTCAACAGCTGTTAGAGATAGAATTATGCGGTTTGCTGCATTCGCTTGCTCATAATTAAATCTACAGAGCACGGTTTTAGATTTGATCTAGTTCAAATAGCTAGGATGACATCGTTGTTTCAATGAAAAGTGTTCCCGGCGCCTCCACCATTTTTGCTGGCCATACAATTAAAATTTTCTCAACTAGGCGTAGAGATAGAACCACGGAGTCTTTTACATTCGATTGGTATTTATTAAATCTAGAAGAGACTGTTCTTAAATTTGAAATAGCTCAAACAGTAAGGGAGATATCGAATTTTTAATGAAAAAGTATCCTGGCGCGTCCACTTTTTTTGCAATCCATATAAATGAAATTTTCCCAACAGTTATTGAAGACACAGCCATGTAGTTGCTTGCGTTCGATTCGTCATAACGAACTCTACAAAACGCGATTTTTAAATTTGATCCAGTTCTCCAAATGTAGATCCCATTTTTATTTTAAGGAAAAAATATTAGAATGCCACTACCACTCCTGTAAGTCAAATAAATTAAAATTTCTGAATCGGTGTTTGAGAGATAGTCATGCGATTTTTGCATTCAATTGGACAAAAATAAATTTACAAAACACCGGTCTCAGATTTGATCTAGTTCACACAATAAAGGAAATATTGTTGTTTTCACTGAAAAGTCTTCCCGGCGCGTCCACCATATTTGCAAACCATATAAATGCATTTTTCTCGGCGAATGTTAAAGATAGAATCATACGATTTACTGCATACGAATCGTCATAGTTAAATCTAGAAAACTCAGTTTTTATATTTGATTTAGCTCAAGCAGTCAGGGAGATATCGTTATTTTTAGTGAAAAATGTTCCCGGCGCCTCCACCATTTACGCAAACTAGATAAATGCAATTTTCTCGACGAATGTGGAAGATAGAGCCATGCGGTTTTCCGCACTCGATTCGTCATAATGAAATCTACAAGAGACAGTTTTTATAGTTCATCTGCTGCAAGGAATCAGGGAGATATCGATATTTTAGCAAAAAATATTTGGGCGTTTCCACCATTTTGATAAACCATATAAATGAAAATTTCTCAACCGCTGTTGGAAATAGAATAACGCGGTTTGCTGCATTCGATTGGTCATAGTTAAATCTATAAAACACGGTTCTTAGATATAATCCAGTTCAAACAGCTAGCATGGTATCGTTGTTTTAGTCGAAACTGTTCCAGGCTCCTCCACCATTTTTGCTGGCCATACAACTAAAATTTTCTCAACTAGTCGTAGAGATAAAATCATACAGTCTTTTACATTCGATTAGTATTAATTAAGTCTATAAAACGCAGTTGTTAAATTTGAAATAGCACAAACAGTAGGGAAAATATTGGCATTTTAGTGAAATAATGTCCCAGAGCTACCACTATTTATGCAAGCTATATGAATGAAATTTTCTGAAAGGGTGTTGAAGGCACAGACATGCGGGTTCTTGCGTCCGATTCGTCATAATTGAATCCACAAGAAACAGTTTTCATAGTTCATCTAGCTCAAACAACCAGGAAGATATCGATATTTTAGTTAAAAAAAAATTGGGCGCTTCCACCATTTTTGTAAACCATAGACATGAAAGTTTCTCAACCGCTGTTAGAGATAGAATTATGCGGTTTGCTGCATTCGATTGGTCATAACTAAATCTACAAAGCACGGTTTTTAGATTTGATCTAGTTCAAATAGCTAGGATGGTATCGTTGTTTCAGTGAAAAGTGTTCCCGGCGCCTCCACCATTTTTACTAACCATACAACTAAAATGTTCTCAACTAGTCGTAGAGATAGAACCACGCAGTCTTTTACATTCGGTTGGTATTCATTAAATCTAGAAGACACAGTTCTTAAATTTGAAATAGCTCAAACAGTAAGGGAGATATTGAATTTTTAATGAAAAAGTATCCTGGGGCGTCCACTCTTTTTGCAATCTATATCAATGAAATTTTCCCAACAGCTATTGAAGACACAGCCATGTAGTTGCTTATGTTCGATTCGTCATAACGAACTCTACAAAACGCGATTTTTAAATTTGATCCAGTTCTCCAAATGTAGATCTCATTTTTATTTTAAGGAAAAAATATTAAAATTCCACCACCACTCCTGTAAGTCATATAAATTAAAATTTCTGAATCGGTGTTAGGGAAATGGTCATCCGATTTTTTGCATTCGATTCGACAAAAATAAATTTACAAAACACCGGTCTCAGATTTGATCTAGTTCACACAATAAAGTAAATATTGTTGTTTTTACTGAAACATGTTCCCGGCGCCTCCACCATATTTGCAAGCCATATAAATGCAATTTTCTCGACGAATGTTAAAGATAGAACCATACGATTTACAGCATACGAATCGTCATAATTAAATCTACAAAACCCAGTTTTTATATTTGATTTAGCTCAAGCAGTCAGGAAGATATCGTTATTTTTAGTGAGAAATGTTCTCGGCGCCTCCACCATTTGTGCAAACTAGATAAATGCAATTTTCTCGACGAATGTGGAAGATAGAGCCATGCGGTTTTCCGCACTCGATTCGTCATAATGAAATCTACAAGAGACAGTTTTCATAGTTCATCTGGTGCAAATAATCAGGGAGATATCGATATTTTAGCAAAAAATATTCGGGCGTTTCCACCATTTTGATAAACCATATATAGTCCATTTTTTTATTATAGTCCGATGAGCTTAGTCCGAATCAAGAAGTCGACATGACCTGCGTCTGTTTTCGACATTTGACAGCAGTGCATGGTTCTACCAATATTTGAAAATTTATTTAGGCAACATGAGACAGATATTGTGTTCTTTCGTGCTTTCTTGGTATTTCTGCAAATTCATTCCTCCGTTTTAATTTTATCTTTCAAAAAACCGCTCCCTTCAGAATGCTTTTGATAACTATTTACATATGAACTAATAGGTCAGATATATTAAAAATTGTTGAAAACAGCACTAAACAACCACGTTTAGACTGTCTTTCTTTCTTCCTAGATTTTGTTTCGGCAACGCCATGAACACAAAACAACCTCTATGAATTAGTTTACCCCCTTACCTGTAAACTTCCAGTCTTGCAAGTTTCCACGCAATTCCAATATTGTTTTTGCAATTTACAAATTCTGTAAAAGGATCTGTCCACATGCTTTTCGTTGGCATCATACGGAGGACATTTCAAGCAAAATTAAACAAAATTATCCCAAATAACGTGGTTAAAACGTAACCTAAAAATTTGACGTCGCTAGTGGAATAAACGTACAATTCGCGTCTTGCTCTAATCGCACATGCTAAAGCGAGATGCATAGTGGGACACGCTTAATACAATACGTACAAGAATTCAATAGTTTGTTTACATTATGTTGAAAAGAGATAGCAATATGACAGTTGTTCTGATTTTTAATTGATACATCGGACTATAATTAAAAAATGGACTATAAATGAAAATTTCTCAACCACTGTTGGAAATAGAATAACGCGGTTTGCTGCATTCGATTGGTCATAGTTAAATCTACAAAACACGGTTTTTAGATTTGATCTAGTTCAAATAGCTAGGATGGTATCGTTGTTTTAGTGGAAACTGTTCCCGGCGCCTCCACCATTTTTGCTGGCCATAAATTAAAATTTTCTCAACTGGTCGTAGAGATAGAAATACGGAGTCTTTTGGATTGGTATTCATTAAATCTAGAAGACACAGTTTCTAAAATTGAAATAGCTCAAACAGTAAGAGATATATCGAATTTTTAATGAAAAAGAATCCTGGCGCGTCCACTCTTTTTGCAATCCATATAAATGAAATTTCCCGACAGCTATTGAAGACACAGCCATGTAGTTGCTTGCGTTCGATTCGTCATAACGAACACTACAAAACGCGATTTTTAAATTTGATCCAGTTCTCCAAATGTAGATTCCATTTTTGGACAAAAATAAATTTACAAAACACCGGTCTCAGATTTGATCTAGTTCACACAATAAAAGAAATATTGTTGTTTTTACTGAAACATGTTCCCGGCGCCTCCACCATATTTGCAAACCATATAAATGCATTTTTCTCAACAAATGTTAAAGATAGAACCACACAATTTACTGCATACGAATCGTCATAATTAAACCTACAAAACTGAATTTTTATATTTGATTTAGCTCAAGCAGTGAGGGAGATATCGTTATTTTTAGTGAAAAATGTTCCCGGCGCCTCCACCATTTGTGCAAACTAGATAAATGCAATTTTCTCGACGAATGTGGAAGATAGAGCCATGCGGTTTTCTGCACTCGATTCGTCGTAATGAAATCTACAAAACGCAGGTCTTAGATTTGATTTAGCTCCAACGGTTAGCGAGATATCGTTGGTTTTATTTTAAACTTCTGGCCGTTCGGGCTGATTATTATTTATTTATGAGTAGTTGGCGAGGCCCAGTCGCCCCACCACTTACCGTAGCCCCACCACACTATTGGCAGTTCACTAGTTTTTGAACTGTTTGCAGTGAAGGTGGAAAGGTATCGTGGGGACCGCCGTCGGATTTACTCTTTCTTTTCTCGTGGAGTGTTTGTCGAGAGCTCGCTTGTTCGGAGATCCATCCGAAATCGTGTATCATTTGCAAAGTCGTCGTCTTCGTCGTCCTTCAACAAGTACAAACTTGAATGGCCGCCGCCTATAGATCTTTTCAGTGTTTGCGTCGCCTTTCACGACGATATTTTCTAAGAATTAGCGAAATGAAATGAAATGTCACTTGAAAAGGCCCCGCTATTAATTAATATCATCCTCGTCCGTGAGAAAGCCTTTTGCCTCGTTCCAGATGTTGTTTTTAGCGTCGTCGTAATTTTCTATAAAAGATTTCCTCTCTGTCATCATGTTAATGCCGTTCAGGAGGGACGTCCACCGTCTTTTGATAAATAATGAAGCGACCTCTCTAATGGAGGGCCCACAATGGCCCAGAATAAACACGAATTAATTTTTGAACGGCGAGAGCGGACCCTGCCCGAATTGGAATCGTCCTTTTCACCACAAGAATAGACGCTGATGAATAAGAAAATTTAAACGGCGCAACTTCTCGCCCCGGTTTATTTACATATAGCGGGTCTTTTGTGCAGAACGCCTCAATCGAAAACTAGACACCGAAGACAATGGAATGCACCGGCTTTCCACCCGGGAACTGTCTAATAATTCAATTGTTATCAAAGAAACTATTCTATTAAGCATAAACAAACCGAATGAGCGACGGCTCGAAGATAAGCCAGGTGAGATGTAATCACGGCGCCCCCTGTCGTGCCTTTGTCTGCAACTTTACAAATTACCCAACTGAAGGGTAACTCCGCTCGACACGCTACACTACAACACCAATCAAACTGAGTAATCCCAGAGTGGACGGCCGACGAGAGATGGGGCGGAGGGATCACCACCCACTTACAACCACGGAACTGGCTTGTTTAAATTTAAAACGGGACGCTCTGCAAGAACACACTCAAGGCCTGATAAATAATTTCTTTGTTACGGAGGCCTTCCCAACAGCGGGAACTTTACTCTTACACCTAGTTTAGTGATCACTACGACAACTACAACATGTCATGGTTGGACCTGACAGATCTAGAAGGGAAAACTTCTATTGCTACGCTGCCTTCTGATCAATATACCAAGTACGTCGTGCTGTTTCCACTGACCACTTTTGAACAAGGAGCGTCCTGTCATTACTTAATCCTTCTTTCTCGTTTTAGAAGAAAGATTAGAAGAAGAAGAAGGTGAGGGTCGAGATCATTATGAAGAAGGTGGTGGTGTTAAAGTCGACACCACTGAAGCGAGTTAGCAAGAACAAATAGAGACACAACATTCGGGAGAAGAATCCTGCAGGCAATTTTTTGGACGAAGATAGATTCATGCGGTTTTCGCTGTTCGATTTGCTAATGCTAAGTGTATAAATACAGGTTTCAGTTTTTGGGCTGATTCCAATAATAGGAGAGATATCGGTGTTTTAGTGAACAAAAATTCCGGCACCTCCACCATTTTTTCACCATTTAAGTGAAAATTCCTCAACCAGTGATGGAAATAGAATCTTGCAGTTTCTAACGTTCGATTCGTCACGGTTAAATCTACAAGACGCGATTTTCAGATTTCGTGTAGCTCAAACAGTAAGTAAGATACCGATATTTATATTGTAGAAAAATTCCCGGCGCCTCCACCATTTTTGCAAGTCATATAAATAACACTTTCTCCAACAATGTTAGAGATATAACCATACGATTTTTTACATTCGATTCGCCATAATGAAATCTACACAACACAATTTTAAAATTTTATGCAGCTCGAACTGTAAAAGAGATATCATGACCTTTGGTGACTCTACTGTTTTTGTAAAATCTCAGCCGATATTAGAGATAGCTTCATGCGGTTTCTTATACCGGATATCTCATAAATAAGTCCACAAGACACAGTTTTTGGATTTGATGTAACTCCAACAGTCAGAGAGGTATCGCTGTTTTTATTGAGATTTTTTTTTGTCAACTTCTCCATTGTTGCAAGACAAACAAATGCAATTCTCAATCGTTGTTACAAATAGAGCCATGCAGTTTTTTGCGATCGATTCACCATGATTTAATATACGAACACTTGTTTCCAGGTTTCTCTAGCTCAAATAGTAACGGAGATATCGCTCATTTAGTTAAAAAAATATCCCGGCGCCTCCATCATTTTTACAAAATATATCAATGACAATTTTTCTGCCTGTGTTAGAAATATGGCCACGCGATTTTTGATATTTAGTTCGTCACAGTTAAATGTAGAAAACACGGTACTGAGATTTTATTTACCTCGAACCGTAACGAAGATATCGATATTTTAGGGAAAGCCTTCCGGCGCCTCCACCATTTTTGCAAGTTATATAAATGACACTTTCTCAGACAATGTTGGAGATATAACCATACAATTTTTTACATTCGATTCGCCATCATGAAATCTACACAACACGGTTTTTATATTTTATGTAGCTCGAACAGTACGGGAGAAATCATAACTTTATGTAACTCTACTGTTTTTGAAAGATGTTCTCGATCGATATTAGAGATAGGGCCATCTGGTTTCTTATACTGGATACCTCATAACTAAGTCCACAAATCGCAGTTTTTCGACTTGATTTAAGTGCAACAGTCAGAGACGTATCGCTGTTTTTATTGAGAGATTTTTTGTCAACTCCTCACTTTTTACAAGACAAATAAATGCAATTTTCATTCGTTGTTAGAAATAGAGCCATGCGGCTTTTTGCGATCCGTTCAGCATAATTTAACATAAGGGAATTAATAGTCAGGTTTCTCTAGCTCAAATAGTAACAGAGATATTGCTCATTTAGTGAAAAAAAAATCCCGGCGCCTCCACCATTTCTACAAAATATATTTATAACAATTTCTCCGCCTGTGTTAAAAATATGGCCATACGATTTTCGATATTCAGTTCGTCACAATTAAATGTAAAAAACACGGTACTGAGATTTTATTTACCTCGAACCGGAACGAAGATATCGATATTTTAGGGAGAACCTTCCGGCGCCTCCACCATTTTTCCAAGTCATATAAATAACGCTTTCTCAAACAATGTTAGAGATATAACCATACAGTTTTTTTACATTCGATTCGCCATCATGAAATCTACGCAACACAGTTTTTATATTTTATGTAGCTCGAACAGTACGGGAGATATCATGACTTTAGGTAACTCTACTGTTTTTGTAAGATGTTCTCAGTTGATTTTAGAGAGAGAGTCATGCGGTTTCTAATACTGGATATCTCATAACTAAGTCCACAAAACACAGTGTTTAGACTTGATTTAGGTGCAACAATCAGCGACGTATCGCTGTTTTTATTGAGAAATTTTTTTGTCAACTCCTCCATTTTTGCAAGACAAATAAATGTAATTCTCAATCGTCGTTAGAAATAGAGCCATTCGGCTTTTTGCGATCGGTTCACCATGATTTAACATACGAGAATTAACAGTCAGGTTTCTCTAGCTCAAATAGTAACAGAGATATCGCTCACTTAGTGAAAAAAAATTCCCGGCGCCTCCACCATTTTTACAAAATATATTTATGACAATTTCTCCGCCGGTGTTAGAAATATGACCATGCGATTTTTGATATTCAGTTCGTCACAATTAAATGTAGAAAACAAAGTACTGAGATTTTATTTACCTCGAACCGGAACGAAGATATCGATATTTTAGTGAAGAGCCTTCCGGCGCCTCCACCATTTTTCCAAGTCATAGAAATAACGCTTTCTCAGACAATTTAAGAGATATAACCATACGGTTTTTTACATTCGATTCGCCATAATGAATTCTAGACAACACAATTTTCAAATTTTATACAGCTCGAACAGTAAAGGAGATATCATGACCTTTGATGACTCTATTGTTTTCAGAAGACGTTGTCAGCCAATATTAGAGATAGAATCATGCGGTTTCTTATATTGGATATCTCATGACTAAGTCCATAAGACACAGTTTTTAGAGTTGATTTAACTCCAACAATCAGAGAGGTATCTCTGTTTTTATTGCGAATTTTTTTTGTCAACTCCTCCAATTTTGCAAGCCAAACAAATGCAATTCTCAATCGTTGTTACAAATAGAGCCATGCGGTTTTTTGCAATCGATTCACCATGATTTAATATACGAACAGTTGTTTTCAGATTTCTCTAGCTCAAATAGTAACGGAGATATCGATCATTTAGTGAAAAAAATATCCCGGCACCTCCACCATTTTTGCAAAATATATTAATGACAATTTCTCCGTCTGTGTTACAAATATGGCCATGCGATTTTTGATATTCAGTTTGTCACAATTAAATCTACAAAAAGAGACACTTAGATTTCATTTAGCTCAAACAATAACTAAGATATCGGCATTTGAGCGAAAAACTTTCCGGCGCCTCCACCACTTTTACAAGCAAATATAATTTCACAATTTGTGTGAAAGATAGAACCGTGCGGTTTATACAGGGTGTCTCAGCTAAGACTTTGCACCCTAACATTTGTGAAATTTAAAATGCAGATATTTTAGACGGTGAAGAATAAAATCCCATTAATGCAATCACCCAAGTCTTAAAAACGTAATTTTTACATGTCTTTTTAAAATGTTGAATCAATTAAGATTTACAAAAAAAATGATCGTCAATAAAAAATGCTGTAGGGAAAAATTCGGCCTTGAAATACGTCTGGTTTGCAAGAAAAAAAGCAAAAAACTGTGTTAAACGCGGCTGCAAATGCAAAAAAGTAGACGCGTATGAAACAAACGCGCAATTTTGCAGAATTTTGGTCATCACTTTTCGCAGAAGCGCAGGTGACATATTTGACGTTTATCTTGCTAACCTTACAAACACTTACAAAGTTAAAGACAACATTTGGACGTAATTTATTATGCTGGATGCTTTAATTCTTCCATAAAGGGCTAAAACACGATCGGGATATTTTAGCAAGGTAATTTAGTTCACGTACGCTTCCTGTGTCTTCAAATAAATTGACTACTCTCTTAACCTTACATTTTGTAAAGCCTACATTTGGATAGTGTTCCATGAGAAAACGAACTGTGTCATGGAAGTTCTTACGACACTTTCCATAGGCAATTTTTTTTCCTTTTTCAACAATATTTAGTCTATTTTTAGAGTATTTTCGATAAATGTTCACAATTTGACGTTTCTAATAAAGCGCGCCCAATTTTGACAGACTTTAAAGAGTGTACAAAATGTTGCTTGGCAATTAATCATCAATTGTTTCAAAAGGTAACTGCTCAAATACCTTCAAATTTTACATTAAATTTTTAACGACAAAATGTAATCTTTTCGTTGAATCAGACAAGTGATTTACTTAATTATTTGTATAGACACTATTTTTTAATGTTTAACTATCTAATAATAATCGCGCATAATTTTCGATAAAGGAAACATATGTTAAAATTACATTTTTTAACTTGAGGTAATTTTATTATTACTAATTGAACCTTCACGGTCTAAAATATCTGCATTTTAAATTTCATAAAAATCCGTTGGCAAATAACCGAGATATTAGGCTCGAAAGTCTTAGCTGAGACACCCTGTATATCTGAGAAAATAGTTACATAATTAAAGTAACGCTTGTGACTTGCAATTTGTTTTCTTTGTGAAATAAAATTTGCCAAAGTGGAATCCTGGTGGTGTTAATCAGAGAAACACGAATGAGGATCAACACGTGCATTTCGAACGTTAGCTAAACTGCAGCGACCGCATCTGTCATGTGGGATTTTGCATCGGACTGTTGAAGTGCCAGTTGCATCACACAGGTGGTGCGTTTTATCCTGGCGTACACTTTCTAGCCGGTCCTGAATCGATCCGGCCTCGATATTAATTGATATTCAATGCGAGCGGAGGAGTGTATTTCCCCGCAGAATCCTCTTCCATTGTACAAAATGAGCAGAGTTAAGCTCTCGAAGGGCGATAGGAGTCAGAATTGAAAAATGCGTAAGTTTTATGGTCGCTCGCCGTCGACTAGTCAGGCCGATCGACAACGTCACTCCATATTGACGGGCTAATTTCAGTCGATTTAATTAAGTCCCCCATTCAATTTACAAATTACCGGGTTAGAGTAATAAATCCCGTATCACGTCGGCAATTAATTATTGAAGTCGGCGAATCAATGTCATTAGAAAGCCGTTGGTGCGCAAGAGTGCGTCCATCAATCAGGCCGCGTTGTCCCTTTCATAATTGAAGCCGTAACCAGACAGCGGCGGTATTTTTGATGAATCGGGCCGGGATTCCTCACGAGCGCTCCGCCGCCTCCCGCAAACAAAACTCCGACTTGTTTGTTCCGGTCCGGGAGCACAACACATGTCACCGGGACCGCATCCGCGGATAAATCACACTCGTTCAAATTACGTCCATGATGGGGTGGAACGCGCGTCGCCGCCTACAATGTGTAATTACCATGTCAAATATTAGCTCATTAGTGCAACACGTGGCGCACGGCAAAAGGCGAACTTTTAAAAAAACATCACGGCTGGACGGAGAGGAGGTAATTGCAGCTTGTCGACGGTAATTGCAAATGGAAGTGAGAAAGCTACGGTTGTGCATATTGTGACGGGATTTTACAAATTTTAAATGGAGCAAAAGGGTACTTGTTGACGTGGCGTTTTACTCGGTTCGTATTTACAAAAGAGTTACGACTCTACGACTAATTGGATTTGCAGAGCTTGGCATTTTCCTGTGAAAAAATCTCAAGGTTTTGGGATTATGTTTTTTTTTTTCAAAATGTGATAAATCAGATCAACAAAAACAGAGACAAGAACTTATTTTTCCAATTCACTACATTCATATTTCGTCGCCTTCTATAAATTAAAGAATTCTGCAATCAATCATCTTATACAGTATACAGTAAATGGTTGGGAATAAATTTCAGGGTAAATTCCTTATGAAAAATGTGGCGTAAAACCTAAATAAAGTTTTTCGTTAAAATGAGTAGTTTTCTCAAAAAAATAAAAAAATAAAAATAAAAGTATTCTGGCATAGGTATCCGTATTTTTTTGAAATACTGCGAAATAATAATGGTTTAAAGAAAAAATGTAAACGTGGAACGTTGAATTTAAAAAAAATAATTCAAAACTAATGCGATTTTAGGCAGACAAATCAACTAATTAGAGAAATTCTCCAACAGTGGACTACATTTTTTTTTTTGAGAAAACTACTTATTTTAACGAAAAACTTTATTTAGGTTTTAAGTCACATTTTTCGTAAGGAATTCACCCTGAAATTTATTCCCAACCATTTACTAACACCCTGTATATATTTTTTTTTATTTGAAATTTTCTCTGGTAACCTTACGTTAATAAAAACAACAAGACACAAAGTCTTACATCCAGATTTATATTTTGTCACAATATTCTTTACAGAAAATCTAAAAAAAAATCGAATTAAGTCATTGACAAAGCATTTAGAATTATTGAAGCTTTCTTTATTTTTGTGTTACAATGTACGAATTTTTGAGACAACAAATTTCCTCAAAGCAACAAAATTTGCATTAGTAACAATTGGCACATTGCTGATAATATTTTGTTTTCTTTTCTTTCTTTTTTTTTATATACAGAGTGTCCCAGAACTGGCGTACATCCCGTTAACTGCAAATGTAAATATTTATTCTGAAATGGATTCTGCAAGAAAAATTGTTTAAATCCATTTTGTTTTTAAAAAAATTTGTAAAAAAAATCCCGGCGCCTCCTCAATTTTTGCAAATTATTTCAGTGAAATTTTTCTCACTCAGTGCGATATTTCACATACGATTCGTCATAATTAAACCTACAAAACGTAGTTTTCAGATTATATTTGATGAAACCTGCAAGGCGGATATCGTTATTTTTGCTTACAAAATATTTCTGAGCCTCCACCAGTTTTGCACAGAAATAACTGCACTTTTCTTAACTAATGCTGCAAATAGTTTGATGTGTTTTGCTTCAATTTACTATTGGCAGATCTATAATACGCAGTCCTTAAATTTGATGTAACTCAAATGGTAACAAGGATTTCATTATTTTTATTAAAAGACATTACTCCGCATGCAATGCAATGCAGTTTTCTCAAACCGTGTAAGAGATTTACAGCTATGCGGTTTCTTGTATTTTACTAGTCATAATTAAATCTACAAAATGCACTTCTCACATTTGATTTAGTTCAAACAAAACGGGAAATGCTGTCATTTTTGTGAAGAAAGCTCAGTGCATCTCCACCACTTTTGGAAGCTTTTCAAATCCAAGTCTCTCAACCGGTATCAGAGACATGGTTATGCGGTTATTGCATTCAATTTTGCCACAATTAAATCTATAAAACATAGTTTTATCTCAGACGGTTACAGAGATATCGTCATTTTTTGCAATTTATTTTGGGACCTATATGAATATATTTTCTCCAACATCGATTATGAAAATGATACTTTCATCACTCAATTTAGTGAGGAAAATAGGCGTTTGCATCACTAGTGAGGAAAATGGAGAAAGTAAACTCACTAGTGAAGAAGATTTATTTAACAATCTACTAATTACTTATTAATATAAAAATTTAAAACACTGTTATTTGCATTAATTGAAACTCCAGATCCGGAAAATTCAAAAAATAGGGGAGTAAAATAATTACAAAGAAATTTAAAATTGATACTCATTTTCATAAGCAATGTTGGAAAAAATAGTATACACAATTCGTGATCAAAGTGCGATTTTTAACTCGCAATATTATGCTCACTCGCAGGCGCTGGAGAGTATATCATGTATTGCTCGTTGAAAAATCAGGCACTTTCATCACTTATAATGTAATATACAATTTCTAGACAAGTGTTGAAAATAAACTCATAGGATTATTTGCACTTGATTTGTCATTTGAAATGCAATGATTAGATTTCATCTAGCTAGAACAGTCACAGCGATGTCTTTTTTTAAATGAAAACCTATTTCGACGCCTTCAGCACAATTGCAATATTACCTGCACATGCAATTTTCTTAGCTAGTATGATAGGTATCGATTTATTTATATCTAATATTTTGCATTATATTTCTCAAAAATAAACCTATAAAAGACACTGTTTAGATTACAAATAGCTAAGATGGTCATTAAGATATCGTATATTTGATTTTAATAAATATCCTGGCGCCTCCACCATTTTTGCAAGCCATATAAAAGCACTTTTCTCTACTAGATCCTTAGATAGAACCACGTGATTTTTTGCATTTAATTCATTATAATTAAATCTACAAACACACTTCTCCCATTTGATTAAGCTCAAACATCAAGGGAGATATCGTCGTCCGGTATTACAGCTAGAGCCATGCGATGTGCTGCATTCAATTCCTCACAATTAAATCCAGAAAACAAAGGTTTTAGATTTAATCTAGTTAAAACCATACGAATGATATTCATAATTGTTCTACAGTTTGCTCAATCGGTGTGAACGGTGGAACCATAAAGTTTTGTGCATTCGATTACTCATAATTAAATCTACCAGATGCAGTTTTCAGATTTCATCTAGCTCAAACAGAGACAGAGATGTTGTTCTTTTTAGTAAAAAAATATTTTGTTCCATACCGCCCTAGGAAGTGAGTCTGTATCTATAGTTGCCAGCGGGTGAAGGTTTCTTTTTTGTTCACTTCACTTTCGTTCATCGTTTTTCGCTCACTGTCTTTCACTCACTGGTTTTCATTATTTTTTTCTGATAACGTAATTTTGATTTTTTAGGTAACATTTGGTAACTCGCGGCATTTGTTTATTTTGTACTTTATTTTTTTCCATAGCAAAAATATGATTTATTTTTATTTACAATTTTGAATACAAAGTTGCAGACTCACTTTCTCGGAGGTATCGAACAAAACCAAATACAGCACTCGAGAGTAAGGCCGCTTTCGTTCACTTGAGTTGCATTCACGCAATTCGCGTGAACGAAAGCTTTGCCTCCCTCACTCTTGCTGTAAATAACTATTGACGTATCTATCATTACCGCAATCGTTACTATAGACACTTTTCATAAGTATTATATTATAGATGAGGTGATGCAACTTTTCGCATTCGACTTACCACAATTAGCTCTTCAAAAAACTCTTTTTAGGAGTAAAATTAGTAAATTTTTTCATCTATTTCGCTATAACAATCGGTGATTTCCTCCACTGAGCACAACTTTCAAAACGACTGTAATTTCATTTAAGAGATGCCTTAGATATTAGCTTAAAAATGTAAACGGCTTTATGGAAGTTTAAAACTCTCATTATGATACGGAATTTCTAAATGAGGAAATGCAGCTTAATTATTCATAAAATGAACTGAATAATCACCTAATTGGTTTACTAATTAGGATGCTATTATATGAATTATGTCAAAATATATAAAAGATCACCCCGATTCCTTCAAAAAATTCCGAAAAATGTTACTGATAAAAAGCAAAAAGTTAAAAACATCAAATGGACCAGATTTAGATATTTTCGATCAGATGCTGCTCTTATTTGTATTTGTATCAACACTGTAAATCCATTTATCGCAAATGATGCTGCATTGTGGATGTTGGATTTATTTTCTAAACGTTTTCATTTACATAGAGTTATAGGCAATCACGTTTTAGTTTCGATTTAATACGAATTCGTTATTAGATATGAGCAGAATCAACCAACACCCGACATTACTAATTTCATAACGTAAAACCCATAACAGTGAATTTGAGCAAACACCCAAGCAAATCCCCACTATTTTGTTTGTAGTGAGTTTTATTGCCCCATTTTCACATTTTCCAGTTGTTTGAGGCGTCAGTTTCGGTCCCCTATTAATTGTCGCCGGATTTACGTCCGACCATTTTCCTAAGGAAATTCGATATGGAGGCGAGATATTTGATAAAGAAAACCGATGTAATATATCTTCCGTGAGCGCGGAATGTGGAACCATTTAAAAACTTTTATGATTGTTAGAGTTTCAAGTGTTTGAGACGTGCTTTTTCAAGTTTAGTTGGGGAAAGTTTTATAAGTTGTTAGTATAACTTTTATACGAAATGCTAGATTATGTTTATATTCCTTTCTGTTAAAAATTGTTTCTCTTTTACAACACCTCGAATATGCACTGTTCGTCCCTCGAGACCCAACTTCTTCGGTCTAATTGCCGGACGTGGAGAACTCGATGACCTCGTGAAAGCGGTTCCGCCGGAATCCGGACAATTTAAAAGTTCTCCTCGTTCGACTTTTCCGCCCCGTCGAAATTATTTCAATACGAGTTTTGATTTTGCGTGCGCTTATCGCGAACCGGGCGCGGGTTGTTAACATTCTATTAATAAGCGATAATCGGTAATTTAACTTTTCCTTCGATGCGACGTTCTTTTCCAGAGTACAAAACGTTTTCGAGTAATTTAACCGCGATTCGAGATAAAGGAGTTGCTTAAACCTCCGGCAATTCCAATAATTTCACTTCAACTTTACATCGATGCTCCAAGGATAATTCTTCAGTAAGTACCGGGAAGCTCTGCAGGAGCGGCGCGGATAATGCGCGGCTTTGAGCGGTTTTTGGAAAGGGGAAGGATGCGAAAACGTCGCACAGGATAAACGACCTTGCACAAAGGTCGTTTCAAGAACTGTATTTATTAAGAACAAAACATGGTTTTTAAATTTTATTAAGAGGTAAAAGTGAAGATTTCCCGGCGCATCCACCATTTTGACAAGCAACAAAAATACAATTTTTCTCCATTAACGTAAAAGACAGAGCGATACGATTTTTTTACACTCGATTCGTCATAATCAAATCTACAAAGCAGATCTTTCAAATTTAATTTCCCTTAAACACTGAACGAGATATTGTCATTGTTGTGACAAAAATTTCCCGGCACCTCCACCATTTTAGTAAATTATTCAAATGTATATTTCTCAACTACTATTAAAGATTAAGCCATGCTCGTTCTTGGAATCGATTCGTCATAATTATATCTACAAAATGCTGGGTTCAGATTTAATTTACGTCGAAATATATATTTTTTTTATTTCTTGATACTTTCACCATTTTTCCTAAACGCAATGTTCTCAATCGGTGTTAAAGTTAGAGCCATACGGCTTCTGGCATGCGATCATAATTGAATTTACAAAACGCAGCTTTCAGATTTGTTCTGTGCCAAACGATTCAAGAGATACCGTTATTTGTATTGAAAATATTTCCCGAAGTCTCCACCAATTTCGGAAGCAATATAAACCCAATTTTTTTAACATATGGTACAGATGGAGCCACGCGGTTTTTTGAAATCGATGCATCATAATTAAATCTACGAATCACAGTTTTTGTATTCGATCTAGTCAAAATCGTGGGACATCGTCATATTTATTGAATCAATAAAACCCTCATTTGGCAATGTATTTGTTTCAGTCGATTTTAGAGATAGAGCCATCCGGGTTTTTGTATCCGATTCGACGTAATTAAGTCTACAAAACAATGTTCTCGGATTTGATTTAGCTGAAACCGTAACGACGGTATTACTATTTTTGTTCAAAAAAAAATTCTGGGGCTTCCACCATTTCTGCGAGTCATTTGTAGTTATTTACATAAAAGTCAGGAAAATCTCACATTACTGAAGAGGAGCTAAATTGAAAAACGAGGCACTTTGTGCCGAGTATTTTAAAGCTCCGAGTCAAGTAAGAGATTTTACTGACGTGTTTTGTATTAAATTTTTCCGGAAATCGTAAAAAAGACGAAATTTACAAATTTTGGAAAAGTTTTTTACAAATTCCACAAAAATCAAGTTTGTCAATTTTGTTGGCAACTATAGTTACAAAGTAAACAACATCGAAAAAATTTATTTTGCGTCTTGTAAAGTCTTTACAGTACTAGCCCGGAAAATTCAATTTTCCGGCGCGTAAATAATTAATAATTTCCGGAAAAATTATTTTTTCAACGTGTGTTAGAGTCTTGCGGTTTATTACACTTAATTCGTCAAATATCAAATGTGCAAGACACCCTTTTCAGATTTGACTTCTCTCAAACGGTAAAAGAGATATCGTCATTTTTATGACAAAAAATTCCTGGTACTTCCACCATTTTTACATACAATGTAAATAGTTTTTCAAGCGTGGTAAAATTAAATTTCCAAAGCAAAGTGAGTGAAAGACAGTGAGCGAAAGTAAAGTGAACGAAAGAGAAAGAGAGTCATGTGGTTTTCCCTGCTTGATTCACCATAACTAAATCTACAAAACGCAGTTTTTAGGTTTGATCTTGTCAAAAGTACAAGCATAATATTTATTAAATAAACAACGCAATATTTTTTGTACGACACATCGATGTCATTTTCTCAACCGGTGTTACAGATAAATCCATGCGGTATTTTACACTCCGTTCGTCATAATTAAATCTACAAAGCACTGTTTTCAGATTATATTTGGTCCAAACCATAAGGGAGAGATCGTTATTTTACTGAAAAAATATTCCAAAGCTATCTATTTTTTGTTCGTATGATGTTAGAAGATAGACACTCAGACTCTTTCGCATTCGATTCCCCACAATTCAGACTGTAAAACACAGTTTTTAAATTTGATCTGGCACAAACGGAAATATAAATGTCCTTATTTTTATTGGTAGAATATCCTCACGCTCCAACCATATTTGTAACTTTAGCTACACCTGCAAATTCCTTGACTAATAATGAAGGTAGAGGCAAACACTATACTGCACTCGATTCCTCATAATTAAATCTGTACAATGCAATTTTTATATTTGACAATTGTAGAACCATAACGGATTTATGGAAATTTACTTGTCATATTTTCCCGGCGCCTCCACCATTTTTGCACATCTATATAATACTGATTTCTCAATTAGTTTTCTAAATAGAATTATACAGTCTGCTGCACTCGATTCACCACAATTAAATCTATACGAGACAGTTTTTAGATTTGACCTAACCCACACGGTTATAAAGATATCGATATTAATTCCGTGAAATCGAAAAAAAAATTGAGTTGGCTGTGACCAAAAATTTCAGTTGGCAATTCGTTAAGATTTCAACTATCAGATGTCACTCTTAAAAGTTAGGTTAGTGATTTTGAGAACGTTGAAATCTTGATTTTCATAAAGGTGTGAATTATGTGTGACCGACAGGTTGTAAAAGAATTTGCTCAGCTAACTGCAATGAAACAATGAGATTTAAAACTCCCGCGCTCCAACGATCACTATTCAGAAAGGTTGTGTTGTGGGGCTCTTATTGTCAAGGGGTTTAATTTCATCCACAACAGACACACGACAGTGAAAAAAGTGCAAATCTTTTTTAAGAATAAGCTGAACTGTACCAAATGATAGGTTAGTTTCTTTTTCTGCGCAGAACACTACCTGTTTCCTTTCTATGGAAGTTGTTGCTAAGTGCCTGGAAAGTCCGGAAATTTTGTTGAAATTGCTTAAAAACTCGAAGTGTCGAATATGACCATTCCACAATGAAATTTTTTTGCTCTAAACAACATATTGTAACAGCAACTTTCAACTTGTTGAAAGTATAATTGTTGATAATAATTATTATTAACAATTTTACTTGGCTTTTAATCCCGTTTTGGGAACTTCTCTTCAGCTGGGTTGCGTTTATTTACAACTAGTCAAAGAAGTTGTCTGTCAGCCGTCCAAAAATTCTAATTACGCCAGTGCCTAAAGGGGCATTCTACTAATCCCCAATTAATTAACAACAGCGGTAGCACCTCGGCCCGCACCTTGTTAGACTGGTCCCGCTCCCGTGACCTCCTCCAAACTATCATAATTCCCAATCCTTGCCGTTAACGAGGGTATCCAAATTGTTCCGACATCTCGCCCCAGCCCGCCGCCGCCCCCGATTTTTCCCCGCGCGATTAACCGCCACTTGTCGCAACGAATTCATAGAACTGCACCCTCGTTCCTCTTATTATTTAACAATAATGAAATCTCTAAAACGTAGGATTCATTACATTTAGCATTTAATAACTGTAACCCCGAACGACGACGAGGGTCTCCGGCAACGTCGAAGAGATGAAGTGTCTTCCGGGTAATTCGGCCCGAGCGTCGGCCCACCGCTCTCGTCTCTCTCTCGGGCGGCGGCGACGCCCGCCGCCGACGCTCGGCTCCTCTCCTGCGGGACGCAAAATAATGCGGGATAATTGCACAAGTAGGCCGGTAAACGGGGCCCAAATAAAAATAAAACCACTTACCGGTGTACAATACGCACCCCCGCCCCACGAGAATTCCCCCAAGCTTGCCGCAGAGGAGCGGATACGTCAAGTTGAAATAAAAATGAGACTTTCTTTTATTAATATTGCAGCAGTTGCTGCCGTTTGACTCCTTCGGATGTTAATAATTTAGGGCGCTTTATCTCCGGGTTTCTTGGGGGTGGACGCGGGGCGATCGCGGATCGATTAATTATTCAGGAATTTTTAATTAATACGGATGTCGGGGCGAAAAACGCCACTTTTCACTATCATAAGGGAGGAATGCGGAATTAAACACGTTTCAAGTTATTAAACAGTCGGGACTTGGGGATGATTAAAACACTGTTTTACCGGACTGTCATGTCGGATTCCGCGTGACAAGTTTTTAAATGAAAAAGAGATGCAGTTTGTGACGAGCGGTGCAATGACACGCCGGATTAGGGGAGGATAAAGGGACGAAATCCCACGAGAAAAACACAAAGTCAAATTGTCAAATAGTCGATGCATAGATTTAGGCCTGAATGGTGGAGGCGCCGGGACAAAAACTCTCACAAAATGAATTAATTAAAAATTGTAAATAAAACAGAAACAACAAAAAATTGTATTAGTCGAGAGCAAATACTGTGATAATTTAAAATGTTTGCATTAACATTTTGTGACGGGCCGGCTAATCGACTTCATTAAATAAAACATCAATTTCGCGATTCTGGAGCATTAAAATTCTCATTTGAAAACTTTATCAAATTTATTAATCAAATTAGCCGAGAGACTTAATTGAAGATCGATCAAGTTGTAACGGTGAGAAAGTTGAGCATAGTTGGAGCTGAAATTTATACAAATTAAAAACTAAATCGAAAACTCGGTTTATGAAAATCGTCATTTACCTGACGCAACTCTGAACAGCTTTGTTTAATCGTTTTTCTTTGAAGAGGAAAACAGTGGAGGACTAAGAAGTTTCGATGCGATTACGTCGGCAAAATATACGTTTTTAATTGGCTTAGTTAAATTCGTCGCGGATTTTTTAACAAATATAGAAATGGCCTTGTTCCAAATGTCATTTAATAGTACATATATTATTTGATGATATAATCATTCCTATCATAATCCACGAGAGTGAAAGTTAAAAAACGAGCCGCGGGCGAGTGTTTTAATCACCAGAGTGGATTATAGGCATTATTCGCGAGTTAATTCGACGTTTTATCTACGACTTAGCTTAGAAAATTTTTAAGATCTGTGACTTATGATAAATCACAAGTGACTTATAATAAGTCACGGGTGTAATTTATGACTAGCATAATGTATCTATAGTTAGGTAAATAATAAACGTATTATTTAATGGTCGTAGATAAAAAATATTTGCGACATCGAGGCTATCGGTAAAACATCTGAAACATCATTCTAGGAAGAGTTTTTCTGTGCTGCGCTGCGATTGGTCAGTAAGTGACAAAAAACAAATAACTAATGAGTAATGAAAGGAAGACTTTTTCAAAGTATGTCCTTATTTCAATTTGAAACAAACTAAAATGCCACAAGGGTGTTCAGTGTTGTCTGAAGAAGACAATTGAGCAATAAATATTTAATAAACCAGTTTACTCTACATTGAGTAATATGTATTTAATATTGATGGGAATATACATAATGTATCAGAAAAGACGCTGAGATACTACTTAGGTAGATAAGATAAACCGGTTTCATCCCAAAGTACTGTGTATTTTCTTATGGCGGTTCGTTTTGCAATTCAAGGTCATGCGAGTGATTGTATGTCTGGTTGCGCACCTCCCCCGTTGTTACTCGGCTTCAATTAAAAAAATTACACTCATTTTCATCTGTACAAACTCACACTGATGTTTTGCAAACAAGATATTCCAAAATAAAAATAAAATAAAATGCTCTCCTTGCTACAATATTATATTTGATTTTGATTGCTTTCCTGTGAATTATTTAAATTGCCCTGGAGCAACAAAGAAATATTTAAAGCGGTGAGAAAATTTAAATAATATTACACTGGTTGATGTAAGACAAGTGTTGAAATATTTTTTCACGCAAAAAAAAACATCTTTTGTTCTTTTTTCGTTGTTTTGCTACAAGAAAGCGACGAATAAAATCGTGCTAGAGCGCAAACAATACACTGATTGTAAAATGGGCTTAAAAATTCTTGAAAAGATCTGTGTTCAACAGTTTCTTAGATGACGAAGGTAAAAGTTAATTAGCTGATATAAATTTGCAAAAAAAATCTATGTAAAAGTAGTGTAATGCAACTTATTTATCAATTTCTCTCATAGTCGTAGAAAAAGTATAGTATTCTACTCGCGGACAATGGTTATTACTCGCTCGGATTAATTACGCCACTCGCCTGCGGCTCGTGACACAATCCTCGCAAGTAATCATCCGCTCATTGCAAAATATACTACGTTTTATTCCACCGACGTGACGAATAGAGAACAAAATTTATTGCCCAAAATAATTTAAACCAAAAAATCCTAATTTTGACCTTTATTACACTGTTTGCTTACACAAGTTTTTATCAACTTTTTTCATTATTACCAACACATAACTTTACACTCTCTCTCCTTTTTTTTCGTCTGACGAGGTACACTAAAAACACGAATAAATTTTGTTAATGACTCGCAAACAATTTTAAAAAACTTACTGACCCATTAAGGCAACGACGAGAACCAGAAGAACCACAAGTATTATGAGCAGGACGTACATCATACTGTCGAGAACTGAAAAATCACGTTTAAATAATGTTTTACAAAAATACAAAATCTACCTAGTGTAAGTGTTAGTCACGTTCGTGGAACATTGTTTGGTATTTTGTTCAGTCATGGCATTTTTAGTTCATTTCCTTATCAGTGGAAATAATGAGCAGTGCGCATGTAAGGCAATGGTGGAAAAGTGATAATTCCAATTAAAATACCTCACGGCGTGGTAAACCCAACAAAAATATCCTTCAGACAATAATAGTAACTTTGTAAGTTTAGTGGTTTTCCTGTCGTTAGCAACAATCAGATTCTTCTCTTCATTCTTGCTGAACCTGGTCCGACTTTTACAAAACTCTTTGTTTTATTTCTGGTATCGACTTCCGCCGATAAGAATCCTGTCACCCCCCGTTTTGAATTTATTTTTGTTTCACATTGTTGCACGCCAATGCACTTGTTCCTTTGTTTTCCGTGATCCCTGAACAATCACTGGGCGACAACTCCCACATCCACGTGTCACTAATTATTGACAATTCAGTGATTCGAGTGCGAGCCACGTGCCGATTTTAATATTGCACTAACGTTCCGAATTTGTTGTGACAGTCGTGACGTTGAAGCTCTCCCTACATCCCTCATTATCCTTCGTCGTGGTGGATAGGCATTAGCTGAATTTTACATCGAAGGATCTCAAATGAGTACTAAAATCATGCCCGGAGACGTTCGCTTGACGGCTTTTATGTAAAATGAGTAAGATCTTTGACTAATATATGGAGGAATTTGCTGCGAATGGGACCGCGCTACCTTTATGTCTTGCAATTAGTTATGTGTGGTGAATCGGAATGGCGGCCAAGGAGGAGCTGAGGAAATTTGCAACTTATTAGCGACAAAAAGCTACGAGTGGGTTTTGCACGGCGGATTCGGGGGAAACAGAAATTTTCTCTCGTTTGCCTAAGATTGCTAATTTATAACGAGTTCTGCAAATAATTATTCTGCTTGATAATAATTATTCCAAATCTCATTTTGATTTTTTCTCCGCCTCTTCAATCCTTTAAAAGCAATTACTGTCGTCGTGAATTGTGATTAACTGTACATTTGTTGACGCAATTATTTTTTGAAGTGAAAACTTCTTTAGGCGCACCGCACGGGCAGTGAATTAGTGTTTTGCGACACGCTAAAATCGTCACGCTCGACCATGCGACACGCTCAAATCGTCGTCAGGTTCGGGCCGGAGAACAACGAAAACGACACTTTACTGACTATGATGTCATATGACTCCCTCAACGGTCATTTATACAGGGTGTTATCGAAAGTTGTACAGATATTTTAACCACGAGCTACTGGCTTAATGTAGAACTCGGAAAAAATATCTAAAAAATTCTGTCAAAAAATAAAATGAGATTTATTTTTTGAGCTACAATTTTTTTAAATTGATTTTAGTTTTCTATGTTGTCCTACAACCCCGTAGATAAAATTTTGACACATTTTAAAAATACACCCTGTATATCATGTTTTATAAAATGTACGCCAATGCGAAGTATCCTATAGCAAATATGCTTTAAAACAAGGAAACCGCATTGGTTGGTGTACGTTAAATATGATATACAGGGTGCATTTTTAAAATGTGCCGAAATTTTACCTACGAGGTTGTTTGACAACGTAGAAAACTAAAATCAATTAAAAAAAATTGTTGCTCAAAAAAAATGTCATTTTATTTTTTGACATAGAATGAAAATTTGGTCATTTGTACAACAGGGTCTTTTTTTACTTTTTTTATCTTCAGTATTTAAGTTTGTGGTATTATTTGTTATGTACTAAATCATAAATAAATAAAATGAACTATTTGATTCTTGTTTTTTTGAGCCTTTCACCCGGAGCGCGTGACGTGACGCGTGACGCGTTCTACAAAAATGTATGTACGTCTGTGGTGAATGCAACAAGACGCTGCTTCGCCCCAGCGTGCGATAATGTTTGCAGGTGTGAAACATTTTCCGCGTTAATATCGACCACTCCGGCAGAACTATCAGTGTTGTAATTAGCTTCCGTCGTTCGTTTCATTATGCATCAGGTATTTGCGTCAGTTCGGTAATGTAACTGTTCGGATGTTGATCGAAAGTTGTAAACTCGCAAGGCAACAGTTCTAATTATGTACAAGAAGTGGAGGAAACAGCCAACAGGCACCCCTTTGGCAAATAATTTTCCGGCGTCGCATTTTTCGCACTCGCTTTCCGCCGGTTTATCGCCTGATGATTAGCAAGCGTTTATGTAGGCAACAATAGTTGCCGGGGTGAAAAACCGTCCGCCCCTAAATTATTCAGAGACTTTGCTCGTGCAAGCGCACAAATATGTCCCTCTCGAGCGTAATCGCGCGAGATTTTTGCCTAATTCCGGCCCCGGCCCCGAATTATCCGCAATTAGGGCAAGGCCTCGGTGGATGCGGGGCATAATCGCAAAGTTAGATGATGTAATGCATTATATTGTGCCCCGATGACTGCCCATTAGGGAATAACAACTTAACAAAAGTTAGCATTAACCCGTGCCCTCGACGTCGAGCGTCTTGCCCTTTTAGGCCACGCACGATGTTTAGTGTATTACGGGGGTGTTGTTTTCTTAGGGGCTGCGCACCGATGTTTGCCGTCGCCATCGCTTAACACATTATCGTTATTACTCTGATGAGATTGCAGTTTATAGTTAGGTGATGAATGCTGAAACTTTCGGGCTTTCATTACCATTATTAAAATTTACCAGAGTCCAATTTAGCCGAGCACCATCCGACGTGTAATCATAACAGTATTTCTGAATTTGGAAATCTACCGGCGGCGATATCTCAGCCTGAGAAGGGTCTGGGGGACCACTACGCGACCCGGAAGCTTCCGAGCCCCCTTTCAGATTTTACACGTCGACCCTAACATAACATCGTCTGCGATCTTGACACATTTGTCACGTTAGCCAGCTCGCATTCCCTTCTTCAACGCATCCCTACAATTTAAATGTTGATGATAATCAACTGCGCAAAGCGCTAACAGCGGCAACGAATGACAGATATTTACAACACCCGAAAAACGTTAGTCCACGCCACGCCACAGGGGCACCCAGGAGACTTCTTAACAAAGTTTTCGGTAAGTACTTCGCCCAGATCTTTGTCTTTTTTCAATTCCTTATCACTTTTTTTACTCTTCTTAATCTTGTCATCGATAACATCTTTGCATTTCCTTCTAGTTGAAGAAAATGCAAGTTTGTTCTCATCCATTCTCCATTTTTACCAACAAATAACAGAAGTAACACTGTCTACCACAGAACACCTTAGATAAGAACTGATTTCCCTATGTTAAAGGTTGGCAACGGAAAATACAGCGCTCCTGGTAGTCCAGTGGCAAACTAAATGACCGCGGGAAAAATTTGAACGCAACCGTCTTTATAGTGCTCCCTTTTTCAGATATGTTTTTTTTAGTTGACAAGATATTAAAGTGAAAAAAGTAAATTTGGTTTTAAAATAACCAAATATACTTTTTCACTTTAAAATCTTAACAATTTTAATAGTAGGAAAATAAAATTAAACACAAATATATTTATTAGTTATATATTGAACGAAAAACCGACACAAATAAGAAAAAAATGTAACAAGATAAAACTCTAAAAATTCAAGAAAACAGATAAACAACAAATTAACATTCACTTGAAAAAAGTAAAAAACAAATCAGAGTACTATTTACATTTCAGTCTTGATATCCGTCGGATACTGTGGAATACTTCTACTCGCGAATTTACGCTTGTTTGTCAAAACTTCACTTTCACCTGTTCCACAATAATTATGGTCTTGAAGATGAAAACTGGAAATGCTGTCCATTATTTCACCATCTTGAGAATGTGAGGAAGGTTTTTGATCCAAACCTTTGCAAACCGCGGTCAATGTTGTAGACTGATGACATCAACAATTACAAAATCTTCATTTGCAGAATGGTCGTAAGGTTTTGGTACAGAACCGGTGTTTAAACGATCCTTTCTTTCATTCACAAAACTATTGCCTCAAAATGATGCTCACAAAATTTCCATGCACCAGTTGTTGGATTCTGGATATTTACAAGAATACTTCTTTCGGCTAACAACTCCCACGACTGAAAAACTTTAGTTTACACAGTTTACATATCAAGTATGGCACTAATCCGCACTAACCTAAACGAAAACTTTCGGGAAATTTGCCAAGCATCCTTGGCATAACCCAAAACGAAACACACAAGATGGATGCTAGTTCGCAAACCCGCAAAGGCGCAAGCTCACAAGAGTCACTAAATGACAAGAATGACATTTGTCTGCGCGGTCTATTCAAAATTCCCCCCTTTGCTTCACGCCCCGCCGGTGGCACCCACACTTTTTCCGCTGCCATTTTGCCAATGCCAGTTTCACCCCCCGATACTGTTTACTGTCAAAAATAGTTCTCATCTTATTTTATATCGCACGTGCAAATGAAATCCTGGGCTGGGAAGGCACTGGAAACCGTCAATTGTTGTGCTTTTTTAAAGCGTAGATTAATAATTGGAGCATGTTGACAGCTAACCTAAAATTTAGAGCCAAACAAATCTTTCCTTTTTTCTTTCTTTGCAATGTTTTACATTAAAAATAGAATAAATTAACGATTTCTACTCTCGAAGCAAGTATCTAAGAGCACCCTTTGCTGAAAACAAACATGTCCAGTTATGTCCCGATTAAACATAAACAAATCTTATTCGTGTCAAACGGCGGGAATTTCAAACTTTACACTGTTATAAACAGTTTAATTTTTCCAACGCCTTCTCAGTCAGTTCTCTGTCATTTTTGACTACTTACGTTTCCCTCTAGCACTATGTTTGTTTCTTTTTACTTTGCTTTGCCTCGATTGTACATACTACTCTTTTTGACCCTGTAATAACTACCATTACCAAACAACATTGTGATATTTTCCTTCTAAATAGATAACCCGATGGACAATTAAGAGATCTCGTTTTGTCTTTCCTTCACCCTTGACCAACTTGCAGTTGCATTGACAAAATGAAGTTTCCCAAATTTCATTGTCCACCGTTTCTATATTCTCATTCTTTTGAATTCCTTCACAGAGGACATACTAGTCTTACCATGAACAGAGCAACTGAACAAGAGCAAACTTACTCCATAGGTGTTTAACTGCTCCGATAACTTCTCCATCAAAGTACCAATATCTCGAATGATACAACAAATTACTAGAACTCCTTGTCTTAACTCTCCTTTTTCTTATTTTCTTAAATAAATGACTCGGAGTACTCAGATCAAATAATCTATTCAAAAACAAAATAAGACTTTGCAACATAAGTTTCTGTCCTATATTTCCGATTAACTAGTTTCTCCTAGTTTTTCCTTAACACCTCTTTGAGCTCCTACGAAGTTTTCAAAACCGTTTCCTCCGCATCTTCCTTCAATTCTATCTTCTTGATCTCTTCCTGATAGGCCATCCATGATCTCGGAAGCTTTCAAAATCTTCTCCCCCACATCTTCCTTTAATCCCATTCTCTTGATCTCTTCCGGTGTAGGACATCCAAATCTCCCAAATCTCCCACAAACTCTTCCAGAGCTTGACGATCTCTTCACCGACTGCTACTCACAAGCCCTTCACTCCTTCTTCTCTACAATCGATGTCTTCCTGCTGATCTTTACACTCCATCTCGTCTTCTCTGGTCCTGCTCTTCTTCACGATGTCGTCTAAACGTACTAAACGCATACTTCCGGAGGTTCTGGTGTCTTCTTCTTGGGCAGCCTTCGTTCATCTCGCCCTCTTTGCACCAACACTTCTGCGGAAGAGTCCTCCTCTTGATTAATTTTCGTCGTCTCGAAAACCTATTCCTTCTCCCATATCTTCTCAATTTCTTCCTTTTCGAACCTTCCTTCTTGACGTACCAAAGCCTTACCTTCTTTGAGAGGGACGTCACGATGCACCGACACACTCTGAATCGTCATCTTGTCTTCTCTGGTCCTGTAGTACATCCTGATCTTCTTCACTGTGTCGTCTAAACGTACTAAACCCATACTTCCGGAGTTTCTAGAATCTTCTTCTTGGGCAGCCTTTGTTCATCTCGCACTCTTTACACCGACACTCTTACAGAAGAATCCTCCTCTTGATTACTTTTATTGTTTCGAGGACCAATTCCTTCTCCCAAATCTTCTCAATTTCTTCCTCTTCGAACCTTTCCGCGAGACTCACCAAAGCCTTACCTTCCTTGAGAAGGACGTCACGATGCACCGACACGCTCCGAACAGTCATCTCGTCTTCTGTGGTCCTGTAGTACATCCTCCTCTTCTACAGTGTCGTCTAAACGTACTAAACGCATACTTCCGGAGGTTCTGGAATCTTCTCTTGCAGCGACACTCCTACGACCGGACAGTCTTCCTCCTGATTAATATTCGTTGTCTTGAAGACCAATTCTTACTCAGAAATCTTCTTAATTTCTTCCTCTTCAAACCATATCCCGAGACGCACCAAAGCCTTACCTTGCTTGAGAGGGACGTCACGATGGACCGACACAATCTCAACAGTCATCTCGTCTTCTCTGGTCCTGTAGTACATCCTGCTCTTCTTCACTGTGTCCTTCCGGAAGTTCTGGAATCTTCTTCTTGGGCAGCCTTCGTTCATCCCTCCCTCTTTGCACCGACACTCTTTCGGAAGAGTCCTCTTGGTTAATTTTCATTGACTCGAAAACCTATTTCTTCTCCCAAATCTTCTCAATTTCTTCCTTTTCGAACCTTTCCCCGAGACCCACCAAAGCCTTACCTTCCTTGAGAGGGACGTCACGATGCACCGACACACTCTGAACAGTCATCTCGTCTTCTCTGGTCCTGTAGTACATCCTGCTCTTCTTCACTGTGTCCTTCCGGAGGTTCTGAAATCTTCTTCTTGGGCAGCCTTCGTTCATCCTTCCCTATTTGCACAAACACTCTTACGGAAGAGTCCTCCTCTTGATTAATTTTCATTGTCTCGAGAATCCGTTCCTTCCCCCAAATCTTCTCAATTTCTTCCTCTTCGAACCTTTCCCCGAGACGCACCAAAGCCTCACCGACACACTCAGAACAGTCGACCAAAGTTAGTCTTCCTAGATTTGCATTTTTCACTCTTCTTGCAGCTGTCACAGTTTCAATTAATATAATAATAGTCAACAACTGGAATTCTTCCCATCTCGACTCTCCCTGTCGCCACTGGAATTGATTTTGCTCTCTTGATGCAATTCCTGTTCTCATTCGGCATTGTTTAACTTAATTTTTAAAATGCCGCGAGAGCTGCAAATCTGCTTTTCCTCTTCCTGCGAATTAGATTAAATTAAACAATAGTCTATTAGAGCCGCAGGAATGCGCCCCTGTCAAGCTGCCACCTTCCGGCGGAAAAAGTAGAAAGCGTAAATTTTTCCCTTAATATGTTTTGAGTTGGCATGTGACGGGACGGCAACGTTGTGTTAGGAGCACCCTATTCACGCTCACGCCACCGAATTAACTTCAGCTGTCTACCAGGCCATGTTTACCCCCAGCCAATAAGTCTGCGGTTTCCTTTTTCACCTAATCGCGGGATTATTTTACGTGTGGTCGGACCACTCGATTCTTTCCGCCCGGAGATGCCCTTATTGCTTCGAACGGACGTGACTTTTAAACAAAAAATCCACCCCCGGCAACTCAAATTTAATGACAAGCAGCGCCACACATTGTCCGGAGTCCGCTGGAAAATTCATTATCGCTGTTTCGGGTCATGCTTAATGCAGCCGGGTGGAACATTGAACAACTGGAGTGCACACAACACCCCTGAATTATTGGATACCAATTAAAACCTGAGCCCTGACGCGAAAAATCGTGCACGTTTAAAAGAAAACAACGAGTCTTCGGTGGGTGTCAAAAAGTATCTCGCAGCGTCGAGAAAGAGCAAGTTGCGTCTCGTTTCTGGTCGGCGTCTGCGGCTTTTTGTTGCTGAAACAATTATGATAACGGTGGAATTCAGGTCTGTCTGAAGTTCGTATTTTGCTAGAGTCTGCACCGTACATTATCACCCTCTCGCTGCGAAAATCAGCCAATTACCTCACTTAACTCACTTCTCCGTCTCTTGGTGTTTGTCTTTGAAAGTTCTCCTCCGATTTGTCTTTTTGGCGTCCAAATTTAAATAAACGACACCCGCTCTCAGGAAGCCATACCTCAATCGTCCTTTTGCCGGTCTCGAACTTGTTAAACTCGCACACAGGATAATACGTGCACGCGTAATCCTGTTTCGCAAATTTCAACTTTGTTCGGGACACGTGGAGTACTCGAGCGAAACTTGATGCACTGAGACAAATTCGTCTGCAAACTTTGTATTAAAAAGCGTCTCGTTACACTCATATACATAAGTCTCCCCCGGAATCGATCCCGGAATTAGCATATTTCTGTAGCCGAAGAAATGCCTATATATGTATACGCCGTCACTGCTGAATTATTTATGATTAGGGCTCCGTTCCGGTCGCAAACTGCCGATACACAATTTTATTCGACGAAATTAGGCGAAGCGACTCGTTTCGGCCCTCTTTTATCGTCACCATTTCGAATTTCCCGCCAGAAACCAATCCGGTCATCGTTGCGATGCATTGTTGGTTGTCTAACCTTCAAATTTCACAAAACGTCAAGGAATGTTTGTTGCTTTTTGCAACGAGAATCGAAATTGAACCGATGAAAATTCTCTTCATTTCCGTCCCATTTAGAGCGAGTTAAGCCATCCCGACGAATTATTTTCGCCTCTTTGTATTTTTCGAGAGCGCTCCGTGGGCGGCTCCTATTTCGATTCCGACTTTGCGTAGCTCTCGAATAAAAATTCCTTCGATAAAATAAAACATTTTAATCTGTTTGTATACAAGAAGCGCCAAGTTTCCTGCAGAACGTAAAGTAATTCGTTCGGTGCTGTGGCCCTTGAAAACTTCCGGGATTGATAAATTGAATTTTAAATCCTTTGAGGTTATGTTCTTGTAAATAAAATAACAACAAATAAGTCCGATATTGGTTCGGAATCTGATTGTGTGTTGAATTAGTTCTGGAGGGGTCGATGCCGGAGATAAATATTGTTTGAATTGTTTCCACGGTTCGTACACTTGCTTCCATTAAAAAGTAAAACGGGACAGGTTCGGTGCAAAGGGAGAAACTCCAATAGATATTTTACAGTGGAAAAACTGTCACATAAAAGATTCATTGCTCCGGTAACTTCTCTACAAATGCACCGGAATCTCAAATGTTGCAAAAAAAGGACAACTTGGCCGTAAGTCGAGGATAAATAACACAATGGACGACCAAGGAGCTCGTCTTGCATCGATCTGTCATTTCGGTAATTTCTTTCGAAATAAATCAACCCCCTAGCTCAAATCATATATTCAGAACAAAAATAAGACTAGATAACACAAATCGATGTACTGGTCGACCCCCGCACCGACCACCCTACTTCCGGCACTCGTCTTTGGCAGATCCAGCTGTGATCACCTTGGGCAATTCCTTCTCGTTCTTCCTCAGCATCTCTTTGGGATCGTAGAGACAAAGTCCCGCTTTGGAAGCCGCCTTCTCCGCATCTTCCTTCAACCTCATCCTCTTGAACTCTTCGGGACTGGGACATCCAGGTCTCGCTTTGAAATAGTTGACGATCCTCTCCCACAAGCTGAGCTTCTTCTGGGGCTGGACGACTTCTTCGTCGACGACTTCGCACAGTCCCTTCTCCTCTTCTTCCTTGCAGTCGACGTCTTCCTGCTGGTCCGTGCACTCCCTCTCGTCCTTTCTCGTCCTGAAGTACATCCTGCTCTTCTTCGCGGTGTCGTCGATAACGTCGTCGGTGGGATAGGGCGTTATGAAATGTTCCTTTTCTGGAATTATGGGGTTCTTGGGCTGGAGGTGGCTGTCGTTGACGGGGCACTCGCACGGGGGGGTCGTGTGGTCCTTCAGTTTGTCTTTGGTGCGTTCAGAGTATTCGTACAGGGTGCTGCAAGTAGAGATGAAGCGGTTCATGGTGTTGAAAACTAAAGAAACGTCACTCGAGCCTTCTCTGATCATTCCCGACTTGGTACCGCCGAGCGTGTTGCTCTTGTAGATGACGAAGGTGACGCAGTCGACCGGCGCCGACTTGGTGCGTTTCACCGTTTTCAAACCGACCTCCGTGCTGTCGCATTTGCTCACTTCTAAGGGTTTCTGGGTCAGAATGAGCGGCGCCGAAGGCTTGATGTCGATTATGATGTTGTAAGACTTCTCGTCGAGCTGCGTCGTGGGCAAAGTGGCCAAATCGTACTTCAGCTTGAACAGATCGTACTCTCTGCTCATGCAAGTGCTGTAATGCCTCCTAGATGTGGTACTGTACGATCTCTTGTTTGTCTTGACCGGCTCGCACTCAGCACTCTTCACTTCTACTCGTTTCCAGTACAACCAATCGTCTTCGTCGGCTCTAGGAATGTCCTCGCAGTCGTTAAGCTTGGGACAAATCCTCGGTGGTTCGCAAATGTGTACTTTCTTCAGTCTGCGCAAGGGTTTCACATCTTCCGGTGGTTCCGCCTCGATGCAAGGACAATCTGCGATTTCCAGCTTTGGCAGTTTCTTCACTTTCACCTTGAGGTTCTCGTCGGCCCTCGGTGGACACTCTTTCTCCTTGACGGGACATATCCTCTTGAACGTGACCGGTTTCTTTTTGAGTTTCTTCAAAGGAGGTGTGTCTATGGGGGGTTCCGGTTCGACGCAAGGACAAGAACCTGGAGGCATGACCGGCAACATTTTCCTCTTAACTTTCAGGTTCTCGTCCGATCTTGGAATGATGCACTCCAACAGATTTTTGCAAACTTTCGGCGGTTCCACCACCGGTTTGGGGACCAGCTTCTTCAAAGGAGGAACATCCACCAGCTCGACCGGGATGCAAGGACACTCCTTGGGCTCGATCACGGGCAGCTGCTTCGGTTTGACGACCATGCCGTCATCGGCGCGTGTTCCGCAGGTTTCCTTGACGCACACCTTCACCTTCTCCTTGGGTACATTCCTCGGCTTCAACCTGAAACACAACTAGTACCAAGCAACGAGCAACACTTCGACACGAACCTTTTCAGCTGAAAGAACACGTCTGGGATGTCCTCTTCGATGCAAGGACAGTTTTGTGGCACAAAAACCGGAAGCTTCCTTTGCTTCACTTTCAAGTCCTTATCTGCTCGGACCGCGTCCGCGCACAGCACCGTCTCGCAACTCGGCCTCGGCTTCTCCACGTACTTGATCTTCTTCAGTCTGCGGAGCGGCGGCACGTCTTCCGGGGGCGGCTGCTCCACGCACGCGCAGTCCGACTTGATGATCGGTAAGACCTTCTTCTTCACCTGAAGCCCGTGGTCGGCCCTTATCGTCTCGTCGCACTTAGCTGCCACCTTACAAATCCTCTCCGGTTCCTTCACCGCTTTCGGCTTGAGTCTGTTGAGCGGCACGTCCCTCAACGGCTCCTCTTCCACGCAAGGACAATTGTTGATCTCGAGCTTCGGCAACACCTTCTTGTCGACCTTGAGGTTGTCGTCGGCGCGCGGGGGACAACACTCCTTGCCCACGCACTCGATGCACACCTTCGGCGGCTCCGGAATCTTCTTCTTGGGCAGCCTGCGAATCACGAAATCGGTCATCTCGCGCTCCTCGCACGGACACTCGTGCGCCTGGATCACCGGAAGAGTCTTCCTCTTGATTTTGTAATTGGCGTCGGCTCGCGGCGTGGTGCACACCAGTTCCTGCGCGCAAATCTTCTCCGCTTCCTTCTCCTCGAACCGTTTCTTGAGACGCACCAAAGGCTTGCCCTCCTTCAGGGGGATGTCTTCGATGCAGGGACAATCAGGCGGAGACAATTTGGGCAACCTGCCGAAATGAATCTTCTTAGGTTTGCATCTCTTCACTCGGCGACACTCTTCCTGCAGCTGTCCCAATTTCACGGTCACGTAGTCGTCGCAAATGACCTTCGAAGATTTGTTGTTGTGTTGCAGCGTGGTCGAAGTGTTGTAGCTTCGATCGCCGCCCAACAAGTCGTGACTCGACTCAGTTTTCAGAAAGCACTCGCTGCTCCTTCTCTTCGATGCCGACTCGCTGATGTTCTGGTAGAACTGATCCATCCCTCCCAGATTCTTCTCTTCGAGCACGCTCTCCACCAGGGCCTTGTCTTTCTTCTTCTTCTTCAGCAGCGCTGTACTCGACCGTCTGGAGAAGCTCGAGCTCAGAGACAATTTGGGTCCTTTGGCCTCGACCCCCGCCTTGGTCGACGCTTTCTTCGTCTTGTTGCAACTCGTACTGTAGTTCATCTTGTTCACGTCGACGCTTTTCGACGAGCTCTTCTCGTGCAACGCCACCTTCTTCGTGTCCTCGTATCCCGGGTACTCTTTCTCCGACTGGTAACTGCTGTACTCCTTGTACTGGCTGTCGTCGAATTTCTTCTTCTTCCTGTCCATCTGGCTGGCAGCCGTGGTGGTCATAGTCGGGTAGACAATCTTGCCGCCCTTCTTGAACGACGCAGGGCAGTACAAGTTGTCGTTGGAACCGTACGGCTTCAGATTCCCTGGTTGGAGATGGACGAACAGGTGCTTCTGCTTGTTCTGCTCCATCTTCTTCATGTATTCCAACACGTCGTAGTAGTTCCCATCGTTGCGCGACCCGTCGGCCAACTCGTAGATAGGGTTGCCCTCCTCGTTCTTCTCCTCAGCCGCGTACTTGTCCTTGAACTCTTTCGCGGGGTCCCTCACCGTCAAATCCGTCGCCGCGGGGAAGTTGTTCCGGCGGCTGGGTCTCGCTTCTTCTTCCACTTCGTACTGCACTTCTTCTTCTTCATCTTTGTAGCGACTTTCTATCGGGGGGACAAGCTCACTTTACTCCCGCACCACCAAGACAATACACTTTACCTCTCAAATTCTCCAAAGACTTCGAGATCTTCCTGACTTGGAACAAGCTGTGGTTTCTTTTGTTTCGCGGCTGCTTCTGCGGGGGCTGCGAGCAAGACCGGTGCTGCTTCTTGCAACTCTTTTCGTTTGATGCGGACGTAACAGTAGATGAGTATGCCGAGTTGAATGTGTAGGAACACTGCAAGAGAAAAAAAACTATTTTGACATTTGCAAAACGTCAAAATTTTTCCCTAAGAGGAGTTTTTTAAATTTCGCCCCCCGGGGGCGGTCCCTCTCGCCGCATTTTGTTCCTGACCGCGCTTACCGTCTTGGTGAAGAATTTGAAAACCGAGCGTGCTGCCATTCTACGATAATTTCACAAAATTTTCTAACACTTCGAAAAACGATTTTTTTAGTTAAACAAAAGGTGATCGTATGAACAAGCATCGGGTGACTTAATCCGTTTTTATTCGGGAATTGGCCGCCCTCCCACCCCTTAATCTCCGTTTCGCGTTAACGCGAAATAATTAACCACACGCGAAACAATATTTACGAAATTGTCCATCGATTTGGAGCGTCGCCCATCAATTCCCAACACCACTCGGATCGTCTCTTGCGCTCGTTTCGCCCTCTTAAGCACGAAACTTTCCTGATAAATATGTGTTTTCGTAACGGAACCGCGATAAACATCGCATTTATTGTCGTTAAAAAATAAACAATGAGGAGAAGAGTGGGCCTCGCATATTGCGGAAGCGATCCCACCGGCTCGGGGGATTTGGCTCATGACGTAAGCCGATTAAAGGGGGTGGATAGTCAATGGTTGCGAAGTGGCGGACAGGCGGCGAGTCTGCCCGGCGGCCGGGGGCGGCGCACGGAATTAAGAGCCGTGCGGACAAGACGATCGGTTTTGACACAAAGTAAGTACCTTTCAGGAAAAGAAATCCGCAAAATAAATAACCCAGTCCGGTGAGTAATCCACAAACCTGAAACGCTCACAATTCAGACGTTTCATATTTTTCTGTACACCCTGTACACAAAACAACCAAATCCTCCAAATCTTTGACCGATACCACAAAATAAATATCAATTTTCAATCAAGCAAACAAACAACAAAATGGTGTCAACAATTTAGACAATTTATCTGCTTCGATTCGACCAACTAGTTCCTGCGATAAGGATAATAAATTAATTCATTAGTTTAACAATAATTTGATTAGTGTTTGTCTTCTCCGGCCACCCCGCACCATCTAGCGGGAGCCTCGGCGAGCGAGGGCGGCGCTCTGTAATTCGCCGCCGCCACCACCTTTGACCCGGATCCTGCACTAAACACCCCTTACAGGTGCCGTCACGCGAAACAAATATTTGGACAGATCGCTTTTCCCACATCATCGTACGCGCGAGATTTGTTTGCACGTCTTTACGGAATTATTTATAACAATTACAACAATAAGAACATTCACAAACAATGTGATTAGGTGATAAGACCAGATATTTTTACTAGTGTTACATTTTATATTTGTTCTTGTGCTCGATGGCTTGGTCTTTCTCGACGTAGAAAATGGGGAAAGTCGGCGGCAACGGTGAGTCCAGATTTTGTAAATCGTTTTGTTTGACGTTCCTTCAGGGTCTAGGGAGTGTTGCACGGCGAGAGATGTGCTCTGGTACCTGGTCTTCTTCGGCTTCGCTGTCAACTACATGTTGAGGACCAACTTGAACATCGCCATTGTATCAATGGTGAAAGCCAGGCCTGGCAACAACCTCACACTCACTAGCGAGTGTCTGGTCCCGCAGAACGACTCCTATTTGCAAAGAACTGCTCCGGATGGACTCAACTCCACGGACAAAGTATTCCAGGGTAACGCCTCGAGGGTCGCCTTCCCCTGGAACGAGAAGGAACAGTCGCGCGTCTTGGGCGCCTTCTTCTGGCTCCACTGGGTCACCCAAGTCCCTGGGGGGATCCTGGGGTCCAAGTACGGCGCCAAACTGGTCTTCGGCTTGGCTAATTTCACTGCGGTCTTGTGCTGCTTCTTCATTCCGATGGCGGCGTTCGTGGGGCACGAGTATCTTATCGGATTGAGAATCTTGCAAGGGATCCTGGCCGTAAGTTGTTTTTAAACAAAGAGTGTTTTTAACCGCCACAAGCAACAAGGATTACGTTGGAGGATTTTATTCTGGTCGGTAAACAAGGTCGGGTAATGAAATCCAGACAAAGGGAGGGTCGGCGAGCACAAAAGTTTAATTTTGACATTGTTAATGTTCGTGATTCCGGACTAATAGAATTCCGGGTGAAAACAGGTGGACGGCGATGAGAGCTTTTCAGCTGGGATAGAATTAGTTGTGGAGGTGAAATGGAGAAAAAGTGTTTTTTCAGAGGAATTTTCGAGCAGACAAAATTCCCGATTGGATTTAAATAACAAATTAACTTCCCCTGCAAACATTTTCAACAAATTTTTTCGTGAAATATTTCAGCGATTCTGCACGTAATTTCAGACCACTTCAAAGCCTCAATTAACTCCTGCTGTGCTTTATCCGGATTTAATCCCCGCAAACTCTGTCACAACTGAACGAATACGTTTTTGGTTTTTGGTATTTTTTCTTGTTTTACTGAAATCCTAGTCTAGGAGCAATGCCGGGCGTCTATAGGCCGCGCTCCGCGCCGAGCCCCGCCATTGGTGCGTCTCCGTCACGTGACCTGTCAAACATGTTGCAGGGTTTCGCTTGGCCCGCGATGCACAACATGACCGCCAGGTGGATCCCCCCCAACGAAAGGAGCAAGTTCGTCACGGCCTACTTGGGTAATTAGCAATCTGGTCAACTGTCCAATCATTGATTGATCGCTCCAATTAGGCAGTTCAGTCGGTGCAGCTTTAACGTACCCCGTGTGCGGCTTCATCATCCACCGCTGGGGGTGGGAATGGGTGTTCTACGTGTCGGGGGTGGCAGGATCGGTATGGTTTATGGCGTGGTGGTTTCTGGTGTTCGATAGTCCGGCCAAGCACCCTCGCATCTCGCCGGAAGAAAGGGAATATATTTTGGACAGTCTGGGGCAGAGCTACACAAAAGAGAAAGTAAAAAATTTTGCGAAAAGGTTGTTGTATGTGTATATTTGGGATGATTGATTAGGCACCGGTTCCTTGGAAGAGCATAATGTTGTCGGTGCCGGTCTGGATGAATATCTTGGCGCAGTGGGGCGGGATTTGGGGGTTCTTCACGCTGATGACTCATGCCCCCAGTTATTTCAAGTTTATCCACGGGTGGAGCATTCAAGCGGTGAGTTTTTTTTTTAATTTATGATTCCTGTCGAGAGATTTTGTTCTAAATCTGGTTGTCGAATGACGATTTTGCATGTTTTTTACCAATAAAATCAATTCTGTGAAGACTCAAGGTCTACCTCAAATCGATATTTTAATTTAAGAAAAAAAAAAATGTTTACTGGAGAATTGAAAATCGATAAATGGAGATAACGTCCCTGTTAGTACCTAGTATTAAATGACAATTATTTTGTACATGACTGTATCCTCCAGGGAAATAGTAAAGATGTTCCTGATAACACAAATTGAAAAAGTTTGTATGTTAAAAAAAAAATTCAAATAAAATAATAGAATTTTCAAGGAAAGTTAAATAGATTCGTTTTATAAATAAAAATAAGTAATTCTTCCATCCCTTGTGTTCAAAAAATAATCTGACTCTTTGAAATTTAATTTTATAACGAAAATGTTTCACGTTTTATTTTTGCTATTATTAATTTATTTAAACCTTTTGACCATTACTTACCTTGAATGTTTTGCCCAATTAGATTAGGAGTTGCTCAAGGTCGAATACCTAAGTCTTATCCAATATCTCTATATTTTTTGCTCTATATTGACTACTACAGGGTTATTTATTATAAATGAATGTCCCATCGCAGTTGGCGTTGGTGGCAAGCCTCATAACATGAGTCAGACTAATATCGCCGATAGGTGTGCGATACTGTCTCATGTTGCGAGGCTGCATCCAAAATTTATGTGGTTTTCAATTGATTCTTAACCAAATTGATTAACATTAATTATAAATAAATAAATATTAATTATAATTAATTGTCTTAACCATACTTATGGTGACAAAACTGACAGATCTAGTTACTTTTTGTGTAAACAACTAACCGGGTGAGCAACAATAACTGTTTCAGTTGGCAATAAAAAAATGTACATCAAATTGGCAAGACTATTAATTGTATAGTTACGGCCACGGAATTTCACAATTATTTTACTGTCATTTCGAAAAAACTTGTGTAGCCTAAGCTTTATTGTCATTATGACTGATATTCAAAATTTTTGTGACAAAAATTCTGTCACGCCTACTAAAAATCAAAATGCCACCATTAACGTTTTTGACATCCATGTCAAAAATTAGTTAGAAATATATAAAACCTGTTTTATAGCTAATGTCAGTTGAATGACAACGACTAGCCGTGACTGTACCTATTTCCGTTTGTTTTATTGACATTATTGACAGCTGGCATACATTTCAAATTTAAACGTCTTGGTTTTTGTAATCTCTTATTAATAAAATGGTTTTCTCGTTGGAACATGACATAAAAGTCACCAAAAATCACCAGAATTTTATTGCCAACTCAAACAGGCCTCACCTGCAATTACGTGATTTAAAAACGAACGCCAGATGTGACATTTCGGAAACTGTCACTCAACTGTCAAATGTCAAGTGGAACGATAAGAAAGTTAAACAAAATGTTGTTTTTTGAAAAAATTGATACAGTAAGTAAAGTTAAACAAATGGAGCATACGAATGGCATTAAGTGCTAAGGTTCTTCGAATTAAAATTTCATTTTCAAATGTGGCATTAACATATCGGTCACAAAAATGGCGCATGCAGATATTATAAAGTCTTTTGACCTTAATGTAGTTACACACGCTTTACTCCACACTTGAACCTTTTGTAACTTCTGCAAAGAAAAAAAAATGTCTTAGTGTTTTAAATAAAATCAATAATCAGCGATTTTACGACGTTTTACCGATGACATCCGTGCTGTCAGTGTTATTTTTAATGTTGGTAATATTCAGAGTATAAGCAAATCCTAGTTAAAAAAATGTCAAACATGAAATTGAGGTTATGGTAAAAGACAATTTATATTTCGTGAAACATCAACAACAAACAAGAACTCGATCTTCAACATGGTCTAAACCTGGTTAAACTAGGTCATCCTCGGAATCCGAATCAGACTACATATTTTCTTTAATTTGTCGGAAATGCGGCGTCAAGGTAAATTGCCAAATTAGGAAATTGAAAATTACTAAATTGAAAGAGCAAGTGATGCCAACATACTGTCATACTGACAGTATGGATGTCATTGAAAATGACTATAGATAGAAAAGGAGTTATAGACTACGTCCACTGATAGAATGCCGTTTTTTAAATATCCTTAGATAACAAAATCCCCAAACCACAACATTAAAATACCGGGTGATTTTAAATTATTGTGAGTTTTTTTCTTAAGTTGGGAACATTTTTCATAAATTATTTTGCCAAACTTGATACCTTAATCAACACATTGGCGTACGTGCTACATATTCGGGACATGGAATCTTGGCCACAACTGACATTTAACTGACAAATATGTGTGAACTGGCCTTTATTGAATATAACCCAACTTTTGACTCGATAATTCCATTTACTTGCTTTTTTGATGTCACAAGAAAAACTTCAAAGTGATTTTATTAATGACACTAATGATTGGTTTACATCATTTTTTTTAGAAATGTCAAAAAAATGTTGGCCAGGATTCCGTGTCCGGAATAGTAAGTCATTTTGACATTTTATGTATCAATAAATTGTGTCAAATACGCGAGGACGCCTATGTTTATGTCAACTATCACATTAAAAAGCAGAATAACCAACAATACCTAATATTACCAACCTATGAAAAAAAGTCACATTCATTTAAAATCACCCGGTATTAACAAAGTATCATAGATTGTGTTGGTAATATCTTGAAAGATTCGCGCCACTGATTCTCATTGGTTGTTATGAAACCCACGCGAAAAATAAATTATAATGACATTTCAAATTTGAAACTGTCAGTGCTGTCAAGTAGTTTAAGCATTTAGAATTGCGGTTTTTCATTTTTAGAGCTTTGTTTTGCATTTCTCTGGTTTTAAAAGTTATTAGTTTTAATCGTGTTGCTGTTTTGATCTGTTCCGTTGCCATTTTTTGTGGATTTTTTTGAATTTGTGAACACTTTAAGTGACATTACAAACATCCAAAATGATACAGAAGTAATTTTTGTTCATGCATTAAATATTAAATAATCTCTTTTTTGTGTTTAGCCATTTCCGAAAAATGCTGGATATTTTAATGTCAGTACCCAGCTTTTTTCGGAAATTCGAAAATGTATTGTGGGTTGCATTTTTAATTCCATCGGGCACATTATCACTCGTGAAATACGCTGTATTAATAAAACCTAATATATTACTCCTACTATACTGCAGTTTTCTTTCGTCTTTCCAAAGTGCAAACATGCAGAATAATAATAAAACATCACGTGTAAACCTACTCATTCCATTTTTTTTTTAATTTCGCGCTGGATCTGGACAAAGTTTAATAATTTGAATTTGGCAATTTACCGCGTCATTGTAAATTGCCAAATTAGGAAATTCAAAATTACTAAATTGAAACAGGAAGTGATGCCAACATACTGTCATACTGACAGCACGGATGTCATTGAAAACAACTATAGATAGAAAAGGAGTTACACTTTATTGGTCAAGGTCTTATACCATTTCAACTCATTTGTTCCATTTGCATCAAATAAAAAAATACAGAACTGAAAAATATGTATTAATCATTTTACGGCAACCTACTCACAAATTTTTAATTTTGTTTATCTTTAATTGATAAATAATAAATTTGTTTAATAAATGTTTAATAACTTGAAGCTGACTTGCAAAACTTGCCCATAAATATTTGTTAAAATTTAAGTTTTTACATTTCAGAATTAAGAAACATCATCGAACATTCATGAATTAATTTTCGCTCATTCCATAATAATTTTGTTGCTGTTAACACTTCTTCCGTCGTACACAAAACTCCATTCGATCGCATTTCTCGAACCACCCCTTGTACAAAGTTAATTAGAGCCATGTTTTCATTACGCGTACGCACTAGTTACCATTAATTTAAATAAATTACACTGGAAGGCAATGCACGGGCACGGAACTCCAGAAAAACCTCTTTAAATCCACTCAAGTGTTGTCTGTAATTCGCCATTCCCTTTGATTATTATTTCGAAAAGCCAGCCGCCTTTTGCACAAACTCATAACCCCATCATTCAGTCATCCGCACAATTTTTAATGAAAAAATCAAATTTTCGCTGCGAACACTCCACCCCGATGAAAAACATCGAACACCATCACCGCAGCCATTGTCACCCTTTCTCTTGACCCAAATTGCTTTCAGACGGGACTGCTCTCCGGCTTGGGCCACGTCCTCCGCACCACCTGGTCCTACATGTCGGGCTTGCTGGGCGACCACCTCCTCAGGACGAACAGGATGAGCAGGACGAACGTGCGGAAGCTGGCCACGGCGGGATGTGAGTTATCCCTCGTAAAATTCAACAGTAAATCTTCGTGTCGGGTTCGCTTTATGTCGGCAGTAAAACGGATGTCGTCATTATCGCGGATTAACATTTCCAAATCTTGTATTACAAAGTGTTTCTTTTCAAATGGGCCGCAATAAAATTCCGGTGTAGTTTTTAGTGGCGGCGGCTTTTACACTCCGCTTCTCTCCGTTCTTGTGTTTATCTGCGATTTGGTTTGATGATTCCGGCGGTGTGAGCTGGCGCGGATGCACACCGCTAAATGGATGTGCTCGGGTGGTTGCCTAAGCGAGGCGAAGACGTGGCACCCTCTGGACACGGATTAATGTTTGATTTTGTTGTTTATCGGGTTGAAATGTTTTGCCCGGAAGGGCCACGGAGTGAAATTTGTTGCCTGAATAATGTTGTTAATCGAAGCGCACCGAGAAAAAACTCTTGACTTTTTATTATCTTGTTTGATGATTATGTTATTATGACACTCGTGAGAAAGCATGCCAGATAAAATAGCGTTGGAGACAAAACATAAAAAATAGTTCGGTACACTGATTCCTATCAAAATAAATACATTTCAAAGTACATCAGATAACACAGATTTGGAAATAGAAATGTGTGACGAAAAATAATCACAAAGCAAAGAGGAATCGCTCTGATGTCGTGTCCTTTTGAAATGTGAACCTGCTCCAGTTGGGACGTGATGAAAAAAAAGTACAGTTGAAATGATAACGCTCTGTGAATTTTATTATTATTTTGGTGGTTCAGAGAAGCTTCTAAAAACATTTTATTGTTTTCAACTGTCATAAATTCTCATTTTTCTCCTTTGTAAACTGTCTCCTAACTGCTCTAAAGCAAAAAATAGCAGATAACCAACCGTTGCCCTAGACAACACATTCAAAGTGACATTTCTTGAAAAATTTGTCAAAACTGTCAAAAGCAAATACAAAATCATTTTTAAAAGATTTGGATGCTTGGGGGACGTCGTTTCAAACAATAAAATTTTGTATCCAACTTGTTTCTGCGTAAATTGGGCTTTTCTAATTGCCCTCGAGGCCTTAAAACCCTCGCTACGCTCGTGTTTTAATCTTGTCCCTCGGGCAATTAGAAAAGCCCTCGAGGCCTTAAAACCCTCGCTACGCTCGTGTTTTAATCTTGTCCCTCGGGCAATTAGAAAAGCCCAATTTACACAGAACTCGTTGCATAAATAACTATTTTACAAAACAAAAATTAAACCTAAAGAAAGGCTAAGAATGAGATTCCAGACGGAAAGTTTTCAGTCAAGAGGATAAATATCGCATAATTTCAAGCAGTTTGTCGATTAGTTTATCTATTTGAATTTTTTATTAAATTTAGAATATCATCGTAGGTATTTATAGCATCGCATTGATTATGAAGAATACTAATATTGTTAATGACATTGATAAAAAGTGAATGGATTTAATAGTGCAATATCATGAAGGATACAAAAGATGACTGGAAAATACAAAAAAGTACTTAATAATGTAAATTAAAAAAATTAAAAAATTATACAGGGTGTAACAAAAATAAGTGCATTAATTTTAACTGGTAACAGTACTCATGAATTACAACAACTTTTCTAAATATTTTTTTTTCGAAAACAAATTCTGAAGGGTTTTAAAAATTAACTCAAATTTACTAAAACTTCGCTAACCAGCCTATCAAATGATTTTAATCTAAATAGCTACATTTAATAAAGAAATAAAACAAGGTGGCAACAAAAAACAAACGAAAGTGAGACCTTTTTATTCATCAAATGCAATACGAAGGGAATAAAAACATTCAGTTTTTGCTGTTTAAGAAAATGTTCAAATTTATAAAATTCCAAGAAATTTTATTTAGAAAAGTTGTTGTAATTGATGAGTACTATTACCAGTTAAAATAAATGCACTTATTTTTGTTACACCCTGTATGTTGGTGGAAATTTACTTGTGTGTAATAACTTGCGGGAGGCGAACTCACTACCCCGCGATAGACTCAGCACCGAAACAAAGTGCAGAACACAATCAGGAATGTCTTGTTTCCGATAAACTTTGATTGAGGAAAATCTGTTCATTAGTTTTTGAATTAAGTCGATTTAAACAGACAAAAATTCTAAAAACTGCTGAAATATCCTCTGTATCGCTTAAGTAACACAAAAAGTCGAAAATTTGTTTAAATGCCGAAACAATAGACACTTCGATTTTATTTATGTGAAGATAAAAAAATTGACTTTCTAGAGATAAGAATTTCGTAACTAGACATATGAAACTTTTCTAAGAAAACTATTTGGACACTTGAGCTTTAAGTTAGCTAATCAAGATTTATTGACCAATTTTATTTGGTAGATTTAATATTTGTCAAAATATTTTTTTCTCAAGTTTTGTTACAACACTTTTCTTTACTTTTAAGAACAAATAGTAAATTTTAGTTTATGATAAGACTTGCAACACAAACAAGAGACAATGTTTACGAAAGAATAATTCCAGTCGAAATAAATTTTGCGCCAGTTTTTTTCTGACAATAAATAGTAGATTATATCATTAAGAATAGAAGTGAGTCTGTTTGTGCTAAGCCCAGAAACTGAGAACCGAGACGAAGTTGAACGGCCATCTTGCTATTTTTGATTTTGACATCTGTCATCCATGCACACGGGCGACTCGTGTACACCGCAGTGACACCGGTTAAATACAGGGTGTTATTTTGTACAGATATTTTAACCACGAGCTACTGGCTTCATGTAGAACACGGAAAAAATATCGAAAAAATTCTATGTCAAAAAATAAAATGACATTTATTTTTTGAGGTACAATTTTTTAAAATTAATTTTAGTCTTCTACGTTGTCAAACAACCTCGTAGGGTCGTAGGTAAAATTTCGGCACATTTTAAAAATACACCCTGTATATCATATTTTATAAAACGTACAGTGTACGTCGTACACCTATGCGGTTTCCTTGTTTTAAAGCATATTTCCTATAGGTTACTTCACATTGGCGTACATTTTATAAAACATGATATACAGGGTGTATTTTTAACATGTGCCGAAATTTTACCTGCGAAGTTGTTTGTCAATGTAGAAGACTAAAAGCAATTAAAGAAAATTGTAGCTCAAAAAATAAATGTCATTTTATTTTTTGACAGAATTTTTTAGATATTTTTTCCGAGTTCTAAATACATGAAACCAGTAGCTCGTGGTTAAAATATCTGTACAACTTTCAATAACACCCAGTATTGGGTAACATCTTCGTTATTTCGCTTTTTGGGTTTTTTTAATAGGGATAATTTAATTGTTAAATATTTCGTGTAATTGTTGATAAATAAATCGTGAGAAATGCTTCAAATGACCTTACATTCGGCCTGTGGACATTTCAACTCCTAGGACTTGAAGTGTTCAAAAAAAGCCACTTCAACTGTTTCTGTAGAGATACACAAAGGCGCGATATTCGGCGATGAACACGACGTAAAATCAAAGTTATTAAACGAAATTTAGTCTGAGAAATACCGCCTTTTAGAAAAAGTAGAAAGAAATAATAACAGCAATAAAATAAATCTCTGAAGTGCGAAAATATGTTCTACACACGTTCACAAAAAGCAAACCATAAACGAACAATCTTGTCAACAAAAGACACATTTATCACTAAACTACACCAACTTAGAGCCACGCCATCAAAAGAGCAATCAAGCCCCAATAAATCCCTCCAAGTTCTCTGTCTTAGTAACACGTACATCTGCACCAATTCATTTCTGTTTTCCCCAAATTACAAACACAAATAATCCCCAGACAATGCAACTGAATGCACTGGCCCCATATTTCAAAGCACCCAACCCGCCGCAAGATCCTCCACTCTATCAAAATTATCGATTCGTGCTGGTGGCCACGCATTCCGTTCGGTCTTTGTGCCAACATTTCATACGTCTGGAACATGTACCCCACAAGTATAACAGTTTGTTGTAACACAATATCCCAACTGACAAACTCTCGAGAAGCCTCAGGCCGACACTTCAACTTTGAACTGTTCAAAGCGACACAAAGCGTAATTCGAACAAGTTGGAAAAAGCTGCACCAATAATAATGATTGTTGACGTTTTGGACGGGTTGCAGGTACCATAGGACAGGGGGTGTGCATGCTGGCGCTGGCCTACTCGGGGTGCGACTACACCTGGGCGGTGGTGTGGCTGAGCGCCGCCGTCGCCATGAACGGATCAGTGTCCACGGGACCTCTCGCCTCCATGGTGGACATCAGCCCCAACTACGCCAGTAAGTAAGAAATAAATTTGTGACGTTGTTAAAGAAATGTCAAGGGGACTGTTGAGCTGTAATCGTTTGTTGCGCCAAACCAGATCTCTGAGAGAGCGGAAATCGTAATAATATTCATCGAACTAGGTCTTTTGTGAATCCTGCGGCGATTGTCGGCGTGGGATTGGTAAGCCCCAGAGGAAAGGCTTGAAAAGGACTGACTTCTTTGCCTGTCTCTCTGGTTATTCGTGTATTCACTCTAAACTTTGTATCTGATGCTCGCAATTTATATAAAACTGCTGACATCCAGACGAATAAGAAGTTTTCTCTTTTTTCAGGCGTTATCCTGGGCATCGTCAACTCTATAGTGGCTTTGGTCGGTTTCCTCACCCCCGCAGTAGTGGGACAACTCACCTACCAAAACGTAACCGCAATTCCAACACTCTCTCGACACATATTTACGATTAAATCTGCAGCAAACGGTGCAACAATGGCAGAAAGTCTTCTGGATATCGACCGCCATGTTGGTCAGCACCGGCGTCCTCTTCGTCGCCTTCGCAAAATCAGAACTCCAGCCTTGGAACACTCCCGACGCCCTCACCAACGGTTCCGAATTGATCTCGATGAAGAAAAACAACGACAAAGACGAAGACAAGAAAGACACACCCATAAAACAATAAAAACCACGCCTTGTCCAACCACGATTGGTCAAAATACTGTTCAGTCTCCCGTCCTCATCGAAATAAACTCAATCGTTCGTATGCCGACTCCTCCTCGTCTTGTTATTGGTCCCTGTTTTTGTTTAGTACCCCGTCCGTTATCAAAACAAGTCGGCTTTGATGGTTGAACCGAGCGGAATTAATTAGTGCGAAGATTAAACGAAACAGGTTCGTCTGTTTCGTACGGAAATCTGAACTGGGAAAATTATTTTGAGAGCGCTTAATAACAGACATGTTGACATTCCGGGCGAATAATCTATTCGAATTTCAATTGTGCTGAGGTTGCTTTGACAGCTCAAATCTCCATAATGCGCGACTAAAATTCTCCGGACGTAGTCGAGAGGGTTGCGGTTTTGAAAAAGACGACGGACTTGAAGGGAGAGTTGTTTGTTTAAGAGGGGGTCGTAATTTAATGAAACAAAAGTCGGTCTGGTGTAAATTCCCCGCGCTATATTAATTTATATTTCTGGAAGGGAAGTTTGGGGTGAAATCCCTCAAGAGCCGCAATAATCGACCTGACTCGACTTATCCAAAGCAGGCATCGACATGTTCCTGCTATTTCCTTTATCTTTGACCTTTTTATTGTCGTGTGATAAAAGAAAAGGAGAGGAATCGAGTACTTCGGTCCCCATTTCCTCTCGTTCCAGGTCAGGGGTTTTGTGAACCGACACTTAAAATCCATCGACTACACCCCTGTTCACACGTTATTAGTATTTGATTATTATGAACGGTCGCTGCGTCAGCTTAATTGGATCAGGTGTTCAGACATTAATTTTTTCTGATGCTTTTTGCATCGAGATCAAAGCCAAAGAAATACATGGCAAACAAACAACAAAGAACAACGAATATTCAAAATACAAAAATACGCTTTTTGTGCGGATTTAAAAAATTCTTGAAGGCTGTCGGATTTGTTGCAAGATGCTCGAGTATCGATTGAGCAAAAGCACACCAGTTTGACATATCTTCTCTCTAAAAAATATCAAGGCATTATTAAAGCTCTCGGCTCAATGTTTCGTTATTTTTTCCACGTGAAAAATCGCCTGGAAGTCTTTTAGGTGCTTTCGAAGTTTACAATGAAAAGTTAATCTCATAAATTTTTGTTATGAAGATTTGACTGTTTCATGTCGTTACAAGTATGGAAGGAGGTGCAGGAATTAGATGATTGGCCAATTACGAGAGAGTCGCTTTTAATTGGCAAAGTTGTGAAATATTTGTCCAATTAGCAACAATAAAATTGATATTAGCTTCCCGGGAGATATGAGGAGATGATGAAAATTACGTCAAGAGCTTGGATAACAGATCGAATAGGAGCAAGGAGGGACTTTGAGTTTTCCTTATGTTTTTTCAAGTTATTCTAGAAAAATGAATAGTCCAATCGCTAGGTACTTTTGTTTTAATTTGTGGGGCAGATAAACAAAGAAAAAATTGAAAATTATTTGTGTTACGTACGCCATATAAAAGATATTTTAACGGTTTTTAGAATTTTTGTATGTCTGTTTGAATCCATTTAATTTAAAAAATAATAAATCGATTTTCTTCAAATATAATTTGTTAAAAAGGGAGAATTCGTGATTGTGTTTTGCACTTTGTTTCATCACGATATGACGTCAGGGAGCTGAGGACTAACGGTAAATCTACATCGAGTACATCGTAATGTAATGAGCTCGCCTCGCCAACCTCAAAAGTTCCTTATTAATTTAATTTTTATTATAATGTCTTCAAAGAAGCTCTATGAAGACTTGAAGATGTGTTATGATTTTTTTTATGTACAGTGTGTTATTGAAAGTTGTACAGATATTTTAACCACGAGCTACTGGCCAAAAAATTCAATGTCAAAAAATAAAATGACCTTTATTTTTTGAGCTACGATTTTTTTTAATTGCTTTTAGTTTTTTACGTTGTTCTACAACCTCGTAGGTAAAATTTCGGCACATTTTAAAAATACACCCTGTATATCGTGTTTTATAAAATGTACGCCAATGCGAAATAACCAATAGGAAATATGCTTTAAAACAAGGAAACCGCATTGGTGTACGTTTTATAAAATATGATATACAGGGTGTATTTTTAAAATGTGCCGAAATTTTACCTACGCGGTTGTAGAACAACGTAAAAAACTAAAAGCAATTTAAAAAAATTGTAGCTCAAAAAATAAATGTCATTTTATTTTTTGAGCTACAATTTTTTTAAATTGCTTTTAAATGTCATTTTATTTTTTGACATAGAATTTTTTAGATATTTTTTCAGAGTTCTACATGAAGCCAGTAGCTCGTGGTTATAAATATCTGTACAACTTTCAATAACACCCTGTATCATTTCTCCCCCACTCGCCTCCCTAAACTAATAACACCTGTTCCACTTTTTTTTGACATAGAAAACCAGTTGAAATTAATTTCTAGGCAAGTGTCTGGAGTCTCCCGATTGGAAAAGCTTCGAACCCCCTGGAAATAAATCAAGACCCGCCCCTTGTAATCCCACTTCAGTGTAAAACATCAACATTATCGAGACGCACCCCTTGCAGGAATAATTGCCGCGATTGAAGCAAAATCTAATTAGCAAACGACTTCCCCGACCGCTCCGCCTAATATAAATATTTCGCGAAAACTCCATTTCCTCCCCCAAATCCCCACGTTTATTACCTCTCCGTAACATATTTTTTTCGTTGGATTTGTTCCGGTGCGTTTCGTATTCAGCGTCCGTCTTGATGCTGCAAGGCCCCCAGGCAAATAGCGTTTTAAAGCAAATTAAATAACGTTTCATTTTTGTACAAATAGCTCCAAGAAACGGGGTGAATGCAAATAGAGCGCGAGCCGGAGCGTGTGTGGACACCTTTATCAGATGTGGAAAGGGTGCAAACTGGTAATTAATTTTTTCCGCTGTGCTGGAAATTTGCCGACGAGTTGTTATAATTAATTATTTTTGCGGGGGCATAAAATAAATCTTGTTAATAGGAAGGTTCATTAACGCGTGCAGATTTTTGCGCAGTGATTTTGGAGAGGTGCCCCGCGAGGCGGAACAACTTGCTCGCGTACACGTTTGCCAACCTAATTTGGATAAAAATTGAAACGCCCCAAGCCGGTCCTTATCTTGTTTTAAACAATAAGAATTCAAAGTGGAATTGGTGGATCAGAATGTCGGCGAAAATTCAATCATAAATAAGGCGACAACAGACGCCGCCGCCGCCGCCCCGGGTGAAATACATTTTTCAATTTGGGGAATTTTCCGATTCGCACTATTCGTAAGAGCGCTTTGCGAGAGGGTCAAATCCGGGAGTCGATAATTATTGTTTCCAGCCATCAAACGTTCCTCTATGAACTCCAGAAATGTCAATATGGACTGTGCGTCGAGGGCCATTGTGCTATTTATAGCCCCTCCGGGGGATTATTTTTTGGCGAGACGAGTAGGTATTACCGAAAAATGGAAATCGGTGCCGGTGGGATTCCGTCAGACGTGCCGGGATCGAACCGATCTAATCTACTTCTTTTTTTGCACAACACAAGTGATCGGTGGTACTGGATCTTTTAACCAAATAAAAAAAATAGACAGACGGTAGGTTTTTTTATTGCGGTTGTTATTTACGTTTGTGGCGCTGGCTGCATACAAATTTGCCCTTTTCGAGCGAATTACCTTTGGACAAGATTGAGTTTGTTCGAGTTTGTTCAATTGAAAATTGATCGTTGCCTATTAAATTACTTTTAAAGCCTTGATCGGTACAGTCTTGTTGGGAAATTTAGTGGATATTGCAACGTTTCGCCGTTTCTTCTCGTTTTCTCTTCGAATGATATTTTTGCTTTTGTGGAGCTTGCTCCGAACAAAACTCATAAATAGGCACCCTTAATCAAAACGGTAATTTTACGTACTCACAAGCGGACGAAAAGTAACTCTTTTTCGGACGCTGACTGTGGCACCATCTGTTGGTCTGTTTAGTACGTCAGCAACGAAACCGACAACGCCGATAATTGTCCTATCACCATAAATTATGTAAATAGTAAATTTGTAGTTGGCAAGCTGGAAGCTGATAACAAATACCATAAAATAATAAATTTATCTACATATGTATTTGGAAAAGGTACGTACAAAGTAAATTTGTAATTTTTCCACTGATATCTTTTACTTTGTAGTTCGTGCGGTCGTCTAAAAAATTTAACGGGCACGTTTGCCAAAAAGTGCCTTTTGTCCTCGCCCGTTTTCAAACCTCGGCTACGCCTCGGCCAGAAAACTCAGACTCGGGGGAAAAAGCTGCAGTTTTTGGCCTGGATACACAAATAACTACTTGGTGGATTTCTGATTTATGTTTTCGTTTGGAGGAAATTTTACTTGACTGCAAATTGATTAATAAAAAGCAATGAGTAAAAGAAATTGGTAAATTTGGAAGCATAACTTTAAACTAAATTTTGGGTTCAATTTAGTCCCTGGGGAACATCCCAAGGTACAACTTGGTGGGTGGGGCGATATTTTGTTGGTGTCAGCTGGGTCCGCCTTAATTTGACGATGGCTTTTGTGCTCTACGTCGAAGTCCCGAGTGCAATTTTATTTATTAATAGGAGATTCATTTGAGAGGTTTGCGATCTGATAATGTAAAACTGTATTGTTTAATTAGGTACTTTTATTTCTAAAAATATTTTATCTGTTTTTGATACAGTTTTCGGAGAATCACAGATAGAAGTCCAACGGAGCTAAATCAGCTAGACAAGGCGAACTTCGCAGAAAATCGAAATTCAGTTTTTTCCATGACGTCATGTGTTGGAGTAATAAAAATTCGTAGTTTTCTTCTACCCATTTTTATCTTAAAAAATAATTCGTCAAATTTGCAGTTGCTTCCTTTTCTTTATTTCAAATAAATTACATAAAAAATTTAAAAAACCATAATGTTCTCCACAACGTATAGTAAAAACGTTTTAGATGTGGATTGTCAAACTCAAGGTCGCTTAAAACTTATGATTGAACTGTACGTTAATGAGAAATCTGCGATAAATTCCAAATACCTTATAAGCGCGCCTAGTTACTTTTCCTGGTAGTGCCAACTTAATAACAAGTTCCACATCTACCGTGCGATGGAAAATAAAAAAAAAAACGAGATGGCCATGATTAATACACTTCAGTTAGCAATTCGTAAAAATTTAAT